>NC_090933.1:1180681234-1181387484 GCF_040938575.1 Ambystoma mexicanum
TTTTGGCACTCTGTGCCTTTTTCAAAACTGGGCATTAGTTTTGTCACAAACATGCATTGCTTTCTATCAAGAACAATGTACATTTTCAATTTTGACAGAGATGGCGGAGGGGTAAAAGGGAGGATATTTAAGGTTGGTTACAAAAGAAAAAAGCAACAAGGGGAAAAGAAAAAAACATATAAATATGGGCATTCATATACATATTGCATCATATGCGGTAATAACACTCATACCAAATGTATCCATTGACCCTCTATACGTTTTGTAATAGCTGTATCACTTTGCACACTTCCAATTTGATTTGGTTCCCACTTCTGCATCATTATTCCAAACATCTCGGTTCACATTGTTAGGAACATCGTGTTCCACAATTTACCCTTACAAAGTGTTACACTGCATTTTCTAAGGAAACAATGTCATCATGCCCATTTTAAAATTTTACTGTCTTTTCAAAGTATTCATTCTTAATTTTTGAATAAAGTCTTCCATACCATTGCTTACTTAAAATCCCCACATGATTATAAGGTTAATTGCTTAACAAAAACATGGATTTCCTTTAAATGGGTGTGCTCCTTTGTAGTCTAGGCCCAGGACAGCTGCCTGTTGTGTGGCTGTCTCTGGCAGAGGGTGTTACCTGCCCTCACAAAGAAATAAAAGAAGAGGCATGGCCGTTCATGTCCCTGTCCTGTCATTTGGCAGGCTGAGTCTGTCTCGCCTGAATACACACCACCTTCTACAGCTGGGCCTTGATCACACATGTGATAGAAAATTGGATGTGGCTGAAATTACCATACACAGTTTAGTGCACCATGCTTTAACTCAGGCATAGTTTATCTTTAGAGTTTACCCTACCACCAACCTGGGCAACTTACATTCATCATAGCTTTGGTACCGGGGTGCGTCTCTTAAATGCAGCCCCTGCACTGCAGAGATTTGGCTGTCACTGTAGCTGTCAAATGGGCAGCTGTGACCTCTGATCGTGTTCTATGCAATTGGTAGAGCAAGAGCTGTAAATCGAAATACGTGTGCAGCAGGACATAGGTACACACTATGCTTTGGGCATGAAGCTGATGAATGGGACATCTATTCAGCAGATTACCCTTTCAGAGATGGAAATAGCCATATCATGTCATTTTATGAATGATTAAACATCAAAAAGGCCAGGGTTTCTAGAGCCTTGCCAGATGGCAATACCTCACAGGGACAAGCTTGTATGTCTTTTAGTTATTAACTTGAACATTGGCCAGATTGAACTTCTAAAGACCTCCAATGCCTTGTCTGGGAGAATGAAGTCCTGAGAAAATGCTATCATGGGTTTAGATAGGCAGCACATTTGAATTGTGGCCAAACCGTTCGACTCTAGGATCCCCTGACCCTTCTGATATTGCTTCCTCCGTACATAGAGTTCAAGATTACAAAACTGCTAGTAATATGTTCCAAAAATATGTTAAGCATGAGTGGCCAAACCCAGCGTGAGATGGCTGTAAGGGCACGAGATTGTTGCCAGATGTTTTGTGGTTAAATGATGAACCCTGCTGCACAATGCCCACTCTCCAACTTATCACACCCTTCTCTCTCTCCCTCACGTTCACGCTCTTACCCACTCTTTCTCTCCAGCATCAATCTCTCCCTAACTGTATTACTCTCTCTAACTCTGACTCTCCCTCACTTGTTTTCTCTATTGCACTCTCGTGCCCTTTATCTCTCTCTACCTCTCTCTCTTATGATCTCTCTCTCTCATGCTCTCTCTCACTCTCTCACTCTGAATTGCTATTGCTCTCTCTATCTCTCTATGTCTCTCTCTATTGCTCTCTGCCTCTACCGCTCTATCGCTCTCTTTAACAAATCTTAATTATTCCTTGTCCTCTAGCTATGCCGTGAGTTCACTTATCTTGATTTTCCTTCTGGAGGGCAGCTTCAGATTAGCTGTTACTTTTGTGATAGTGCTGTTCTCCAAATCATGCACTGCCTTGAAGAACTCGCTGTAACAAAACAAAGATGGGTTACATTCTGTGCATTAAAGAATTGCTCCTTGTATTCGAGAATCGACTGTAATCGACACAAGAAAGCAACGTTCGTCAGTTGAAAGAGAGCATTTCATTTTTAGAAACCACCAGAAAGGCTAATTTGTGCAACCTAAGTGCCGGCAGCTTTTACTTTGATAAGGCTCCAGTTTGGAACTTCTCTGAACATTCTCAGCAGAGTTAGTGAAATAAAATGATAATGGGCGCACTGAATGTATGTTTGAATATGTACCTTTAATTACGGAAAATCATCAGAGAAGCCCAAAGCCTTCTCACACCTCTGTAAACGGTGAGCATTTAGGAAAGCAGATGACATGGTTGATGGGATAATACCACCAGGACACATCTTGTACGGCACCTGATGTTTTGGTGCATTTTGTAAAGCTCTTAACCGGGATTCCCACTTGCCGTTAACACGGTTTGCTGTCGATAGCGTATGCATCTGTGAAACTGTAAACATGTACTGATGTTGCATATAATTCACACACAAATGTAAAAAGCAACAATAACAGGGGCTAAATATCTAGGTGGGGCATGCTCTCAGGCCATACTACACAAATACAGTTCCTACGTGGATCCTCCATATCCACAATTCGTGAAACTATGGAAAGCCAGAACCACCTTTTTGTAATTAACTCTCACACATCTTGAGTGATATATTAATTTAAAATGATCCTAATACCCAAGGAAAGTACATGAATTGTTAAAATACAGTCCAACTCAACTACTCACTATGCCAACATTCTTTCATCTCCCCCACCAGCAAATCCATAGCAATCAACGGGCGGTCACGAACGTTGAGCCGCATACTCCTCCATACTGCCTAAACTCCGGGCCCACTTCGCAATCCTCAACTTTAAGGATCCTAAGTGAACTGCCTGCCAACTCCCACCCAACTCGAATAACAATGCCAGAGCCATCTAGCTCCTGTAACTGTATACTACTCACCTGTATGACCAGATAGTCCAGATAGTCACCCCCACAACCTATTATGGGTTATATATGCAACTATCTCACACAACTGCTGCATGCAACCTGCCTAGCCTTGATTATATGTACTACCACTCACCCATCCAATCTGCTCGCTAGCCCACCTAAAGCAATTGATTTAGCCTACCTGTGCAATTGATATTAGCCTACCTCTGCAATTGATACTGGCCTACTTGTGCAATTGATTTTAGCCCACCTGTGCAACTGATACTGGCCTACTTGTGCAATTGATTTCAGCCTACCTGTGAAACTGATACTGGCCTATTTGTGCAATTGATATTAGCCTACCTGTGCAAATGATACTGGCCTACTTTTGCAATTGATATTAGCCTACCTATGCAATTGATTTTAGCCTACCTGTGCAATTGATACTGGCCTACTTGTGCAATTGATTTCAGCCTACCTGTGCAACTGATACTAGCCTACTTGTGCAATTGATGTTAGCCTACCTGCGCAAATGATACTGGCCTACTTTTGCAATTGATATTAGCCTACCTATGCAATTGATTTTAGCATACCTGTGCAATTGATACTGGCCTACTTGTGCAATTGATTTCAGCCTACCTGTGCAGCTGATACTGGCCTACTTGTGCAATTGATATTAGCCTACCTATGCAATTGATTTTAGCCTACCTATGCAATTGATTTTAGCCTACCTGTGCAATTGATACTGGCCTACTTGTGCAATTGATTTTAGCCTACCTGTGCAATTGATATTAGCCTACCTCTGCAACTGATAGTGGCCTACTTGTGCAATTGATATTAGCCTACCTGTGCAACTGATACTGGCCTACTTGTGCAATCGACATTAGCCTGCATATGCAATTGATATTAGCCTACCTGTGCAATTGATATTAGCCTACCTGTGCAATTGATACTGGCCTAAATGTGCTACTGACACTAGCCTACTCCTGCAACTTATTACTTTGCCTACCCAACCCACTATTGCAATTGTTGTACAATCAACACTAAACCTGCTACTAGCCTACTAAGTGAATCTTAAACTGACCCAAAACACCATCTGAGATCACACGGCATAGCCCTGAACATGCTTGACAACCGGAGAACCCTACCTTTAGTATTTACACTTGGCCTCATAGTCACTATGTCTTTAGCCACCCCCCTAACGCGCCCTCCTCGGGATAGAAATAGGAGACTTGATCCAGATTATCCCGGCTCTATGATCCTAAAAACACCAACAACCACACAGTGTTACCCACGCCTAACAACCAGATTACGTCCAACATAGTAAAAAAAAACCTTGCTAGTCCCAATAAACCCGAAACCAAACCTCCCTCCGACCCCACAAATAAAGACAAACTGGCCCTCATTACGACCCTGGCGGTAAGTGAAAAACGATGCCGGTAAAGGATTACCGGCATCGCTTACCGCTACGGCCGATTATGACCTGAGATAGCGCTATTAGCGGCACCGTAATCAACAGTGCCGGTAAAAGCGCCAAGGGCGCGGGCATGCGACCCCCATGCCGTAAATACCGCCATGGCGCTAAGTGGGGAACATTACGAGTCACGCGGACATGCAAATAACACCTTTGTGAAGGCCGTAAAGTACCTTACCGCCATGGTGCTAATACCGCCATCGCGGACCAACCGTAAATGGCCATGTGCAGTGTTCCCAGCTGCCACAGGTGCTCTCAATCAGCACAGGTGGAGGCAATACAGACTGGGCAAGCACAAAAGGATCACCCCCACCCTTTCCCACACCCAGTCACACTCCACAATGAATCCAGTACTACTAGCAATGCTGGGGCTGGAGGACCTGATTGCAGTGGAAGTGCTACAACAACAACTACAAGAAGAACAACAACAGGCTGCACAGAGGAGAAGCAGGAGGAGAAGGAGGACAAGGCAGGGCCAGCATGCCCCACCAGCACAGCCAGTGCCACCACGCAGGCAGCCCCCAATCCCACGCATCAGAGCCAGTCCATTCAACCTAACCGCTGAGCAGATCCACACCCTGTACCGCTTGGACCGGGACACCATCACCACCATTGTGGACATGATATATGACGACATTGTCAGCCTCATTGAAACACGCACCGCCATCCCACCCCTACTGAAGGTAGTGTCTGTGCTCCACTTCCTGGCCACAGGCACCTACCAACACACAGTGGGGCAACTGCATGGCATTTCACAACCATTATTCTCACGTACGTTGAACCAAGTGCTTGATGCCCTCCTCAAGCGCACAGGCGAACACATTTCCTACCACGGTCTGCCCAGGAGATCTCAAACACCAAAGTGGGTTTCCATTCACTGGCTGGCATACCTGGTTGCATTGGCGCCATCGACTGCACCCATGTGGAATTGGTGGTCCCACATGCCATGGAGGTAGTGTACCGCAGCCGTAAGCTATACCACTCAATCAACGTGCAAATGGTATGTGACTCAAACAAGATCATCACACATTGTTGTGCTCGATACCCCGGATCAATCCATGATTCAATGGTCCTGCGGAACTCCACGATTCCACGCTACATGGAGCGACATGCAGGGCACATATCCTGGCTTCTCGGTGAGTCGCATGTTAGGCTCATGGAAATGTGATGTGGGTAGGTGATTGAGGCATAGATGCATACTTCACCTGGCTGAGATGGGGGGGAGATGCATACTTCACCTGGCTGAGATGGGGGGAGATGCATACTTTACCTGGCTGAGATGGGGGGGAGATGCATACTTCACCTGGCTGAGATGGGGGGGGGAGAGATGCATACTTCACCTGGCTGAGTTGGGGGGGGGGGGAGAGATGCATACTTCATCTGGCTGAGATGGGGGGGATGCATACTTCACCTGGCTGAGATGGGGGGGAGATGCATACTTCACCTGGCTGAGATGGGGGGTAGATGCATACTTCACCTGGCTGAGATGGCGGCGGGGAGAGATGCATACATAACCTAGCTGTGAGTGCCAGAGGGAATGGAGCAAGCTCATACCCCAAAAGCAGCCCAGACTAGACCTGATACCTGACCACATAATGCAAGATGTACCATGCGAATGAAGTGGTGTCCCAACCATCCCACAGTCATCTACATGTGCACTGTACCAAATCAGACCGCATCCCCCTCAACAAAATGCAGCTACAAGCACCGACTATAGCCAATACACAGCACAAAACACCATGAACTGAAAGGCCAGTCCCCCATTACTGCGTACAAAGGAGTCACATGAGGGTCAAATACATCAATACACCACCACACTGACACAGAGGCCCGACGAAATTGCATGACACCATTTGTTGTGCGTAGTGAGAGCATCATGAGGCTGACATCAACGTTGCCAGGATGAAAGCATACAAATAACTGGACTTCTGCAAGATCACAGAAACAACGGTCGTGGACTGACACAGTGCATGTGTTCTCACAAGGCACTGGACCCCCCGCGCACACTAATCGATGCCATGCAAAACAGTCCATAAGAGGAATACACACATAGCAGTCACATCGTGTGACTCCATTCATGCATGGAAATGGGGTTGAGATGAAGAAATAAATGCATGCCATGGTGTCACTTAATGAGGTCAAACATGATGAGTTAACTTACACATACATTGTTGCCCACATGCAGGTGATGCAGGCTATCCCTTGAAGCGGTGGCTCCTTACCCCAGTCCGGAACCCACAGAACAGGCACGAGGAGGACTATAATCGTGCCCTTACACAAACCCGTGTGGTGATTGAGCAGACATTTGGCCTCTTGAAGGCACGGTTTCGATGCCTCAGCAGGTCTGGTGGGGCACTCCTGTACCGCCATGAGAAGGTGGCAAAGATCGTCATTACATGTGTCATGCTACACAATATGTGCATCAGACAGAATGTGCCCCTGCCCCCTGACGCAGAACAGAGATGAGAGGGTGGGAATGGGGCAGCACCTCAGGGAGGAAGCGATGCACAGGAGGGACGTGACATGCGTCGGACTCTGATCAACCAATTCTTCTAGCACACATGGATGGGGGGTGTCACATGGAGATGGCACTTGGGGCACTGGGTGTGTCAGGGACATGGACACTGTAGACTGTTAACCAATAATGCACACGTACGCAATAAGCAATGTCCACACATGTGATTTCTGCATAACCAAAAAGTTTATTGAAAAGGTAAATCTAAGTGAACACACCCACCACCCCACACACCCACTCCCCTCTCCTCCCTCTACTCCCCAACACACCCACTGCCCCATCCCCCCTCTACTCCCCAACACACCCACTTCCCCCTCCCCCTCTACTCCCCAACACACCCACTCCCCCCTCCCCCATCTACTCCCCAACACACCCACTCCACCCTCCCCCCTCTACTCCCCAAAACATGGTGTGGATGACTGTGCACAAGTGCATCATGTGGCACCAGTACACAAGGCTGCGCCTATTGGCATCCCTCGCTCCCAGCACCCAGTGCACCCCTGTTGGAACGCTGCAGGTTCCTGCCCGATCTGCGCACGGGGATGGTTTGGTTGAACTCGCAGCCAAGGAAGAACTGGGTTGCTCACTTGGATGCATGTCCCCCATTGTTTGTACTAACTCGGAAAGTACGTGCCGCACCGCGGCCAGTTCAGCACATATGTCCTTAGAACTGGACTCGATAGCAGACCTAAGAGTAGCAGCACAATCACGCATTTCCCCCCTAGTGCTGGCGCATTCTGTGACATGCTGTGTCAACAGGGCTGTAAGTTGCTGTTGGCGCGTAATGATTTCCTGCATTGCCTCTTGGGTGTTGTGGCCTGTGGCTGATGGTTGTGTGGCATGTCCATTATACTGCTGCCCTCCTGCACATGTGCGGTTGGGCTGGGAGTAACCGGCAAAGAGTTTCCAGGAGATAGCCCCTGTATGATGTTGTCATGCTGGCTGCACGGGGACAGGTAGGGGGAATGCAGGGGGCCAGTGGAGGGACTCACAACATTATCAACATCCCCTTCCTCGTTGTCAGAGATCACTGCAGTGGCAGCAGTTTCAATGGTGGACAACACTGGGCAGATGGTGGATGTCGGTGGCGCCGAAGTGGTGGACTTTGTAGACATTGGTGCCGTGGCCTGTGCTGTGCTGTGGGACATTTCCTGTTGTTGGGGTTTCCTTGTTCCCCCTGAGGTGGAGGGACGGTGTTGTACCTCTTCTGCCCTGGCCTTCTTAGCAGGGGTTAAACCTGTGTCATCATCGGCGCTGTCCGAATGTGAGCCGGTGGTGGACCAAAGGAGGGAGAGGGTTAGTGATGGGTCTACGGGCATTGAGCAGGCATTGTGATAGCTGCATTCATTTTGATTGCTGGATGGTTCACATTGGAGGCAGTGACATACAGGTAGTCTCACTCTTAGGTGGTTGATGCATGGACGCATGTGGGTAGCTACAGAAACAGGGAGCATTATGCATGTGTACAAGGTGGAGGTCAGCACTGCCTGTAGGCAGTCTTGTGCTAATGTGTCCGGTGGACCCTGGTATGCATCATTGCACTTCCCAATCATCTGGACATCATCGTGGTGAGATTGGCATAGTTGGACTTGAGGCACCTACCTGCATCGCCTGATGTCGGGGCTCCTCTCTCCATGTCCCCAACTCCCTCAATGTTCTCCGTGCCTATGGTGGCAGCACATATCTCCTCCCACGGCTGTAGTTTTAGGGGCGACTCAGCACCTCCACCGGTCGCCATGCCGAGATTCCGGTTTGCCACCAGTATGCTCCTGACGCAGAGACGTAGATCCTCCCACCGTTTGCGCCATTCTTTGACAGTGCGGGGTGTTGTGCCGACAGCACTGACCCTCTGGGCGACCATGGCCCATATTGCCTTTTTTTTTTTTTTTTTTTTTTTTTTTTTTTATTTTGTTTTTAATTGTATCACAATTTTTACAAAAATATAGGATGAATAGTCTTCATATATCAAATGTCCGGATTCTTTTTAGAAGTGTCTTTATTTAGTAGGCTTAGCCTTAAGGGAAATCCTCCTACTCGAGCGTCAAGGATTTAAGGAAGAGTGTTACTCCTATAACGCATCTAATGTTGTTCCCGTTCGTCAGGAGTATCCAGAGGTTTTCTTCGTCGAGGGTGAGGTAATTTTTCAATGGGACTGCAAGGTATTTATCTCTTTTCGTTTTGAGCCCAGTACATTCCATTAGCAGGTGTTTTGTGCTTTCGATGGCATTTATCGATTGGCAGAAGCGGCAGGAACTTGATGGTACTTGCTTGCGTAGTGCCAAAATTTCGTTGGTTTTTATTTGGTTCAGCTTGAATCTTAGGAACAGACGACTTAAGTTCTTATCTGGAAACCTCAGTAGGTAGCCACGCATGTCGTTTAGCTTCATTGGAGCAGTTGGTAATTTTGCTGTGATGGAATACGACCAGGCCATTTCTTGGGTATGGATCCAATCTGCTTCTAAAAGTTTTTGCGACACTCGATTTGGATTGTGTATGAGTGTCTCAACAGAAAGATCCAGTTCTTCCAACATTTTCCGGTTGGATTGATCCCAGCTTACAAGCGCCCGATTGTTTCCCTCGTTAAGTTCTTTCCGTATGAGGTCTAATACTTTGACTTCTGGATTGTTTATTACCTTGCGGTATAACATCAAGGTGGCTCTCAGTTTTATTGCCAACAGTGAGGAAATGCATAGCTCTCGTCTTATTAGTGCAATTGGAGTGGATTGGGCTAGACCGAGGACCTTTCGCCAGAAAAAAGCTTCCAGTTTCTCCCAGATGGTGTTCGGAGCTAGCAGCATTGCGTCCATCCCATAAACTAGGGTAGGAACAACCTTGGCTTTGTAAAATCTCACGATGGGTACAATCGAAAAACGGCCGTGTTTCTTGTCCACGGCCTTAGCTTGGGCTGTGAGATTTTTTAACTTTGTCCAGAGTGTTTCAAGCGCGGGTTTTTCCTCTTTATCGTTACTGATTACAATCCCAAGGTATTTAAAGGCTTCCACTCTTTCCAGCTTCCTTCCATCACAATGCCAGGTAAACTTAGAGTTCCACTTTGAGGATCTCCCCAGGGTAAGCACTTTGGTCTTTGCGGTGTTAAGGCATAAGTTGTTTTTCGACATATATGCTACCATGTTGTCCAGTTGTCGTTGAAGACCTATAGGGGTTAAATCCATCAGGATGATATCATCCGCGTACAGTAGACGGTCTATCTTCTCCCCTCCCATTGTCGGGGGAAAGTGTCTGATCGTAAGAGTGGAATCTTCATAATCGGCGATGTAAGAGTTGTACAGCGATGGAGCCAAAGGGCAACCCTGCTTGACTCCACGTGCTGTTACAATTTCTTCCGAGAGTCGGCCGTCTGCACTTAGACGAACTCGAATTGATGTTTCTTGATGTAAAGCCTTGATTGGATTTAAAATTGACTCCGGACAGCCTTTAGATTCCAGTTTCGCCCATAAGCGTTCCCTATCTACCTGGTCAAACGCTTGTACCAGATCGATGAAAACGATATAGATTGGGTTGCCACTTTGAAGAGCCTTTCCCTTTAGCACACTCATGAGTAGGATGTTTGTTGAAGTTCCAGAGTTTCTGATAAAACCGTTCTGGAATGGGTCCATTGCTTTTGACGAACGCGTCCATTCTTGGAACGCGTCTAGGGCCAAGGACGCAAAAACTTTCCCCATTACGTCCAAGAGGGCGATGGGCCTGTATTGGTTCGGATCGTCTGTCGCACCTCTCTTGTAGATGGGCACAATATTGGCTTTTCGCCATGTTGGTGGTATTGCTCTTTTACTGTTACAGTTGGAGAAGAGTTCGCTCATGATGTTGGCCCAGCATTCAGGATTTTTTTTTAATTCCATGTTGCTGATCCCGTCAGGTCCCGGAGCCCTCGAGTTATTTAGTTTTTTTAATTTGTCTAAGATAGACTCTTTATCGTCAGGGATAGACCATGGGCTTGTCTTTTTGTGGCGGTCGCTCGTCGGAGTTTCAGTTACATTCACTTCACTAATGGGAGCAAATAATTTTGAAAAATGATCGATCCAGCGTGCCTCGCCCACGTTGTTCTGGATGCTCTCGTTGGTATTCTTTTGTGTTCCTTTGATCAAGTTCCAGAACTCTTTAGGCTTCTTGCCACAGATGGTTGACAGCATTTGCTGAGAATCGTTCAGGTATAGCTGGTAGCGATGGTTGTGAAGCCAGCTTCTGTAGTGCCGGGCCGATTTTAGCCACTTTTCGTTGTTCTCTGAGGATGGAGTTCTTTGTGCTAATCTTTTGAGTCTTCTAAGTTCCTTCCTTTTCATTACCAGATCTTTGTTGTAAGCATGGGGATAAGATTGGTCTTTCTTCTCCACCGATGCTTTAGCTGGTTCCATTAAAAATCTGGTTAGCAGGGGTGTGTAGTCCAGGTCCGACTCTTTTCTTTTAGACGCTGTTGATCCTGTAATTTGAGAGCCAGCGAATTGGGCTTCCAGTTCCCGTATGCCCTTTGCAGATATTTTGACTCGCTTACCTTTTTCTGTTATCTCCAGTGGCAGATTGTTCAGAATCGTTTGGGATTTGGTGGCCCAAACTTCTATCACCAAGAGATTGTGGTCGCTGAAAGTTGTTGGCCTGATTGTAAAGGAGCAAATCTCTGGCAAGATGTCTCTCGAGACGAATATATGGTCTATTGTTCCTTTTTGATCGTCTCGTTGCCATGAAGGAATTGCCAGATTTGCTTTGTTTCGCTGCCAGTGAAGATTGTGCATGTCTCGTTCGGCCATGATCTTGTCCAGAAAAATACCTCTCTCCCGCACGGGAGACTTTAGGTTTAGCGATGTAGAGCGGTTGCCAATTCCTTCACATATGGCGTTGAAATCCCCGCCTATAATGGTACTGTGATCATCCCTTATCTTCTGTGCTTCCTCAAAAGCGTTTTGAAGTTCGTTGAGGAGGTCTTCGTTGGTTGTTACCTGAGGGTTCCAATAAACGTTGACCAAAAGAATCGAGCTTTCCTTTTGATTCAGTGTGACGGATTTTCTTGTAAGAAGCACGGCTTGCATCCAATAAGGAGTTTGTAGTATTTTGAAAATTTCCAGGCCTGATCCTGCTCTAATGGCGATAATGAGGCCAGCTGATGGTCTTCCCGATTCACCTTTTCTAGCACACGTGAAAACTATGTCGTAACCATCTAGTTGGGGTTTAGTGGTTAGCCAAGTCTCCTGGAGGCAAAGTGCATCGAAAATTCCCAGATTAACATCGGTTTCTCTTGTTAAGTGTGCAAAACCTCTCGTGTTCCAACTGCCAAATCTTAATGGATGTGGCGATGGAAATTGTGTTTTTCGTTCTTTTGGCTTTCCCAAGCACATATGGGTCTTCATTCCTCTCGATCGTTGCTAGTAATTTTTGTGGTTTGACGCTTCGGTTCTGTGCCATGTCCAAGATTCCACTTCGTTTGAACTTAGTCTGTCATCGTTGTTGGGAGACCAGTTATTACAGTTGGAATGTTGGGGTCGTTTGATTCGTAGAGTGTTTTGTTCCCGGTGCGTGTCTTTTTGAGGAGTTATCTCAGATCTTTTTCTCTCTTTCTGGTTATCCGCTCCATTTCTCAAATTCAGTGGACTTCGGTTCGTTCGGCCAGGTTGTGCATGAGGCATTTTGCTGATGTATCTAGTGCTCTTTTGCGGGGTGGCCTCTGTGTTTCTCTTGACTCTTTCGGTTCGCGTAGATAGGTCCTTTTTTATGTTAGCCTGTTTGGGATCCGTTACTTCAAATCCCATGGAAAGTAGGTTTTCGGATTCTCTCAGTATGTATCGTTTAGTATTTTCCGAGTAGAGATGTATATAAGAATAGTCAGTTCTCCCGATGGTGCTTGGTTCTACTATCCACAGGTCTTTATTTCCAATCTTCTTCAAACTTGTAATTCGAGTCAGAATTTTTAGAATATTTGATCTGTTCATAGTTATATCCTCTTGCTTTGAGTTGATATTTTTCAGTCTTAACATATGGGCGGTTAGGATTTGCTTTGCTGCTTTTTTCCGTTCTTGGTCTTGTTCTAATGTGCTTTCTCCTTTTTTTTTCTGGTTCACCTCGGTGATATATTGGAGGTAAGAATCTGAGGTCTTTTTTTTTTTGTTTTCAAGGCTAGAGTTACGAGCCTTTTTCCGCTCTCCTGAGTCCACCTGTCCTCGAGTGTGAGCCGGAATAGACCGGGTTTTGTTTTCCTTCCATATGTTTGTGTCGTGTCTGCGTCTCTCGATTGATCTTTGTTCTTTCTGGATGCTAGGCCTTGAGCTCCGGGTGGATATATAGTCTACTTTTTGCGGTCTATGAGTTTTCACTGATGCTTCTATTGGAGAATCAGGAATTTCGTACATAAAGACCTTGTGCGGCGGTTCGTTTTTGGGAGAGTCCATGATCGCTCTGTGGATCTTTCTCTTTGACGATTTTGTTGGATGAATTTCGGATCCTGTCTCATCCCCAGTAGCAATACTCCCGTCAAATTGCTCCAGAACCATGAGGACTGGTTCTTTTTCCTTTGCACGGTTGGGTCGCTTTTCACTCTCCTCAGTAGTTCGAGTAACTGTTTTCTTCACTGCTCTCTTTGCAGGACCATTTTTCCTAACGTCAACCTTTGACTGCTTCGGAGGTATTTGAGAGACCAAAGAAGTGGTTGGTCTGTTCACATCCTTCTTCGAAGTTTGGTTGACAATTGATTTTTGTTGCGAGAATATTCCAAATGTAAAGTTCTTTGGCTTTACAGTGGTGTTTTTACTGGGGTTCCCCAATTTTCCCCCGGTCTTGATGTAGGAAAAGGGATTAGCTGTTTCTTGATTTGCCCCCGACGTGCCTGCTTCGTTTTCCGTCACCATATAGTTCTCTCCTTCGTCCAGGATAGCAATAATATCGTCCAGTGGCTCTTCGCCTTGTTCGATGTTGGAGATGTAGGTGGTTCTGTCATCGTGGGCCAGTGGCTCAACCGTTTCGTCCTGTCTGATAGCGGGGGCTATCTGATCCGTAATGGGATTTTGTGATTGTTTGTTCTCTGGCTCCTCAGCTGGAGGATGGAATCCATAGGCAATAGCGCAGCTGCAGGATGGAGCCTGTCCTTTTTTTTGCGTGATTTTTTCCATTTCAGGGTTTTGGGTCCCCATTATGTAACCTTCCAAATATTGCAATTTAGATTGCATTGCTGAGAGCATATACATCTGGTCCCGAAGCGTGTCGTTAATAGTCTCGTACATCTTTGTGAATGGTGCCATTGCTATCGTCACTGACGACATTAATGTTGATTGGTCCATATTTTGCTGCACGAGGTTTAGTGAAGGAGACCGTTGAGTTTCCTCAGAATACCGCGTCACAGATCGTGCTCGATGCAGTAGGTTTGTTTTTTCCCTGTTGATCTCATGTTCCTTTGGGGAAACAATTAGGCCTTGTTCGGCTGGAAGCAACACTGCTCCGACGTCTATCACTAGCTTCTCGTCGGCTTGTGGACTCTTGTTGTTAACACTTTTCGTATCCATATCTCGTGGTTCTTTGGTAGAGCTACCTTCTATGATTGTAGTTTCATGTAGGTATGTATTCGGCTCTAGGGTCAAGATCTCTTCTTCAGTTCTCTCCTTTTCTGTCCTTAGTTCAGCCTCCGGTAGAGCTTGGGAACATATTTCAGTGGTCTTTCCCATTGACTCACCAAAGTCAAACCTCTTCTTATGATTGTTAGAATAATGCCATCTTAGGGGGGTAGAGGACCCTCCTTGTGCTTTATCTGAT
This sequence comes from Ambystoma mexicanum, assembly GCF_040938575.1. Taxonomy (NCBI): domain Eukaryota; kingdom Metazoa; phylum Chordata; class Amphibia; order Caudata; family Ambystomatidae; genus Ambystoma; species Ambystoma mexicanum. The sequence goes on from NC_090933.1 coordinate 1,180,695,912, forward strand.
AGACTGGTCATTAAGTCTGGACTCGCAGTGGTCTCTGTTATAAGGCACTCAGATCTTAATATATTTGTTTCTGCTTCGCCTAGACTCTCAAGAATTTCATTGTCGGACAGCTCGTGACCTTGATTTAGATTTGCCTCCAATTTCAATCTAAAAAAGTCATTCATGGCTGCCACTATGCCGCCTTTGATGGGACCGGTTTTTGGCCCTAGTTTCTTTTTTGATGGAGCTTTCGGTCTTGGGGCCATTCTGCTTCTCGCTTTGTTGTGATTGTAGCGGTGCGGTTTGCAGATCGTCGTTAAGGATGAAATGTCCAGCCTCTCGTTGTCCGTTCCCGTTTTTTCTTGTTTCTTTTTCGATTGAGTTTTCATTTGAAAGTATGCGACGGTCGGTTTTACCAGGGTCTTAGTTGCAGTGCCCGGTTCCGCAGCGGTTTCGATATCCTCAGTAGTTCCATCCTCTGAGTGATCAAAAACCGCCGGATTTCGATGGGCAATTTTGCAGTTGTGTGCTTCTCCAGAATTATCATTAGCCCCGGATGTCATCAGCCAGGGTTCCTTTGCCTGGCGCTGTTGATTATCTAGTGCTGATGCAGTATGAATTTGCGCAGCACATAGGATTCTCGTTGCAGGCTCCGACAGCTTGGGCGTGGCGTCTTGGTCACTGTCCTTGATAATTAGATGTTTTGAAGACTCGTCGTCGGTGGTCGCTATCGTCCTTGGGCGTTGTCCCGCAAGTGCCTCAGGTTGGTCTTTTTCTCTCTTGGGGCTGATGCGATTCGTTTCAGCAGTAGGCAATGGCTCACAAGCTGTGCGATTTCTGGTAATCTGGTTCACCTCCCCCTCTTGGCACACACGTTCATCTCCGGGGGGCAGCGTCGGCGGTACGATAGTTCTTCCCCGCTGAGTCTCTGCTAGCGAGTTGTCTCTCAAGTCCATCAAGAACGAAGGCCTGCCTTGGTCCGTTTCCAGTATGCGGCAGGACACTTCGTTGCAGGAAGTGTCCAGCAGGAGTCTCGCGGTCTTGAGTTTAGGTGTCTCAGAAGGCTCTGCTTGACCAGACGAGATAGTGCGCTTCGGCACCCGCTTGAGAGCAATGCTCTTCTCTCCACGCTTCCGAAGGGGTCCTCTTCCCGGACCAGACTCCTTCAAAGGCCTGAGTACCCGTTGATTTGTTACAGTCTCTGCCTCCAAAGTCGAACAGGTAAGGAGAGGGAAAGGCGGGGAAGGGGTAAGGGAAGTAGGTAGGGTAACGGGAAGACGGGTTTCATGGAGGGGTGACTTTTCCGGCATGAGAGGCGGAGAAATCGGACGAGCAGCTGGAAGAACTGAGAAATCAGCGGGATCCACCGCTCCCCACATGTGATGGGTAAGGGGTGCCGTACCTGGTTGGGGTATCTCCGCCCTTGTAGTTGACTGTTCGTTCAGACGGTGCATTGCAGCAGTAGTCCTCACAGGCTCATCTGTACACGGGTATATATCCATGTCGGTGGCTTGTCCCTTAGTCCTCGCTCAAACCGCGGTCTGCCGCTGTCTGCAACCTCACTCTGCTGCTCACTCCGCGGCCGCTCCGCGGGTGGGAGGCCTTTTTGTAGATGGGTACGCTGGGAAAAAAAAAAAAGTGGAGAAACAGCAGAAAGACTCCGGTCTGCCGCTGTCTGCAACCTCACTCTGCTGCTCACTCCGCGGCCGCTCCGCGGGTGGGAGGCCTTTTTGTAGATGGGTACGCTGGGAAAAAAAAAAAAGTGGAGAAACAGCAGAAAGACTCCGGTCTGCCGCTGTCTGCAACCTCACTCTGCTGCTCACTCCGCGGCCGCTCCGCGGGTGGGAGGCCTTTTTGTAGATGGGTACGCTGGGAAAAAAAAAAAAGTGGAGAAACAGCAGAAAGACTCCGGTCTGCCGCTGTCTGCAACCTCACTCTGCTGCTCACTCCGCGGCCGCTCCGCGGGTGGGAGGCCTTTTTGTAGATGGGTACGCTGGGAAAAAAAAAAAAGTGGAGAAACAGCAGAAAGACTCCGGTCTGCCGCTGTCTGCAACCTCACTCTGCTGCTCACTCCGCGGCCGCTCCGCGGGTGGGAGGCCTTTTTGTAGATGGGTACGCTGGGAAAAAAAAAAAAGTGGAGAAACAGCAGAAAGACTCCGGTCTGCCGCTGTCTGCAACCTCACTCTGCTGCTCACTCCGCGGCCGCTCCGCGGGTGGGAGGCCTTTTTGTAGATGGGTACGCTGGGAAAAAAAAAAAGTGGAGAAACAGCAGAAAGACTCCGGTCTGCCGCTGTCTGCAACCTCACTCTGCTGCTCACTCCGCGGCCGCTCCGCGGGTGGGAGGCCTTTTTGTAGATGGGTACGCTGGGAAAAAAAAAAAAGTGGAGAAACAGCAGAAAGACTCCGGTCTGCCGCTGTCTGCAACCTCACTCTGCTGCTCACTCCGCTGCTCACTTGCCTTTTTCCTCTGCAGCGCCGGTCTGGTCATCTCCGTGGCGAACACAACATCAGCATGCTCTTGGAGTGTTTCGGCCACATTGTTAGCTCCTCCCTTGAAAAGCGCTCCTGGCGCAGCCGATCTCCGCTCTTTTTCAAAACTTTAGGCATCGTGATGTCAAAGGGGTGGTGTAGGAGGTTTGTGGAAGTTGTGGGGGTCAGGTGTCTACTGGTAACAGAGGATGGCAATGGATTGTGTTTTGAAAGATGGCCGCCGTGCTCTTTCCCGTTCCTGTGCGGTGACGCTACTTCCAGATCCGCTTATTTACGGTCACCGCTAATAGCGGTTCCCGCTAATTTCGGTTACCGCTATTAGCGGTGACTGCTAATGTCGATGGCTAGGGTGGCGGAGGTGCTATTTGCACAGCATATGATGCCGGTAACTGGGATTTTACGCCCTTTTGCGGCATGGCAGTGATTCCATTACCGGCATGGCGCAATGCTCGTGCCCGAGAACTCGTAATGTGCTGCTTTTAGCGGTCTCTGGCCAGCACGGACACTTATTTGCGCCATGCCGGTAATGGCAGATACTTAGCACAAGGGTTGTAATGAGGGCCACTATCTCTATCTGGATCACTTATCAACGCCAGATCCCTAGTAGCCCATGATTCTGAAATTGCAGATACATTGCACAATGGGAATCTAGACCTTCTAGCCGTAACTGAAACTTGGCTCCATGATGCCGCAGGTCCTACCCTCATGATAGCAATACCCTAGGGCTACCAGATACTCAGAGTGGATAGGCCTAACTCTTGCGGTGGCGGCCTAGCTATCATCGCCAAAACTTGCCTCTCCATTAGGCTTGCCACTCCAACTACATGTCCCTCATGCGAAGTCCTCACGGCTAAACTTCCCCTTTCTAACAACCGTACTTTAACGATCCACTTAATATACAGACCTCCTGGCCCACTAGGAACCTTTGAGGAGGACCTTACAGATATCATAACTAGCAACACTAAGATCCACTCACAAACCTTGCTACTGGGGAATTTCAACCTCGACTTCAATGAGGCTGGAAACAAACACACCCAAGATATAGCTGAACTTCTCATAGATCATGGACTCTCACAAAAAGTCCTATCCCCCACCCACATTAAAGGCAGAACCTTGGAATGGGTGGCTGACTCGAACTGCAACATTATTATTACCAATAATGTACCACAACTATGGTCTGACCATCACCTCATTACTTTCTCAGCCACACTCGACCTCCTCAGTCCTAAAACCATTGAGATGGCACCCCCACTCCCCACAAGAAGCAAAAAGGATATCACAGCAGAAAAAAATACTCCCGCACCTCCTCCCTTCTCTGAATAACGCTAACAATAATGCTGACCCGAAATCTCTAGTGGAAATTTTGAATACTGCCAAGTCCCAAGCCTTGGACTCAGCCGCCCCACTAAAAATGCGCAAAGCCAGACAAAAATCCCACCTCAACGCATGGTTCACACCTCAACTTAAAGAGCTAAGATTACAGAAAAGAAAATGGCAAACGATCTGGCGCCACTCACTGACTACTGTCAATAAGGATAAATTAACAGAACTCTCCAAATATTACAAAAAAGAAATAACAAACACAAAAAAAAATATTCAATGATAGAATTGCAAAAGCTAGCTCCAATACTAAGGAACTGTTCTCCATCCTACGTGAAATGGAAGCCCCAATTCCACCGGCAGACACTGTCCCGAAGGACAAACCATGGTGCACTGCAATTCAAAAAGCCCTCCTAAACAAAATCACTACACTCCAACAAAAAATAGCAATCAAAAAAGCCTCTCTGCCCCCCTCTGAGCAACAACCTCCCCCTGACACAGGGTGTAACACAACTACACCATTTACCTTTAAAGAAATCTCTATTCTTGACACGGAAAAAATAATTCTCTCTCTAAAACCAGCTAACTGCAAGGGCGACAGTTGCCCAGCACAAATCATAAAGGATGCGGCTAGAGACCTTGCACCATTTATCTCCAAGCTTATAAACGCTTCCTTTAAAACCAATACAGTACCTAATAACCTCAAAGAATCCTGGGTCCTCCCTCTGCTTAAAAAACAAACACTAGACCCCACCATCCCTACCAACTATAGACCAATTACCACTGTCCCCTTTCTACTTAAAATTATTGATAGAATAGCCCATATTCAAATTCAGGTATACCTAGAAGTTAATCACCTACTAGGATCACGAAAGTCTGGCTTCCACCCACTCCACGGTACGGAAACTGCCTTGCTAGACCTTAAGTCTCACATTGACGAGTTAAAGGACAAGGGACAAACAGCTATGCTACTTCTCCTGGACCTCTCTGCAGCGTTCGACCTAGTGGATCATGCAGTCTTATGTAGCCATCTTAGGTCGGCGGCGCACTTCTCAGGGAAAGCCATAGCCTGGGTCCAATCCTTCCTGGCCAACAGGACAATGCAAGTCTTTTCCCCACTAACGGCTCCTGCCCCAACTCAAATCTCCTGTGGAGTACCCCAAGGATCCTGTGTCTCACCCACTATGTATAACATCTTTACTAAGCCTTTGTTCGACAAATCGGACAGACTGGGTATCACCTACACAAATTATGCAGATGATACCCAGATCCTCATTCCCCTTTCGGGCAACTGTTTGTAGGACACAGCCTTAGTAAACAGAATATACCTCCTCATTCAGGCATGGATGGCATCTCATGGCCTCTGCCTGAATGACGATAAAACTGAGATACTAATCCTAGGCTAGGCTCTGAAACTAACATAAAAAAACTTAGCCTTAACTATACCGCCTTCAATATAGACAGCAATCTCATCAAGGTGATACCAGTGGTTAAAACACTAGGCTTCTATCTTTATGCCACCCTTTCGCTTATGAAACAAGTCAACTCACTCACATCCTCCACAGCTTATACCTGTAAGCTTATCCGAGCTTGCAGACCATACCTCTCCACCCCGAGCTGCATCACCCTCACCAATTGTAATGTCGAGATTAGACTACTGTAATGCTCTCTACTCAGGTGCCAAGAAAAATATCATCGACAAAATACAAAGAATACAAAATAACGCCTTGAATATCCCTAGGAGAGAACACATCTCTGATGCTAGAAGAGAGGTTCATTGGCTAAAAACTTATGACAGGATACTTCTAAAAACAGCCTCCCTTGCCTCCAAATGCTTAAACAACTTGGCCCCACCCTACCTTGCTGAAAGGATAATTAGAACATCGTCCACACGCCCAACGAGAACTACCAATGCCCATACCCTGGAAACGCCTAGATTTAAACGGGCCACAGCTGGAGGATCTAGCTTTCCAGTTATTGCAGCACAAACTTGGAATGCACTACCGCATGGCCTCAGAAAGGAACAACCATAACCTAAATTGAGACTATATGTAATTAAATGGCTACGAACGAATGACTGTTAGCTTACCTTCTCGGTACCTTGCACTCCTGTCTTTGCAGCATGTCTCTTAACTTGCTTCCTCCTGTATGCCACTGTAACCATTTTGGCAGCCTATTTTTTCAAACTGTCTTGTATATTATATGCTCCTGTGTACGCATTATGTAACCAAGCTTAAATTGTCTTGATCTCCACTGCGCCCGGATACCTAATGGGTTTGACGCGCAATACCAAATAAATAAACTAACAAACAAACAAACAAACAAATGTACCACATACATGGATGATGTATTCATCGTTAGTGTCAACAAATGTATACAGGGGCAATGGTGTCTCCACTGAATTCATCCCTCTCACAAGAAGCATGCACTCATCTGTCAAGATAGGCCTAAAAGTAAACTTCAGCAAATAACCCAAACGCGGAACGTCTCACAAATCATCATAGAGAAGTCATGGGAACGTCTGTCATTAGAACTGTATGAACACATGTAAAAGTCGTGGGAAAGTCTGCCATTAGAACTGCATGAACACACAGAGAAAAAGAGGTCAATATTAGACTAACAAGCAGGTTTTTGACTTAGAGGTGGCATGGAAACAGCAACCGTTCCGCCTGTCAATCATGTGTTGCACTTGAGGATGTGTGTCTCCTTGACCTACTGGAGCTCTCTGCAGCATTTGACATCATGAAACACGCAACACTGCTCACATTCCTGGCCACTCAGGTTTCCCTCCTATCATTCACACAGAAATCAGCTGATCCAGACGGGGAGTTTCAGATCTTTGCGCCAGAGAGTCCTTTAGGGGGATATACTGTTGCTGCAGATCTAGATCCAATGCATAGATCCTCAAGGAGCTTCCATGAAAGACACCAACATCTCAATGCACCACGCGGCTGATGAAACACAACTGTACCTAGAGGTCAGCCACATGGTAGAGATGTTACTGCTAAAAACGCTGGCATGCTCTCTTTCAATCCTGGGTCACTTGCACATCCTTAAAGCTCAACCCCACCAATAGGGAGTTTGTCCTTCTCATTAAACCCAGTTAAACAACCACTAATACATTCATGGATATCTGCGATGAGCTGGAATTGTATTAGGGAATTTGCTGTTGACTGTCACCTCTTGTTCAAACATAAGGGGTTAGAATACCAAAGATTTGCATGTGTGCAAATACGTGGAGCAAATGAATGTAGAACATTTGTGCTGCTGTGATAATAGAGAATGGAACAAACAAGTTTCGCCCCAATCGGTATTATCTGAACATGTTTTAACCAGGGGAAAATTGGAGCAGGCTGTTTTACTTGTTTTGTTTGCTGCATAACATGAAACAAAATGTAGTAGATTGATTGATTGATTTATTTATTTATAGAGGGTTTTACACCAAGGCGCTGATAGAGCGCTTTACACCAAGGCGCTGACACCTTTTAGTTTATTGTGATATAATCGAACATTTGGACTTTACACAACATAAAATTCTTGGTATACAAAATGTAAAAGGCAATAATGCAAATGTACAAAAATAAAAGAAAAGAATACAAATACAAAGAAAACAAATGAAATACAATACAGCACCACAACATAAAAACATAAAGAAAAAAGAAAACATACAAAATGCATCACAGTGTATCATGTTCTGTGGAGAGAAGTTCTTAGAGGCGCTTAGTGGGTGTTTAATTCAGCAGACCAACAAACCAATGGGGCGATATAAAAGAAAATGTAAAATCATTTAAATATGACTAAAAGATTACGAATGTGTGATGCGCATCTGGGCTTTTCAATTTGACTATCAAATATAATCCACTTCCAAATATTGCCAAATACATCAGACAATTTGATTCAAATCATGGATCAAATTCACAGAGAAAAGAAAAGAAAAAGATGGCTCAAGGGAGAGAGAGGGAGGGGATAAATGAAATCTCAAACACCACAGTCTAATTTCATTAATCAGGCATTAATGCAATAGCCTTATGCCAGACTCTAAACAAGGCAAGCCACACTGAAATAGAATGTGAATTCAAACAATAATCCCAGAAAGAGTCAGTAGTAATGGCCTCATAGGAATGAACCAAGCTGCCCAAAGTGCACTTATATAGAGGCCCCAATACCGTACATTGAGTAAGGACATGCCGTGCTGACTCCACCTGGTCAGGTTTACATCATATTCGGCAAAACCTAAGTTCCAGGGGTACCTTCAAGCAGGAGCCCCACACCGCCATTACTGGCAGTTAATGTATGTGTAACTTTCAAATGAGCTGTCTAACTTCAGGGGCCGGGCAAAGCTGAAGGGAAGGTTGGATCTTACGATAGCTGGTGCACAACATGTGATACCTTTTAGCTTTGCAAGATGGATATCGTTCTCACACCAATCCAACCTGTTGAGTTGTGTTGGGAAGATTTCGAAAGACACCTTTTGTTTCTATGATATGCAGCCTGATTAGTTTTTGCCCTAGTGTAAAGGTTGTAAGATAATATTGATAGTGACAACCTGTTTGCTCCTTTTTGCATTACCAAAGCATTTGCTCACTTTTTAGCACCAGTGCAAATGTTAGATGATCTGAATACAAAAAACATCAACTCTATCCTTCTTGTGCAAAATACAACCCTTCCTAAAACCAATCCCTATTAGTGTAGAGTCACAAATAGGGGAATGTGCTCCTTACAGGTACTCCACACCTCCGATCACGAATTAGCAAAAACATCCTGCAGCATCACTCTTACCAGCGAAGACTAGTGCCTGTCCCCCACGCTTAAGGACATCCTGCAGCATCACTATATTACCAGCGAAGACTAGCACCTGTCCCCCACGCTCAAGGATACACACTATCAGCGGCCAGGATGCCACATCATTTTAAAGACAGACTATTTACCATTCAAAGCATTGTCAGCCCAAGTGCAACCTAACCTTCCTGTACTAACCTTCCTGTAATACATGCAATATCTCCAGGTCAGAGTATTATAAGAAGCTGTACTATTGCAAGACTGTGGGGGTCAATACGAGTTTGGAGGTAAGGGAAAAACAATGCCGGTAAAGGATTCCCGGCATCGCTTACCGCTCCGGGCTATTCCGACCTGCCAACCTGCTATTAGCGGCAACGTAAATAACGGTGCCTCTAATAGCGGCATTGCCGTGGGCACATGGCCCACCATACCGGAAATAGTGGCATGCCGCAATTGAGAGGAAATCACAAGTTAGGCGGACAAGCAAATACCGGCATCATGAAGGCGCAAATAGAGCATACCGGCATGGCGGTAATACCGGCATCTAGAACCAACCGTAAAATGCTATGTGCAGTGTTCCCAACTGTCACAGGTGGAGGCAATGGAGTCTGGGCCAGTGCAAAAGGAGCACACCCACACACCACACCCCTTCCCACACCAAGATGAATCCAATAGTACTAGCAATACTGGAGCTGGAGGACATGCATGCATTGCAACACCAGCAACAATAACAACAGCAACAGCAGGCACCACTATCATCAGACTGCATTGCAGTGCTTTCTTAGGACACTCACCTCCGTCCGCCGATGACGTGGTGCCACACTCCATGTCTCCAACACCTTCGATTGACTCCATGCCTATCAGGCTAGCACATATGTCCTCCCACCAGGACATCTTGATGGGGGAGCTTGCTCCTCTGCCGGTTAACATTGCCTGGCTCCTGTTGGCAGAGAGTATGTTGCGGACTCGCAGCCGCAAGTCGTCCCACGCTTCCTGCAGTCCTTGATAGTGCGGGGGGTGTTACCGATTGCGCTTACTTTCTGCGACACAAGTGCCCAGATCTCCTTCTTGCATATGATGGCCTCCCTCTTCCTGCTCTGGGTAAACACAACGTCTGCATGTTCTTGCAGGGTCTCAGCTAACATGGTCAGCTCATCTTCATTGAAGCGCTCCTTGCGCTGGTGGGAGGCACCCTTCTTCAGAGCCTTAGGCATTGTGGTATGATAGAGGGTGTGATTTCACCAACAGCAGTCTCATACAGGTCCTGGCTGCTGAGGATGGCAAAGGATTGTGTTTTTAAAGATGGCCACCGTGCTCCTTCCCATTCATGTGCGATGACGCTACTTCTGGTTCTGCTTATTTACAGTGACCGCTAATGGCGCATTGGTCCGTGCCAGTAGTGCAATCTGCGCTTTACATTATGCCGCCAAGGGCCTTTTTCAGGCCTTTTACTGCATGGCAGTAATGCCTTTACCGGCATGGCGCAAACCTTGAGCCCGCGAAGTCGTAGTAGCCCTCTATTAGCGGCCTCTTGACTACACGGACACGGTATTTGCTCCATGCCGGTAAGGACAGTTACTTACCTCCAACCTCGTAATGACCCCCTGTATACCAACAAAATCACACACAATGAGGACCAGGAGAAGGCATTCTCCTGTCGCACACCATTACTGTGGAACAACCTCCTACCTCCTAATTCTCATGCTGGAAGAGTTCTGAAAATAATTGGATACCTTACTGTTCATCCAGCTTCCCAGGAAGCGCAGAAAACAACTGGAATCCCAGCCAGTGCACCTTCTATCTTTCCAGGGGCCAGATTGCCAACGCTTTTTCCACTGGTTCAATAAGGTGGAGCAAATTAATTTAACACAATTTGTTCTGCTTAGAAAATTTGGAATGGAGCAAAACGATTTAGCCGCAATTTGTATTATTTGAAAGAAAAAAAAAATCAGAAGGGCAAAAAGCATATTACTATGTTTGATGAGTTACATGAAAACATATTTCTGGTTATGGTACACATCAAACATAGTACACAAAACCAATATGTGGATTGTGACAACCCCTGTTTGCTCCATTATACACTATCAGAGCATTTGCTCACTTTGTAGAACTCGTGCAAATCAGGGACGTCATTTGGGGGTCACTAGGGGTCGCCTTATTTATTCATTTTTTTTTTAACTGCCTGCAACCTGTAGCGAGTGGGTATTTGTCAAGGTCCATTGGGCCATTGAGCAGGAGAACATGGCACCATCCCAATTGGTGATGGAATGTATGCCATATAAAAGTGATATCGTAACCATATTTTTCTTAGTGTACAGAGGAACAATGCTCTGAGACACCACTGCCTGTTTTGCCAAGGGGTGAAGGTTTGTGTGCCATCATTTCCTGTGATGTCACTTGTATGCAGGGTCACATTACATCCCTCCCTGGCATGTCATCAGAGTTTGTCGTGTGATGTCAATTCCGCTACCCCAGGCATTTTGGAGAAATGTTGCCCCTGGTGCAAATATTTGATAATCTGGCCCCATGTGGCGAATATTGCAATTGTATAATTATAGAATGATAGAAATGTGCAAACTATAATTCCCAGTGCACCTATGAATAATGAACATCTAAACCACGTTCTGTGCTTTACAGTTAATTTTAGAGAATGTACCTTGCACAGCTTATGTGGCATTAACCTGATTTTCAAAAGTGTCATTCTTTTCTAAAGAGATGCTAAGTCAGCTTTAAAAATCAACCCCTGAAAAGTAAAGTCCACGTCCTTTTGGCTGCAATACGAGTGTAAACACAATCATGCTGAATAAATGTTGCTTTAATCAAAATGATAAACAAGTAGCATTTGAAGGCCAACATTACCATTCTACGAAGAGGTTACTTCTGATCTAGTATAGATACAGGATACTTTTTATCAATAGCATCCAGGGTGGAATGCAGCCTGTAGTATTAATTCAGGACCGTATGCAAAAGGAACATGTAACCCAGAATAGACAGAGAACTCACATTAGCTGCCTCACAGTATGCTAAAGCTTGTTAGTTTGTACCTTGTTGCTTGTTACCCTTTCGTGTTCTGTTTTCACTCTCTTGCTTTCCTCCTTAGCTTCCCTGATACCTTCATTGGCTTTTGCTCCTGCTTCGCCCTGCAGTCTCTCCGCAGTGTTCTGATTTCCTCCAGCAAGCTCCCCGTCTGTGTCAAACCTTCCTCTTGGGTCTGTAGACACTCTCGGCTCCCGCATACGCAGATGCTAATCTCTACACAAGTCTTGCTGAAGCTGGAACCTACACAGCAGAGACTACGGTTACCTTCTTCCTTTGGACTTGGAAACGCTTCTCCTGCAAGGAACCATCTACGGCAAGGACTGTTACATCATGTCTGACGTCATTGTTTTTCCCTCTGTTCAGAGAGTTTTTTTTTCTCTTTTAGACCCAGCTCTCCGGGTCACCCCCTTACCCCCAAGTTTTCCTCTGGATTGGCACAGTGGTGACCTGGAGTGATCGGCCTTATCTCTTCACTTCAAAAAACAGAAAGACAAAGAAAGAAGACACAGATCCGGAGACCAAGCTGAAAAAGGTGAGAGCAAAGTCTGACAACCTATGAGTGAGGCTTTTATGAATATCCTACCCTGAGAAAGAAATCATTCTGAAGGGCTGACCATTTTGAAAGGTTTAGGGACTGGCAATTTTGAGAGGTTAGGCAATACAAATTTAAATGAGATGCCCAGGATCCCACATTGGTTAAGGAGTGGAGTTGTGCCAACTCTGCAATTTCTGCATTTGAACACTTTCTCTACAATTCTTATCATGAACAAAAACAATCTAATTTTATAAAATAGACTTGGAAAGTACACAAATCACATTACCACACATGACCATTTATAAAATCAAAATATTATAGAAGGGTGTTACGAAAAATGGGAATGATTCTAGCCTAATTCTCTCCATCATCAAGGGAAGTATATAAGTACCAGCATACCAAACGATGTGATTTAACACATTTAGGCCCTGATTCATGCATTATTTGCGCCGAAAAAAACGGGATTTATGTGCCATTCTGCCTGCAAATTCCCATTTGTTAAACAGGGATTTGCAGGCAGAATGGTGCACAAATCCGCGCAAATAATCAATGAATCAGGGCGAAAATCTGAGTTTGTTCTTTAAAGCTTTAAATACTTCCAAAACAATGGCTTGTGACATTGTCATCTATAAACATGCATAAAAACCTTTGACTTTTACAAAAAAGTAAACCGTTTTTTGTGTGAAACGAGCAGACCATAAAATATACTTTCCCGAGGCCTGCAAAATCTGTTCTGCTCTCTTCTGTCTACCACCCCTTCTACTCAAATGGCCTACATAAAAACAAAGATCAACTAATGGGCTAAACGATGACACTAACATGCAAGAAGGCAAACCCCACAAAAGACAGCAGAGTAATGCAAAAGATATTAGATGAGTTGTCCAGGATTACTGTATCATCTGCTGACAAAGCCAGGATACAAGCATGAATGCTTTTGTTCCACAGTCTTGAATTTCAATACTTATTCACCTCTTGGACTAACAGTTTATGCTCATTGTTGGAGGTGATTGCCTAGGTTTTACAACACCCCATCTGAACTTACCCATTTCCAGACCTTCACCATACAGATGCTATGTTATTTTTTTATAGCAACCCCTATCTGGTGCAGGTACACTGCTGATAATAGCCCTGCTGTGCTATAAAACCAAGTACATATGCAGGTGGGTTTGTAAACTTCAAACATAGGAAAGGTCCAGCCATCTTTGCTGGAATGTGTTATTCTAATCTTGCATATGAACACCTATCTCTGCAATGGGTGCTTGACACACTGAGCTAACTTCTAAACAATTGTGGCATTCAATTTATCAATATGCATTTCAACTTGAGCTATTGCACATTATAAACATAATTCCCACACAAAGGAAAGAATGCTACAGAGTTGTGCCGAGTTGTGTATATCACAGTGAACACAGAAGGCATCACATGATGAATTGATCAAGGCAGAATGTACTTGTCAAAACAGACAGGTAATGGGCTTAGAACCTCAGCAGCATGCCATGAAATATTCTGTCACGTTATATTTAAGTCTGGTGAACAATGGAATCTTACTTCTTCAGATCAGGCAGCCTTGTGGGACCCCCTCCAAGGTGGGGGTTCTGGGAAAGTGCCACATTTGCCCTCCCATAAAAACGTCTCTCGATTCTGGGATTGCAGGCTCTAACGATTTGTTTTAATTAATTATTTTTAACCATTGTTTAGCATCGAACAATGACTGAATCTTTATTTCCTAACCTATTCAACAGTATTGATTATGGTGCACCTGTTGCACTAACTCTGTGTGCATGTGGCATTAAGGCTAGCTGGCCTTACTAACAATGCAATACCATGTGGAGCATCCCTTTTTTCGACCTGTAGTGATGCAATATTAAAAACTGTAAAATGTTAATTTCTTATGGTCAATTCCAGCTTATTTTATAATCATAATAAGAACATTACACTTGTGTTACTTAGCAAAGCACATTACAAAAACCTAGAATAACCATATGCATTATATTCTGACAGAAATGTATCATTCCAAGATTGGAAATCTGGTACACTCTTGTTGCCCTTTTTATTGTATTCGTTTTATTTTAACATTTGTGTAATGGCCAGACCCACAGACATCATAGCGTTTGTACAGGAGAGTAACAGAGTAATAACTTTACAGATCATTAAGTTAGTAAGAAGTAGTAGGGGACAAATCTTGCTTAAAGTGTTAGTCATACTTATTGAACAGCCAAGTTTTCAAGTTTTCTCTGTAACTGCTTGAACACCTTTGCTGCATCGTTCTTTCCACCCTACCTAGACAGGCACCCAGTTTAGGCTCTATTAGCCTGTGTGTGCCCTTAACTGTATGCACATTGATTGTTCCCAAAGTATCTTTGTGTCTTTCGGGCATCCAAACTGCATTAACTTTTCTCCATCTCACATCTCATATGGAATGTTGTGCTTGTTTGACCTAAGCCTCTTGATTGCCACAACTCCAGCAATGTGTGGGGTACATTTACCAGCCAAGCAGAACTTCCCCTACATCACCAAACTGCATGTTCAGCAGTTACAAAGATAATGGTTGTGCTGTGCCTGCTGAGCACACATTCCCTTGCACCAAAACAGTGTTTTGCAATTACAAACATAATATCTGTGCTGTCTATAATGAGAACATATGAAGCGAGATGGAACCTGGAACACCCTGAGAATGGCTGCAAGTATTTTCTTCATGTGCACCAAAGAAAAGAATTCAAAGGCAGCGCCGCTATGCTGCCAGCACAAAACTTCCTGCGGAAAAGGAAAATGTTCTGTGTTTAAAAGGATTTTGCACTGGTGCTATGTTCATCTTTTCAACATTACACAGTTTGGTTCCAGTGAAACACATTCATGCCCATCTATCTTCAGGATGAACTCCATCAAAGGAGGGCTATTCCTCCCTGAAAGGCATTGTGTGTTAAGTAAAATCTCATTTCAGGCCGTACGGTAAGTGTTTACTCTTGCAACAAAGTAACACAGGCTAAACTACTCACAAGAAGCTCTCTCTCTCCCTTTGCTTTTGTCAGTTGCAAAGAACTCTTGTGTTGAACAGATTCCTGTATATTAGAAATTGACCAGAGCTATGGAAATGTTCAGAATAACAATGTCAGGAAAACCGCATTTGAAAAGTGACATCCAAGAAAAAATTAACCCATGTGTAAAATGGTGCTTTTGCCAAGTAGGAAAATGCCTTTTTAAAGTGAAATGTTAACATTATGCCCTGTGCTTGCACAGAAATGTGATGGAAGATGGGGGTTTGCACTAAAATATACTTGACATGTATTCCCAAAAAGACGTTGTTTCTGTTTAAAGAAAGAAAAAGAAATAACTTTGAGACCAGCAGAAAATGTTTGTCAGGTACTGACTCCAAAGGTGCCCTGACGTCCATGGCAATAGAATTCCTTCCCCAAGTGGACCAGCCTCCTGGGCACATGAAATGGGCCAAGGATGAGAATCTAGCGACCTCGTCAGACTTTGTGGCATTTCTCCAGCAGGAACAATGGATCAGGGGAACTAGCCTTGTCACAGGCAAGTGTGAATTCCTGTGAAACCTCTCCTCAGCTTCAACTGCCTAGGATCAAAGGCGAATCCATGGCAGCCCCGGGAAAAGCAGACCAGAGCATGAGATTTGGCTGGGTGTTTGAAAGGACTGCCTACTTTTGGGAACAAAGACAGCCCATATGATTGAAAAGACTTTTTATATCAAAGTATTTATTTCAGTAACCTAAAGAAGCAGTGATGTAAAATGTTTAGAGCTTGAATGTAATGTGTGCACCTTAAAAATAAAATGTTGTGTGTTATCCTAGCATGTGGGCAGCACGAACGACAGTGAAGTGACAGTTCTGTAAAAAATGTACATGACACAGTTATAAAACTTAAATGCAAATATGCCCAACACTGTTAGGCTCTTGTGTATCTATTTGTAGGATGTTTGATAAAATATTTTCCATAGAAATTGTGAAAGAATGCCAGGAAACCAAAGCAATATCACACCAACTTGACGTTTGGACAGGAATGTTCCTTGTGAAACAAGGAATCTGCCTATCTAATTTTCCTGATAATGACATTTGTGAATATAAGTGTTTTGTGTCATAACTGATTTTGGTAAAAGTAACTTTGGTAGAACAAAGCACATTCTAAAAAAACACCCACACTAAAACTGAGTCACTTCCTTCAGTCCAGTCTGCTTACAGGGAGGCGGTGACATCCTCAGGCTGACCTATTGATCTTAGAGGTATGTCTAGCTTAGTTCTGCCCACATAGTAAAAATCCTCTGATGTCATCCAGTTTATAAAAGGAGGAAGTTTAGGGGGAGTCAGGGCATTTAAAAATCCAACATTCAAGAATCCTTCATTCAAAAATCAACATGCAGAGATCCAGACATCCCACATTCACCCTGCAAGATTCCAGATTCCAGTGCCCATTCAAAGGTAGCAGATCCAGTCAGGACCAATGATTCGGAATTGAAACCCTACAAAAATCCCAATAATTCAGGCAGAGCCCAGCTGATGCACCCCACTGTCTACTGTGACCAGACCCTGGTTGCCTTACTGTGTCCCTAGCAGAGAGCCCAGCTGTTGCCCAAGTGACCAGATCTGTGTCCCTGTCCCGAGGCCTGGTTGGATGTACAAACTACCCCATTCAAGTGCTTTTTGTAAGTATTACCACTCCCCAATATCAAAACGCTGCATCCTTTACTCTGTTACCTTGCCATTTGTCCAACCCTCTAAGAAACCCTATAAGAAATACTATAAGTGTCCTAGTAACTTCTTAAAATTGTTAGAATCCTCTGTGTATCCTGTCCTTAGAAAAATCTGAGTTAGTCTCTATGTGTTAGTGCAATTCTTTCCAACTCCATCTGTTATATGTGTAAGTCCCTAGTATTATTTGAAGTAAATCAATTAATTTCCCAGTTCAAAATTCACGTTCATTATTGTTGCTATTCGAAAACAATAATGTTGTCGAGTGTTTTAAGCAAGTATTCTCACTAAAATAGTATCAGTAAACAAATCATTTTTCTTACAAAACTGAGTTGCCTGTGAAAGTGTTTCCCGTGTCGAAATCTGATTTAAGAATCCCATACTTTCACCCATCCAAAGTCACCATTTCACTTTCATATCATATCTGTTACATGCCTTTGTACCTTAGCATTAAAACCACATTCTGATTGTGTCTGTTTAGTTAATTTTCCAAGCTGTTTTGCTATTTTAAATCCGTGAAACAAAGCAATTCCAATTTCGCCACGTGTGATTCTTGCTGCACTGGTTTTCCTTCCAAAATCGATTACCTAAATACTATGCCCATTGTTGGCCTTGTAGCTAGCAAGTTTTCTTGCTTCTTTGATACAGCCACCCACATTCTTGCCTTCTCCGTTCAACCACATATGTAAAATCGCCATTCAGTAATTCCAAGTGCCATTTTGCTAATTTTTCAAGGGCACTTTATCCGATTTTGGCCTCCCGTTCAGGGATGGTAGGTTGGATTTTCAATCCGATTTTTGCATAGTATACCGGCCTTCTTGCTACTCCTCTCCACCCACATGAAATTTGGTTAACAGGGATTTGAGGGAGTGTTGCAGGGTGAATGCTTAACTGCAGTGCCATTGAATATCACTACCCAAAAATAATCTTGCTTTCTTTCAATTTTGGATTCTGTCTCTTATGTCAGAAGGTTAAAGTAAGTGTATCCTATCATTTCATTGTGTCATTATCACCACAATGGTGATTTCTGCCCAATATTGAACGTGTTTGATTTTATTCATAATTAAAAATAAATAAATATTCTATTATTACACACCAGCCTGGTTCATGGTCCATTGCGACTCGGGGTGTACATTAAAGGGGGTGTGAGACGGGTTGGCTGCCTTCTCAAAGCTGAATCCAAATTCATAAATTTAAAAGTGTTTTTATTGTGCGTCACATCCCTTACCAGTTAAAAGAGCCCTGGTCTGCAGTGTGACGCCGCTTTAAAATCCTTAACATATGTTACGTTCAGCCTGGAACCTATTTGTCATTTGACCACCTTTTGTGTTTTTAACTCTTATGCTGTCTGATGTAGCCCGCCGTAACATGAGGTGAGGCTTTGCCAGTCCATGTAATTGTACCTTTTTGACTTATATGCTGCCTGATGTAGCCCCCCCATAAAATGTGGTGAGGCTTTGCATTCCGTGTGATTGTACCGATTTGACTCATATGCTGTCTGATGTAGCCCCTCGTAACATGTGGTGTGGCTTTGCCAGTCCGTGTAATTTGTACCTATTTGACTCATATGCTGTCTGGAGTAGCCCGCCGCAACACGAGGTGAGATTTTGCCAGTCTGTGCAATTGTACCTATTTGACTCATATGCTGCCTATTGTAGTCCCCTGAAACATGAGGTGAGGCTTTGCCAGTCTGCTTACACACACCATTGTATGTCTGTAACCATATGTGTTTTCTTGCACTACACCAATGTACCATGCAACCAGTGCCTGGATACCTGAGGGTTTTGTGCGTTGAAATAAAGGCAAAAATAAATTAAATACATACATAAATAAAATCTGCAAGGAACTGGTCAATCCTGTCGCAGTCTCTACCTCTCTTGTGTCCTCCCAGGTCTTCTGTACGACTCTGGTCTCTAAATTATCCACTAAAACTCAGGGCATGCTGTCCCCTATCTCCTTTTCCTCTTCCACTCTCGGCACACCTTTGTCCATCTCTCCCTCTCCTCCTCCTTTGTTCTCTTTCTCTCTGACAACACCTGATGAGGTTTGTCAACAAGTCTGATTTATGAAAGTACCGTCCAAACAGGTGCTCCCCTGCTCATCCGGAACCATCAAGGACAAAAATGACACCCTCGCTCCAGCCTTGGCAGATTTCTGTAATCAATCTTTCACCACTGGAACTTTCCCATCTCCCCTTAAGCACTCCCTTGTGCACCCCATTCCTGGGCAAACTCTTGGAAAAGCTGGCCATCTCCCAGCTTATTCTCCACACTGCAACGTTTGGTTGTCTCCATGGCCATCAGTCTGGCATCAGTGCTGCCAGAGGCATGGAAACTTCTCTTTTGAACACCCGTGTAAATCTGCTCTCTAGCCTTGATTCCAGCATTCCTTCTGTCCTCATACTCCTTGCTATTTCTTCTGCTTTCAACACGGTCAACCACGCCATCCTAATCAATCGACTCTGTGAGAACCTGGGCATCATGGATCAGGTCCTGGAGTGGCTGACCTCTTTCCTCTTAGACCGCCCTTCCCAGGTCCAACTTGGTACCTTCTCGCTTCTTCTCTCTCTACTTGTGGCCTTCCACAGGCTCTCTCCTCTCACCCTGGTTTTTCAACCTTTACTTGGCTCCTTTAACCCACTTGATCTCTACCTTCTCTAACTTTCAGTTTTATGCAGATGACACTCAGCTTTCCTGCAGGCTCCCCTCAGCCACCTCTCCTCTCTCGCTCATACCAGACGGTCTATCCGCGATTCAGGTTTGGTCCGTCTCCAACAATCTCTGCCTTAACATCAGTGAGACAGAGATCCTTCTCATTGGGACCCCTGCCATGGTCATTTTTCGATTACCTTCCTGCGAGGCAAAAAAATGTGCTGTCATCTTTGACGCCACTTACTTTTTCTCTCCTAACATCTCGGACATCGCCAATAAGTCCCACTATCAGCTGCACCTCCTCAAAGGGACTCATCCCTTTCTCACCTTTCCCAGAAGTTCACTGTCTCCAGAGATCTGGTTCTCTCTAGGCTGTACTAATGCAACAGTCTCTTTCTCAATCTGCATTCCTCTACTCTCCGCCCTCTGCAACTGATCCAGAACAGGACTGCAAGACATATCCTTGTCCTCAAGCCCAGGAACCATATGTGTCCAGCTCTGAACTCTCTCCACTGGCTCCCAGTGGCTGAAAGGCTCAGGTTCAAGACCCTTTGCATTGTCCACAAGGCTTTCTGGGGCCGGGGCATGCACTACATCCAACACTCTCTTCCAAAATGCCTTCCTTTACAAGCCCTTCACTCAGCCACCTCCAACTCTCTAAGTGATAGACGCTTCTCCAGGCAGAGAGTGGGGTTAGATGTCTCTTCTCTGCAGGTGCCTCCCTCTGGAATGGTCTCTCTGCCCCCCCTCAAACTTGAGCCAGACCACCTGAAGTTCCAGAAGCAGCTCAACATGTTCCTCTTTCCCTCTGCTTTCCCTCTCTATCTCCCCTGCTGACCTACCTGACCTACTTGTCTGCTGTACCGACTGGTTGCTTGGCTTCCCTCAGAGTCTCATTGGGTACCAGACTCTTACTTGATCAGTCACCCCTGCACTGCCTCCGGACCTACCAGGCACTTAGTGGCTGTAACTCTAACTATACTGCCCCTTGTTCTCCTAGTACTACCCCAGGCCACACTGCCCTGTCTGCACTTACTCAGAGCATTGCTGGCCTGTTTTCCCCTCTCCTCTCCATTACCCTCCCCTCTCCCTTTCCCCTTGCACTTCTCGTTCTCCCACTTGCATGATCTGAATGACACAAGGCCTAGTACGATTGTCTTGTCCTCCCTCTGTCTTCCCTACCTTGCCTTGTCACACCTATAAACACTTGTTATAAATGACTTATATATATGATCATATCATATCAGTTGGAGGGATTGAGGACCTCAGTGGTATTTAGAACTAACACTTGGGATACAGGTTGAAAGGAGAAGCTAGGGACTGGCTACGGTGGGGAGGTGGGGTTCTTGGCTAGGGAGGTATTATGATGGACCAGTGCGTAGGTTTGGCAGTAAGTAGGACTTTCTTATTCATTATTTTGTTACAGAGTAAATTGACTTTGTTAGTTAGAGCAGTTTGTTTAGTGTTGCACCACGCTTTGTCAGGCTGAACTAAGGAGGTTTGTGCATAAGGGTTTTCTAATGCGTGCAAGATGGTGAAGAGTTCCTTGGTGTTGGAACTTGCCAGGAGGCAACTTTAGTCACAAAATTAACAGCCTTGTAGGTCTTATAAGTTTATAAGTGGTGGCGAGTAGGGTGGAATTTTTGGGGTGGGGTGTTTCTTATGTAGATGCTCAATGGCTCTTCTCTCTCTGCTGGGCAGAACTAGTTAATCTGTGAACCAGATGTTAGTGGAATTGAAATGGTTCAGCGATTTGTTTTTGAAGGAAGCATGTTGATCTAGCATAACTAGGAGGCTGTTGTGGCAGTGGTTGGAGATAGCAGCAGGGCTCTTGCAGTTGGGAGGCCATGTTTCAATGAAAGTGACCAAGGTGGGTTTAAGAGTTTCATGAGTGAGCTTTTGAGTGCTTCTTGCTAGGATTTGGATGGGTGGTGGTTGGGTGTTGTTGTTCGGCAGGTTCGAGTGATCGAGTTTAAATTCAATCAGATGGTGATCAGACCATGGGACGGAGGCTGATGACAGATTTGTCGATGGTTGAGTTAGTTGTAAGTATCCAGTTGAGGGTGCTTTCTTTCATTTAGGTTGGGGCAGAGACAAGTTGTGAGAGATTCATGTCATGGAGGGCTTGGACCACAATGGTAGCTTTATGATCAACAGGATTATTGAAACCCAGGTTTAAGTCACGTAAAATTATTCATTTGGTGGAATTCATTTGAGGAATGGTGTTATGGGCAGGTGGATTTCAGAGTCAAGTGAGCTGGAGGCATTAGGTTGACGGTTAGCAGGATAATGGTGAAAGAAGTCTGTGGATTAGTCTTAAGTTTAAGTAATAGCGTTTTGTATCCCTCAGTAGGAGGGAGAGGAATGGAGTGGATATGTAGATGGCAGCGATTCCGCCCCCAATGGCGTTGGCACAGTCAGTTCTGTGTATCGTGTAGTTTGGGGGAATAGCAATTCTGACCATACTGCCCAAAGCACTGTGTAGCCAAGATTCTCTGATGGCTAGCAGGTCAATTTGGTTGTCGATGATGAGATCATGAGCTTCTTTAGCGTGGGCACACAGGGATCTGATGTTGATAAGGGTGCAATTAAGTGGACTGTTCTGGGCAGTGTGAGTTGATGGGTTTCCATGTGGACTCATGGTAGGGGGAAGGTGTTTGGGTGGTTGTGGTTGCTAGGCCCGGCTCGATATCCAAAGCAGTCTGAGGTTGGCTGTGACAGGGTAGGATAGCTGTTGGAGGTCAACGGTGTGCCGTAAGATCTAGAACTCAGGTTGTGTAAGCGTAGGGCTTCGGAAGTGGGTAAAAAGTGTCATGTGTTTAGGTAGAGGTGCAAGTCTTTCGAGGGACAGAGCAGGTGGCAGGGCACTCAAAGACTTGGGTAGCATGGGTGGCAGGGCACTCATGGGGTTTGGTTTCATGGGTGGGAGGGCACTCATGGGCTTAGGTAGAACAAGTAGGAGGGCTCTCATGGGCTTGGGTAGGACAGGAAGCAGGGCACTCATGGACTTGGGTAGCATGGATGGCAGGGCACTCATGGGCTTAGGTAACGCATATGGCAGGAAACTCAAGGGCATGGCCAGCCGCAGAGGCAGAGAATTCATGGACTTGGGTAGCATGGATGGAAGTTCACTCATGGGCTTAGGTAGCGTGGGTGGCAGGACACTCATGGGCTTAGGTAGCTCAGGTGGCAGGACACTCATGGGCTTAGGTAGTGAGGTGGCAGGGCACTCATGGGCTTAGGTAGCATGGGTGGCGGGGCACTCATGGGCTTAGGGCAGGTAGGTGACAGGGCGCCAGTGCAGCTTAGTGGGCTTCAGTTACTTGCAGGCTTGGATAAAAATTGTCTTCGGCAGGGCAAGATTGCATAAGAGTGGGGGAGGAAGTGCTGGATGTTAAACTGAGGGAAGTGTTTAGCACAGGGCAGGAAGAGGGAGGGCCTGATATATTGGAATATCACCGTGAAATTGGGGGATTGGACAAATAGCAGCATTGAGGATGCCTAACTGCCTTGCCAAGGGCCTTTTCAGAAGATATGAATGACCACAGATATTTCTATTTGACAAATATGTCTAAGATAAAATAGTGCTATAATCGAAATCATAAGGACATATTGCACACTGGGTGTGGTGCTCATTTCATTTTTCATACAACCCACCCATACATTGATGTCTTTGTAACCATGTACCAAATGACACAGAAAATTGTCACTTGACTCAAATCTAGGGTGAGGTTAGCTAAGTACATCTCCAGGATGAAAACAAGAACATAGAACACACAATCCACAAGCAATCCAATACTGTGACCCCACTCTATTACCTGCAGATGTTTATAACATGCTCATGGCAATGGTGTAATGACATGAATAGAATATTCCATGAACTCAATAAGGAGTGTTTTCTATTTTTTTCTAAATACTTCAATTGTCCTAGTTGAGGGACCATGCAGACCTAGACACTCAAGGTCGCTTCCCCAAACTTCAAGAAATAACCAACACAGATGTGTAACTTAATAAAATTAAGACTCCTCTGTCAGTATTTGTTTTAAGAAACCTACGTTTGTGAAACATTAATATATTTTGGTGGTATAAACATAATTCTAAATATCTTTGTTTAGCCAGTAGGATGCAAGCCTCCGAGCCAGTTACAGATGGGGCACCAACAATATTGGAAATCACCCATCTTTCATGGCACACACCAATAGGTGAAAATGATGTGAGTGATTACATAGGAGTGGATACATTATACAACAGTGGTTAGCTGAGGGATGAATGTGTGTCTGAAATTGAACTTGAACCCCTAGTGAAAATGGTGGGGCATATGCACCTGCTTGGGGATGCTCATGGGTTGGTTTCAACATATCATGGTGTTAAGATGGATTTCTAAACTCTGACCTGGTGGGCAGAAGTTTAGGAGGCCACCCTCAGTTTATTGAAACAGGGAAACCTTCTAGACAAGCCAGACCAATCTAGGTAGCTTGGCAGGAGTACAAAACTAAGTCTCGGGAGGGGTGAGAGTGATTGGAAGTCCAAAATGAGCCCACATAATAACAAACCACAAATTACTCTTAGACAAGTGTATACGTCTGGGTTTGGCGCGCTATATAAATAAACAGACAAACAAACAAACATATAGGAAAAATATCTATACATTTATTGTCAGCCAGACCAAAAGACACAAGTAACTTTAGTTATACGAAAACAGTTATTACACACAATCCTTATACTAGATAGCATATATACATTATGTTTCCTAATGCCACACAGCCGTAGCACACATCCACAACCTTTGAAGAGAGGGGTGAGTTAACATACTAGGAGCATTAGACAATTCTTCGGAGTCGTTCCCTAACTTTAGGGTCCAGCCCTAAGAAGTGGGACCCTTGTTCTCAACAGAGCAGTTGTGCATAAAAACGCACAATCTCAAAGGTGAAGACAAAAAGTGTGTCTTCTTGGGATTGCTGTTTCAAGTCAGGAAGGGGCTTGAGGTGATGAAGAATGGTTTCCCACTATTCAAATAGGATATTCCATTGGCAGCAGAGCAGTTTTCAAAAGGTGAGAATGGCCAGGGAGCGCAGGCTAACGCAGCCAAAATCGATACCTTTTAAGGGATATTCATGCATAAAAGTGATAAGTTGTGAAAGAGCGCCACTGGTAAATGATGCAAGTACTCATGACCCTCGCACAGTCCGGACCAAACTTTGCCAGTTTAGTCCAGGTCCCTAGTAGGTTTGAGTCCTTCAGTTTGGCAGTGCACCAACTTTCAGCAGCTGTGGGACAGAAAAAATGCCTGTAATGGGACACTTGACTTTTCTCAGCTTCCGAATAAGTATGAAGAACATACTGGTGCAGCAGGCTTCAGGGCACAGGAGAGCAGAATAGCAAGGCACCTACAGCGACCGTCACTAACAGGGAGTGATGTGGGAACCGCAGATGGGAGCAGCATTATGCACTCTCCTAATTTGGGATTCAGAGGAGCTAGGCCCGTGAAACTTGGCAGGAGAATGCATGGGACCACAAGTAAGCGATGTCCCAGGTCTCAGGTTTACACTTAAGACGGCAGTGGATCTGTGGGATACCCTATGGTACAACGGAACAGTTCACTGGATGGCCCAGGAACACTTTCAAAGGGGCTCGTTCAGTGGGCAAGCAGGGGGCACTGAGCATAGTTGTGCCAACTACTCCAACTGGGCAAAGTGCCTTGGCAGGCCTTCTTGATCAAAGAAGAAAGCAGGGGTCCGAAGGGACAGCAGAGGGTGATGGGTGCCAAAACCTTCCAAAGCATCTCCGGTGGTTTGACTAGTCTGGTTTTACATGAAGGAGGCTTGGCTCCTTGTGTAGTTTGGTGAGAGCTCAGGTGATCCACCTGGAATGGATGCAGAGCCCCTTCTCTTATCCGAGATTAGCTTTGCACCAAAATCGATGACTTCCAATCGCACATTTGCTCACATACAGGCATCCGAGTCGTGGTCCAATCACTTTCCATGGTGGTCTCAGTCATTCAGGCACTCCAGTCATCCTGGCACAAGTAGTATGGATTGGGACCAGACAGTCTCAACATTCTTCCTGGGCACACACATTTCGCGGGAAGCTGCATGTCCAAATAAGGAAAACCCAGGTTACTCGGCCTGTGTGAAGGCAGGTGACACAATGGCCATCCAACCTTGCCCCAGTCTTGAACCAAATGCAGTAAACACAGTGTGATCCAGTAAAAAGAATTAAAACCTTATAGAAAGTAACTGCTGCCACCTGTATATCCCAGGCACACTTATACAACCACCAAAAAATCCTTTCAGAGTGTCTAGGGCCATGAAGCAAAAAGGACTCCAGTGCACGGTACTGGAAGGAACATTGTGCTATGTTAAAAGGTTACCAAGAAATGTCAACATTGTCAAAGACTAAGGAAAACATAGTTTCCCAGTACTGACAGTCTGAAGGATGTGCATTATCAACATAACAAGTGAGCAAAAGACCAGCGTAGTTCAGCTGAAGGCTGGGCTCCATTGGAAAAAGTCAGGATAGGATAGCCAAACAAAAGCAAAATGTTTTGGGGGTCCATAATTGAAGGGAAATTTACACATACATGAAAACTTTCTCAACACTCACCCTTCCCAGATTAAGAACAGGGAGCATGAATCCACCCCTGTATAGGCGTCATGTTCAGGTTGGACAAACATTATGGACAATCCATCAGAATTTCTATGTTGGATACATGACCTGTGCTCAATGCTGAAATCAATCCCTTGCAGGCTTTTGGACCACCTGAGCATCTTTGGATTTTTTCCCTTCAACTCATCAGCCACTTCAAGGGCTTATTATCAGTTTGCACTGTGAAGTGGGTCCCATAGAGGTAGAGCTCTCTGTCCTTAAGCAGGCAACTAATAAATTCAATTGGGTGTTCCTTGCCTTTCTCATCTCTCTGTGATAGCACAGCACCTATCCCAGTGTCAGAGACATCTGTCTGCATAATAAAAGCACATTTGTAGTCAGGGGCCCTGAGCACAGGGGCCTGTCACAGTGAGTCATTGAAGACATTGAAGGCCTTCTCACACTCCTCAGACCAAGAGACCTTCTTAGGATTCTTTGGGGTTGTGAGAGCAGTCAGAGGTGTAGCTATGGTGACATAGTCTGCCATGAAATTATGATAGTACCCAGTGAGTTCTAAGAAGGCTCTCACTTGGGTTTGTGTAGTGAGGGTAAACCAATCTTGTACTGATTGTACTTTACTAGGTATAGGTTGAATCCTCCGTCCACCTACTTCATGCCCAAGTTAGACCACTGATCCTTGACCAATCTGGCACTGGGTGGCCTTCATGGTTCAGTGGGCCTTCCATACAGCCTGTAGAACAATCCTAAGATGTTTCATATGGTCTCCCCAGGAGGCACTTAAAAATGCTATATCATCCAGATATGCTAAACAGAATTCATCCATCCAAATTAGAACATGGTTCACAAGCCTCTGCTAAGTGGAAAGTGCATTTTCAAACCCAGAGTGCATTGCCCTGAACTGGTATTGATATTGATATTTTATTTCTATCACGCTCATACACAAGGGTAAAGGCATTCTGTACTTTAAAATGCTGTCTTCTCCTTGGCATGCTCTGCTAGGGCTTTTTGAAAATAGCCTGTAGTGAAGGCAAATGTGCTGAGTTACTTGGAGGCACCCAAGGTATCCACCAGCTCATCAGTTCTAGGTAGGAGTGAGCATCTGTCCTGGTGACAGCATTCAGAGCCCCGACATCTACACAGAACCAAAGTTCAGAAATACCAGCTTTTGACACCAGAACCACAGGACTGGACCATGGAGCACCGGAAGGCTCTATCACTCCCAGATCCAACATCTTGTTGACCTCAGTCTTGATGTAGGATCTCACCCTATTCGACATTATGTGACCCCTACTTTTGGTAGGTACACTATCTCCAATTTCTATCGCATGTTAGCAAAAAGGTGTCAAACCTGGAGTTAGTGAGAACAAGGAGAAGCACTGCCTCAGCAAAGTTCTTACTTCCCCTTGTTGGTCAGAAGTCAGGTGAGGGGCCACTTAGACATCCTCAATAGAGCCATCTGAAGGACCATTCTGGAATAAGACAAGGAGAGGTTCTGATTCCTCCTCTTCCATATCTGATGCCAGTAGCAGTTCAGCTATTTCAGCCCCAGGGATGAAAGCCTTCAGTATATTTATGTAAAACACTTTGGGGGCCTGTCCAGGCCTTCTGAGGTCCATCAAATAGTTAACCTCACCCAGCTGCTCCACAACTGTGTATGGGCCTGACCATTTATCCTGTAGAGCTCAGGGTCTTATAGAATCCATGATCAGAACTTATTGAATTGGGGTCAAGTGAACAAGTGAAGCTTTCTGGTCCTACCAATGTTTGACCAATGCCTGACCAATCTTCAACTTGTCACTGGCCTGAGCCATCAGGAGGACCATTATCTTCCTTAACCCAAGCACATAGTCTGTTACATTGGTAGTTACAGGATGAGTGGGGAGCTTGCACCCTTACTTGACGATGGCTAGTAGCCCCCTTACAGGGTGACCAAAAAGAAGCATGACGGGGCTGAAGCCAACCCCCTCTTGAGGTACCTCTCTGTAAGTAAAGAGTAAGCATGGTAATCAAATATCCCATTTTCTCCTTTGTGGTTATTTCAGGACCCCAATCATGCTCTTGAGAGTTCTATTAAACTTCTCAACTAAGCCATTTGTTTGTGGATGATAAGTGGATGAAAACGTATAAGTGACCCTACACTTTTTCCACGTGACTTGCATATACATGGACATAAAGTTGCTGCCTCTGTCAGACACAACTTCTTTAGGGAAGCCAATCCTTGTAAATATGCCAAGTAAAGCTTAAGCAACTGACTTGACAATCACTGTCTTCAATGGGATGCTCAGGATATCTGGTGGCATGGTCGACGAGCACCAAGATAAACCTATTGCCATAGTGTGTCTGAGAGCCAAGGAGACAAACAATGTCAATCCCTACCCTCTCAAATAGCACTCGCACTACAGGAGTGGCACAAATGGAGCCTGGATTGTTGAGCCACTGTTTCCAGAGACCTGACAAGTGGCACAATTTCTGAAATGGTCTTCCACTTGAACCCCCATCTTGGGCCAGTAGAAATGCATGGATTACCTTTCCTTGGTTTTCTTGATCCCAAGGTGACCAGCAAGGGGGACATCATACACCAGTTGCAGGAGGAAGGGTCTGACTTGAAGGGGGACCACCAACCTCATAGGGTCTCCTTCAGTAGACTTTGTGGGCTCACTGTACAGGATCCCACCTTCCCATTCAATCCTATGATTCCCAGGAGGTTCAACCACAAGCTGGGAGCAGGCTGGTCTCCTTAGGCCTTCTAAAGATGGGCACTCATATTGGCCCTTACTGACCTCTTCCCTATCAGGACCACCATCAACCAATAAATGTTGGAGATTAGGATGGTTATGTGGGTTGAGTATTTCAGGCAGCGTCTCTTCCTCATCAGATGCAGGTGCTTGGCCAACTACCTGCACCTCAGTGGTAGGTGAATTTGGGGGAATATTCTCTTTCCCGAGTTTTGTTTTTTTGACTCCCTTGGCCTTGGGTTTCCCCTTTGGCTTTGGCTCAGCCTTGCACTTGGCCAGGGCAGCTCTTGTGTGTGCCCTTGTGCAGGGTCTCTGCTGTATCCCCCAGAATACCTAAGTCTCTGAGGTCATTTCCCAGCAAGACCTTTCCAGGGACTTGCCTCTGTATGCTCAAAGGAATCCTCACTACTATACCATTGATAGTCAGATTTACAGGCATTACTGGGAACTTGAGAGGGGGGCCATCAGCCAACTTGGTGGGCATCAGGGGAGCTCTGGCAAGCTCCTCCTGGTTGACCTGTGTGGCATTCACCACAGTTCTGCTGACTGCACTATCCCTAAGGGCAGGAGTATCTACTTCATTGATCACCACCCTGTCCTTAAAGTAGTGCTTGGTGTTGTCGGGTATCCTACCATATGCTTCTGAAACTCTTGGCTCCCAGGAACCTAGGGAAACTAAGACTATGTCAGACTCTACACCACTGGGGAAGGAGTTTGAAGGGAAGGATGCTCCTATAACAATGTCCTCTTCCTCATAGGAGGGGAAGGCCAGACTCAGAGAGTGGTCCCACAAGGTAGTGACCTTACATCTGGGGTCCCCTTCACATGGTCACTCACTCCACAAGTCACACAAGATCTAGTGGGTATGTGTACATAGGGAGGCTTACTGTAATCTGACCTATGCTTGGGTGGGTTACTCCTACTACTCTCACTGTTCTCAGGTGACTTACCCTTTTTACATATTTTGTGGCCTTTCTGAGAGGACGATTTTTCAGATAACCCGCCTTCCTTATTTGTTTGCTTTATCCCCTACCCCTGCTTACCAGAAGCAGGCTTGTCCATATGGGACACTCTGTATGACACCCATAAATGTGCTGCAATGGCTAACTTCTTAGGATCTATCTCCTTAGAGTCAGCCAACTGCTGCTTAAGCTCAGAGGAAGATGAAGCAAAAACATGTTCAAGAATGACTAAATACATCATACCCTCAGAGGTGGTGACCTTGTATCCTTCCACCCACCACTCAAGTTTTGAAAGAAATCAGCGACATAAGAAACCCAAGTATTACCTTCTTTCTTTTTGTATTCTCTGAATCTCTTCAAGTATTGGCTATGAGTCTTCCCAAGCTTTAAGACCACAGTTAGCTTCAATTTGGCAAAGTCTTTTCTGTCAGTCTTTGACATATCCATAATAGCACTGCAGCCAGAATGGGGTAGTCGAATGTGCAACCATGTAATCTAATTAGCACTCAGCACTTCTTGTACCTCACATGCATACTAATAATGTCATTCTTGTCATCATGTACACTTTGCATATCTATCAGAAATCGTGGATGAGTGGAGGAGCCAGACCCATTACCAAACCCTGTAGGGGAATGATTTGTGCTTTGCAATCTAGCAAGCTCCAATTGGTGCTCCCTGTCCTTCTGCTTCTCTGACCTCTCCAGATCCAGCTTAGCCATGCAAAATGCAAGCTCTTTCTTCTTAAACAGCATCTGTTGCTTCTTGAATTCCAGCATGACCTCAGCCTCAGAGCCGGCCAACGAAACATGGGACACATCATCATCATCATCATCAGCTGCAGCATTGCTTCTCTCTATATTAGAACTAGTCATCACATTACGGTACTTGGGTTGGCAATGCCAAAGCATTGGCTCTATGGTTGCACAAATGAATCAGTTTTGACCCGTTGAAGGAAAAGCTACAAACGTTCACATAATCACTTCTACACACCCATACAGTATTGTCTCCCACTGCCCCTACACAACAACCTTTTCCTCGTCATGATATCTGGTGTGACTTGCAGGATAAGTACAAGGGCCAATGGTTTTGGATTGTGCATGGCCCTCATTCATTCAAGAGCCATTCATACAAGAATGACGACTCCCTACCCACTTAAAACATAGTGTGTAGATGCAAGTGATTTTAATACTGAAATCAGATTGTCCCCAGACCAGATCAGGTTTGTAAGAGCA
This sequence comes from Ambystoma mexicanum, assembly GCF_040938575.1. Taxonomy (NCBI): domain Eukaryota; kingdom Metazoa; phylum Chordata; class Amphibia; order Caudata; family Ambystomatidae; genus Ambystoma; species Ambystoma mexicanum. The sequence continues at coordinate 1,180,726,943 of NC_090933.1, forward strand.
TTCTTTGTGACATACCCGGAAAAACAGTTACCCGAGACAAGCATAATTGACAAATACAAACAATAATAATCATATTCATTGACCAAAACCATCCTCTGAATAAAAAGTCTAATTCTTCAGCTGGCCAAAGTCTCCTCGACCCACCGACCCACCACACAGTTCTGATCCCCATTAAGAGAAAGTGCCTTACCTTCTCTGTGGCCTTGCCGTATTGCTGAGGAGGTCATATGCAACACCTCTGAATCCAAGGCCAATGGCATTAAAATGTTCACATAAAAAAGATGCAGGACTCTTGTCTCATATGAGCTTAGTTCGGCAAATCTATAATAGCAGCACTACAGGGTAAACACATGAATGGATAGTACACAGTCCCAAAGCCATACCAAACTGTGTTACCCTTGCTAGTTTTATAACATCCTTAGTACAGTGACTGCAGTGCAATGAATGGATGATTCTACAACCCACTAAGGGGGATTCAGTCGCTCCAATTAGTACAATTATCCTATATGAGGAGACAAGCAAATAGAGACACTCAATGGGTCTCATTACAAGTTTGCCGATCCAGTAACTACGGTACCGGTAAGCTTGCTGGTACCGTAGTTACCGGATTGGCAAACTACGAGTTCTGCTCACAGGTACCTTTACACCAACCAGGTCGGACCTGGCGGGCATACCAGCACCCGCGAGCAGAGCATGTCGATTGCACCGGACCCATTCTGTATGGTGCCGGTGCATCCAACCTCCCCATTCCCTTTGAGACCTATGAGGCTCAAATGGGAATGGGGAGTAAATGTTTCCAGCCCCTGACAATGGGGAAATACAGGGTCCACTAGGGTTGTAATGGCCCTGTATTTCCCCATTGCCAGGGGCCGGTTTTACCAGCAAGGCTACCGGCAAACTTGTAATGAGGCCCAATCTAATTTCTCCAGTCTTCAATACATAACCAAAACACACAATCAAGACTCCTCAATCCATATTTGCGGGGACTAAACTGGTTGATTTTCAGGAGGGATTTAACCCTGGACTTCTACAAAGCACCGACTCTAACCACATATGCCTCTACTGAACAGAACAAACAAGAAATGACTGCCCTGATTGAAATAAACTCAATCATGTATCTACTATAAGTAACTTTTGCTGTTTAAGTGTTTATTAACTGCAATGGTGCAGCCCTTATGTGGAAGCTTTATGTGACATAATTACCATAATGGATTAGGGGTAACTCCGCACCACCACTGGGCAAGCGGCAAATGTGTTAGTTTTGGGCACCGGGCACCTATAGTTGATATACCAAAACCCCAATTATTGACTGAATATATAGTTGTAGGCATATTTCCATATAACTTTGCTGCGCCGTACAATAAAAGCGTTTGAGAAAAACAGCATTAGTTAGCAAGCATATACTAAGCTGCATTATGCCTAGTACTGAATACAGAGGCCTGGTCTTGCGTATTTCAGTATACTTCCTCTGCTTACATTTAAATTCACTTACTACATTTCCCAGGCATTCATTTGCATATATCTGCATTTCTACTCCTCACATTGTGCTCATTTATACAGCCTCAGGATCTGGGTGTGAGAATAAAATGCCTGTGCTATTCATCACTCCATCGGTCGACATTATTTTTATTTTCTAAAACACTGACTGGAGTACAGGGACCAGTTGATCCAGAATACCAGAAGAGGAGGGTCTGTGACAGTAAGGAGATCTATGAGTATGGAACTGTGCCAAAGGCCAGTCCTCAATGTACAGATTTTCTTAGACAATTATATATTTTGGATCGTGGACTACTTTGTGAATCAGCATTGCAATTTCAAAGCACATGTATGCACTTCTAGGGCTGGCTGGACAAGCCATTGGCATTCGTCTTCTACCTAAAGGCTCAATGATCTTCATTGTCTTGATGTTCCATGAGTGGGATCCGTTTAAGCCTAATGTCCTTTTTCACTATCTTTTTTAAAATCAACATTCTGCCCTCTTCCTTTGCATTCTTCTAAAAGCATTATAGATATCCCATGTCAGGTTATGCAAGCTTTTAATACCAACCATATCACATTGTAGGCCCTTGTGTGTGGCTGCAGGCATATAACTTATTGGGAGGAATTTAGCAGCTTGCATTGCCATTACATTGGGCTATAATGTGGTGGCAGTGACATCAACGGTGGCCTGTAGTGGACAGTAATGCTCTTCATCAAAGATATTCACAATGCACAACGCGAGGACAGTTACACAATCAGGTGGTGCCATTAGGGCCAGTTCTATCCCACCACAGCCGTCATTATTGCCATTAGGATGTGGGTGCATTGTCTTGGATTTTGGTGAACCAAGAATCGTTGCTAAACTAAAATTCCAAAAAGATGGCTGCTGGGAAAACGGGAAAAAGCACAGCAGGCCTCCTTACAGTTTTGTCGGTGCAGTGAAAGTGCCAGTAAAAGTGGGGCTAATGCCGCCATCGGCACTTTTACTTCACCAGCAAATCACAAGTTTGCCGGTGATGGCACTGTTTTATCTCTAGCCAAGAGCTGGAAGTAAATCTTGCCTCATCAGCAAAGAAATGCCAGAATACCGGAACCAGTAATTCCGGTGCCAGTAATTCCGGCAATATCCTCCATGGAGTCCAATGGGATTCCATGGAATGTGGAATTAGTTACCTTACTGGTACTTAGAATCTGCTGGTAATTCTGGCAGACCGGTGCTGGTATTGGTCATTCTGTTTGATGGTATCCCGCCGGAAATAGTGGTGGGACACCACCAAACTTGTAATGACCCCCACAGAGGATTTGGGAGTTTAAGTTAAATTTAATTATGGGTGTGGGGGAGTCTTCGGAGAATCAAAACAGGTGAGTGACGAGGAGCCAGAGGAGAGGGAATAAATGGCAACGGCGGAACTAGGGAAGAGCAGAAGGTAGAGGCAGGGACGTCATTTCACCAAAATGCCAGGGGTAGCGGAAGTGACATCACATGACCCTTGACCTCTGATGACATTACAGGAAGTGATGTAATTTGACCCCACCCCAAAGTGATATCGCGGGAAGCGATGGAACACAACCTTTCAACCCTTGACAAAACAGGAAGTGGCATCATATAGCATTGTCCCTAAGTCCACTACGAAAAACATGGATATGATATCACTATAATGTAATATACATTTCATACAAGAATGGATCGCCATATGTATCGTTAAGATCAGTGGGTATAGGCTCATATTAATTACTGTGAATGCAAGCAGACGTCCATGGCCAAATGATAATGATGTGTTATTATATTACACTTATGCGTAAGCACTTTATATAGAAAAATGTGTGCATACAATATCACCCAACCTGTGTTGGTACTCATTTATCGACCTCAGAAGGATGAAAGGCTGTGTTGAGGTGGTTAAGAACAGACTAAATCAGTGACTCACACCCTGAAGTGTGCCTGAAATAAACATTTAATGAGTCTAGCAGTTATTGTATACAATTCCAGAAAGACACACTGTTATTCCTATTCTTTCTTATTGAGGGTCACTGGTGAAAGTGTTAGACTTGTGTAACCCCTATTTATTTTTATTTTTTTAAGAGGCCTGAACAAGAAAGCCAGCCACTCCAGAAGCAAAGAGCCACATGGCGCTGTTAAACAGCCCAGTAGTTTGCATTAAAAAAAAAGTTTTGGTTTTTTTTTTATGGGGTAGCAAAGGAGACCACAGGGGTAGCAATGGAGACATCAGAGGTGGCAGTTGCGACCCCTGGCGACCCCTAAATGACGTCCCTGGGTAGAGGGTGGCCAGCAGTGGGGGGTGTTCCTTGGCAAGGTGAGAAGTTGAAATGCGAGTTGTCTGTAGAAGCCAGTAGAAAGAGCAGCTTTCACAATTACGGTCTAGATGGAGATGTGGGGGAGGGGCCTTTTTACTGATTTCCAATCCCATGTTCGGAGCGAACACACTCACGCACGCACGCACGCACGCACGCACGCACACACGGCTGGGTGGTGGCGGTGAAGGTTACTAGACATCCGGCCACCTTGCAGTGCAGTTTCCCCACTACCCACTCTACAGTCGCAATTTGCCCCATCAGGATTCAGTGATCACAGAGCCTTAAACTCGTGCAAATGGCAGCCGCGTGTTTGATATGTGTCACTTGAATTAACATATATAATACATTGATTATTGTTAATTCCAAAAACATCATAGCTGTGTCAATTCTGGTAGGCAATGACATCATGTCACATTTGAAGGGTGTGATTCTCGGTGTATTTGTTTACAGATGTTCCGTTTGTGACTTTGCCCTCGCTAGAAGTTTTCCCAACAGCTGTAAGCATTAAAAACAAAAGCACCCATGCATTGTGTACCTGCCTTTTCCTGTATGTATATATATATCCATGTGCGGTGCACGTGTGACGCCCAGCCACCCCCGCCCTCTCCCGCTCTGCAGCAGAGGATATCGCCTCCTCAGCTCTTTTCTGATTGGAATGCTGTGTCTACCTCGTCATCCCAGATAGGGCTGCAGGAGAGGCGGGCGCGTGACTCGATTGCCTGAGTGCCTGGGAAGCCGTGGTGGCAGCATGACAATGCAGCCGTGCTGGGGCCAGCGGACTGGCCTGCAGAACTGCGCCTTTCTTTTAAGTGTGCATATTCCATGCTGCGTTAAGAAGCGCCAGGGTTTCATCGCGGATTCTGCTGCAGGGGATGTGCTCAAAACAGGCACGTGTCAGGAACATTATGCTTCCGTGTTCCGCCCGCCGACCTAGCAGCCTGGATGATAGTGTTGTATTTGGTAGATTTATTTGTCATTCTCAATATGCAAGTGCACCATTTTACACTGTTTAATGGAAGAAAAAAAAACAGGCATCAAGAAGGCACAAAACATTTATGACTGCTTTTAAGTGGCAGTTAACTATTAGGGAGAATTCTCAGGAATGGCTAATTTGCCTTACCTACTGGGCAATGCACAGGGCCTCACTAAGTGGGGCAGGGTAAACAGTGTCCCATGGCTGGCTAGGCAGGGGAGAGGGGGAGTAGCAGCCCAACAAATGGGCCAGCACTTCCCCCTCTCCTCCATAATACTACAAAGGCGAGCACAGTCTCTGCCCCAGGAAACACAGAGGGAGGGGCAGGGTGTTAATCAACACCCTGCCCCACCCACACAGGGAGACGAAACAACAGGGCCCACCAAAGGCAGGAAGTGGGCGGGGGAGCTAGGCTCAGGCACCAAAAGGTGCAATTAGTTGTCAGCAGATACTGGCCAGGGGCTGGCACCACAACCCCCACCACACAGAATGACCCAAGCGACAGCCCTTGGGTCCTATATAATGGCTGCTGCAGCCAAAGACAAATCAGTTTGTGGACCCTGCACGGGGACCCGAAGCAAAGAGTACTCTGTTCACTCAGAGTCTCTTCTTCTTTTTCCCAGAACCCTCCCACCCTAAGAAAAAGGATGAGAAGAAGGAGAAAGAAGGCAGGTCACTGTACGGTAACCACACTGTCGTGGGACAAGAATGGCGGCATGGACCAGAGGGGGTAACCTCAGGACCCGATGCCCAAAAGTACTATATGTTATGGTTACTGCAATTATGATTATGTTTTGTTATGACCATAACTGTACAATAAAATCCCACTGCCTTTTATTGCCAACACCTACCCAATGTCTTGCGTACTACCTGGAGGGCAGCGAATAAGCATGGGGACCGGGTTCAGTGTCACCCAGGACATGTTACCTCCTGTAGGCATATGGGTCCACTGGTCATGAGTCCCTCAGCTGCTTTGCTGGATTTCTAGGATTTATTTTTTCACCTGGTAAGAGTGTGAGCCTTTTTTTCCCACTCTTACATGTGTTTTTCTATGTATTTTTAATATTTTTGTGTTCATAGACTGTGTAGCGTCAACTACTCCATAAGCATCATCTTTTAATTGTGTATTACACAGCACCTTCAGTGTAGTGACACACGGTTGTCTTTTAGACTTACCAACTCAGGCTCTATTTTCTGGGACTGACTACTGTGTTCCAGAACATGTAAAGTTGGATTGACTTTATTAGTCTTTTTAAATCCACAGACACAGTACAAACCACCTTACATGGAGTACTGGAAAGGGTTAATACTTATCCCCTTTTGTATGTTACTCTTGGAGCATTGTTTTGCTCCCTTTTCATCAAGACTTGGCTGGTGGCAGTGGTAACCAGCCTATTTTTCCTACCGCGGTTACCTTAAATAACCTTGGTATTGTTTTAGGCTATCTTGGTAGCCGCAAACTTAAACCTACAAGACCATATACATTTTTATACGGTTCCGGCTGTGTTTAGTTGCAATTTCTTTTTGAAAATGTCTTTCTCTTGTTTTTCTCTGCACACCAAACCAGGTTTGGTTCCTTTGTTCACCGTCTCTTTGCGCGTTTCTACACAGAAGCCCTCCTTAGGCGCCTGAAAGTCTGGGTAGGCAGGATGTGAGGGAGGGGTTTTAGGACACCTGCCATGGGTTCCCTTGCTAACCCAAGTCACGCTCATGGTTGATTGGCTAGGTGACTGTCCGGCCAGGACAGCCACCCCTTTGTGTGATTGACAGCCAGGCTGTGTGAATGGGGGAAAACTGCATAAAAAGCATGTCTCTGGGTCTGGAAAGGCAGAGTTGCCACTGGAACAAAAGAACCAAAGAGGAGCTGATGGAAAAGGACCCCTACCAGGACTGAACCACCCGGTGAAGCCCTGCTGCAGGTCCAAATCATCAAACTGCAACGGCAGAGAAGATCCTCCCGGAATCTTCTTCCCCTGAGCTGGTGGGACCAACCAGTTTGCCCAAACTACAAGCCAGGACTCCCTCCTCTGTTCGAATTTGCTGTACAGAGCTAGAGTGGCCGAATAGCCAGGAAGGTCGGACCCTGCTTGGGTTTTAAGGAGCGCACCTTTTATTTGTTGCTTTGCTTTTCTGCTGGTTTCTTCCCTGGGCAGGGCAGGACCCTCCAGTCTTCCTACTCATGTCAGTCCGACAGTCGATTCAGGAACCGTGAGCCTGCAGGAACTGCCAGGAACGTCCGCCTCAGCTACAGCTTCTTCTTCATTTAAAGGTACTGTGCAAATCTGGTTGTTTGTTTCGTCCAGCCGTGGTGAAGGTGTATGAAACCTTTCAACAATCCGAGGGCTTGTCCTTCTCTACTGTTTAAACTAACTTTTCTGCCAACCAACTTCGTCCAGAACTCTTGGCAAAGACTTAACTGCGAACTACCCTGAACCGTGTGATCTTGAGCAAAAGACCTTTGTCCTATTGACTTTGGCCCTAAGCCTTTTTGATTTGATTCCATCACTGTAGTTCCTCTTTCTAGATTGCCCTGCTTACTTACCTGTTGGGGCTGCTCAATTTCTGCCTAACTTTGCCTTTCCCTCCCTTTTTAATTACTAGAGTGCTATTTTGCTCCCATTTCATTTTATGAGCTTAACTTGTCTGGAAATTATTGGGAGTGTTGTGGTGTATTAAAAGTGTGATTTTTGAACTGCTTTACTTTAATGAAATGTTATACAACTGATGTGTAAATAAATGTATATTATTTTACTCAGAAACCTTGAGTCAGTCTTTGTTTGAATCATAGTAATTGCTGTCCTTTGTGTAACTACTGATACTGCTCACTTGCTCTTGTGATAAGTCTGGCTGCTCAGCCATCGCTACCACTTTTACTGTGTAGTACAGGCTTGTACCAAAGGTGAATTTGTACTGTCACTTGTAGTCTTATTTGTGTGTGGTGTTCCCAAAGGGTACTGCATATCATTCTGCCTAACACCAACATGGCAGAGATTGTGCTTTAGAAGAACACTTCTCATTGCCTGTGTTGATTTCTTTTGATCTATCAGTGGATAGAGGCAATACGAGTTTGAAGTCGGTATATAAGTGTGTTAACTAACTGGCTGAACTGTTATCTTGCTGTAGATCAGAGCGCCCGGTCGAGGCATGGTGGAGTTTCATCAGTTTCTATGCAGCCCACAAAACTAGCTAGAGCTGTATACTCCAAAGTAGTATTAGGATTATTATTACTAATATCATTATCATTGTGATTATTGTCATCAATAGTAAAACCAGTCACAGTAGTAGTAGTAAGAATAGTAGCCGCAGTAGTAGTATAGTCGTAGAGATAGGAACAAAACAGTAGTATAGTATTAGCTGAAGTAGTAGTTGCAGAAGTACGAGTATAGGGGTGGTAGTGATAATCGTAGCAAAAGTAATAGCAGCAGTAGGAGTATAGTAGTACTAGTAGTAGTAGCATAGTAGTGGTATTATTAGTAGTGGGTGTAGGAGTCTAGTAGCATAGTAGTTGTAGTATTAGCAGCCATGGTAGCAGCAGTAGTAGTAGTAGTAGTAGTAGTAGTAGTAGTAGTAGTAGACGGAGGACTATAGGAATAGTAGCAGTAGTAACTAAAATAGAAGGCATAGAAACAGATGTAGTAGTAATAGCAGTAGTAATAGTAGTAGCAGTTGTAGCAGTAGGACTACAGAAATCTAAGTAGTAGTAACAGCAGCAGTAGGAGTATAGTAGTACTAGTAGTAGTAGCAGCATAGTGGTGGTATTGTTGGTAGTAGGTGAGGGACTGTAAGGGGATAGTAGTTGTAGTATTAGTAGCCATGGTAGCAGTAGTAGTAATAGGAGGAGGAGAGTGGGAGGAGGAGGAGGAGAAAGAGGACTATACGATTAGTAGCAATAGTAGTAACACAGAAGGTATAGAAACAGATGTAGTAGTAATAGCAGTAATAATAGTAGTAGCAGTAGGAGTACAGAAGTAGAAGTAGTAGTAATAGCAACATTAGGAGTATAGTAGTAGTGGTATCATAGTAGTGGCATTGTTAGTAGTATGGGGGTGTAGGATCATAGTAGTTGAGTATTAGCAGTCATAGTCGTAGTTGGAGAAGGAAGACTATAGAAGTAGTAGCAATAATAGTAACATAGAAGCTATAGACACATATGTAGTAGTAATAGCAGTAGTAATAGTAGTAGAATCTGTAGTAGCAGCAGGAGTATAGCAGTAGAAGTAGTAGTTATATCAGCTGTAACAGTAGTAGTTGTAGTAGTAGTAGTAGTAGTGGTAGGAGTCTAATGGTAGCAGCAGTAGTAGTAGCAGCCACAGTAGAAGAATGGTAGCAGTAGTAGAAGTAATAGTAACATAGTAGGTGTAGTGGCAGCAGAGGCAGTAGCTGTAGTAATAGTAGTAGGAGGAAGTGAAGGAGTAATAATAGAAGTAGCAGCATGAGTATAGTAGTAGTAATATTGTAGAAGTAGTAGTAGCAGCCACAGTGGAGTATAATAGTAGTAGTCACAGCAGCAGATGCAGTAGTAGTGGCATATTAGTTGTAGTGATACCATCAGCAGTAGTAGTAACAGAAGTAATAATGGTAGTAGTAGCAGCATAGTAGTAGTAGCATAGTAGTAGTGGTAGTGTTATTGGCAAACAATATGTGTACGTGGTTGGCTTTGTGATGCACACTCCATTGATCATCGTAGTGTTAAGCAGTGCTTGCTGTTCTCTAGGTATTATTATCAATCCAGCACACCCGCCACGTGCACTGTGTGTGTGTGTGTGTGGGGGCGGGGGGAGGGAGAAATCATCTGCGCTGAAAGACAGTGTCTTGTAAGACATGTCAACATGAACGCATGGCCTTACGCGGAATATGGATACAATATCTTTGAGTGGCAGATGAAGTGGTGTAGCAGATGGGACATGGGGGCACCTGAAGGAAGTGTCAGGTAACCAGTTACCGAGAGACCCAAGATGTCACAAGAAGCTGCAGCTGCATCCACGGGTTCCCCATTCTGATAACATGGCATTTACTGCTGGGTCGTCCACGTCTTACCTAAAGACACGGAGGCACAGCAGAAAAGGATGGTTGGATTGTATGGCTGGTGACTTTACATGCCCAAACGCCCCATGTTATTCGAGATGTGCCCGGCTCATGCACTCCGTTTTTCTTTGCATTCTGGGACAATGAGTCCTTAGTTTGTGATGGGAAAAACCACTCCACAAAGTCCAAGAACGTAAAGAAAAAACACGGATGGGCATCTACCCATAACATGGGGTGTCTAGTCGGGTTCACCGATTTCATAAATGCCAGCAAGTGACTTGCAGGAAACAAACACACACAAAGAATGATTGTAAAAGTCCTTGACAGCTAGCAGGGTGCATTCTAAGTGTAGAATGAGCCGCGCAGGAAACACAAATAGTGCTATTACCTGGGTGACGTCATCTAGGTCAAGCTTCACGTGACTTTACATTCTGTGACACACTGTCAAAGGTCACTGGTGCTATGACCTTTCTTGTAATATCCTCTTCTGTATGTTGTCCTTTTCGTGACCCCTGACATTTTAGTGAATTGATGTCTCTGCCATTGTTTACACTGCACCGTGACGTGACATCCTATGTTTTTGGATCTTTCATGTGACACATTTTTAAAGAAAAATGCAGCACAGCCTTCCGCATTCATCCGTCAGCTTCATACCAATGAGCGAGAATTCAGTGCTTCACTTCATCCTTTGGGCGCCACAAAAACAGCAGGATTGCCGCGCTTTTCGCAAACACTTGACTGGCTGGTCCCATAATCCCATACTCTCCCAGATCTGTGCTGCAGTGGAACACATAAAACACATGGCTACAGCCATCCTGATTTGCAAGCGCTCCACAGAGCCTTCCTAATTGGTGGACATCTCTTTAGTTTAACAGCAGCAAAATAATCAAATTTACGGCAACATTAAATAAATACATCTCACATCTAACAAGAGCTGGGCTTTCGCGCAGAAGTTCCAGCTGTTGCCCCAGTAAGATGCAGGAGTGACAGTAGAGTTGAGAATGAAGAAGCACACCATTCCCATGCACAAAGGAAGCACAGAATGTGTCAATCTTGCCTTGAGGAATTGGCTTCTGGCTTATGGCAAGGGAGGAGAAGCCCTGGATTTGTTTGATATTTATTAAATAATTCAATGATGTAGGTAATTCCATTCCAGGAAGGCCATTCAGCTGCTCAGATGCCCCTTTCATAAGCTCCATGCCAAAAGCATAATGTACCCCTGTTTCCAGCTGCATCACTCTCCTGATCTGCAGCGCCTGCTCTCCAGTGGCACAGTGCACGTCCAGAGGTGAGAGGTGCCGTCCAAACAGCTGCAGTGACAGCCAAAGTCACTACAGCACAGGGGCTGCCTTTAAGATATGCACCCCTGTTCTCAAAACTACATAACTTTGAGGACACTCTGCTGGTGGCAGATGCAACTGTAAGTATAACCCATACCTGAGTTTAGTGCATGGTGGCTTTCATCCCCCCTATTTATCCAAACCACATCCATTTGTTATCACAGATATGCAAACCGTGTGAGCCCAGTTCGACTATGAAGGGTTATGTGTATTCTCATCAGATATGCTGGCCTTGCTGGTGCTAGTAGGACTGTAGCCATCTGGATTGCCTCTCTTTGTTCTTGTGTGAGGGCAGGTAACACCCTCCCCAGAGAAATAGAGGAAGCTGTTCTGGGAACATGAACCAAAGTGCACACCCATGCTCGAAAGAAGTAGCCTCACACCAGGGTGCTGCATACCAAAAGGCATTACAATCTATTTAGAAGGGAAGGGGATGGGGCTAGTGTAGACAGAGGGAGCTCTTTACAGCTGCAGGAAGGTTAGATCATCTTTTTTTTCACTCTCTCTGTCTTTCATTTCAGTCCTGCCCACTTCCTGTAGCACAAATACTTTGGGTGTGATGTCAGAAGGCAAAGTCCACTTGTTCCAAGAACATGGATTGCACCCCTAAAGTAGTTTAGCTTTTGTCCTTTTGTCCATTTACTGTGGAATTTTCCCTTTAAAATATGGCGTCTCCAACCACTTCTTCGAATGAGCTCTGGTTGGACTCTGTTTGAAGATCAGTCCTCTCCAATGTCCTCCAGTTGTGCGGTGAAGGCAAGTGTTCTAAGGCAGAGGTAAGCACTGTCCCCTAACCAGCTCCAGGGACCAGTGGGTGTAAACTCCTGCTGGAACAAGACCTGCATCTCTTCCAGTCACACTGCTGGCCAGGACCTCACTGTGTTCAAGGACCCCTGGAAGGTGCGTGCCATTTTCTCCTGTGTTTGGGCACCTGAGAAAAGGACTCATCTTGCCCTGAGTCCCTGGAGTGGGACCCACAGCTCAAGAGAGCAAAGACAGCCAGGATTCCTGCCATTTTGCCATTGAACCACTACGAGCTGTGATTTGATCATGCGCAACACAGATCAAAGTGCCAGGACTCTCCAGAGCTGCTTTTTACACTCACAGAAATTTGAACCTCTGTCCTGCACATTCAAACCGATTCACTGCTGCACTGCGTCATCTGAAAGTGCATTGTTACCTCAGCTCAAACAAAGAAGTACTGTTGCATCTGTACTGCTCAATCCACTGTTCAGACCTCCAGCTTCTTCTTCATCACCAAACGAGTCACTGATCAAACTGCACCTTGTGTTCTTCACAAACGGTGTCCATGGAGCCCACACAACCTACAGACTTGCTGGTGAATCCCAACATTAGCCTGGCTACTGTTGAACCTCGATTATCTAATCGAACCTGATGACCTGCATAATCCACATCACTTGAATATTGTTTCAACCTGCAGCCTTTTTCAGTTTGACCCAGCTTTGACATCTGCTTACTGCTGGACCGCCATGACAATCACCTTTCAAACCGCATAGAACTACAGAACAGCACCCAGGAGCATGGTGTCGAATCCCAAGACACTGCAAAGTTATCATAGGGTGATACCTGCACCCCTGGTCAATTATGGGCCCGAAACACTGAGTAGTTGACATTAATCCCTTTTGCAACTCAAGAACATATCTTTTTAACATTGTGATTTTGTATTGCCTCCCCTCTGTCACTCAGAGTTCTGCATATGCTATCTTTTCATATTCTGTGTTCTTTCAACAGTGGTGGATTGTTTGTGTGTTTTCTAGTTAGTTAATATTTGACATGGTATGATTAATTAATATATTTGGACTGTTCTACTTCACTGTTTGGGTTTCACACCCCTCTTAAGAGTATAGCCGTCTCTTGACCAACGTTACCACAAACGGTGAACTTTTGACTGTGCATGACCTGTTTCACATTTATGATTGTGTTGGCTCTTGGTTTGTACACGTGAGAGGGCTGAGTAGGTCCTTTAACCTCTGCACGTCCTTGTAGGAAGCTCAGCTGTTGAGAATTAGTCACAGATGCCATATCACCTTGGTGGAGGTTTGGACTGTGTGATTACTGTTGTAATTTGCTTTTTTCCCCCAGGATATTAAATATAAAAGCCTGCTCCTGTCCAATGCAGTATTTAGATAGTAGTAGTGGATCATCTGGGGGTGGTTGAGGGGTTGGTATGCAAATTTGAATGTTTTGTTTTTTTCAATTACACCTCCTGTGAGATTTTTTGATTGCAGCTCTTCATCACAAACATGGGTGCAGTGAATAAAATCCACATAAACTCCTCTCGTGTCCAGTGCATGCAATGCAATATGCACTAACAAAGCACTTATGGCAAAGACCAGATCTAATAAATCAAACATTTTTAGCACATTAATTATCCTGTACTAGTCCTGGCTGTGCCTGGCCATGAGAAAAACACAAAGGCACTCATTCATAGGTTGGCAGTGTGGAAAAACAAAACTGGTGGTAACATGAGTGCCACCACTTTGACCTCGCCAGTTATTCGGATGAAGATTTCCACCACTCAAAACCATGACGTCATGCAATATTATTGCATGTCGGAACACCACATGATGTCCTTTGGGACACTAAAATAGCGGAATAAGCAAAAGTTCCACATGACTCTGAATGATGGTAACCCTTCAAGTTGCTGCATGCTTACTACATACGGTATCCAAAGTTGAAGTGCTATATTTAGCAATATTACCATTGTCTGACTTCCAGCAACACATAACATGCTTGTATCAACCATGTTTTTAACTGAAATAATTATTCATGATTTGCAACAGATAATTTCAGCAATCAGCGTTCTCTTGTTACCTTTGAAAAGGGCTCTGTTATGCATCTGTACTGTTTTATACCTCTGTAAAGCTCTCCATTGTGTGTCTGCATTGTTGTATGCCTCTGTAAAGTGCTATATTGCTTCTCAAAGCCAGGTCCCCATAAAAGAAATATAATAATAATAATAATATAATAGTAATAATAATAAACAAAATAATAATAATGCGTTTTGGGTAATAATTCTCTGTACAGACCTGGTGCAAATACTTGCCACAAGTTAGCAGAATATGACTCCTAAATGAAGTTGCTTAATGAGGCAATATCACAAAAATGTAATCTCCACCCAGCACCATCTATCCTGCCTATTTAACATGTGCTTGCTTAAAAAGCTGTAAAAACCCAATTAAGTGGCTCATATGGCCCTTTTGAAAATAATTCACAACTTCAAGTTCACTTAATTTAAATCATTATGGATAGAAATACAGAGTCAAGAGACAAGATACCAATACCAGGGCTACTGAGTTCGCACACATGAAGTGACATGCAATCCTCTTCGCTCAGCATTGACAGTTTCCAGGTTACTTTGTAATCTGTGATAGTACCCGGGATTCCAGCCTCACAGAGACCAGACACCACAGATGTTCCCCAACCCCTAGTTGTCCACAGTTTACAACTATCAGACCTGTGTTTCTCTCTCTCTGCTCTGCTCTCTGCTGATGCATCCTAGGTTCCTCACTGCATTGTTACTCGGCCCCAGCCTTCCTCTTCTACACACCTCGCTTGTCTCTCCCTATTTGTGTCAGCACCATTGTAGATCATCCCACTCTTATGTCACATTACCCTGGGAAGCATGTGTATTATTAATCATTTTATTAATTTGAATAATCATAGGTATGCATGATATCAAGTCTAAGAGAATAGACTTAGCTTACAAATGCACATAGTCTCATGTCTGTAACTGGTATGGTTTCAAAATGATGAGCCAAAATATATATTTTGAATCATGCTCTGCATGTGAACTGTGGATTAAGGCCTTGTGCTTAACACATGAGTTATATGTAAACAACGCTTTATGAGTGCTTTGTCAATGATTGATTTTGAGTAAAATGACATGTCCCCTTTGTTGCATTAGCTTAACAATGTGGTCTAACTTATGGAAGGCATGTTGAAAATGTGAACACTCTAATCACAAAAATGTGATCTTTGAAGTCTTATCTGAGCTCTGACTCTATGCTCGCAGATCTTAATATTTCGGAACCCCATGAATTCAATTTATTTTGGTATTCTGGAGTGCATTTATCAGGAGATTGTGCCCTTAAATGGACTTGCAACTGTGGGGGCTAGTCATTAAATTATAAGGCTTGTTCACAAGGACTTTTGTCCTAGTAATGTAATTGGCCCCTCCAGATTAACGTACACAATATGTAATTCCACCCAGATAGGCCAGACCAATTTCATAGGAGCCTTGTCCTCTCGTACATGGGAACCTGTATGCAATGCTGAAGTGGAGCAGTTAGTTCATCAAGGATTTCACTGTAACACTTTTCAGCATTGCCCCAAGCCAAGGCTTATTCACTTCCATTGTAATGACAAAGTGTAAGCCAATACAAAACACCATACCTTGCCATGTACATAACAAGATATTTTTGTAACTCTGAATACATCTACGATTGGTCATTTAAATGAACCAAGTTTTAAACACATTTTATCTGTGTATGAAGTTTATGTTTTGCATTTAAGTAATTTCTTCCATATAAAGTAGAAATCACAGGATGATTGACTGTACATTTCACACTTTAAAATGTATTTCTGTAACACAGGAAATGTTCTCCAGTTAGCAGAATGATCGTTTTGAAACACTAATGCCTTGTTATTTTCAGATGTAAAGCACATCTCTCCATGAATACAGAGTTTGTGTTTGCCTTGGAGCTTTTTTAGCATTTCCTACTTTCAATGTAAAATTATTTAAACTTTGTCTTTGGGTGAACCTTAAGGTGATTTCCTTTTGGGCCTCATTAGTATTCTGCCAGCTCATAGATCGTAGGGGTTACCTAACTCTACTGGCGACCTTGGGAGCTAGTGGGCATGGGCCATTTATTTTATTAAATACCCTTGAATAATCTTTGTGGGGGTAATTAATTAATTAATTCATTCATTCATCTTTTAATATGCTCTTAATACCGGAGACCAGTCTCTAAGCGCTATACTGGGATTTAAACCTGTGTTTCTTTGTGTTGTCTTGCTTCCAAGACAAATGTGTTGCCCTTGAGCTATCCACCAGAGTTGTTGTTTTCTTGAGGCCATCAGTGACATCTGTTAATGGTTGCCAATGGTCAATGCTTCTCATGTTGTAGATGTGCCCATTGATTTAGTCACTCAATTCTCTTAGCATACCCTTTGTATGTTTTGTTATTGGCTATTAAATTAGTAGTGTCTACTAAAAATGTAGTATCACAAGTTTTAAAATTCTTACATTTGCATTGTTGTTTGGTTGGTAGTCAAAACTCTTTTTTGTATGACAAGTATACACACTCTTATTTTGACATCTCATAATTTTACATTGGAGTATTAACGTTTCAGATCTTTTTCTTGTATTTGCCTTCTCTATTGCTTCCTCAATTACTTCTTTCCTGTAACCTTATGTTGAAAAATGTATTTTCAATCAGAGGTACTTCTTCCTGAATAATCTCAGAATCAGTTCAGTACATTAACAGGTATCCTAAATGTATATTCTCAAAAGCGCTTCTGTTATGCCCACTGCTTACATGTTATCATGACATAGCATGAGATGTGTGCCAAAAAATCCTTGTTTGTATTTGTTGTTTATCACTGGCAGGAACATTAGGGCAATGATCCACCAGAAACAGGCTAATAAACCCTGGAGATGTCACATTCTGGGGCCCCTGACCACATTGCCCAGGAGGCTAGACAGTGGTGTGTACTACATGCGGCAGGCGGCAGGCTGAGTTCTTAAGGCCCCACGCCTGATGGTTGCTGATTATTGACAATTCACGACACGGGCAGGGCAGCAGTGGCATAAAGCCGGCATTTCGGGTTAGTGGCAGCAATCTTGTCCCAGCTGCATATGGCTATTGCATAGCTATGTCTGCTGATGGCAAACTGCAGCAGCGTTGACTTTATGTATCGCCTCATCAACACTTCCCGTGGGAATGATTCAATACTGGAATGCAACTCGCCAGGAGAGATCTTGCGAGTTCACCGGGCTTCTGATAAGTGCAGCATAAATCTCTGTATGTATTATTTGCTCTCACGATATTACTGGTCATTCCTGAAAAACGAGTAGCTGAAGACTCATGGCATCATGGGATATAGCATACAGCCATTCAGGATATACAAACCTATGTTACTAATGCTGGCTTGTTTGTCAACAATTCTAGCATTGTATGTGCTTGCATTTCATGTGCTTTACAATTCATGTACTTGTCTTGGTATTGGCAATGACTCCGGTATTTAATGCTCTTGTTTGTTGTCTATAGTTCATATGCTTTTCATCTGCTATTCATGTGCTTATTTCCTGTGGTAGTTACACTGCCATTATATGTCAAAAACCAGGTGTTTAATGGTGTGCATGGCATGTTGGTCAAGGTACAAGTAATATCCAGGTATCAAGGTGTTAGGTACTGAGTCACAATTAAAAGTGACTCAGTAGTGTAACAAGGCCCTATGGGGCAATATCTGTAGGAAGAGTTTTCATGTCAAGGGTACCTCAACGGTATCATGCAGAGTTATATTGCCTCAGTTCCCCAGACCTATCCAATCCAGTTTCTCTAACATTCTTTCTGGTGTTCCTAACACCCCCTCCCTATCAACAACCTCTCCCAAATAATCTTCCCCTATTGGCTGCATCGTGAATACCTGTTGTTTACAGTTCAGGAACATGTGCCAAACAAGGTGGGGTGGTCATACTCCATTTGGCTTCTGTGGTTAGGCAGGGTGTGTGGATATTCTCCTAGTTGAACCTGACATCATAATGAGCCCCCAGTACAGGATAATAAAACAATGCAAGACAAATAGAGTCAACTTCTCTGCCCTTAGCTGATGTGCTGAAGGCATTAAGGATCTACAGACGGAACTAGGAAGTATGAGACAGGAGACAATAGCAATACAAGCTCAGGTGAATTGGTTGGTTGCCCATGGTACCCCTTCCACAGCCCCCCAAGCACTTGTGGTAAGACCCACCACAGAAGCCATTCATCATCCATTGAGTGTGAACTTGGCCTCTCTGGAACAGTTTGCATGGGATACACAGAATAATATGGCCTTTTTGACACAATGTCATTTACATTTTCTTGTGTAAACCAGCTGTGTTAAAATCCAAGCAAGCCAGGCCAGCATTTGTCATTTCCTATCTTACGGGTGACCCAACTGCGTGGGCAATACCTTTGGATCAGAAAGATGATCCTTTGCTGTGTGATTGGAATTTGTTTACTACAGAGTTTGGTAGGGTGTTTGATCATAGGAATGTGTCTCTTAAACATGACATGGAATTATTGGCATTACATCAGGGATCAAAGGATTCAGTCTCTTATGTAACACTTTTCAATAGGCTCATTGTAGAAACAGATTTGCCGGAGCCGGAGCACACCGTCTTATTTTATCAAGGGCTTAAAGAAGAGTTAAATGATGCAATATCACAAGTGAACCCCAACCAACTACCTGTACAGCATTGATTGATCTGGCTTTGAGATCAGACCATTGAATACATTAAAGAAATGAAGAGAAGAAATAAAAAGACGCTATGCCTTTTGTTCATTTGGAAAGGGGACGGTACTCAGGTGTCCATCATTCAGCGAGTGCTACTATGAAAATAGGGCATATATGAGACCCTTTGACCACCGATGAAAATGAGAAAAAGCAGAAGAATAACCTTTGTTTATACTTTGGCAAGTAATTGCATTTTATACAAAGTTGTCTGAACACACCACAGGGAGGTGGTGGTCCTGACAGAGCAAAGATTGAGGCAGGGAAAATATCAGACTCAATAATAGAGGGGACAGTGTTGCCTAGCCCATCCACAATCAAGTTCCAAACATTATAGCAAACACGGTGCAAAAATAGACTCCTCATTTATATATCACAGTGACATTAATCTTTTCCTCGACTAAGCAACTGTATCTGCCATGGTAGACTAAGGAGCCACTCGGAATTGTGTAGATATCAGGTTGGCAAACAAACTAGGCTGTCCAATACAAACCAAGACAGAACCAGTATGCTCAGTAGATGGCTCTGGTATAAATCGTGTCTGATTACGTTTCAAACTCAGCCCCTTCACACAATTTGTTTGCCTGGACATGATGAGGAGTTAACCTTTGATTTAATAGCACCAGTTTGGCCTCATTTTAGACATGTCATGGTTAGTGACACATAACCCGACAATTGTGGAGAATGCATCCTGACAGTTGATGCTAAATAGTGCATGAAGCACGTACATGACATGTCAGGTACTGCTACATTTTTAGTGGAAGACAAGACAGATCAGAATAGTATTGGTGCTGTGGAAGTGGTACTACCCGACGTTGATG
The DNA here is from genome assembly GCF_040938575.1 of Ambystoma mexicanum. Classification (NCBI taxonomy): domain Eukaryota; kingdom Metazoa; phylum Chordata; class Amphibia; order Caudata; family Ambystomatidae; genus Ambystoma; species Ambystoma mexicanum. The sequence continues at coordinate 1,180,746,415 of NC_090933.1, forward strand.
TTGAGTATGTGACAGTGTTTGATAAGGGAAAAGTGGAAGCCTTTCCGACCTCACTGCAGTTATGATTGTGTGATAGACCGAGAACCTGATGCTAAATTGCAATGCCGAAAGGTATATGCGCTCACTGAAAAAGAGAATCAACCCCTGAGACAGTATATTGATGACATGTTCGCACATGGGTTTATAAGACATTCTACATCACCGGTACCCTCATCCTTGTTTTTTGTGTCCAAGAAGGCAGGAACCTTAAGGACATGCATTGACTATTGTGCATTGAACAAAGTCACAAATAAAAATAGGTTCCCATTGCCTTTGTTTGCTGTACTGTTGGACCAAGTCAAGGCAGCAGTTGTGCTGGGTTATGCAATGCACCAGCAGCCTTTCAACATTTCATGCAGGAGGTGTTAAGGGATTACATTGATGTGTTTTTGGTTGTGTACATTTCAGACATTTTGATTTATTCAGAGAAAACAGAGCAGCATATCTCACATGTCAAGGGTCAAGGCTGTGCTCCATCGTCTACAAGAATATAAGCCATACGCTAAACTTGAGAAATGTGTTTTCAATGCAGACAATAGGAATTTCTAGGATTCATCCTGACCCCTAAAGGAGTGGTTGTGGAGAGTACGAAAGTGCAGGTGGTTACAGAATGGCCATCCCGACAATGTGTCAAGGAAGTGCAATCCTTTTTGGGTTTTGCAAATTTCTATCAGCAGTTCATTACCAATTTTTCCAAGACAATAAATTCCATAACTCCATTGCTCAAGAAAAAGACACATTTTTGGGATGAGGAGGTGGAGGTAGCATCCAGAGAATTGAAGACTGCATTCACTAGGGTGCCAGTTTTAAGACATCTGTTCCTGCAGAGACCTTTCCAGGTCGAAACAGATGCTTTTATTACGGCGCTCAGGGCACTATTATCTCAGAAAGATCAGGAGGGGATCATGCATCCTGTTGCCTTCTATTCCCAGAAGTTCACTAGTTGCAAGGAGATTTATTCAATCACAGAAAAAGGAATTGTTAGCCATGAGAGCTGCCTTTCAGGAGTGGAAAAATGATCTTATGGGGGCCTTACATCAAATTACAGTGTTGATGGATTGTAAGAATTTGCAGTATTTCAAAACAGCTACAATTTTGAGCACAAGACAATTATGACGGTCACAATACTTCAAATAATTGGATTTTGTAGTTACCTTTCAACCAGCAAGTATGAATGGAAAGGCTGACTCATTAACAAGACAACAAAGCAAAAAAATGAGCCAAATTACGACCCTGGTGTCAGCCGTGCCAGTAAAAATGCCATGGCTGCCGCCAGAGTTGTCTTTTTTTCCAGTGCCTGGCAATGGGGAATCACTGGTGCATTACAGCACCGGCGGTCCCTGAAGCCAAGTGCTGGAAAACGTAACTCCCATTCCCATTCGTGTCCTATACGACTCAATGAGAATTGGGAGGATGGTATCGGTGGCACCATTCATAATGGTGCCGGTGCTAAAGTTAAAGTCTGCGAGCGGTTGCCTTTCCACCCACCAGGTCAGACCTGGAGGCAGAAAGGCACCTGGCCCACAAACTTTTACTCTGGCGGTCCGGTAGCAGCCGTGCCAGTAAGCCTACTGGCACCGTTGTTGCCAGACCGGCAGGGTTGTAATGAGGCCGAATGACTTAAGAGTGTCCGATGCCTGAGCAATAATCCCGACTGACAAGATTGTGGGTGTAGATACTGAGGGCATCCTTAAACATGTGTGAAACTGCTTTTCAAAGGAAGATCTGTATTCCTGGGTGACAGAGAATTCTCTCTAAATCATATCGGAAGGGCTTCCATATCATGCAATGCGATTATATCTGCCTACACAGACTTTAAAGGAAAAAGCACTGTAATGGTGCCATAAGCCCTCATTAGCCGGGCACTCTAGGAATGTATTTTTGGTGGCCTGGCATGAATAGGCAGGGGCATTCATACAAAGAAAACTGTGACACTTGTATGCAAAATAAGGTAAACCATATCAAAACAATGGGATTGTTGCAACCCTTGCCCACTCCAAAGGACCCATGGTCACATATCTCTATGAATTTATTTACCAATTTATCCAAGGATAACAAGTATGACACAATAATGGTTGTTCTGGACTACTTTTCTAAGCAGGTGCATGTTATTGAATGCATTGGTATACCAATTGCAATTCAATTGGCCGAAAGGTTTCTACAACAGGAAGTGAGATTACAAGCACTGCCTAGGACATAGTATCAGATTGTGCAACTCAGTTCACGTCCCAGTTTCGGTATGCTTTCTGTAGTATGTTGGGAATCAGCTGTGTGCCCAAACAGATGGGCAAACTGAAATAGTCGATCAAACTATGAAACAATACATACAGTGTGTTTTGGGTGGGTGAATAACCTCTTGCGTGAAGGCCCTTTTCTTGTCTGAGTTTAACGACAAAAAGAAGACAGAATATGCGTCTCTGGGCATGGCCCCAAATGAATGATTGTATGGGCAAGAACGAAACATGCTTTCCAAATCACTACCAGAAACATTGACCATGGCAGATTTAGCAGAGCACAGACAGATGCTTCTTGGCATTATTATTATTATTATTATTATTATTATTATTATTATTATTATTATTATTATTATTAAACAGAGAGCCTGCCAAACATGGAAAATGCGAAAGAGACGCACAAGAGACAGGCAGGCAAGAAGCGTTGAGAAACCCCTGCGAATGAGGTTGGGGATAAAGTCTGGTTATCTACACAAAATCTACGGTTGGTGGGGCATACAAATGTATGCCCCCAATCATTGGGCGACATATAATAGAAAAATGTGTATCTAAGTCAGCTATGTGATTAAAGTTACCTAGCAATCTAAAGATTCATCCAGTGTTCCATATGTCTTTCATTAGAACCCCCACCTCCGGTGTCAGTACCAAGAAACCGCTGGTTATCATAAAGGATGGGCAAGAAGAGAATGAGGTGTGGTGCATTCTGGATGCAACAATCTCTTCGGTATTATGTTAAGTGGGTGGTTTATGGACCAGAGGGCTGTTCTTGGGAGCCTTCTGAGGCTGTGCATGCACCAAGTCTTGTGAGACTATTCCTCATCCAAAACCCGGGGAAGCTAGGGCCGGTGAGGACTGCTGAGAAGCAGGGTACTGTCAGCAATATCTGGGAACTGGCTGTTCACAGGGGCCTCTGTGACCGGATTCACCAGAAACCGGCTAATACGCCGTGGGGATGTCACAACCACAGACCACATTGCCCAGGAGGTTTGGCAGCGTAGATATATCACTATTTCTTGTACCTAGATTTTGACACTTTTCAACAAATAAAACACTGACACATTTGCAAAACCATGCTTTCAGGTGCTTGCCAAACCTTCTTGCACAAGTTTGCTGCAAGTCTGTCCGTGTTTCATTTTTTGAAAAGAGTCAAAATGTAGGCACAAAAAATAATGCTATAACTTGACAAAATCCATTCAAACTTTGCACACACATTCAAAGTTGGGCCTGTAATCTTTTTCGCACGTTTGGACAGATTTCTCGAACAGCACCAAATTTATAAGCAACCTAAAAATGTTGGAACCCCCCTATCATTTTACCCCCTCTTGACAGAATTCCACCAAACTCTGCAAAGACATTTAAAGTTGGGTTCTTAATTATATTTCAAAATGTCATGAAGTTCCTTTGAATGGCATCAAAGCTATAAGCCATCCAAAAACTGCTCCTAACTGATGATATTAAGCAGAAAAAGGCATGATTGTCCAGAACCTTTGTCATGTTCATGAACATCTAAGAAATATCCTCAAACATGTGAGATGTTCGCAGACTTCAGAGGATAAAAAACACCAGATTTCTGCCTTTTTCTAGACATATTCATCCCATCCTCATCACCCCACACCTCCTCAGAGATTGCTTCATTAGTTTGACAAATGAAATGTTTTGTTTGTCAATATGTTTTTACGGTGATGTCTGCAGACTATGGGCACAGTTGGCCAAATCACCATGTGGAGCGTTTCAAATTTTTTGACACACCTCATGTTTTTAATTGACCAGTCAGTGGAAGTGTACAATGTCTGCCAATGTTCGCCGGCTCCCTGAATCACCCAGAGGCGTCTGTGGACACCCAACTGGACGGCGACATCACACATTATTGTTTACTTCCGTTTTGGGCATTTTGGGCATTTAAAAAAAATCTGCTGGATAGATTAACACCAAATTTTCGAAAGCACACTTTATGGACCGACCGCTGCTCCTTATGAAAGTTTGATGCAAATCCATCCAGCAGTTTGGGTTGTAGCCGCAAGCAACATTTTGTTCCATTCATGTCTATCTAGATTTCAAAAGTATTGGGACCCACCTTATATTGTTGCCTATAGTGTTGCCACCCCTTGACGAAACCATATGAAACTTTGAAAAATCATTCAGATATGACCATATACTTTTTGCAAAGTTTCATGCAGATTTATCAAACAGCACCAACGTTATAAGCCACCCGCAACCTGCTTTTCCTAGAGGTTACCGCAGGCCCTGTAATATCTATATTATAGAGCAGCGATAGCCGCCGTGTAGTTGGGATGAATCGGACTACCATAGGAACCCCTCCAAATTCTATTGTTAGTAATTTTTGACTCGAGTAACGGATTTGACCGAAAGTGATTAGAGACTTGCAGGCCCTCCCAGACTGCAAGGTTTTGGATAGATTAGTTAACATTATTTATAAGTTATTAAGAAGACAACGCATTTATTTTTCTCCAAAAGTGCGGCCTACCTGCCATTCATTTTACCATAGACAAAGAGGGTACATTTTTGCCAAAGTGCACAGCCCAAACTGCTGGATGGATTTGGACCAGGTCTGAAGCCACTTGGCCATGAAGCGTTAACTCACGATCCATGCGTATTGTGGGTTTATTCCATGCAGTAGTCTTTTAAATATTTGACGGAAAAGGGGCTGCCCCCTTCTCAAAAAGAGATGGCTATATCTTTTGGAATTACCCAAAAGCGGGTGTTTTTTTAAATGAATCAGCCGCCATCTTGTTTTTCTCTCAATGTAAGAGATAACTGCAGCAATAGCCGCGCATATGGGAAAACGTAACGCAGGAGGAAAGCTATTTGCCACTCAAAAAACATGCAAATGCCATCAGGCTAGATGGGGTGGGCGTGGCTAAAGGGCACCACGTGAAATATGGGATTTGGAGGGTGTCTAGGAACTGAGTAAGCAGCACAAAGCTTTCTGCAGCCTCAGCGATAGCCACCTCAAAGCAAACTGTGTCACAGAAACAGTGTGTGTTCGGGGAAAGGGAGAGGGCAGGGGAGGTGAGGAGGCCATGTGGAAGTTGGGGTGCTGGCACAGATGAGAGGGCACTTGGTGAGGACCCTGGGGGAAGGAAAGAAATCATTTTCTGCCGTTTTGCAGATATTCACAGCTATATACAAGGCTGTAAGGACTGCTGATAGTCAAGGTTATGGGTGATTCAGTACCAGCAGTTAAAAACATTTTTTTGGGGAAAGATATTTTTACAGCTACAGTGGGTGAAATAATTACTTGGTTTGGCCAGACAACTATTAAGACGACTGCCATCCAGGTCTCCCATCCATGCAGTAACCAGGACAGACCCTGCTTTACTTCAAAGGGTGTAAGGAGCCGACCTCCTCAGACCATGTTGCCTAATTAATGAGCCAAATTTACAAGACCACTTAGAGACATGGACCAGTCCTTTCCTTGCTTTGAAGTTCAACAGTGCCAGTCCCACTTTGTAGCTAAGCAGGGTCAGTCCCATTTACTGCATGAATGGGCAACTTTAAAAAAAAATGTGTTATTAAAGTCATTTGGCTTTAATTTAAGCCGTTCACTTGTGAGTAGCATATTTTACATCTTGATTCCGTATAGTAAAACATTGTTACACACTTTGCCATTTAGCATTGATATCAGCATTCATTATTAATATAATCATTAACGTCTATCCTACAGGAAAAGAAATAAAAGAAGAAAAAAAAGTAAAAATGTTAAAATACATAATCCATGACAAAGCATCTCAAGGGTTTGTTAAGAGCATACATAAAATACCTCTCATTTATATATTGTTTATCACTTTTCATCACAGCGCTATATACGAGGTTAACATTTTCCAGCCATATGTAATACGGCTCTTGTGTCATATTAGTCAGAATTAATGTGGTTCTTTCCATATTACAAATTTAAAATTACACTACTATACAAACAGTGATTTTGTAATTACAATTTTAGATCATTGAGGAATCTGATTGTGTTAATGTTCAGAGATATTGATTCTGTATTAATTATCAAATTCCACATTGACACTTGATCAAGTTTCCAGAATGTTTCCAAAAAATGTAATTAATATACTTTACGTATACTAAAGCTAAAATGTACAGCTAAAATTTTACATTCAGTCAGTAAATGTTCGAATGTTTCAATAATTGTACTCTCATTACAGAATCTACATCTTGTACTATAATCCAAATTTCTTTGTCGCTGTGCCAAAACTTTTTTAGTTGGCCAAAGATCAAATCTCATTTCCCTAGATATTTCGGTATCACACCTCTTTTCTTCAAAGGAAATTTATAAATTGAGCAGATCTTGTATGCTCTGGATTCAGTTAGTGACGATGACCAATCATAGTCCCATCGTTTTTTTTTTTGTTGCACTGGCCAAATTCGCTGACAGATTTTCTATTGATATATCAGCTTTGTCCAACAGCATTTTGTAGTGGTTCTTCCAGTTTACTAGATGTGCACAGGTTTCGGACATGATGGCTTCAGATATTGTCGGAATTATAGTTGTTTTATATGCATCAGGTATCAGACATTTTCTGTTGAGGGAAATCATATTCCACCAAACTCTGCATTTTAATCATAATAGTCCCAAGTTCATGCCTTTTTATTGCAATTAGAAAACTAGGAGGTACCGGAAGTAATGATTTCCAATAAAGGCCGTCAATATAATCCCATTTATATTGGTACTGGGGTGATTTTGATTCAGCTCCATAAATTATCGTCGGTATCACCTTTTGGTTGTAAAAAATGATTTATGGCATTATTGAACATTTTCCATATACCGCTTGGATTCTTCTACATTGTGATGCCAATTATTTCATTTTGGCTTGGATTTCAGTTTTATAAGGAGAACCATAATTATTATTTTTTTAAATGTATTCCAAGATATCTGTATTCAGAAACAACTTCAAGCTGTACTTTGCCAATTGAATCCATGATATTTAAGAGGTAGATTTTTGTTGAGGAGACACATTACATTCGTTTTATCTTCAGCTTATTTATTTGCGTGTATTTATGTAATGCCACAAGTTGCCGCTGCACTCCGATAGGTGTCTGTACGCTTAATATTAAATCATCAGCATAGAGCAAGTATGATATTATTTGCTTTCCAATTTTCAGGGGATAGGATTTGGTTTCTTTCCATTGCAAACTTATATCATGTATGTAATAATTGAATAGTGAAGCTGCCAGTGTGCAGCCCTGTTTTAATCCTTGTGAAGTTGATATTGATTCAGATAATAGACCGTTGTCATCTAATTGGATTCTAAAGGTTGTATCAGTATGGAGTAGTCTTTTTGCATTTATTATATAGGTTGGACAGGCTGCTTTCTCGAGTTTCTCCCATAATTTCAATCTGCATACAGAATCAAATGCTTGACGAAAGTTGATAAAGGCAATGTACAGTGGTTTTGTATATTGTTTTGCTTGCTCTTTTAATGTTGAGATAATCAATACATTTGGGCTGGTTCCACTGCCCTCGATGAAACCAGACTGAAGAGGATCTGTTAATTTGGCTTGTTGAAGCCATCTTTTCAGATCTCTTAGTAGGAATTTCACAAGATGTTTTCCAGTGGTGTCAAATAGAGCAAACAGTCTGTAATTTGATGGATTGCTTCTGTATCCTTTTTTAAATATTGGTCTGAAAGTTGACTCTTTCCAAATTGGTGGTATTAGACAAGTTATGACTGTAGTCTTATATATATTGTACAATACTTCTGACCATTTCTCAGGATGTTGTTTTATGATGGCATTGGAGATGCCATCAGGTCCTGGAGCTCGTGAGGTGCTTAGTTTCTTAATTTCCAATAGGATGTCTAATCGGTCTATACATAGTTCATGAAAGTCAGATGATTTGCATTTGCTTTTATTTATTCCAGATGAATTGACATTTTGCACAAAGCGCATTCAGCATACGTTTGTTTCTTATTTGTTCGATTTTGTTTAGATTGTGAGCAGATACAAATGTATAATCAATTATTGATTTAGCCTCTTTCCTTTTCCAAGTTGGCTTCAGACTTAATGTCAGACATATAGTACCATTGAGAATGATAACATTATTTTCTTTCATCAGTCTCATCCAATGTTTGCCTTCAAATTTAATAGGTTAGAGTTTGTAGTAATGCAGTTTGTGTTTAAGTCTCCAGTAATAATTATTGAATATGGTAATAGATCTTCTTCAATTATGTAAAACTAATCTGATTTGTGTTTTAGAAATAGAGTATCATCTATTATTGCGGAGTTCCAACACAGATTTAATACCGGAATGTTATTTAAAAATGGATGGTGATTCTTTCCAAATTCTATTTTCGATAAATGGATACATAGATGTGGCGAGGACCAAAAGGATCATTTCCCTCTGGAAACTAGGCATAAGGCAGCTAATAAGCCAGCAATAGGTCTTCCATTTTTTTCAATGCAGTGAGCCAACAAATTTCATAATTGGGGATTACTGGTTGTAGCGTTATCCATGTCTCTTGTAATAAGATTATCTTATAATTATCTAGAGGGCATTCAAGATTTTTACTTAGCAAATGAGAGAACCTCCTAGTGTTCCATATGATAGCACTGAACGGCTAATTTTTAGGATCACTCTATTGTTTGCATGTATGATTAGTTTATCCATCGCCTCTCGAAGCCATGACCATTTCGTTGATTTTTCGCTGTTTTTATCAGTGGCATAGTATGCTTTTCTATGTAAGTTTCCTTTGGTACCCTCACAATGAATGCGTAGTTGGTATTCTCTCTCATTCCTGTTTTCATTAAGTCCTTCAGAGGGGTATTAGTTTATTTCACTTTCTCTATTGGCAATATATGATCTGTTAGTAGTTATTTCAAAACCTTGAGCATTCAAAACATTCCTACAGTTCCATATTTTTTCCTTCACTATAATGATGAGATATTTAAGATTGCAGTGTCCTTTTTTATTATTTTGTATGTGTACTCTATCAATATCTCAGAATTCAATTTGTTTTAGATCACTTGTTGCCCAAAAGCTCGCCAATATAGTGGATCTATTAGGAACGGGATGTCTCCAGGATCTGCCAAGCAAAGTAATTTGTAAAGTGTCAGCATGACCCAATTTATCGCATCTTGATTTTGCACTATCATCACCCATTTTGGGATCATTCATTTCAGGATCTAAGACTTTTTAAAATTCTGTTTGAGCTTCAGTTTTCTCAGCACTGTTAGTTTTTGTTGGGTCTTTCGATTTGATCAGAATCGATGGCTCAGGTGATTTAACATCTGGGATTTTGAATTATTAATTCTTTTTTGTTCGAGTGTCATGAAACCATAGCTTTCATCTTTAGAGCTTTTCTCAACGAGTATTATTTATTCCAGATCTTGATCTTCGCTATAGTCTATCTGGTCATTTTCAAAGATTGGTGATGTCATCAATGACATTTGTGATGTCATCTTTGATGTCCTGGGTGTTAGTCTTAGCAGTGCACGGTGGCGGCGCGAGTTATGTTTGCTTAGCTTACCATAACTGCTGAATTTCAAGGGTTTTTCGGTTTTACTTGGAACCATAATGTCCCTTTAACAAAGTTTTTTCACAGAATTTCATAGGTTTTTCAGTAGCGCAACTTAACCATAACGTCCCTTTAACAAAGTTTTTTTCACTGAATTTCATAGGTTTTTAGTAGCGCAACTTAACCATAACGTCCCTTTAACAAAGTTTTTTCACTGAATTTCATAGTTTTTTAGTAGCACAACTTAACAATAATGACTTTGACTTTGTATACATGTCATATGGAACTGACTAGATCTCTTCTTATGAACTTGATGGCCGCGAACTTATATAATGTTCGCGGACATGTTCGGAGAACAGTACCACCACCTAAAAACTCTGGGGAGGTATGTGTAATAGTTATATCATAACATAGGAACATTTAACAAATTCACAAAGCAGCACACATACAAAGTATATGTAGTAATACTTAAAAAATGTTACCCATATATGTAACACACTAACCATTCATGTAAATACAATATGTTTTAAAATGGAATATACCAAAAGAACATAAAGTGGCTTCCACCATAATTACCTCACAGACGCTCCACAACCAACAGCAAGACCAGACGTATACACTACTGATTACATATCTCACCAGACATAGTAAGTGCACTTATTTTTACTCATATATTTATAAACTTTCTATATTAGAAAAAAAAAACATATTACTTCTTTGTTTTCTCACAGAAATGTGTAGTACTCTGGACTGGCTAGAGGACCATTTCCCACGAGACGAAATGTTAGAAGATAGTCCACCTAATGGTACACACTTTACTGTATAAACCAATTGATAAATATTATTTTGTATACATTCAACATATACATTCTTTTTTTACAGACCCTACAAAAATTGCAACTTCCAAAGAAAAAGAAGTGGTGGATAACACTCTTGAACACATTACCCACAAAATGGACCAACTTATGGCAAATTTTATGGATTTAAAGAACTTTGTGGAAGATCTCCTAAAACCACCAACAAAATACCATTGTCCCACCTGTACTTGTCCCCCCTCACCATATCCCATTCATTTATCCCCAAACTCTCTCCATGGACCACAACGTTTTGATGAGATTTCCCTCCCTTCTTCACCTGATCCCACTAATATTGAAAACCCTAATTCTCCTGTTTTTGTTTCCGTTTCTGCCCCACCTTCTCAGTCATAAATTGTTTATATATGTTAAATAAAGTTACTTTTTTATATTGTGTTGTAATTACTTTCAGTTCCTTGTAATAAAACCAATTTAGGTGTCAATGGACACCGCGGTTGTTCGGAAATGTTCGTAAAGAAACCAAAATGTAACTGTCCTGATGACACTACATCTGTCCGTAATGTTCTCATGCAAGTTCAAAATGTTCTAAGAACACTCGTAGTGTCCTGAAATGTTTGCAAAGAAACAAAAATTAAAGTGTTCTAAAGAACACTATATCTGTCCGTAATGTTCGCTATCAACTTAAAACTGTCCTAAGAACACAATTGGTGTCCTGAAATGTTCGTAAATAAACAAAATGATGTGTCCTGAACAACAGTACAACTGTTCGTAGTGTTCGCTACCGAATTGAAAGTGTTCTAAGAACACAATTGGTGTCCTGAAATGTTTGTACATAAACTAAATTACACGTGTCCTGAAGCACACTATATCTGTCCTTACTGTTCGCTACCAAGTTTAAACTGTTCTAAAAACACATGCGGTGTCCTGAAATATTTGTTTCACGTGTGACGCACTTTTAATTACTTCAGAACCCGAACAGTGTCCGTAGGACATCAATGCGCATGCGCTAACCAATCTCCGTGCACTTGGTGTCCTGCGGACAGGCGCTTCCTTCGCAGACTAGTTCGCAAACAGATCATATGACCGCGCCCACGCTCATCGTGTGTCCTGAAATGCGGACACTGTTCGTGTCCCCGAACAATTTAAAAGTACATTTTCAGTTAATCCATAATACTTTTCAATAAAATCTCACCATGCCACAAGTCCCACATAGCAATCTTGAGTTTCTATATACCTTTTGAAACTTTCCGATCCTTTTTTTGTGTTCGATATGTCCGAGCACAGTGCGCATGTCCACGGACCGCGCACAAGCACCCCTATAAAAGACCACGCCCAAGAGCTTATTCCCATTGTGTTTCTGGCTATTCTTCAGAACACAGTGATTTTTGCTGCCACCTGCAGACTACACCATCATCGACATGGCATCCTTGGCTGCTGAACTGCCACTTGGTGCTGCACCTGCTTCAGCACCACCACCACCCCCTCTACCACCACCACCTCCCCAAGGGCCTGAAGAGGGGAACAGGACTGAGGATGCGGAGGAGGAAGAAGAGGATGATGAGAATGAGGTAGAGGAAATCCCTACTACCCGCACTAGACGTGAGTCTTGGGTGTGGCGGTTATTTACCATTCATGGGAATGGTCCTAAGGCTCGTGCGAACCATGTTACCTGCAATGAGTGCAAAATGATACTCAGTCGCGGGAAGCACGGTAACTACAGCTTTGGGACCACTACTATGAAGCGACACCTGAGGTCATTTCACTCTGGGGCTATTCGCAGGGTTGTACTTTGCGAAGAACGTAGCAGGTTGATTTCCTCTACTTCATCCTCTGTTTCTGATCCTGTCACCACAAGGACCACCTCTGTGGGACAGCGTCTTTCTCAACCTGCCTCACAGGCCATACAGAATGCTGATGACCCTTACCTTTCGAGAGTCACAGTTGTATGTATGTACTGTGACACAGTACTCTGCAGGGGGGAGCGACTTCGGAGTGCTTTTGAGACTATTGTCTCAGAGCACGAGAAGACCTGCTCACTACCCAAATAAAACCCACTCTACATCTTCCTCTCTCAGCTCGCCCTTTCTTATCCCTGTGGTTGGTGTCCCCCCCTTTACCCTCCTTTACCCTCCTCTCCTAGTGTGTCGTGTCTGAAAAACTAAAAAAAATACAAAATTACAAAAATCAAAAAAAAAAAGGCTCTTTTCAGAGCCGCCTTTCCCAGTTAAAAAATAGAAGTGAAAATAAATGAAGCAGGGCTCTTTGTATTTTTTAGAAGTTCGCGGACAGTTCGCGAACATTAAAAAAATTGGGTTACTACTCCATCACAAACATTGTAATTTTCTCTGGAAAGAAGTGGTGGCTCTGAAAAGAGCCTTTGGGTGGTGTTTGTAAGTCAAAAATTGTAAATGCTTAACATCTACTTCAAAATCGTTGTTGTAATTCCAAAAAAGGTCGCAATGCATTGTGTACATTTCTCAGAAAAATCTGATTGCCAGCATAAGTAAGATGGACTCCATCTCTGCGAAAAATGTATGTACTACAAAACATAATATTTTCATTGTGAAAAGAAGACATGCCAAAATCTCTTAGAAAGCCACAAACAGCCTTATTAACATTGCACCTTGCTTTTTCCATTTGTGGACCAAATGAAGAAGAACGAAGCCACATTTGTCTCTGCGCAATCCGTGAAAATATCACTTGAGAATTAGGAAACATGTCCATAACCTTCCTCAGTCCTTCTTTCATAGCGAATTGCAAAAGAATTCCAGTCACATGCCCTAAACTGTTCCCTCCACAATGAATTACAATTATGTCTGGATGTTGCTCTGTCTCCAAAGTAGCACAGAGAGGTAGCAAGTCCAACCACTCCACGTACTCCATGCCAGTGTACTTCCACATGTGGGAATCCAAGATCTACAGCTACTCCACAGCTTTCTGCATGCACCTTCAACCAATGTACCCACGAATCTCCTAAAATCCAAACAATCTGTTTTCTGAAACACACAGCCATAGCTATCTTTTGTTCTCTCAGCAAAAAGAGTATCTCAGAAAATCTCTCCTGGCACAACACATCCACCAAACTTTCCTGACCAATCCCTTTCAGTGCTTATTCTCATTTGCATGACTTCTGAACCCAAAATTCCCCGGATTTAACTCCCGATGTCCGGGAACTACCGCCATGTCCGCGGACATATCGTAACATGAACAGCCCTTCTACCATTTCCACTACACTCTCTCTGCCATTCCCTCATTGGATGTACCTCAAAAATCACATGACCATGCACCAATCACATTCAAGACCTCTACATCTAACTGCATCATCATAGATCAGCACTGCAAATGTACTCTGAATCTCTCTGAGTACAAGTGTCATATCATTGGCAAGCAGCATCTACCACAAATACTGTACAAGTCTTCAAGATTTCTACTTGCAGCTCCATGCATATCCATATGCATGAACACAAACTTCAGGTATGCATATTTTCTGTATAGTAGATGACATAGCTCTCAACCATTTTTGTTTTACAGGCGGGTGAAATCACCCAATTTTGTTTTTGGCGGGTGAGACGCCCATTGGAATGAATGGGCGTGCAGGAGGCTTGGCGGGTGAGTCTGCCCTTTACAAGGCGTGTGACACCCGCCAAAAGCGTGTGAGTTGAGAGCCATGGATGAACACATTTTCAAACAGACTTTTACCTTGTAAAATCTGTAAAATGAATTTACTGTACTTTTTTCAATTTCCTAAAATCAACTATCACTTATACACCTTTATACTTTTTACTTTCTTTATACACACACACTCAAATCATGTTAAACTAACATTTTTTAAATGAAATATATAGACTACATATATTCAAACAAAATTGCATGCAAACACAATCTATGTTTAAACCTTTATAAAAATACTTATACAATTTCATATTTTTTGTTTTTATTTATTTATTTACTTAATTACTTTATATTAGACATGACATTGAGGCGCTATTACCTAGAACAGTTTACTTACAGAAATAATAGTATTCACTAATATATTATAAATTTCACAAGACATAGTAAAGATATTTTATTTTTGCTACAGTTAGTCATTCAATACAATTTGTTCATTAAGAACATATCACATGTACTGAACTGATGCAATGTATCTTATGAAAATAAATTAGTTTAATGGTTTTACAGGAGGCACTGAGGATTTCAATTAAAAAAATCAATATCTAAATTAAAAACAGTGCTATATACAAACAAAGTTACTAATTTGAAGCTTTTACAGTTGCAGTGAAGACTAGTTTCCTGAAAAGAAGCAGCCGAATTCGAAGAAGAAAGAAAAACTAAGAAGTTACCTGTTAATTTAAAAAAAAAGTAAGTAAAATATCACCATAATATTTATATTATTTATCTAATATACTATAACATTAATACCAGCTATTTTGGTTTCTTAAAATAGAGATTTTGTACCATTTTGTCCAAAAATGTCCATGTCGTAAACAGCGATTTACAACCAGAATGGCCCACAAATTTCTATTTTTGGACACACAAATTAGCCAACTGAACCACTACAATTTTCATATTATAGAACAAACAACTGTTTTAATTGTATACATTAGATTTACTATTTGTACTTTTTCACACCACTAGCTTACTTTTTTTTTGTCATCTGAACCCCAGTTTAGTGACACATAAATTCAAGAATACCTATCCCTACTAGTTTTAGTTTCCAATGCACAATCACACACCATTACATACATCTTTATCATCTTACTCAAATACTCATGCACACAGCACACATACATTCCAGAACACCCCAACCCATATCTTCTTTATTTTTTTCAACAGACCCTAAAGAATGCCTACCAAAAGACAACTCCGTAGAAAGCAACGCAAAATTAGAGCAAATGAAAATAAAGGAGTCCAACATAAGCATCCATCTCTAGCAGAATTTGTAAAAAAAGTTGAAACAAAAGAGCTAATACAATCATTTAGTGAAACACAAGAAGTTTCAAGTACAACAACTTCGCTTCCTCTATCAAAATGTAAAACAAACCAAAAAACAATTAACAGAAAATCAGCTATCAGTACAGATAAAGCTACTTCTTCAAATTTTAATATAGTGCAAAGTAAGCATACCAAGAAAAGTATTTTAGCCAAAATATACCGTCACAAAGTCCTTCAAAATCTTATAAAAACAGGAGAGAAATCAGGGTCAAAGCTTAAAACCTATCGTAGGAAATTAATCTTAGAAGCATTGATGGACAGTGCAATTCTTCTCAAAAGAAATGTATTTATTTTACTGTTAAATAAAATGAAACCACTAACAAAACTAATAACTAAATTACGAAAAAGACTTCTCAATAAGCGAAATGTCAACAGAAAGAACTTCTTAAGTATCTGCGGAGGTGAATGGAATCACACTACGAGCACAGAACCATATTTTAATGAAGAAGCGTACAAACAAAAGCAAACAAATACAATTGCCATAAATAGCAGTGGTCGAGGTTATGAAAAAGTAAATAATACCATAATGGAACAAGAAGTACTCCTTACAAAAATATGCCCTGAAAACTTAGAATTACCCCTCCATTCAACTGAATCAGAACGTCTAGTGCACAAATGGCCATGCACGTCAATGTGTAACATTCCCAAACAATGTTTCAAATCTTTACACCAATTCCTCAATAAATATGTAAAAAGCAAAGACAAAATCAAAATTAAATTACTGCAAAATATAGATACCTGTCCAGTGCGCAAGTACACAGGACTACAAGGACATTCATTGGCCTTCATTACAGGACCTACTTGTAAAACCACTTTCCATGATATCAAAAGGATATCAACACATCATTCAACTATAAGAAATCTAGTCTATAAACTGTACTATGCTAAAAGTCCTGCTTTAGCACTAGCAAAGTTAAATAACATCCTTCTACATGGTACAGCAAAAGACCTACTTGAAGAAATTCACTATATCCAGAAAAAATATTTTGGAAGTGAAAGCCATTTACAGAATGAAATAGCTTTAAACCAATTAAGCAACAATTCTACACATGGCAACCTTTTGCTAAACACATACAAAAAAGAAATACTAAAATTTAAAAGTACATCAGCTGAAGTACCAAACCATGTATGTGTATGTTGCCGTACAATTTTTTATAAAAGTAACACAAAAACTGTGGACATATCATACAAAATAAAAGACAATGAAGATTCTAAATGGTTTGAATTAGCTCTCTACCTTCTAGCAGAAAACAAATATGAAATAACTGAGCCCTTAATACATTGCAGTTATTGCACTACAAAACTTGACAACAACCAAACTCCTTCACGTTCTATCACAAATAATTTGGAATTATACCCAGTACCAAAACCTCTACAACAACTTAATTTATATGAGAGCATCATAATACAAACAGTACACCCATTTCAAGCAATAATACGCCTTCAACCAAAAACAGCAAAATTACCTCCCTCTGAATTGGTAAAAGGCATTCGTGGAAAAGTAGTTTATTTACCATCAAATCTAAAAGAAAATGTGCATACTCTAGGAGTGCAACGTCCAATGCAGCAATCTTTAATTATATTAGTAAATGGAGTACCTACAAAAGACAAAAAAATATGGCAACAGCTGGTAGATTTATATAAACTTAGACAAGCCTTCCAAAATCTTTAAGAGAATAATGAATATTACAAAGAAATTAATATTGAAGAAAACTTGAAAGATGCAACTGAAATAATTCAAGAAACACAAGAAGCTGATCAATTTGAGCTACTAGATCCTGCTACAATATCAAATACTTTAGACCATTATACAATTCATCCTTTGCACTGTAATGACACCGTACAAGATGTACTAGAAACTTACCAAATGCGTCAAACAAAAGGATCGCCAATCAGTATATGGGAAAAAAGTATAGAAGCACGTGCTTTTCCTCTACTCTTTCCTACTGGCAAAGGAGGAAGGTATGATGATAGACCTATTCAAATATCAGCTTCAGAATACCGCTCATTACGGATGTATTCTGAAGATCCCAGATTTAGACAAAATGTGGAATACATATTCCACCTACTCTTTGAAAGTGAACTAGCAACTTTATGTTACAGAGTTGCACACATATTAAAATCAGGATCACACTTTCAAAATATGACAGCTACACAATTATTAGAGAAAGTGCAACAAAAGGATGAGGTTTTACAATCAAATATTACTAATCTATTAGCAAATATGCGTGGTACTAAAGAGTACTGGTTTCGACGTCATGGAGATGTACGTTGTATGATCAGAAACCTTGGCCCGCCCACTTGGTTTGTTACATTAAGTTGTGCAGAATATGCATGGGAAGATTTACATGATTTCCTACGCATATCAAATAAAAACAAAACAAACATAGATATTCTAACACCTGGAGAACTTTGTTCTTTGGATCCTGTTAAGGTTTCAAGATATTTCCACCATCGCTTCATTGCTATGCTACATTTTATTTGTAATAAAACTGTTCCTCCCCTTGGAGAAGTGCAACACTTCTTTTGGAGAAAAGAATACCAAGCCAGAGGAGCACCACATATCCACATGCTTTTATGGATTAAAGATGCTCCTAAATTTGGTCAAGACAGTGATGCCACTGTTTTACAGTTTATTGAAAAATATGTCACTTGTGAAATTCCATCAGAAGCCACAAATAGTATTTTACAATTTCAAAGACACAAATGTGGAAAATATTGTCGTCGCAAATACAAAAACAAAGGCAAATACTACACCAAATGCGAATTTGGTTTCCCTAGACCAGTTACAAATACAGGTCAAGTAAACAACCTCATGTCTTCAGTTAGACATACTGTTATATATATCAATGATTATAATGCAATCATTACCCACTTATGGAATGCAAACATAGATGTGCAGTACATTGCAGACAATTCTACTGCAGTTGCACAATATGTCACAGCATACTTAACTAAAGCAGAAAAGACAGAGCTCCAAGACCTCTGGAATGACCTGTCATCAGATAAAACAGTATCTCAGAAATTATACAGCTTGGGCATAAAAATGCTCACCCATAGAGAATGTGGATCTTATGAAGCAGCTGATCGTTTAACTGGTACTTCATTGTATGGTAAATCTGAAAATTTAGTATGGCTAAGTCTTGGTCCAGCTAAATCTAGAAAAAGAGTTCTAAAATCATATGAAGATATAGAAACAATAGCCAAACATGATCCCAACAGCCAAGACATTTTAAAAAACAATTTATTGGACACATACTACCCAAACAGAAGTAATACTTTGGAAAACATGTGTCTATACCAAATAGCCCAAAACTACACATACAAAAATAATATGAAACCCGATGAAAAAATATAGAGTGACAGACTGTGAAGGCAGCTTAGTTAAACTCACTAAACCAAATTTAATTAATCATATCAAATTGTCATTGAAGACTCCTCAACATAAAGAAGTATATTACATGTCCCTGCTACAACTCTTCAAACCATGGAGAAATGAAGAACAATTACTAGATAACTATGACTCATATGAGGATGCTTTCAAAGCAAATGAAAGCACTATAACTGATGTAAACTTTACACAGTACAAAACAATGTTGCACAATGAACAGCAACATGAAGAAGAACTCCAAGCCCAACTAGATAAGGATACTCCTGACAGTAGTCAACCTTCTGTAACAGGAAGCCAAGAACCACTGGGAGAACCACTAATAACAAATGAGGCAGAATTAGCTATGATACAAGTAGAAAACACCATGTGTCAGTATGAAGATAAGGAAGACTTAACTATACTACAATCAAAACTAAACAATGAGCAAAGTAGCATTTTTCAAGAAGTAACAAAACAAATTGCACATGGTGTAAAACATGAAAATAAAGAATGTTCCTGCCATAATTATAAACCTATACTACTGTACGTCAGTGGTGAAGCTGGTTCTGGCAAAACATTCCTAATCAAAATCATTAGTAAGTTCCTTCAACAATTGACAAACAACAAACTGTCAGCTGTTGTCACTGCCCCCACAGGTTTAGCTGCCTACAACATAGGTGGTCTTACATTACACCAATTACTACTATTACCAGTAGAACACCAGAACAAATTAGACTATTACAAACTTTCTGCAGAAGCTGCAATGGAATTACGCAGAGTATTGAAACAAATGAAAATGCTACTAATAGATGAAGTGAGCATGGTCTCCAACCTGATGTTAGCTTTGATTCACCTCAGATTACAAGAAGTACTCAAAACAGACTATGAAGAGCTCTTTGCAGGAAAACACATTATTGTTTTTGGAGATCTGCTTCAATTAACACCAGTAAAAGGTGAACCTATTTTTAAAACATTAGGGCACAAACTCTGCCGTAAAACTGTTGGCAGCATTGGAAATGTCAACCTTTGGCAACATTTCCAATACAGAGAATTAACAGAAAACATGCGCCAATCTGCATATCTAACTTATGCCAACATTTTAAAAAGTTTGAGAGTTGGTATACTTTCTAAAGAAGCAGAAGCAACATTGAAAACCCGTCACATTAATGCACTTTATGGCGATAATGCATGTGCTACAGATGTTATAGAACAATTAGCCCACAAAAATGTCAATTGTATGGCCTTAATGCCAACTCTTGCAAGCTGTTTCAAATTCAATGAAATCATGCTAAGTAAAGAAATGCAACAAATCATGGAAATTAGTGCCACAGACAAACTAGATGTATATGGTATGACACTACCCATGTGTGACCAAGCCACAACAAGACTAAATAATTTAGAAAAATCAATCTCAAACACAGCAGGCTTAGAAAAGATGTTAAAATTATCCTTAAATTGCAGAGTAATGCTTAAACCTAACCTTGACGTGGACCAAGGACTAGTTAATGGAGCACTGGGTACAGTTGTTGGCTTTCAAACATACCCACGTGACAACAAAATTCAGTTTGTCAATATACTCTTTGACAAACTTTCAGAAGTAAACGGATAGGACGCTCAACAGCTAGATTCCTTCTCTTCAAAGATATCTATGTACACAGAGAACAATTTTCTCTAACTCTTGCATACGCAGTCACAATTCATAAATCACAAGGTCTTACCCTAGACAAAGCAATGATAGATATTGGTAACACAGTCTTTAAAGAAGGCATGAGCTACGTAGCACTATCACGCTTACATACACTTGACGGTCTATTTCTAATCAACTTTGATGTAAAGTAAAGTAAACGCTGATATTCCTTGCATTTTAGAATATAATAGACTTTGCTCACTATACACTCCCTATCTAAACACATATTCTGTTCCACAAAAACTAAAACGTTGTAAAAGAAAACTAAATCAAACAGAAATGTAACAGGACGTACGTCACTGCAAATCCTCCAAAGAGAGTAAAAGAAACTAATACTTCATCAAGTACCACAAACAAAAAAGAATCAATTAGAGAAAGTAAACCAGGTACTTCTTTAAAGAAGGAAGACAAACTCCAAAAAAAGCAGTTAGATACAGAACTACCTGGACCATTTAAATTCTCAAATATAGTTGGTGTAAGTTGCTATGCAAATGTAGCAATGAATATTCTATTTCAATTACCACCAATTGTTGACAACATTTACTCACACAATACAGACCCATTGTGTTTGCAAATGTTAGTACTTCGCAGAAATGCAGCAAACAATCCTGACAACACATATAGTGTTTTTGGAATAAGACGACAATTGGACTACTGTGCTGGAATCGTGAAATTCACTATAAACTCACAGGAAGATCCACAAGAATTTCTAATGTACTTACTATTAGTACTGGAAAACAAAAACATACCTATAAATGAAATCCTTCAGATTTCATACATGTGGAAACATACATGCACTCTCTGCAACAATGTGACACAAGAAGAAATCCCCAATGAACACTTCATATATATATCAATACCAATTGTGAATCCATTCCATTTCAGCGACTTGTACAAAATGCAAACCATGGTAGATTATGCTCTACCTGCAATTCAGATAATCGCTCCACGTTGGTAATACAAACACATAGTAAATACGTAATACTAATGCTTCTACGTTACAATGCAGATGGTACCAAAAACAACTGCAAGCTGACTGGATTCACACATGGTCAAATATCACTTGGTAAGAAAACCTTCACAACAATAGGTATAATCTACCACGCAGGAGCCACAACCAATTCAGGGCACTACACTGCATACATAAAAAAGAAATGCGGATGGTTTGAATGTAATGATAGTACCATTACTCTAAAGCAGAGATTTCCAGCAAATCTTACAAACGCTTATTTGATGTTCTTAAAACCAAAAATTGATAAATAAACTGTTAGAATACTCCAAAAGCTATCTAACTGCTCAAAGATTCTACAACAACTAATCAGATAAATGAATACCACTAAATTAGACCAAAAAATACACAGTTAGAATAAGCCAATTGGTATCTAACTGTCCCAAAATTATAAATTTGTGTTAAAATAATATAAACTGTTAGATTACTCCAAAAGCTATCTAACAGCTCAAAGATTCTACAACAACTAATCAGATAAATGAATACCACTAAATTAGGCCAAAAAATACAGTTAGAATACGCCAATTGGTATCTAACTGTCCCAAAATTTAACAATATCCAAATAGGTAAATCAAAACCACTAAAATATATTAAAAAAATAGACAGTTAGAATACGCCAAATGGTATCTAACTGCTCCAAAATTTTATAATATCAAAACAAATGAAGAATCTGTTACTGCTCCAAAAAAAATACAACAAAGCAAAGTATAAAGCATTAGCCAGAAACAACAAGTGAACACTGAAAACAAACAAACAAATAAACTGTAGCATAACAGAAAACAGGTTTTTTTTTAATCCAACATGGATTTTTTTTTCTCCCACAGACCCAATGATTTTAGCAACAAATACAGAAACTGAGCAAATTGCACAGTACTCTGATTTGTACTCTACTAAATATGAGGGTCGAAAAAAAATAAACGTATATTGCTTATACAATGTAATAAGTCATTACAAAATACTAATACTAACATGCTATTTTCTTTTATCACAGAAATGAAGAAGAAAAACATGGACTCCCATTACTAGACCAAACAGTAAGTATACAATAATAAGGACAACCATAGCAGCATATCACATCCATAGTATCTAATACCTTTGTTCCTTATACATTTGTTTTTCATCCAAAGTTATAAGCAAATATGAATGTGATATGCTGCGGTGGTTGTTGCCAGGGCATAGAGTCTTGGGTGCATGGCCAAGTGGCCATGCACCCAAGACTCTATGCCCTGGCAACAACCACCGCAGCATATCACATCCATAGAGTCAAACATTTCAACTATGATCTATGGGAAACTTTTAATGTCCGCGAACAATGTGAGTGTTCTTAGAACACTTTGAACTTGCCAGCGAACAATACGGACACCGTTTTCAGGACACCCCCTACGAACATTTCAGAACAACGCGATAGTTCTTACAACACTTTCGACTTAACAACGAACAATACAGACAGCGTCCTAAGGACACCCCCTACGAACATTCCAGGACACCGGGAGTGTTCTTAGAAGCGTCTTCAGAACACCACCATCTTCTTTATTTGCGAACATTTCAGGACACCGCCAGTGTTCTTAGGACACATTCAACTTGACAAAGAACAATACAGACAGCGTCCTCAGGACACCCCCTACGAACACTCCCCGGACACCGGGAGTGTTCTTAGAAGCGTCTTCAGAACACCACCATCTTGTTTATTTGCGAACATTTCAGGACACCGCGAGTGTTCTTAGGACACATTCAACTTGACAAAGAACAATACGGACAGCGTCCTCAGGACACCCCCTACGAACACTCCCCGGACACCGCGAGTGTTCTTAGAAGCGTCTTCAGAACATCCCCATTTTGTTTATTTGCGAACATTTCAGGACACCGCTAGTGTTCTTAGGACACATTCAACTTGACAGAGAACAATACGGACAGCGTCCTCAGGACCCCCCCTACGAACACTCCCCGGACACCGCAAGTTTTCTTAGAAGCGTCTTCAGAACACCACCATCTTGTTTATTTGCGAACATTTCAGTACACCGCGAGTGTTCTTAGGACACATTCAACTTGACAGAGAACAATACGGACAGCGTCCTCAGGACACCCCCTATGAACACTCCCCGGACACCGTGAGTGTTCTTAGAAGCGTCTTCAGAACACCCCCATTTTGTTTATTTGCGAACATTTCAGGACACCGCAAGTGTTCTTAGGACACATTCAACTTGACAGAGAACAATACGGACAGCGTCCTCAGGACACCCCCTACGAACACTCCCCGGACACCACGAGTGTTCTTAGAAGCGTCTTCAGAACACCCCCATTTTGTTTATTTGCAAACATTTCAGGACACCGCGCGTGTTCTTAGAACACATTCAACTTGACAGAGAACAATACAGAGAGCGTCCTCAGGACACCACCTACGAACACTCCCCGGACACCGCAAGTGTTCTTAGAACAGTTTCACTTTGCTTGCGAACAAAACTGACACATATTGACTCCTTAGAACACCCCCTAGTCAGTTTATTTAGAACATTTCAGAACACCCGTGATGGCCGCAAACAAATCGAACACAAAAAGAACGTCTAACACATAAAAAACACAACTTTCATCCTATCTCATACACTCCCACCCTCCCCAAACACTCCTACACACCAACACACTCTACAAAATACACATTTTGAACAAAGTTTCACCGCGCTGTCCGGGGACGTCCGCGAATCCAATATGGCGGGCGCTACCGAAAAATTTGATGCGCTTCACGCTCCACGCCATCCAATCAGTGAACACGTCGCATGTCCGCGAACATGACGCAAGCCCATGGGCCAATTGGGGTGCTGTCCGCGGAGCGAACAGGGAAGTCCGTCCGCGAAGCGAACGCAGATATCACTAATTTTTTTGCCTTACATTTTGGTCATTTTTAAAAAAACTACTGGACAGATTTACACCAAATTTACAAAAGCACGCTTTTGGGACCAGGCCACCGCGCCTGCCGCAAATTTGGTGTAAATCCGTCCAGCGGTTCGGGCTGTAGCCGTGCGCAAAGTTTTTTCCCATTCAGTCTATGGGGAAAAAAAAGTTTGGGACCCCCCCTATAACTTTTCCCCCCCTGGACGAATCCTCACCAAACTTTGCAAAAAAATTCAGAGTGACCCAACTACTTTTTTTGCACTATACAGTGGACACCATTGAACGCTGTATCCATTGGTAAAGACCCCAAAATCTATGGTTGGTAGCCTGTTAGTGTTTTAAAATATACAGTGCACATGGGTGAAGACTGTGGCCAGTGTCCATGACTGAAGGCCATTATTAGTAACCATTAATGTGTTCAAATATATTTGGCCATGCACACTGACCATGGCTGAAGGTGATCCGTACTGTTGTAATGTAATTAGTGATGTCATCATTGATGTGATCTGTGATGTCATCATTGTGGTCATAGGCTGCGCAACAGGGGGTGCAAAGTTAAGGTGGCTTTTAGGTCAATTTCTGGGGTTTTGTTGCGTTAAGTTCTCACCTTAACGTCCCTGCAACAAAAGTTTTTTACTTGATTTATATGGTGGCGATAGTCACCCTATAGTTAAGGTGAGTCAGACTCCCACAGGAACCCCTCAAAATTGTATTGTTAATAACTTTAGATTCGAGTAACGGATTTGACAGAAATGTTGAAAGTGTTTAAGGACTCGTGGGCCCCCCAGACTGACTGCAAAGTTCTGGTGAGTTCTTGGGTCAGCATTGAGGCTGGCTGAGTGGCCAGTCTTGTTCCAGCAGCAGGTACACCCACAATGGTCCATGGGGATGGTTAGGGACAGTACTTGATTGTTGCTTGGAATACATATCTTCAAATGGAAGACTTTGTAAAATAACTGCTCTCCCAACAGGGTCCAACAAAATCTTCATCAAGGGTTGGAGTCCCAATGATGATTTAAAAAAGTGTTGGCAGACCCTTTCTATTAAAGGCAAATGCCCCCAGGTGATCGGACTAAAGCTACCGTGCCTTAGTTGTCCAATCCCTGATCTTGGAAAAAGTGGACTCACATTACACACAAAGTGCTTTTCTGATCCATGAAATGAAGCATACAGGAAGGGACTATAGAAGCATAGAGAAACAAGATCCTCCAGATGTAAAGTGCTCCATCTGACTGCACTACCCCCTCCCACATTTTCAAAAGAATCCAAGGTCTTTAGATACACTGCACCCTGGTTTAAGGCATAGTCTTTTGTGAATGGGTGTGCCCTTTGATTGCTGGTCTCAGGCCAGCTTCCTGTGCAGTGGTTGTCTTTCTGGGGAAGGGTTACCTGTCCTCACCAAGGAACAAAAGAGGTAATCCCTGAGGCTACAGTCCTGCTAGTAGCGTCACAGACACCCTTGTCTTGGAAGAATACACATCATCCTTTCACAGCTGAGCTGGGCTAACAGGGCTGACACATGTGGGACATCAAATTGATGTTACTCCTGTGACTATGAGAGGTGATGTCTGCCATACCCCATTTCAGGTAAAGGTTACATTTACACTTTAACCTACCACCAGGACAGCAGTCTTACAGGTATGTAATTTGTGGAACAGGGGTGCATATCTTAAATGCAGCTGGTGCAGTGCAGATACTTGCAGTCAATTCAGATGTCAAGAGGGCATCTGTGACCCCTGAAGCCGCTCTGTGTCACTGAAGAGCAGACACGGCATATCAGGCTACTGAGGCAGCAGGTTACAGGCATGATTTGCTTTTGGCCAGCTGATCCCCCTTCCTGAGATGGAATTACAGTCATAATTTTAGTAACTAATACAAATCAAAAAAGCCAGGGCTTCTGCACCCTTGCAAGATGGCGATTCCTCACAATCGTGCACAGATTTATGTGATGCTGTTGCCTGCTCCCCACACATCTCAAAAGCTCCACACTGCGTTGGTAGGATTTAACATTCTTCTGCTCTTCTACTGCTCCTCCAGTGCTCCCAATTTCCCGAATTTGAAAGGCCCTTCTATCAGAAACTGAGTGTGCCTGTACTTTTGAGTCAATTAATGTCAGGAGTCTAAAACGTCACATGCAGCACTATTAAAATTGGTGTTCTGCCTATTCTGACTATTTTGTCACACTTCTCAAAGAAAATAACAACAAAAAACAGAATGAAGTCGTTCATATTATTTTTTTTTTATTTGCATTTAGTTCATTTACAAGAATAATTTCGAGTAGAACCTTTGCAAAAGAACAAGTTAAGATCCATATAAAAAGAAAAAGAAAATTTAAACATTTGAAATTACATTATTTTGCTTTAGCACACAATGCTTTAAAATACTTTAAAATACAATTTAAAATACCGGTGCAAGAGAAAATATACCAATCAATTTACCAACTAGGCATTTCATTCTCCACTCAAAATAAGTTATTTTTCTATATGCTTACAAAAACTTACTAATTCATAAATTAAACGGTTGTGAGTTCCTTGCATCATGCGAGACCACAAAAACTCGAGGCAATCCTCAAACCCTATATCAACAAATTTCATAAATCTTGCTGTACGTATTTTGTTAAAATGGGGACAATAGAGTATGAGATGCTTCAATGTTTCATGTGGTTCATTGCACTCATCAAATCGACATCCCACAGCAAATGTGGTGGCATTTGTTCCCCAATTCTTTGTTCTATCCCTAGTATGGTAAAGATTAAATATATATATGCCTTCCTGGTAGTTTCACAGGGGAATAAAGTGACATGTGCATAGCGAGGGATGCGCTGTTTAACAAAGGCACCATATTCTTCATAAGATTTGTATGTCATAATCCGATCAATAGTTACACACCAGTCTAAATCAAAAAGTTTTTTTTTTGCATGGCACGGGCGCAGATGGACATCATTCACTGTAATATTCACTTCACTTAAAAGTTGTTGCATTTTCAGTTGATAATTATAAAAGGAAGGAGGACAGTGGGTACCCAGCATCTTATTCAAATCCGCATATAGCGAATTAGTCGGTGGGTAATTCATCTTTGCAAAATGAGATAACTGTCTCCATTTCCATCTAGACGACAGTGCCACCAACCCCAATTCATGACGTATGATGGCATTTGGAATGGACATAGGCAAGAACATTGCTGCTTTTAAAAGTGAGCCTTGTAAACAATCCAACATATTAGACATATCACACAAACAAATATCTAGTGCATAAAGAATGATACTCTCAGTCTTCAAGGACATAAATTCAATTAACGGAGTTAATGAAAATTTGCAGAACCGGGTATAAATCCTTTTCATTTGCGAAAGGAGTGTCCTGGTTTTGCATTTGATAATGTCTGTCCATACCTTGCTGGAATTCTGATCAGAGAGATGATACCCCAAATAAATGGCGTTGTTAATACAAGATATCTGCGTATCCATAATATGCCATCTAAAACTGCCCTTTTTCTGCTTCACTCCAAATTTCATAATGGCAGTCTTTGCCGGGTTGGGAGTCAAATTGTGGTCCTTTGCAAATTCCTCAAAAAGTGTTAATTTCGTTTGTAAACCTACAGGAGTAGGGTCAAACAAGATAATATCATCTGCAAAGGCGATCCATTGCAAAGATATACTCCCAACCTTCACAGAGAACAGGTTCATATTTTCCTAGTTTTTATCCAGATCCGCCATGTATAGATTAAACAGGGTTGCTGCAAGGTTGCAGCCCTGTTTCAAGCCCAGTGTTGTTCCTATTGGAGCTGTGGTGGTCCCGTCCTGTGATATTTCAATCTGTTAACTAGACCATACAGCCCTATTTTGACGTAACATTCACATGATGCCTTCTAGTAACCTAACACAGTAACTGCTTCCCATATTGAGGCCTATGTAAATGAACTCCCTTAAAATCTCAGCCTCAACCTAAGAGGATTCTTGCCTCCCACACCAATATAACCATTGCTGTAAAGGCACTACCAGGGCTCAGAACCTCAAGAAAAACCGGACTGGGCTTCTTCTCCTAGGAAAGCCATGGTTTAAATCCCACCCTGAGTTAAATGTACCTATAGTTTTCTTTCAGCTTTGCCATGTATAGTATCTGGCTATTTGTGGCCGAGGAGAGTAAGAAGAGTGGCTTTGCATGCTGTGTTTTCTTCAACATGGTTTTCTACTTGCTTTGGCTTGCAATGACACTGTGGGTGGCTTAATGTCTAGCCATAAGCACTTTACGCACAAACCTATGGTTTTAGTAACTGTGATATAAATGAGGAAAACCAACACATTTGAAGTTTTTTGCTTGCTTTTCAGGGAGTTTTTGCAAAATTGGTCAATTCGGATTGTTGACATACAACCCCTCCAAAATGTTACTGCCGGTCCAGGAAAGTAAGCATAAGGGCTTTGCTGGATGTGGTTTGGTGGGCATAGCTTTAACATGCCAAGGCTCAATATGTAGTGGGTAATTTCCAGAAATACCCCTTTGCACAGAGAACACTTCCTCTCCAGCTATCTCTCCTTTTGACACTGCACCCTATAGAATACAGTTGAGTCCCACAATAAATTTGGTCTAATTGTACACATAGCTGCTCTCCAATTTCCTTCTTATGCCCTCCTCTGCATCTTATCTATCCCTCTACGCCACCCCAACAATCTACCCTTCTTTGCTTCTCTCTACCACCACTGAATTTTCTATCATACTCCTCCTTTGCCTATCTAGCAGGCAAAGCATTTCGAAGCCATGGACCATCCAGGAGGCGCTATACAAATGCAAGATAACATAACATAATATGTCTATCCCTACCAGGTGTCACTCACTCCAGTACCAATTGCCCCGTTACCAGGCACCCTGTACTATTCACGCTTTGACTCCACTCCTTTGTGGCCCTGAGAAGGACGTGGACTGATAACGACCACGGAGTGGCAATGAGAATGTTATGGGGCACTCATCCTACGATCATTCATCGGTCCTGATTTAATCAGGCTATGGTACTTGAATTCCCAATTTCTCTTTTCATTTGTTCCGTTTCCAAACTAGAAAAACAGATAAAATAGAGAAGCCTCCAACAGATACCTTTTGTTTCAGAACCTGAAAGCATTTGGGCCAAAAATATAAGATATATATACAGACCCAGCCTTACTACTTTATCAATCCCAAAATATTGCCAGATCCATAATAATATACAATAATACACAATTATAGTATAATTATAAGAAATAATATACAATTGCAAGAACCACTACAATCAAACAGGCAAAAACAATGACCAACATAATATACCCAACCCAGAGCTTCCATGTCATCTCAGTATATCCCCTAAATAAATCCTTCTTTTGTCTATCCATCCCCAAACTGAACAAGAGGAAAATTTGTCGGCTCTCCTGTGCCAGTCCTGTGGGCATGCGCGCCATCGTAGCGTCTCTTCTCGATAACCCCCTGCAGTTTATAAGAGGGACTCCTACCTTATTCTTTCTGCACACACGGGGTCTTTGGGAGGAGGCAGCCAAACGTCTGATACTGTCCTGCATTGCGCGATAGGTCCCACTTGTGAGAACCAACTATAAATGTGATGAAAAGAAACCGTTTTAATTTATGGTAGACTAACAGGCAAAAGGTTATTAGTGGCAGTTTCCATAAGAAAACAGACAGCATCCCATTCTAAACCCAAACAGCCTGTTCTGCCCCTAGTTCTGTGCCCTTTATATAACCTCGATAAGACTGACCCCATAACTTTGAAGAGGCCTACGTGGGCCTTATGGGATACAGTTCCCAACTTCATGTAATAAAGAGGTTCATTATAATATTGTGAGAGTCCATCTTCTATTCGCATGGTGCCTGAGTATCACGTGGTAGTTGTCTTGTGGGTAATAATTAATTTGAAAGCTTCCTGTGAAGGGTGTAGGTTCTCCACATCCTGACTCATATCCGGTCCCCTCTGAGTGGCTCATTGTCTGATCCAGCTAGAAACAGTGTTGTCCACAAAAGGGCGGCTGGTGACCTTGGCACAGTGAACATGAGTACATAGAAAATGTGTAAGTTCCTATAGCATGTATGCTCAGTATTCCATGTCAGTTACAGCCATTGCCTTCAGGAAAACGACCAAGGAAATCCATCAACAGAGTCTCCTATGATTAACGTAAAATACCAAACTCGAGGGTCAGTAACATATGGGTGTGGAGGAAGGCATCAAAAGTGGAGGTAAGTATTAGGGAAAAAACATATGTACCTTTCCATTTAGTGTCATCCTCCTGTCCACACCTGATCAGATCCTGCAAAGATGTTACTCTACTTTGTCATAAAATCTAAGTGCGGGTTCTGACGCACAAAGATCAAACAGTGCACTGTTCACGCAAGGTCTGCACTTGTAATACAGAAATGTTCTGCATGCCACCTGCGTGCAGTTACCGTAAGACTGCAAGTAGTGGAATATAAAGGCAGTTTACAACAAACATGTCTAAAAGCATTGCAGACATTATTCCCTATAGCTTGCAGTGTTCTTTCCAGAACCGTGCCTGCATGTAATAAGATCAGTAACATATTTATGAGGTTTAAATATTGAGCACGAACCGAAATGTGTAGGCTGAAAAATGTTCACTGTATTTATTGCAGAAACATGTCAAAGGTCAGTGATTTCTGCCTGAGTAAGCCATTCATGTATTGAGTGAATTTATACAGGCCTGTTAAAGGCTACTCCAAGAAAAAGACATTACATAAATATGTATACATCCAGGTAATATATTGTGCAACTTGGCCTGAAGGCAAGTTTAATATGGCTGTGCTTTCGCACAGAACAGACTCATTGGAATGTTTCCAATTAAGAATAACAGATCTGTTGTTTTATTTTTATTTGCTCCTCTGAATAGGCCCTCAAAGTCATAACAACGACTCACTGGCATTTATAAAACACATTTTTATTTACAGACATTACCACATGTGTTCACTGAAAGACCTTTTCCAGGGTGTAAAGTGTTAATTGAAAGGTAGCATTGAGATGCAAGTCAACAGCCGTAACATTATTGAAGAAGTGCATAAATAGGTAAGGTGCATAAGAGAGATCTGAGCAGACTACAAATGCAGAAAAGACTTGATATATGTTAGTGCTCTGATGCCTCCGGGCTTGAGCGTCATTAGCGCTATATAAATAATAAATAAATTAATGCAATTCACTCCTTGTTGCCACTGGAGAGCAGGTGCTGCAGATCAGGGTACTGATTCAGAAGGCCACGGTGTCTGCTCCGTAGGGAGCATATGAGAGGGAGATCTGATCATCAGTTTCCCTATCTGAAATGGAATTACCCGCATCATTTTATATTTTAATACAAATCAGGGTTGCTACAAGTTTGCCTGATGGTAATCACGCACAGGTATCTGATGTGGTGCTTTCTGTGCAGTTGGAGTACAGTGACCTGGACTCAGTCGATGTGGATATCTTATCCTCCTACTTATAGTCAGAAGAGGGGAGACACAGTTTGTGAGTATTCACTGGATGAAGCCAACATTCAATCTTCCTCCTCCAGCAGATGATGCTGATGCTGCAGACGTTTTAATTGGTTGTGATGAGGATGCTACAGGGGTGATGGGGCTAATGATGGGAATGGTGTTCATACTGACGCACAGAGGTGTCAGAGGTGCCTGAGCGTGTGGCAGAGATAATGTGCAAGGGTCAGGAGGAGAGCCAGTACCACAGGGATCAGAAGGAGCCATGAAGGCCAGTGATGGTTCAAGGAGGTGCAGGAGTTCTTCCAAAAGTAGATGCCAGGCAGGGTGGCAGCTCCCTGTTTGCTGCCACCCTCTCGGACATGGGATTACTTTAGGATGCCTGACAGGGTTTAAGCATGACATACTGAATCCTTTGTGATTGAGCCAAATGCTTTTAGGAGTGAGAAGATATCTGCTACCCATTAACTGGTTACCATTGGCCCTCCTGAACCTCCTGTGGTGCTTGCACTGGCATGTGTACGACATTTTCCACCAAAACCAACCGCATACAAGAGATGATGATGAGAATGCAGCACTGATCTCCCAGAAGGGTACTGGGGAATGTCAACGCAGTCTTCAAAATTGCAGACGAATCTTAGGACTAATCAGGTTCTGCACAAATTGTGATGGGTTGGTATCTACCGAAAGAAGGACCAGCCTATCTCAGAAGACATTCCAGGGAAAGTGGGACACAGGACCAATGTCCCAGAGACCATTGCCATGGACAACATTGCCTGGAAGTTCAGGACATTATGCCTAGTCTGCATGGGAGAACTGGTGCCTGAGGCGGTAATGGCTAGTGCACAGCATCATTTTAAGAAGTACCACAATGAGCATATTGAAAAATGCAGAGAATTGTGTTATGATATCAAGACACAGATGAACCTTGTAAATAATGTTTTTGTTGACTCTGCAGAGGGGATATTTATGTTGTTTTCATTTTCTTTGTGATGCCCATGAACATTACAAAACTAGAAAAATATATACAATTCAAAATTTCAATACCCGAAAAATCCACATATTAAACTTTGCTAAATTTAGTTTTATTCAATGTGTTGCGTGTTGAAGAATAAAAATTCAATTAAAGATACACATTTGAAAAGCAGGTGTCCTACTTCAGGACTCACAATGGAGATATTTTGGACAGGATTGGAATCATATGACACTTTATTTAGTATATCCTATTTTCAGTTGGTCGTAAACTATTTCTCTAGGGACTGCGCCAGTGAATTGGGGCTATGTATCATAAGACACCAAATATTGACAATTTAGGATGTGGCAACAATACAGTATGCCTTGTTGAAATTCGATAACAATGTTTTGCAACATATCCCACTATTTTAAGCACTCAGCTCAGACATGAAAGTGGTTCTTCAAGGAACAGAGTAAAAGCGGGCGGATCCAGCTCCCCCTATCTAGCGCCCACTCACTGGAATGCCCTACCTCCCACTATCCGAGGGGAGGCCTCCCTCACCACCTTCCGCAAAACTCTGAAAACTACCCTCGTCACATAAGACCCGACACACCAGCACAAATACTTATCATATATGTTGTAATATACGTCCCAATGCAATATCTGTAACAACAGTATGATATCTTGTAGTATTCATAATGTGCTATCAATCGCTTTCATGCCTGTACCATGTAACTAAGTTATTGCAAGTAACAGCGCCTCAATGCCCCTGGGCTTCTTGCGCGCTATATAAATATAAATAAATAAATAAATGAATAAATTAACACCTCTCTAGTTCGCTTATATCACCTGTTAGACATAGAAATTTAAGCTGCAATCCCCACCCTGGTGAGACAGGAAAGATGTTCAAATTGAGTATTCACGCCCACCGCTGCATTACAGGACAGAAGAGATGTAATTATGTAATGTGTTCCCCTTCTCCTGCAAGACAGGCAAGGTGTAAATATTTGGTCTGTGCCCTCAACCCAGATAGATGAGAAAGGCAAGCAAATTTGGGATATGCCCTCACTCCTGTGAGACAGGAAGGATGTAAAAATGTAGGTTGTGCTGTCATGCATTCAAGACAGAAGAGATGTAGAAAAACATTTTGTGCAAGACAGGGGAGGCGCACAATTTCAAGCTGTGCACTCTCCCCTGTGAGACAGGAGAGACCTTAAAATCGAGACTGTGTGCTCACCCTTGCAGAAGAGATGTGAAAAAAATCAAGCTGTACCCTCATCCCTGTGAGACAGGAGAGATCTAAAAAATCAGGCTGTACCCTCTCCCCTACAAGGTAGCAATATGAAAAACTAAAGGGTGTGCCCTCAGCCCTGCAAGGCGAGATAGATGTACAAATTCAGAGGGTGCTCTTACACTTGCAGCAAAGGAAATACCTGACCATGGTCTAAGTGAATTCAATCCAACAATCCAACTAAGTCAATGCCTACTCTGGGATGCCCAATGGAAGCCCTTATTAATGTATTTTTATGTCAAATTCTTTGAATCTGGATGATAATCCCTTATATAATGCCCCTCTCTTTGAATCCCCCTGACCTCACTGATACAAGAAGTAAGTTTGTTTTGCAAATTAAAAGATTTATTTAAGGAATAAAACAATATATATATATATCACACTTTTATGAATAAATTAATATTTGATAGCACACTTATGAATATAATAGTGATCAACAATGGATAATATTACAATAGCACAATTCTTTAATCACTTAGGAGTTGGTATAGAAAGAATAAGGTGGCAGAGAATACTTTGTATGGTTTCAAGGAAATGCAAGATGGGAAAGAATGCAAAAAAGAAATAAACTCGATATGGTTTCAACAAGAGATAATATGATCACTTTTTCCCCTGTGACTACTCACTCCCCCCTTATGCAATATGAAGAGATGGAAAGGAGAGCACACAGGTTTCCAGAATGCAATCAAATGCAGATCAGTTCCAGTTCCCCCCAGCAAGCTTAGAGAAACAGGGATGATTTTAAAACACAGGCCAAATGCTTTGAAATGTGGTTGCAATGAATGAGAAAATATGCTAAATGCTTTTTAATTCACTAAAGGAGATTCAGGGTAGGTGATAGTTACTTTAGATTGGTACAGGTCAAAACTAGCAATGATTCATGAATTATTATCAGATTGAAAACGAAATTCAGCAGTTGCAAGCAAAAGACAGCAATTTTGACAGGTGGTGAAATGGAGCTAATTTTTCAATTCGCGGCACTTTTTCTGTGTGCGTATATCGCGATTACGGAAAAACTATAAGGAGTTGGAATGTCGTTAGCTTAAGATCTTAGCTTTACAATTACAGTTAACTCTCGCTTCCAGGACGTGCGGTTCAAAAGATACAGACATTTTTGTGAAGGTGGATTCTCAAAAATAAAGCAAAGATTTCTGAATGACAGATGACGCTTTTACAGATTTGAAATCACAGGATGGACACAAAATTCTGAATGCAGTTCTGGACAGTTTGAAATGGATGGGATAAGATTACTTTAGACTAAGAGATTGGTTCAGTACAATTCTTAGACTGGATACTCACTCCTAGTTTTGGAATAGAATGGACCTTGTCACAGATCTGGTCAGGTTTGGACTTTACATTCGCTACCGGACGGTCAGGCACTGGTTCTGCTCACCGCATGGCACGGCCGTCTGGTCTGACCTCTTGGACTGGATCAAGCGGGTTCTGGATACAGCGCTGCTTTCTGGGTCTGGATCTGGTTCTGGCACAAGGTTCAAGCCAGAAGCAAAACAGCTTGCCTGGCTGTTGAATAGTTTAGATAGGTTGCTGGATTATGAGGCCTGCTGAGAAGAGTTCAGCTTTTGGGTTAGGCCCCTGCTTCTCCAAGGTTCTAGAGTTTAGGTTCTAGAGTTTTGGTTCTGGAGTCTGTCTGGAATCTGGAGCCTCAGGAGTCTGGAGTCTTTGTCTGGATATGGTCGGGCAGCGTGCTGCGCAGGAATCGATGAGTAGTGGAAAAATGAGTGTCCCTATCTGTCCTGAGCATTCTCTTTTTATGTGTTTTCCAAAGGGGTGTGGAGGCTGGCTTTCTATGCCCAACCCACTAAGGATTTGATAGGTTAAAGGATTTACTGTCCTCTGACTGGAGAAAGGAGTAGTGAGTCAGAATGAGTCAGAGTGATGCTATGTTTATGGCTTGGCTGAAGTCCCTCCCCTTTGCTTTTATTTAAAAAAACAATTTTTCATAACCAAACATGTTTCCCAGATACACACGTTGTTGGGAATACATGTACATATAACAGGTCTCTGTTCAACCCTGCTCTTTCTAAGAGCTTGGGTTCAGAAATGACAACTTATTGTGATTTTAGTGGGTTTCGCAATATTGGTACACACCCTCTCTGCGCATATTACTGTACGTTTTCAATGTTCTAGTATAAACACAGTGTCTACAATATTAATAAATACGGGGCTTGGCCTCAAACATCCCACGGCGTCCAACTTAGTCTTGAACTGTGAGTGCATTTTTCATTTTAAGACTCTCAAAGTTGTACATTTCTGTCAGCTTGGAACACTTTGTAAATTGCAATTTTATAAAACATATATTTGCTCTCAATTGAATTCACCCATTGGTTTATCTCTGCCCCCAGAAGCTTGGCTCTGACTCAGAGGTCACATGTCTTGCTTCTCCCAGAGCAGTGTTGACAGTTAGACCCACAATCAGCATATTCTATTCAATTGAAAAAAGTATATTGTCTTGTGTTCCTGCCAGCATACCAGGGCGCCTGTCTCCATCTAATTAACATGGCCATGCAATCTCCTGTGCTGTTGCTGAGAAGACTAGTTGTGAAGGCTTCCCAGGGACAGCAAGCCTTTTGAAGTCTTAGCTACATCAGGTTACTGTTCTGATCAATTGCAATTGAGTTCCTTATGGAAAAAAAATACATTTATCACTTTAAAATAAGCAACATGTCTTTAAATCAAGTCTCTTTGAACATGAAATCACTGTGTGGCACTCTATATGGCATTTTGATAGACTTTTCTGCTTTGGCTTATTTAGCTTCTGCAAGACAGCTCTCCTGTCAGGATTAGGAATCGCCAGCACCTGTCAGTGGCGAGCACCGTATTGCACCCATTTTTGACACCTGTCTTTAAATCAAATGTCTTTAACATGGGATTTTGTCCTAAAAACATGTGATTATTGCTGACATTGGGCCTCATTACGACCCTGGCGGAGGACCATGGTGCAATTTGCACCATGGTCCATGGCACTAAGCTGCCAACTCCGCCATGGTGGTTGGCGGACTTACCGCCCCATTCCGACCTTGGCGGGGCGGTAAGTCCCCAATCCCCATTTACCCTTCCCCATTCCCATTTTTGCCCCATAGGGTATAATGGGAGTGGGGAAGGCGTTAATTACGCCACCGTAAATTACGGTGGCGTAATTAACAACAAGTCCCGTAGCGCCATGGATTTTTCCGCCTGCAAAAAGCAGGCATAAAAATCACCATGGCGCTACGGGAACTCGTAGTCAGGCGGAAAGGGGCGCCATGGTTTACGCCGGCGTAAACCCCTTTCCGCCAGGGTCGTAATGAGGGCCATTGTATTGATGTGGATTCTTGCAGTAGAGTAATGTAGAACACCCAACAAGAAGTTGTATCCTTTTGGTGGTTTTGTGAGCCATGATTTTAGCAATTTTGACGATCAAGAAAATTAATTCCCAAACAGCTCTGGGTTGCTTTTGGCAATCAGTATTGCTATTTCCAAGTGGTTTCAGGCTACTGTGTGGGTATCCCAATGGTGGTTTTAGGTAGTGAACTCCTGTGTTCACGGACATGGCGAAAGTGGGTGGCAGCGTATTTTTCAGATTTTAACTGCGCATCTTTGGATGATCTCTGGCGAGCAGCATGCTTTCCGGAGGACATTATGATGTTTCCGCTGCCCGTAATGCACAGTTCTGTTTTAGGGCTTGGATGAGTGGGTTAAAACTTCCCACAAGCCCCCCTCTTGCGATGGCCATTCTGATCTTTCATCAATGGAACTTCGCAAGACTGGGATGTCCGCATCATCTCTCCGGATTCCATAGATGGCAAGTTCAGCATTTTTCCTCCATCAGGGTGGATCGATCGGTTCTCCTTGCCAGTACTGATGGGAGTATTGAGCGATACCCCGGGCCCCTCGGATCTTTTGCTCCTGGTCCCCGGGTCGTCTTCCTTGGTCATTCTCCATGGTTTATCTCTCCTAGGATGACAAAGCAAAGCGGCAGAAACATAGTCGTAGACATTCCCCACCACTATTAATGTAGTGGGGTGGGCATATACATTTTATCAATCAGGAGACAGTTGCATTCTTATTATTATATTTTATAGACTATATGTGGGATATTTTAGGGTTGGAACTTTATTGATCTGCTCTATTTGCTGCAGAGTGTGCCTGGGATGGCCACACTTTAGCTGATTAATATGGATCCACTTATCTTCCCCCTCTGACACACTGCCTTTGGGGATGCAGATCTTGTAGGCGACTGGTGAGATCTTGTCTACAATTTCAAAAGGTCCCTTCCACGTAGCCAGAAATTTCCGCTGTTTGGCCTGGTTCCTTTGGAAATTGTATAGATAGACCCGGTCTCCTACATTGTATTCTTTCTTGGTAGTCTTCAAGTCATAGTGGGTCTTCATGCTATCGGCAGATCTTTCTAGATTTCGCTGAGCATAGGCAAAAGCATGTTGAAGGTGTTTCCTTAAATTCTCAACATACTCATGAGTTGTGGAGGCATTGATCAATGTCTGCTATTGGGTCCTGTATAACAGATGCTGGGGAAGCACCATGGTGTGTCCAGTCATCAACTCAAATGGTGACATTTTACAAATATCCCAACTTGGCCCTGAATCCGCCACAAACGTTTTTAAGATGCTCATAATGCTTTTGTTGTAACGTTCTACTGCACCAGAAGAGGCTGGCCGGTAAGCAATGTGTAGCTTCCTTTTAACCCCCAGTATCTCCCACATCTTTGTCATGACTTCGAAAGTTAAATGGCTGCCTCTGTCTGACTCAATCCTTTGGGGTAGCCCAAAACGCGAAAAAATGTGATTGATCATCAGGGCAGCT
Organism: Ambystoma mexicanum; assembly: GCF_040938575.1. Taxonomy (NCBI): domain Eukaryota; kingdom Metazoa; phylum Chordata; class Amphibia; order Caudata; family Ambystomatidae; genus Ambystoma; species Ambystoma mexicanum. Next base: position 1,180,785,443 of record NC_090933.1, read on the forward strand.
GCTGTTTCTGCCTTGCAGTTTGGGGATGGGAGACATTCCACCCATTTAGTAAATAAGCATGTCACCGTCAACATGTACTTATTCCCCCTAGAGGAGCGAATCACGGGCCCTATGTAGTCGACTTGCAAATCTGACCATGGCAGTGTCATACCCCTCTTTTGGAGAGGCGCACAATGTGTGAGGGATGTTGGCTGAAATTGTGCACACACAAGACAACCGTTCAAGTATTGGTCGAGGTCCTGCCCCATGTGTGGAAAATATGCAACCTCTCTTAAGATTTCAAGTGTTGTCTGAAACCCCCTATGACCGGCTGTGGCCGCATCATAGGCGTGACTTAACATCAGGCTTTGGAATGAGGTAGGAACCACTCACTGATCATAACCAGCTTGGGATTTCCTTACCAACAAACTGTCTTGGATTCGGAAAATTTTTTGACATTTCATCAACACTCTGAGGTCCTCTTTCCCAATGTAATCGGTATCCGTCAGTGGAAAGTTCTCAGGGTCCTCAATGTGTTGGTAAAACTTACCAATTATTGGATCCCCCTTCTGAGCCGTAATCAAATCAGCATCTGGGGTCTCATTACTCCATTGTGCAGTTGAAAGATCATTGTGAGCATTGGTCTGGGACCTAGTGATAGCAGTGACCTGGATTTCCCCCAACAGGGACTCAATTTCTATTAGATCCCCTTGGATGGCCCCGATTATGGCCAGCTGAACAGCTAAGTCATTTCCAGTTTTGTCTGGTCCCTCTACTTTGGAATGACCCTTGATTTTTTTCCAGAAGATGGTCATCCCGTTCGAGGTGACCAGATCATCAATATTTTGGATTAACTTCCCATGTTTCAAGGGTTTATTATTAGCACATAGCATGCCTCTGGTTTTCCAATTAACCAGGTGCTCCACGAACCCGTTCCGTACATAATCCGAATCTGTGATTATGACAAGTTTGTGGAGTTTATGTTGGACAGCAGTGAGGATGGCTTGATGCACAGCCATCAACTCTGCCACCTGACTACTTCGGGGACCAATCTTGTACCCAGCGGAGGGTTCTGGGGACTCATTCACCCATGCATTCCCTACGCCGGCCACAAGTTCTTTTTCCCCTATGTTGTCAACATGGTAAGAGCATCCATCCACATAAACAGTGGGCATTCCCTCACACTTGTATTTTTCAAAGGTCTTGTGTGGGGAATTAAGGTATGCATCCATGTTGTCCTTGGTTTTTAGACTTTCCTCCTCAAGACAGTTTTCTCTGGCACAATCATGCAAGTCAGCCAGACCTTGCACGAGGGGACTCTTCTTGTTTTGGCCATATCTGACCTCCACAGGAAAGCCTTGCATTGACAGAATCCAGGAAGTAATTCAGGAATTACTCACATTTCCGGCCCGGATTCTGTCACTTTGGAGATATTGCCGAGGCTGGTGTGGAGTCTCCACTATGATGTGTTCCCCCTGGATAAACGGGTGGTAATTCTTCAATGCCCACGCCGTTGCCAGGAGTGCCTTCTCACAATCGTTGAATTTTCCTCCACAGAGAATAAAGTTTTACTTGCATAGGAGATTACTTTATTGACCTTGTCATGCTTTTGATATAATACTGCACTCAAGCATGTATAAGAGAACCGTGTCTCCAAGAAAAGCTCCTTGTTTCTGACAGGGTAAGCTAGGCAGGGCGCTTGTGAGAGGCTTCTTTTGAGCTGTCTTACTGCCTCGGATTGTTCTGGACCCCATTCCCACTTGACCCCCCCTTCAAGAGATGAATCAGGGGTCTAGTGATCTCTGCGTAGCCCTCAATGAACTTTCTGCTGTAATTAGTCAGTCCAAGGAGGCTCCTTTCCCTGGGGACAGAGACCCTGAGCAGTAATCTCATACCCCAAAAAATTAACACAGGCTCTACACCACTGTGCTTTCTGAAAGGAAGGTTTTGCACCGGCGGCCCTCAACTGTGTCAGAACATAACGGATCTCTGCTATGTGTTCCTCCAAAGATGAACTTTTGATGAGGACATCATCTACATAAACCAGGTTACCCCTCGCACCCAGGTCGGGCATGGCCTTGAGTAGGAAGATGTTAAATTCATTGCCGGAGTTGAGGTATCCAAAGATGTACTGCTGGCCCCCAAAGGTAAAAGCCAGTTTGCATTGGTCCTCTCTACTGACAGGCATGGTCCAGTATCCATTGGTCAGGTCTATTGCTGTGAAAACCTGTGACCCCTGCATCTGGGTCAGCCCTTGGTCAATGTAGGGAAGAGGCCATCGGGAAGTATGGACCCGTTTGTTGAGCTCCCCAAGGTCGGCGCAGAGTCCCCACTGGCCGTTTGGCTTCAATATTCCCAGCACCGGATTATTGAAGGTGCTGTGTACTGGACGGATTATCCCCCAGGACTCAAGGTTCTTAATTATTTCAGTAACGGGCTCCGTGGATGCGAGAGGCAAGCAATTTTGCTTCACAAACACTGGAGTCATGCCATGGTCTGTTGGAATTGTTGTTGTGTGGATGTCAGTGCGACCACAGTCATATGAGTCCACCGCAAAGAGATCTTGAAAATTCAAGAAAACTTGTTTCAACTTTCGCTTCTGCTCCAGAGTCACACAGGCATCAGCTAGGATGACTCTCTCTTCAACCATCTGCCTGAAGCCCGGAAAGACTTCTGGTTTCGCTATCTCAGCAGCCTGCTCCAGCTGGGTTGAGAAGTCCCTCGTCAGAGTGTTCATTTGGACTGGTGGCTTCAGGTGGGAAAGGCAGCCCTCATGGACCTGAAAAATCACCTCATCCCCTCTGAAGTCACAAGTCACATCTTCCTTACCATAAGGGCAGGAAGTGTACACCAGGAAGTTCCCCCCATGCCGGGTAAATCCTGTCTGGTGTTGTATTGTCATCACTGTCACTGTCAAAATAGTCCTTGGGGATTGGTCCTAACAGTTCATTTCCTAAATCAATGGAAAAATGTAGGTCATCAATTGCCATTCCAATAATGGTGGCTGCGGCTAGAGTGATACTCTTTAAGTCACTGTTATCCACCTCTATTGGAATGGTGTCATGTTCTATATTGACTAATGGTGTTGGATTTACCCCTAACCCTTGCTGTTGGAGAGAAGCATTTAGATGAATATACGCATCAGGGTTTTTCAATTTTTGTCCTCTTTTAACTTTCACTTCCAGGGAGAATTGTCAAGTCCTTTTGGGGATGGTGACTTCCTCTTTAATATGAATTTCAACTGCATAAGGTAGCAATTGAGCTGACCTAAATGCTTTTTCTTGGTCATCAAAGCCCATGGGATTATCCGCTAATCGGGACCAAGCTTTGAAGTTTATTAGGTCCAAACTAATGGCAAAGCGATTGAGAATGTCACTGCCTAAGTAAAAGGCGGCAGTGATGTCTCGCACGACCCAACAATTATGGACCATGCTCTTATTGCCAATGGAGATTTTGAGCATACAACTGCTTGGCAGGAGTTGTTTGTAATTGGATGCTAACAGATCCATTTCCCATTTGTCTATCAGTTTGAATGTGAGAATGGCTGGATCTTTTGGGAGTTGGCGGAACATGGCTTCACTGATGAAGCTCTTACCGTTGTTCACACACACTCGGGCGAGAACAGAGTCCTTCCCTTCATTTAACTGAACAGGAATGAACAATTGCTCTCCAATTTGCTGAACATCAGCCAGGCTCTGAGCTGATTTCACATCTCTCTGAACTATAGGAGTGGGAATGTCTGATTGTGGATTGGTAACACATTTCAGAGTGTTTCCTTCCAGTGTGGAATACCACCTTAAACTGGATGGAAGGTTGATTTTCAGAAATAGAGAGGACCCCCCATCACCAGTCTGTTGTCCTACTGCTATTACAGTCACGTCTGGAATTTGGTTGTTCTGGAAGTGAAATTCTACTTGGTCAGATTTTTGTTCAACCATGTGGCATGTGCCGTTTAAACGAACATGGTTGACACTCTGTTTTAATTTTATTGGTCAGCTAGTCTGGGTCCAGAGGACCTTGTTTACGCAATCTATTAGGGGTGACAACCTTCTCAGGAGGTCATTCTCTAGTAAACAAGGGGTGCCCTCCGGAGTCACTAGTATGACCATGTGTTTCACCTTGTGTCTCCCAATTTTAATGTCCAAATCCGCAGTCCCCTCGATGGGAATTTCCTTCCCGTCAAAGTTCTGAAGTTGTCCAGGAATAGAGGTGAGAGGAATTTGATAATTCTCCCCCCTTCCTGAATTTAGTTAATCAAAGCCTTTCTGGACAGAAGGGTAGATTAGATCCAGTGTCCACCAGTGCCAAAATTGTACCCTGCCCCTGTACTTGTACCGGGGCATAGTATCTTTCCTCCTTCTCCACAAGGGGGCACAGATAATGCACATTTTTGAACAACTGGTGTACTAATTTTCTGGTTTTGGACATTGAGAGAGAAGAGATTTGGGCAGAGTTCTGTGGAGAGTCATGGGAATCTGCAAGAAAAAGTTGGCAACTGGAGATAGGAGACGTTATGAGTTCCCCTGGTTCCGGTTCTGGGCCGCCCCCCCCCCCCCCCTTTTGGAGGCAGTCACCAGAATGGGTTTGAACCAGGGGATTTTGATGCTGTTAGTTCTGGGATGAGATGATGGGTGGCGCTAGCTCAGTCCCCACATCTACCCAGTCTGGATGTGAATCCCTTGGGACCCAATTTTCTTTGGGAGGAGTTCCCCCATCTCTGAAGGAGAAGATCCTTTTCCCAGGATCCTCTGAGGATCCATCTCCCTCAAATTGGAAGATCTGTACCTCCTCTTCAAAGTGGGTCTGTTTGGGTCCTTTGTTTCTCCTACCTCCTCTCTGCTCCTTGGGTGGCAGACTTTCAGGGGTAGGAGATTTTGTTTCCGGTTCCTGGGTTTCCAGGGGTTGTTTACAAGTGGGGAAGGGAGCTTCCTCCAAGGCTTTTCACCCCCTTTCTCCTTGTACCTCCTCCCTGGGAACCAGTGGGTTATCGGGGTGCTGCCCCCGTTATTGTTCTGGAGCACCAGGACCAGAGTTTGTGGCATTCTGCGCCGGAATGCCCATCTGAGGGTTCTGCTGAGCCCTCAGCACGCGAACTAGCTCATGTGCCATATTTTGGACCTGGCGCTCGAACTGTGAAACAAACTTAGGCTGATACGGGGCTCTGTTTTCTCTCCTGGGCTGATCCCGGGAAGGGTAGCTATCCCTTCTCTGGTAGTACCCCGGGTTGGGAAGATTTGGGTACCCCTCCACCCCTTGGCCTCCCCTCTCTGGGATTAGGTGGTCTGGGCTCAGGGAAGTGGGGAAAGAAGGATGGATGATTTTGGGGTTGGAAATTGGGTGGATACCTGGGGAAAAAGTTCTGCCCGGTGTTTGGTGAATTTCTGCCCTCCTGTGGGAAGTTAGGAGGGAAGTTCCCTGGGTTAGGTGCTTGGCCGGACCCCCCCATTGGGATGGAGCAGTCCACACATAACCCAGGATGGGTCGGTTTCCCTTGTAGCAGGGACTTACATAGTCAGGGGAGTGAGGGACCCCATTTGTGGGACTACCTCCTTGACTCCCTGTCTGTGACTGGCCTGAGGGATTTCTGGGCTTGGAATTATTGTGTGCAGGCCGGTTGTTAGGCACCCCCATCTCCAAATCTAAAATGGGGGCAACCTTTACCTCTGCCACCTTAGCAGCAGCAGGGGTGCTGCTCGGTTTGGGGTTTTTCAGAGCATTACTTTTATTTTCTATGGGCTTCTGCACCTCATAGATTCGGGTGGCCTGTTCAATGACCCAGTCTAGTGACCTTTTCTCATGAAAATCTCTCACTAGCTGGGTCATGATGTATTTGGGCAAGGCATAGAATAAAGTGTTAACACATTCTTTGCTATCCGTGTGCACCCTTTTGGTAGTCTGCGCAAAAGCAAGCTTCAACTCCTGCACAAATTCTTGTGGGGCCTGATCCTCCCCACATTGCAAATTGTAGGCTGCCTTGCGAGCCTCTTGGGGATTCCTATGAACAGAAAAGTGCTTTAAGATGGCCGCCCGATATGTGGACCATCTTGAATGGTTTTGGTCCTCCAACCCCACAAAGAAACTGGAGTATTCTGGGGAGAATGTCCATTTTACATACTGAATGCAGCTACTGCTGTCTTTCAAATGGAAAGTCTCCATCATTTGCTCAAAGAGCTCCAAGTGTTCCCAAACAGAATACTTGGCGTTCTTGTGATAAGGGGTGATGACACTCCTTATTGCCTTAATCTGTTTTAAGGGGTCCTTAAGCAAGGCCATTTTTTCCTTATTGGCCTTCTTGGTTTGGGTAACCCTGGTCCATTCATCCTCTGACTCAAAAGCACTGCTCCCAGAGGTGCCCGTCTGCTCTTCCAGGTTTTCACGGATTCTGCGAACCTGGGAATGTCTGGCAGAATGTGGGGACCTAGTCTCTTGTGTCCTGGAATGTGCAGAGGAGTCTTCAGATTCCTCCTTGCTGCCCGGATTAGATGGGTAACCCCCCACTGACCTAACTGGGCAGAGGTTTTCAGAATACCCTTAAAGGGCCTACTCTCTCGGGGTTCCCAATTAAATTGCATTGTACTTGGATGCCAATACCCGGATGCCCGCCCATCCATTCCTGGGAGGTACTGGCCTATGAGCCCCATACTTCTGACTGGATAGTAATCTGCCCTCCCCGTGGCCCAGGGCTCATGTGCGCCAGGGGACATGGAGGTGGCAGAGTCCAGGGACTGGGAGAGATGGAGGCCTCTGGTACTAGGGTTCCTAAGGTTATGCAAAGGTGTTTCACTTTCCCAGCAAGCCTCATCTCTATCAGCCCCTGCTCCCTGTTGCCCTGCAAGAGCCTGTGCTTTCAGTTCCTCAATCAAGGCCTTACTAGACTCTATCTGTCTCTCCTGCATGGCTACCTGTTGCTGGAGCCTATCATTGTGCTGGCAGAGAGCTTCATTCTCTCTCTGTGCTTCCTGGTTGGTCTTGGAGTACTGGGCCAGTCTTTGCTGCAGGAGTCTTTGCTGCAGGAGGGTTACCTCCTAAGTCCCATCCCTACTGGCCTGCTCCTTTCTTGCCAGAGCATCTTCCACCCTCCTGGTGTGCTCTAACAAGTTCTTATGCTCTTTTTGGAGGTCACCCAGTCCCTGGAGGGCCAGGTGATCTTCTTCCATTTTCTTTTTTAAGTGGCAGACTTCCTGGCCTAAGGTATCCCTTTCCTGAGTAAGAGCCTGCATCTGTGCCGCCAAGTCGTCCCTCTGCCTTTGAAGGGCACCGGCTTTCTGGTGCTCTTCATCAAACTCTGCCTGGGTATCCAGGCCTTTCAAAATCACTGTATTGCTCTCTGCCTTCTCCCTATCTAGGTGACTTGCAGGGTGACTACCTGCTCTGCGCATGCCCTGTTGAAGTCCAGTTGTTGCTCCAGCTTTTTCTGGCTCTGCAGTAAGGAGTTCAAACCTTCTTGGTACTCCTTCTGCAAGGCCAGAAATCTGGTATCCTGGTCTGCCTTTTCCTTTTGCAGGATATCCATATCCTCTTTTATTTTAATGATATACTGTCTACTATCATTTTCTGACTCCTGGCTCCTGTGCAGCCTCTGCTCTGAAGAGTCCGGGTCAGATTGGGCCTTCTCTAATGCCATCAGTTGCCTATTTGCCAGATCTTGGCCTTCAGCACATTTGTCCTGTATGGCTCCCATATATAAGTATAAATATGCCGCTATCCTGACAATCTTTGCTCATCTTTGGCCTTAGGGGCCATGTATAGTTCACTCAGGGCCACATGTAAGGGGCCCTGATCTCTCCAGATATCTAACCCAGTTGCAGTGACCTGTTATGTGATTGCCTGCAACCACACATTCTGGACCTGTTCAGCTCACTCACCTCTCACAAATAGCTTATGTAAGAGGTGCTCTCCGCTATCTTTATGTCTACCAGTGTCGTCATTCTGAAAATTGATTTCCTTCCTGACTTACAGAATTTCTTATTTTTTTTTGCAAAACAGACCGTTTCCTGAGTGTGTTCCCTTTTGAGGGGTGCTTTTACAGCGTAACGCAGCATGGTCATCCAACATGATTTATGTATCCTATCAGTTAGTACACTGTATTAAGCTGCACAAGTGGTAGGTCTAATCCAGAATCCCCGGCTACGAGCCCCCACTCTGTAAGTGACTTCAATCCAACAATCCAACTAAGTCAATGCCTAGTATGGGATGCCCAATGGAAGCCCCTATTAATATATTTTTATGTAAAATTCTTTGAATCTGGATGATAAACCCTTATATAACGCCCCTCTCTTTGAATCCCCCTGACCTCACTGAGCCAAGAAGTAAGTTTGTTTTGCAAATTAAAAGATTTATTTGAGGAATAAAACAATATACATATCACACTTTTATGAATAAATTAATATTTGATAGCACACTTATGAATATAATAGTGATCAACAATGGCTAATATTACAATAGCACAATTCTTTAATCACTTAGGAGTTGGTATAGAAAGAATAAGGTAGCAGAGAATACTTTGTATGGTTTCAAGGAAATGCAAGATGGGAAAGAATGCAACACAGAAATATACTCAACATGGTTTCAACAAGAGATAATATCATCACGTTTTCCCCTGTGACTACTCACTCCCCCCTTATGCAATATGAAGAGATGGAAAGGAGAGCACACAGGTTTCCAGAATACAATCAAATGCAGTTCAGTTCCAGTTCCCCCCAGCAAGCTTAGAAAAACAGGGATGATTTTAAAACACAGGCCAAATGCTTTGAATTGTGGTTGCAATGGATGAGAAAATATGCTAAATGTTTTTTAATTCACTAAAGGAGATTCAGGGAGGTGATAGTTACTTTAGATTGGTACAGGTCAAAACTAGCAATGATTCATGAATGATTATCAGATTGAAAATGAAATTCAGCAGTTGCAAGCAAAAGACAGCAATTTTGACAGGTAGTGAAATGGAGCTAATTTTTCAATTCGCAGAACTTTTTCCGTGTGCGTATATCGCGATTATTGAAAAACTATAAGGAGTTAGAATTTCGTTAGCTTAGGATCTTAGCTTTAAAACGACAGTTAAATCTCGCTTCTAGGATGTGCGGTTGAAAAGATACAGACGTTTTTGTGAAGGTGGATTTTCATAAATAAAGCCAAGATTTCAGAATGACAGATGACGCTTTCACAGATTTGAATTCACAGGATGGACACAAAATTCTGAATACAGTTCTGGACAGTTTGAAATGCATGGTATAAGATTACTTTAGACTAAGAGATTGGTTCTGTACAGTTCTTAGACTGGATACTCACTCCTAGTTTTGTAATTGAATGGACCTCGTCACAGATCTGGTCAGGTTTGGAATTCACTCTTGCCACCGGACAGTCAGGCACTGGTTCTGCTCACCGCATGGCACAGCGGTCTGGTCTGGCCTCTTGGACTGGATCAAGCGGGTTCTGGATACAGCGCTGCTTTCTGGGTCTGGATCTGGTTCTGGCACAGGGTTCAAGCCAGAAGCAAAACAGCTTGCCCGGCTGTTGAATAGTTTAGTTAGGTTGCTGGATTCTGAGGCCGGCTGAGAAGAGTTCAGCGTTTGGGTTAGGCCCATGCTTCTCCAAGGTTCTAGAGTTTGTGTTCTAGAGTCTGTCTGGAATCTGGAGCCTCAGGAGTCTGGAGTCTTTATCTGGATATAGTCGGGCAGCGTGCTGCGCAGGAATCAATGAGTAGTGGAAAAATGAGTGTCCCTATCTGTCCTGCGCAGTCTCTTTTTATGCGTTTTCCAAAGGGGTGTGGAGGCTGACTTTCTATGCCCAACCCACTAAGGATTTGATAGGTTAAAGGATTTACTGTCCTCTGACTGAAGAAAGGAGTAGTGAGTCAGAATGAGTCAGAGTGATGCTATGTTTATGGCTTGGCTGAAGTCCCTCCCCTTTGCTTTTATTTAGAAAAATAATTTTTCATAACCAAACATGTTTCCCAGATACACAAGTTTTTGAGAATACATGTACATATCACAGATTAATTAAGACAGGTCTCTGTTCAACCCTGCTCTTTCTAAGATCCTGGGTTCAGAAATGACAACTTATCTGCGATTTTAGTGGGTTTCGCAATATTGGTTTTGCACCAAATCTTACACGGAGGTGCACACCCTCTCTGCGCATATTACTGTAAGTTTTCAACTTTCTAGTATAAACACAGTGTCTACAAAATAATAAATACGGGACCTGGCCTCAGAACATCCCACGGCGTCCAACTTAGTCTTGAACTGTGAGTGCATTTTTCATTTTAAGACTCTTAAAGTTGTACATTTCTGTCAGCTTGGAACACTTTGTCAAATTGCTATTTTATAAAACATATATTTGCTCTCAATTGAATTCACCCATTGGTTTATCTCGTCCCCCAGAAGCTTGGCTCTGACTCAGAGGTCACATGTCTTGCTTCTCCCAGAGCAGTGTTGACAGTTACACCCAAAATCAGCATATTCTATTCAATTGAAAAAGTCTATTGTCTTGTGTTCCTGCCAGCATACCAGGGTGCGCTTTCCTTCTAATTAACATGACCATGCAATCTCCTGTGCTGTTGCTGAGAAGACTAGGTGTGAAGGCTTCCCAGGGACAGCAAGCCTTTTGAAGTCTTAGCTACATCAGGTTACTGTTCTGATCAATTTCAATAGAGTTCCTTATGGAAAAAATACATTGATCACTTTAAAATAAGCAACCTGTCTTTAAATCAAGTCTCGTTGAACATGAAATCACTGTTTGGCACTCTATATGGCATTTTGATAGACTTTTCTGCTTTGGCTTATTAGGCCCATGCTTCTCCAAGGTATCATAAGGGCAGGAAGTGTACACCAGGAAGTTTCCCCCATGCCGGGTAAATCCTGTCTGGTGTTGTATTGTCATCACTGTCACTGTCAAAATAGTCCTTGGGGATTGGTCCTAACATTTCATTTCCTAAATCAATGGAAAAATGTAGGTCATCAATCGCCATTCCAATAATGGTGGCTGCGGCTAGAGTGATACTCTTTAAGTCGCTGTTATCCACCTCTATTGGAATGGTGTCATGTTCTATATTTACTAATGGTGTTGGGTTTACCCCCAACCCTTGCTGTTGGAGAGAAGCATTTAGATTAATATACGCATCAGGGTTTTTCAATTTTTGTCCTCTTTTAACTTTCACTTCCAGGGAGAATTGTCAAGTCCTTTTGGGGATGGTGACTTCCTCTTTAATATGAATTTCAACTGCATAAGGTAGCAATTGAGCTGACCTAAATGCTTTTTCTTGGTCATCAAAGCCCATGGGATTATCCGCTAATCGGGACCAATCTTTGAAGTTTATTAGGTCCAAACTAATGGCAAAGCGATTGAGAATGTCACTGCCTAAGTAAAAGGCGGCAGTGACGTCTCGCACGACCCAACAATTATGGACTATGCTCTTATTGCCAATGGAGATTTTGAGCATACACCTGCTTGGCAGGAGTTGTTTGTAATTGGATGCTTCCAGATCCATTTCCCATTTGTCTATCAGTTTGAATGTGAGAATGGCTGGATCTTTTGGGAGTTGGCGGAACATGGCTTCACTGATGAAGCTCTTACCGTTGTTCACACACACTCGGGCGAGAACAGAGTCCTTCCCTTCATTTAACTGAACAGGAATGAACAATTGCTCTCCAATTTGCTGAACATCAGCCAGGCTCTGAGCTGATTTCACATCTCTCTGAACTATGGGAGTGGGAATGTCTGATTGTGGATTGGTAACAAATTTCAGAGTGTTTCCTTCCAGTGTGGAATACCACCTTAAACTGGATGCAAGGTTGATTTTCAGAAATAGAGAGGACCCCCCATCACCAGTCTGTTGTCCTACTGCTATTACAGTCACGTCTGGAATTTGGTTGTTCTGGAAGTGAAATTCTACTTGGTCAGATTTTTTTTCAACCATGTGGCATGTGCTGTTTAAACGAACATGGTTGACACTCTGTTTTAATTTCATTGGTCGGCTAGTCTGGGTCCAGAGGACCTTGTTTACGCAATCTATTAGGGGTGACAACCTTCAAGAAGGTCATTCCCTAGTAAACAAGGGGTGCCCTCTGGAGTCACTAGTATGACCAGGTGTTTCACCTTGTGTCTCCCAATTTTAATGTCCAAATCCGCAGTCCCCTCGATGGGAATTTCCTTCCCGTCAAAGTTCTGAAGTTGTCCAGGAATAGAGGTGAGAGGAATTTGATAATTCTCCCCCCTTCCTGAATTTAGTTCATCAAAGCCTTTCTGGACAGAAGGGTAGCTTAGATCCAGTGTCCACCAGTGCCAAAATTGCACCCTGCCCCTGTACTTGTACCGGGGTATAGTATCTTTCCTCCTTCTCCACAAGGGGGCACAGATAATGCACATTTTTGAACAACTGGTAGGCTAATTTTCTGGTTTTGGACATTGAGAGAGAAGAGATTTGGGCAGAGTTCTGTGGAGAGTCATGGGAATCTGCAAGAAAAAGTTGGCAACTGGAGATAGGAGACGTAATGAGTTCCCCTGGTTCCGGTTCTGGGCCGCCCCCACCTTTTTGGAGGCAGTCACCAGAATGGGTTTGAACCAGGAGATTTTGATGCTGTTAGTTCTGGGATGAGATGATGGGCGGCGCTAGCTCAGTCCCCACATCTACCCAGTCTGGATGTGAATCCCTTGGGACCCATTTTTCTTTGGGAGGAGTTCCCCCATCTCTGAAGGAGAAGATCCTTTTCCCAGGATCCTCTGAGGATCCATCTCCCTCAAATTGGAAGATCTGTACCTCCTCCTCAAAGTGGGTCTGTTTGCGTCCTTTGTTTCTCCTGCCTCCTCTCTGCTCCTTGGGTGGCAGACTTTCAGGGGTAGGAGATTTTGTTTCCGGTTCCTGGGTTTCCAGGGGTTGTTTTCAAGTGGGGAAGGAAGCTTCCTCCAAGGCTTTACACCCCCTTTCCCGTTGTACCTCCTCCCTGGGAACCAGTGAGTTATCGGGGTGCTGCCCCCGTTATTGTTCTGGAGCACCAGGCCCAGAGTTTGCGGCATTCTGTGCCGGAATGCCCATCTGAGGGTTCTTCTGAGCCCTCAGCACGCGACCCAGCTCCTGTGCCATATTTTGGACCTGGCGCTCGAACTGTGAAACCCGCTCAGGCTGATACGGGGCTCCGTTTTCTCTCCTGGGCTGATCCCGGGAAGGGTAGCTATCCCTTCTCTGGTAGTACCCCGGGTTGGGAAGATTTGGGTACCCCTCCACCCCTTGACCTCCCCTTTCTGGGATTAGGTGGTCTGGGCTCAGGGAAGTGGGGAAAGAAGGATGGATGATTTGGGGGTTGGAAATTGGGTGGATACCTGGGGAAAAAGTTCTGCCCGGTGTTTGGTGAATTTCTGCCCTCCTGCGGGAAGTTAGGAGGGAAGTTCCCTGGGTTAGGTGCTTGGCCGGATCCCCCCCCTTGGGCTGGAGGAGTCCACACTTAACCCAGGACGGGTCGGTTTCCCTTGTAGCAGGGACTTACATAGTCAGGGGAGTGAGGGACCCCATTTGTGGGACTACCTACTTGACTTCCTGTCTGTGACTAGCCTCAGGGCTTTCTAGGCTTGGAATTATTGTGTGCAGGCAGGTTTTTAGGCCCCCCCATCTCCAAATCTAAAATGGGGGCAACCTTTACCTCTGCCACCTTAGCAGCAGCAGGGGTGCTGCTCGGTTTGGGGTTTTTCAGAGCATTACTTTTATTTTCTATGGGCTTCTGCCCCTCATAGATTCGGGTGGCCTGTTCAATGACCCAGTCTAGTGACCTTTTCTCATGAAAATCTCTCACTAGCTGGGTCATGATGTATTTGGGCAAGGCATAGAATAAAGTGTTAACACATTCTTTGCTATCCATGTGCACCCTTTTGGTAGTCTGCGCAAAAGCACGCTTGAACTCCTGCACAAATTCTTGTGGGGCCTGATCCTCCCCACATTGCAAATTGTAGGCTGCCTTGCGAGCCTCTTGGGGATTACTATGAACAGAAAAGTGCTTTAAGATGGCTGCCCTATATGTGGATCATCTTGAATGGTTTTGGTCCTCCAACCCCTCAAAGAAACTGGAGTATTCTGGAGAGAATGTCCATTTTACATACTGAATGCAGCTTCTGCTGTCTTTCAAATGGAAAGTCTCCATCATTTGCTCAAAGAGCTCCAAGTGTTCCCAAACAGAATACTTGGCGTTCTTGTGATAAGGGGTGATGACACTCCTTATTGCCTTAATCTGTTTTAAGGGGTCCTTAAGCAAGGCCATTTTTGCCTTATTGGCCTTCTTGGTTCGGGTAACCCTGGTCCATTCATCCTCTGACTCAGAAGCACTGCTCCCAGAGGTGCCCGTCTGCTCTTCCAGGTTTTCCCGGATTCTGCGAACCTGGGAATGGCTGGCAGAAAGTGGGTACCTAGTCTCTTGTGTCCTGGAACGCGCAGAGGAGTCTTCAGATTCCTCCTTGCTGCCCGGATTAGATGGGTACCTCCCACTGACCTAACTGGGCAGAGGTTTTCAGAATACCCTTAGAGGGCCTACTCTCTCGGGGTTCCCCATTAAATTGCATTGTACTTGGGTGCCCATACCCGGATGCCCGCCCATCCATTCCTGGGAGGTACTGGCCTATGAGCCCCATACTTCTAACTGGATAGTAATCTGCCATCCCCGTGGCCCAGGGCTCATGTGCGCCAGGGGACATGGGGGTGGCAGAGTCCAGGGACTGGGAGAGATGGAGGCCTCTGGTACTAGGGCTCCTAAGGTTATGCACAGGTGTTTCCCTTTCCCAGCAAACCTCATCTCTATCAGCCCCTGCTCCCTGTTGCCCTGCAAGAGCCTGTGCTTTCAGTTCCTCAATCAAGGCCTTACTAGACTCTATCTGTCTCTCCTGCATGGCTACCTGTTGCTGGAGCCTATCATTGTGCTGGCAGAGAGCTTCATTCTCTCTCTGTGCTTCCTGGTTGGTCTTGGAGTAATGGGTCAGTCTTTGCTGCAGGAGGGTTACCTCCTAAGTCCCATCCATACTGGCCTGCTCCTTTCTTGCCAGAGCATCTTCCACCCTCCTGGTGTGCTCTAACAAGTTCTGATGCTCTTTTCGGAGGTCACCCAGTCCCTGGAGGGCCAGGTGATCTTCTTCCATTTTCTTTTTTAAGTGGCAGACTTACTGGCCTAAGGTATCCCTTTCCTGAGTAAGAGCCTGCATCTGTGCCGCCAGGTCGTCCCTCTGCCTTAGAAGGGCACCAGCTTTCTGGTGCTCTTCATCAAACTCTGTCTGGGTATCCAGGCCTTTCAAAATCAATGTATTGCTCTCTGCCTTCTCCCTATCTAGGTGACTTGCAGGGTAACTACCTGCTCTGCGCATGCCCTGTTGAAGTCCAGTTGTTGCTCCAGCTTTTTCTGGCTCTGCACTAGGGAGTCCAAACCTTCTTGGTACTCCTTCTGCAAGGCTAGAAATCTGGTATCCTGGTCTGCCTTGTCCTTTTGCAGGATATCCATATCCTCTTTTATTTTAATGATATACTGTCTACTATCATTTTCTGACTCCTGGCTCCTGTGCAGCCTCTGCTCTGAAGAGTCCGGGTCAGATTGGGCCATCTCTAATGCCATCAGTTGCCTATTTGCCAGATCTTGGCCTTCAGCACATTTGTCCTGTATGGCTCCCATATATAAGTATAAATATGCCGTATGGCTCCCATATATAAGTATAAATATGCCGCTATCCTGACAATCTTTGCTCATCTTTGGCCTTAGGGGCCATGTATAGTTCACTCAGGGCCACATGTAAGGGGCCCTGATCTCTCCAGATATCTAACCCAGTTGCAGTGACCTGTTATGTGATTGCCTGCAACCACACATTCTGGTCCTGTTCAGCTCACTCACCTCTCACAAATAGCTTATGTAAGAGGTGCTCTCCGCTATCTTCATGTCTACCAGTGTCGTCATTTTGAAAATTAATTTCCTTCCTGACTTACAGAATTTTTTTTTTTTTTTTACAAAACAGACCGTTTCCCTTTTGAGGGGTGCTTTTACAGCGTAACGCAGCATGGTGATCCAACATGATTTATGTATCCTATCAGTTAGTACACTGTATTAAGCTGCACAAGTGGTAGGTCTAATCCAGAATCCCCGGCTACGAGCCCCCACTCTGTAAGTGACTTCAATCCAACAATCCAACTAAGTCAATGCCTAGTATGGGATGCCCAATGGAAGCCCTTATTAATATATTTTTATGCAAAATTCTTTGAATCTGGATGATAAACCCTTATATAACGCCCCTCTCTTTGAATCCCCCTACCTCACTGAGCCAAGAAGTAAGTTTGTTTTGCAAATTAAAAGATTTATTTGAGGAATAAAACAATATACATATCACACTTTTATGAATAAATTAATATTTGATAGCACACTTATGAATATAATAGTGATCAACAATGGATAATATTACAATAGCACAATTCTTTAATCACATAGGAGTTGGTATAGAAAGAATAAGGTAGCAGAGAATACTTTGTATGGTTTCAAGGAAATGCAAGATTGGAAAGAATGCAACACAGAAATATACTCGATATGGTTTCAACAAGAGATAATATCATCACGTTTTCCCCTGTGACTACTCACTCCCCCTTATGCAATATGAAGAGATGGAAAGGAGAGCACACAGGTTTCCAGAATACAATCAAATGCAGTTCAGTTCCAGTTCCCCCCAGCAAGCTTAGAAAAACAGGGATGATTTTAAAACACAGGCCAAATGCTTTGAATTGTGGTTGCAATGGATGAGAAAATATGCGGAATGTTTTTTAATTCACTAAAGGAGATTCAGGGTAGGTGATAGTTACTTTAGATTGGTACAGGTCAACACTAGCAATGATTCATGAATTATTATCAGATTGAAAATGAAATTCAGTAGTTGCAAGCAAAAAACAGCAATTTTGACAGGTAGTGAAATGGAGCTAATTTTTCAATTCGCGGAACTTTTTCCGTGTGCGTATATCGCGATTATGGAAAAACCATAAGGAGTTGGAATTTTGTTAGCTTAGGATCTTAGCTTTAAAACGACACTTTAAATCTTGCTTCTAGGACGTGCGGTTCAGAAGATACGGACGTTTTTGTGAAGGTGGATTTTCATGAATAAAGCCAAGATTTCAGAATGACAGATGACGCTTTTACAGATTTGAATTCACAGGATGGACACAAAATTCTGAATACAGTTCTGGACAGGTTGAAATGGATGGTATAAGATTACTTTAGACTTAGAGATTGGTACTGTACAGTTCTTAGACTGGATACCCACTCCTAGTTTTGTAATTGAATGGACCTCGTCACAGATCTGGTCAGGTTTGGAATTCACTCTTGCCACCGGACAGTCAGGCACTAGTTCTGCTCACCGCATGGCACTTCGTTCTGGTCTGGCCTCTTGGACTGGATCAAGCAGGTTCTGGATACAGCACTGCTTTCTGGGTCTGGATCTGGTTCTGACACAGGGTTCAAGCCAGAAGCAAAACAGCTCGCCCGGCTGTTGAATAGTTTAGTTAGGTTGCTGGATTCTGAGGCCGGCTGAGAAGAGTTCAGCGTTTGGGTTAGGCCCAGGCTTCTCCAAGGTTCTAGAGTCTGGGTTCTAGAGTTTTGGTTCTGGAGTCTGTCTGGAATCTGGAGCCTCAGGAGTCTGGAGTCTTTATCTGGATATGGTCGGGCAGCGTGCTGCGCAGGAATCGATGAGTAGTGGAAAAATGTCCTGAGCAGTCTCTTTTTATGAGTTTTCCAAAGGCGTGCGGAGGCTGACTTTCTATGCCCAACCCACTAAGGATTTGATAGGTTAAAGGATTTACTGTCCTCTGACTGGAGAAAGGAGTAGTGAGTCAGAATGAGTCAGAGTGATGCTATGTGATGTTTATGGCTTGGCTGAAGTTCCTCCCCTTTGCTTTTATTTAAAAAAACAATTTTTCATAACCAAACATGTTTCCCAGATACACAAGTTGTTGAGAATACATGTACATATCACAGATTAATTAAGACAGGTCTCTGTTCAACCCTGCTCTTTCTGAGAGCTTGGGTTCAGAAATGACAACTTATCCACAATTTTAATGGGTTTCGCAATATTGGTTTTGCACCAAATGTTAGACGGAGGTGCACACCCTCACCGCGTATATTACTGTAAGTTTTCAACTTTCTAGTATAAACACAGTGTCTACAATATTAATAAATACGGGACTTGGCCTCAGAACATCCCACGGCGTCCAACTTAGTCCTGAACTGTGAGTGCATTTTTCATTTTAAGACTCTTGAAGTTGTAAATTTCTGTCAGCTTGGAACACTTTTTAAATTGCAATTTTATAAAACATATATTTTCTCTAAATTGAATTCACCCATTGGTTTATCTCCTCCCCCAGAAGCTTGGCTCTGACTCAGAGGTCAGATGTCTTGCTTCTCCCAGAGCAGTGTTGACAGTTACACCCAAAATCAGCATATTCTATTCAATTGAAAAAGTCTATTGTCTTGTGTTCCTGCCAGCATACCAGGGTGCCCTTTTCCATCTAATTAACATGACCATGCAATCTCCTGTGCTGTTTCTGAGAAGACTAGGTGTGAAGGCTTCCCAGGGACAGCAAGATTTTTGAAGTCTTAGCTACATCAGGTTACTGTTCTGATCAATTGCAATAGAGTTCCTTATGGAAAAAAATACATTTATCACTTCAAAATAAGCAACATGTCTTTAAATCAAGTCTCTTTGAACATGAAATCACTGTGTGGCACTCTATATGGCATTTTGATAGACTTTTCTGCTTTGGCTTATTTAGCTTCTGCAAGACAGCTCTCCTGTCAGGATTAGGAATCGCCAGCACCTGTCAGTGGCGAGCACCGTATTGCACCCATTTTTGACACCTGTCTTTAAATCAAATGTCTTTAACATGGGATTTTGTCCTAATAACATGTGATTATTGCTGACATTGGGCCTCATTACGACCCTGGCGGAGGACCATGGTGCAATTTGCACCATGGTCCATGGCGCTAAGCTGCCAACTCCGCCATGGTGGTTGGCGGACTTACCGCCCCATTCCGACCTTGGCGGGGCGGTAAGTCCCCAATCCCCATTTACCCTTCCCCATTCCCATTTTTGCCCCATAGGGTATAATGGGAGTGGGGAAGGCGTTAATTACGCCACCGTAAATTACGGTGGCGTAATTAACAACAAGTCCCGTAGCGCCATGGATTTTTCCGCCTGCAAAAAGCAGGCGTAAAAATCACCATGGCGCTACGGGAACTCGTAGTCAGGCGGAAAGGGGTGCCATGGTTTACGCCGGCGTAAACCCCTTTCCACCAGGGTCGTAATGAGGGCCATTGTATTGATGTGGATTCTTGCAGTAGAGTAATGTAGAACACCCAACAAGAAGTTGTATCCTTTTGGTGGTTTTGTGAGCCATGATTTTAGCAATTTTGATGATCAAGAAAATTAATTCCCAAACAGCTCTGGGTTGCTTTTGGCAATCAGTATTGCTATTTCCAAGTGGTTTCAGGCTACTGTGTGGGTATCCCAATGGTGGTTTTAGGTAGTGAACTCCTGTGTTCACGGACATGGCGAAAGTGGGTGGCAGCGTATTTTTCAGATTTTAACTGCGCATCTTTGGATGATCTCTGGCAAGCAGCATGCTTTCCGGAGGACATTATGATGTTTCCGCTGCCCGTAATGCACAGTTCTGTTTTAGGGCTTGGATGAGTGGGTTAAAACATCCCACAAGCCCCCCTCATGCGATGGCCATTCTGATCTTTCATCAATGGAACTTCGCAAGACTGGGATGTCCGCATCATCTCTCCGGGTTCCATAGATGGCAAGTTCAGCATCTTTTCCTCCATCAGGGTGGATCGATCGGTTCTCCTTGCCAGTACTGATGGGAGTATTGAGCGATACCCCGGGCCCCTCGGATCTTTTGCTCCTGGTCCCCGGGTCGTCTTCCTTGGTCATTCTCCATGGTTTATCTCTCCTAGGATGACAAAGCAAAGCGGCAGAAACATAGTCGTAGACATTCCCCACCACTATTAATGTAGTGGGGTGGGCATATACATTTTATCAATCAGGAGACAGTTGCATTCTTATTATTATATTTTATAGACTATATGTGGGATATTTTAGGGTTGGAACTTTATTGATCTGCTCTATTTGCTGCAGAGTGTGCCTGGGATGGCCACACTTTAGCTGATTAATATGGATCCACTTATCTTCCCCCTCTGACACACTGCCTTTGGGGATGCAGATCTTGTAGGCGACTGGTGAGATCTTGTCTACAATTTCAAAAGGTCCCTTCCACGTAGCCAGAAATTTCCGCTGTTTGGCCTGGTTCCTTTGGAAATTGTATAGATAGACCCGGTCTCCTACATTGTATTCTTTCCTGGTAGTCTTCAAGTCATAGTGGGTCTTCATGCTATCGGCAGATCTTTCTAGATTTCGCTGAGCATAGGCAAAAGCATGTTGAAGGTGTTTCCTTAAATTCTCAACATACTCATGATTTGTGGAGGCATTGATCAATGTCTGCTATTGGGTCCTGTATAACAGATGCTGGGGAAGCACCATGGTGTGTCCAGTCATCAACTCAAATGGTGACATTTTACAAATATCCCAACTTGGCCCTGAATCCGCCACAAACGTTTTTAAGATGCTCATAATGCTTTTGTTGTAACGTTCTACTGCACCAGAAGAGGCTGGCCGGTAAGCAATGTGTAGCTTCCTTTTAACCCCCAGTATCTCCCACATCTTTGTCATGACTTTGAAAGTTAAATGGCTGCCTCTGTCTGACTCAATCCTTTGGGGTAGCCCAAAACGCGAAAAAATGTGATTGATCATCAGGGCAGCTGCTGTTTCTGCCTTGCAGTTTGGGGATGGGAGACATTCCACCCATTTAGTAAATAAGCATGTCACCGTCAACATGTACTTATTCCCCCTAGAGGAGCGAATCACAGGCCCTATGTAGTCGACTTGCAAATCTGACCATGGCAGTGTCATACCCCTCTTTTGGAGAGGCGCACAATGTGTGAGGGATGTTGGCTGAAATTGTGCACACACAAGACAACCGTTCAAGTATTGGTCGAGGTCCTGCCCCATGTGTGGAAAATATGCAACCTCTCTTAAGATTTCAAGTGTTGTCTGAAACCCCCTATGACCGGCTGTGGCCGCATCATAGGTGTGACTTAACATCAGGCTTTGGAATGAGGTAGGAACCACTCACTGATCATAACCAGCTTGGGATTTCCTTACCAACAAACTGTCTTGGATTCGGAAAAATTTTTGACATTTCATCAACACTCTGAGGTCCTCTTTCCCAATGTAATTGGTATCCGTCAGTGGAAAGTTCTCAGGGTCCTCAATGTGTTGGTAAAACTTACCAATTATTGGATCCCCCTTTTGAGCCGTAATCAAATCAGCATCTGGGGTCTCATTACTCCATTGTGCAGTTGAAAGATCATTGTGAGCATTGGTCTGGGACCTAGTGATAGCAGTGACCTGGATTTCCCCCAACAGGGACTCAATTTCTATTAGATCCCCTTGGATGGCCCCGATTATGGCCCGCTGAACAGCTAAGTCATTTCCAGTTTTGTCTGGTCCCTCTACTTTGGAATGACCCTTGATCTTTTTCCAGAAGATGGTCATCCCGTTCGAGGTGACCAGATCATCAATATTTTGGATTAACTTCCCATGTTTCAAGGGTTTGTTATTAGCACATAGCATGCCTCTGGTTTTCCAATTAACCAGGTGCTCCACGAACCCGTTCCGTACATAATCCGAATCTGTGATTATGACAAGTTTGTGGAGTTTATGTTGGACAGCAGTGAGGATGGCTTGATGCACAGCCATCAACTCTGCCACCTGACTACTTCGGGGACCAATCTTGTACCCAGCGGAGGGTTCTGGGGACTCATTCACCCATGCATTCCCTACGCCGGCCACAAGTTCTTTTTCCCCTATGTTGTCAACATGGTAAGAGCATCCATCCACATAAACAGTGGGCATTCCCTCACACTTGTATTTTTCAAAGGTCTTGTGTGGGGAATTAAGGTATGCATCCATGTTGTCCTTGGTTTTTAAACTTTCCTCATCAAGACAGTTTTCTCTGGCACAATCATGCAAGTCAGCCAGACCTTGCACGAGGGGACTCTTCTTGTTTTGGCCATATCTGACCTCCACAGGAAAGCCTTGCATTGACAGAATCCAGGAAGTAATTCAGGAATTACTCACATTTCCGGCCCGGATTCTGTCACTTTGGAGATATTGCCGAGGCTGGTGTGGAGTCTCCACTATGAGGTGTTCCCCCTGGATAAACGGGTGGTAATTCTTCAATGCCCACGCCGTTGCCAGGAGTGCCTTCTCACAATCGTTGAATTTTCCTCCACAGAGAATAAAGTTTTACTTGCATAGGAGATTACTTTATTGACATTGTCATGCTTTTGATATAATACTGCACTCAAGCATGTATAAGAGAACCGTGTCTCCAAGAAAAGCTCCTTGTTTCTGACAGGGTAAGCTAGGCAGGGCGCTTGTGAGAGGCTTCTTTTGAGCTGTCTTACTGCCTCGGATTGTTCTGGACCCCATTCCCACTTGACCCCCCCTTCAAGAGATGAATCAGGGGTCTAGTGATCTCTGCGTAGCCCTCAATGAACTTTCTGCTGTAATTAGTCAGTCCAAGGAGGCTCCTTTCCCTGGGGACAGAGACCCTGAGCAGTAATCTCATACCCCAAAAAATTAACACAGGATCTACACCACTGTGCTTTCTGAAAGGAAGGTTTTGCACCGGCGGCCCTCAACTGTGTCAGAACATAACGGATCTCTGCTATGTGTTCCTCCACAGATGAACTTTTGATGAGGACATCATCTACATAAACCAGGTTACCCCTCGCACCCAGGTCGGGCATGGCCTTGAGTAGGAAGATGTTAAATTCATTGCCGGAGTTGAGGTATCCAAAGATGTACTGCTGGCCCCCAAAGGTAAAAGCCAGTTTGTATTGGTCCTCTCTACTGACAGGCATGGTCCAGTATCCATTGGTCAGGCCTATTGCTGTGAAAACCTGTGACCCCTGCATCTGGGTCAGCCCTTGGTCAATGTAGGGAAGAGGCCATCGGGAAGTATGGACCCGTTTGTTGAGCTCCCCAAGGTCGGCGCAGAGTCCCCACTGGCCGTTTGGCTTCAATATTCCCAGCACCGGATTATTGAAGGTGCTGTGTACTGGACGGATTATCCCCCAGGACTCAAGGTTCTTAATTATTTCAGTAAGGGGCTCCGTGGATACGAGAGGCAAGCAATATTGCTTCACAAACACTGGAGTCATGCCATGGTCCGTGGGAATTGGTGTTGTGTGGATGTCAGTGCGACCACAGTCATATGAGTCCACCGCAAAGAGATCTTGAAAATTCAAGAAAACTTGTTTCAACTTTTGCTTCTGCTCCAGAGTCACACAGGCATCAGCTAGGATGACTCTCTCTTCAACCATCTGCCTGAAGCCCGGAAAGACTTCTGGTTTCGCTATCTCAGCAGCCTGCTCCAGCTGGGTTGAGAAGTCCCTCGTCAGAGTGTTCATTTGGACTGGTGGCTTCAGGTGGGAAAGGCAGCCCTCATGGACCTGAAAAATCACCTCATCCCCTCTGAAGTCACAAGTCACATCTTCCTTACCATAAGGGCAGGAAGTGTACACCAGGAAGTTCCCCCCATGCCTGGTAAATCCTGTCTGGTGTTGTATTGTCATCACTGTCACTGTCAAAATAGTCCTTGGGGATTGGTCCTAACAGTTCATTTCCTAAATCAATGGAAAAATGTAGGTCATCAATTGCCATTCCAATAATGGTGGCTGCGGCTAGAGTGATACTCTTTAAGTCACTGTTATCCACCTCTACTGGAATGGTGTCATGTTCTATATTGACTAATGGTGTTGGATTTACCCCTAACCCTTGCTGTTGGAGAGAAGCATTTAGATGAATATACGCATCAGGGTTTTTCAATTTTTGTCCTCTTTTAACTTTCACTTCCAGGGAGAATTGTCAAGTCCTTTTGGGGATGGTGACTTCCTCTTTAATATGAATTTCAACTGCATAAGGTAGCAATTGAGCTGACCTAAATGCTTTTTCTTGGTCATCAAAGCCCATGGGATTATCCGCTAATCGGGACCAAGCTTTGAAGTTTATTAGGTCCAAACTAATGGCAAAGCGATTGAGAATGTCACTGCCTAAGTAAAAGGCGGTAGTGATGTCTCGCACAACCCAACAATTATGGACCATGCTCTTATTGCCAATGGAGATTTTGAGCATACAACTGCTTGGCAGGAGTTGTTTGTAATTGGATGCTAACAGATCCATTTCCCATTTGTCTATCAGTTTGAATGTGAGAATGGCTGGATCTTTTGGGAGTTGGCGGAACATGGCTTCACTGATGAAGCTCTTACCGTTGTTCACACACACTCGGGCGAGAACAGAGTCCTTCCCTTCATTTAACTGAACAGGAATGAACAATTGCTCTCCAATTTGCTGAACATCAGCCAGGCTCTGAGCTGATTTCACATCTCTCTGAACTATAGGAGTGGGAATGTCTGATTGTGGATTGGTAACACATTTCAGAGTGTTTCCTTCCAGTGTGGAATACCACCTTAAACTGGATGGAAGGTTGATTTTCAGAAATAGAGAGGACCCCCCATCACCAGTCTGTTGTCCTACTGCTATTACAGTCACGTCTGGAATTTGGTTGTTCTGGAAGTGAAATTCTACTTGGTCAGATTTTTGTTCAACCATGTGGCATGTGCCGTTTAAACGAACATGGTTGACACTCTGTTTTAATTTTATTGGTCAGCTAGTCTGGGTCCAGAGGACCTTGTTTACGCAATCTATTAGGGGTGACAACCTTCTCAGGAGGTCATTCTCTAGTAAACAAGGGGTGCCCTCCGGAGTCACTAGTATGACCAGGTGTTTCACCTTGTGTCTCCCAATTTTAATGTCCAAATCCGCAGTCCCCTCAATGGGAATTTCCTTCCCGTCAAAGTTCTGAAGTTGTCCAGGAATAGAGGTGAGAGGAATTTGATAATTCTCCCCCCTTCCTGAATTTAGTTAATCAAAGCCTTTCTGGACAGAAGGGTAGTTTAGATCCAGTGTCCACCAGTGCCAAAATTGTACCCTGCCCCTGTACTTGTACCGGGGCATAGTATCTTTCCTCCTTCTCCACAAGGGGGCACAGATAATGCACATTTTTGAACAACTGGTGTACTAATTTTCTGGTTTTGGACATTGAGAGAGAAGAGATTTGGGCAGAGTTCTGTGGAGAGTCATGGGAATCTGCAAGAAAAAGTTGGCAACTGGAGATAGGAGACGTTATGAGTTCCCCTGGTTCCGGTTCTGGGCCGCCCCCCCCCCCCTTTTGGAGGCAGTCACCAGAATGGGTTTGAACCAGGGGATTTTGATGCTGTTAGTTCTGGGATGAGATGATGGGCGGCACTAGCTCAGTCCCCACATCTACCCAGTCTGGATGTGAATCCCTTGGGACCCAATTTTCTTTGAGAGGAGTTCCCCCATCTCTGAAGGAGAAGATCCTTTTCCCAGGATCCTCTGAGGATCCATCTCCCTCAAATTGGAAGATCTGTACCTCCTCTTCAAAGTGGGTCTGTTTGGGTCCTTTGTTTCTCCTACCTCCTCTCTGCTCCTTGGGTGGCAGACTTTCAGGGGTAGGAGATTTTGTTTCCGGTTCCTGGGTTTCCAGGGGTTGTTTACAAGTGGGGAAGGGAGCTTCCTCCAAGGCTTTTCACCCCCTTTCTCCTTGTACCTCCTCCCTGGGAACCAGTGGGTTATCGGGGTGCTGCCCCCGTTATTCTTCTGGAGCACCAGGACCAGAGTTTGTGGCATTCTGCGCCGGAATGCCCATCTGAGGGTTCTGCTGAGCCCTCAGCACGCGACCTAGCTCCTGTGCCATATTTTGGACCTGGCGCTCGAACTGTGAAACAAACTCAGGCTGATACGGGGCTCTGTTTTCTCTCCTGGGCTGATCCCGGGAAGGGTAGCTATCCCTTCTCTGGTAGTACCCCAGGTTGGGAAGATTTGGGTACCCCTCCACCCCTTGGCCTCCCCTCTCTGGGATTAGGTGGTCTGGGCTCAGGGAAGTGGGGAAAGAAGGATGGATGATTTTGGGGTTGGAAATTGGGTGGATACCTGGGGAAAAAGTTCTGCCCGGTGTTTGGTGAATTTCTGCCCTCCTGTGGGAAGTTAGGAGGGAAGTTCCCTGGGTTAGGTGCTTGGCCGGACCCCCCCATTGGGATGGAGCAGTCCACACATAACCCAGGATGGGTCGGTTTCCCTTGTAGCAGGGACTTACATAGTCAGGGGAGTGAGGGACCCCATTTGTGGGACTACCTCCTTGACTCCATGTCTGTGACTGGCCTGAGGGCTTTCTGGGCTTGGAATTATTGTGTGCAGGCCGGTTGTTAGGCCCCCCATCTCCAAATCTAAAATGGGGGCAACCTTTACCTCTGCCACCTTAGCAGCAGCAGGGGTGCTGCTCGGTTTGGGGTTTTTCAGAGCATTACTTTTATTTTCTAAGGGCTTCTGCACCTCATAGATTCGGTTGGCCTGTTCAATGACCCAGTCTAGTGACCTTTTCTCATGAAAATCTCTCACTAGCTGGGTCATGATGTATTTGGGCAAGGCATAGAATAAAGTGTTAACATATTCTTTGCTATCCGTGTGCACCCTTTTGGTAGTCTGCGCAAAAGCACGCTTCAACTCCTGCACAAATTCTTGTGGGGCCTGATCCTCCCCACATTGCAAATTGTAGGCTGCCTTGCGAGCCTCTTGGGGATTCCTATGAACAGAAAAGTGCTTTAAGATGGCCGCCCGATATGTGGACCATCTTGAATGGTTTTGGTCCTCCAACCCCACAAAGAAACTGGAGTATTCTGGGGAGAATGTCCATTTTACATACTGAATGCAGCTACTGCTGTCTTTCAAATGGAAAGTCTCCATCATTTGCTCAAAGAGCTCCAAGTGTTCCCAAACAGAATACTTGGCGTTCTTGTGATAAGGGGTGATGACACTCCTTATTGCCTTAATCTGTTTTAAGGGGTCCTTAAGCAAGGCCATTTTTTCCTTATTGGCCTTCTTGGTTTGGGTAACCCTGGTCCATTCATCCTCTGACTCAAAAGCACTGCTCCCAGAGGTGCCCGTCTGCTCTTCCAGGTTTTCCCGGATTCTGCAAACCTGGGAATGTCTGGCAGAATGTGGGGACCTAGTCTCTTGTGTCCTGGAATGTGCAGAGGAGTCTTCAGATTCCTCCTTGCTGCCCGGATTAGATGGGTAACCCCCCACTGACCTAACTGGGCAGAGGTTTTCAGAATACCCTTAAAGGGCCTACTCTCTCGGGGTTCCCAATTAAATTGCATTGTACTTGGATGCCCATACCCGGATGCCCGCCCATCCATTCCTGGGAGGTACTGGCCTATGAGCCCCATACTTCTGACTGGATAGTAATCTGCCATCCCCGTGGCCCAGGGCTCATGTGTGCCAGGGGACATGGGGGTGGCAGAGTCCAGGGACTGGGAGAGATGGAGGCCTCTGGTACTAGGGTTCCTAAGGTTATGCAGAGGTGTTTCACTTTCCCAGCAAGCCTCATCTCTATCAGCCCCTGCTCCCTGTTGCCCTGCAAGAGCCTGTGCTTTCAGTTCCTCAATCAAGGCCTTACTAGACTCTATCTGTCTCTCCTGCATGGCTACCTGTTGCTGGAGCCTATCATTGTGCTGGCAGAGAGCTTCATTCTCTCTCTGTGCTTCCTGGTTGGTCTTGGAGTACTGGGCCAGTCTTTGCTGCAGGAGGGTTACCTCCTAAGTCCCATCCCTACTGGCCTGCTCCTTTCTTGCCAGAGCATCTTCCACCCTCCTGGTGTGCTCTAACAAGTTCTGATGCTCTTTTTGGAGGTCACCCAGTCCCTGGAGGGCCATGTGATCTTCTTCCATTTTCTTTTTTAAGTGGCAGACTTCCTGGCCTAAGGTATCCCTTTCCTGAGTAAGAGCCTGCATCTGTGCCGCCAGGTCGTCCCTCTGCCTTTGAAGGGCACCGGCTTTCTGGTGCTCTTCATCAAACTCTGCCTGGGTATCCAGGCCTTTCAAAATCAATGTATTGCTCTCTGCCTTCTCCCTATCTAGGTGACTTGCAGGGTGACTACCTGCTCTGCGCATGCCCTGTTGAAGTCCAGTTGTTGCTCCAGCTTTTTCTGGCTCTGCAGTAAGGAGTTCAAACCTTCTTGGTACTCCTTCTGCAAGGCCAGAAATCTGGTATCCTGGTCTGCCTTTTCCTTTTGCAGGATATCCATATCCTCTTTTATTTTAATGATATACTGTCTACTATCATTTTCTGACTCCTGGCTCCTGTGCAGCCTCTGCTCTGAAGAGTCCGGGTCAGATTGGGCCTTCTCTAATGCCATCAGTTGCCTATTTGCCAGATCTTGGCCTTCAGCACATTTGTCCTGTATGGCTCCCATATATAAGTATAAATATGCCGCTATCCTGACAATCTTTGCTCATCTTTGGCCTTAGGGGCCATGTATAGTTCACTCAGGGCCACATGTAAGGGGCCCTGATCTCTCCAGATATCTAACCCAGTTGCAGTGACCTGTTATGTGATTGCCTGCAACCACACATTCTGGTCCTGTTCAGCTCACTCACCTCTCAAAAATAGCTTATGTAAGAGGTGCTCTCCGCTATCTTCATGTCTACCAGTGTCGTCATTCTGAAAATTGATTTCCTTCCTGACTTACAGAATTTCTTATTTTTTTTTGCAAAACAGACCGTTTCCTGAGTGTGTTCCCTTTTGAGGGGTGCTTTTACAGCGTAACGCAGCATGGTCATCCAACATGATTTATGTATCCTATCAGTTAGTACACTGTATTAAGCTGCACAAGTGGTAGGTCTAATCCAGAATCCCCGGCTACGAGCCCCCACTCTGTAAGTGACTTTAATCCAACAATCCAACTAAGTCAATGCCTAGTATGGGATGCCCAATGGAGCCCCTATTAATATATTTTTATGTAAAATTCTTTGAATCTGGATGATAAACCCTTATATAACGCCCCTCTCTTTGAATCCCCCTGACCTCACTGAGCCAAGAAGTAAGTTTGTTTTGCAAATTAAAAGATTTATTTGAGGAATAAAACAATATACATATCACACTTTTATGAATAAATTAATATTTGATAGCACACTTATGAATATAATAGTGATCAACAATGGCTAATATTACAATAGCACAATTCTTTAATCACTTAGGAGTTAGTATAGAAAGAATAAGGTAGCAGAGAATACTTTGTATGGTTTCAAGGAAATGCAAGATGGGAAAGAATGCAACACAGAAATATACTCAATATGGTTTCAACAAGAGATAATATCATCACGTTTTCCCCTGTGACTACTCACTCCCCCCTTATGCAATATGAAGAGATGGAAAGGAGAGCACACAGGTTTCCAGAATACAATCAAATGCAGTTCAGTTCCAGTTCCCCCCAGCAAGCTTAGAAAAACAGGGATGATTTTAAAACACAGGCCAAATGCTTTGAATTGTGGTTGCAATGGATGAGAAAATATGCTAAATGTTTTTTAATTCACTAAAGGAGATTCAGGGAGGTGATAGTTACTTTAGATTGGTACAGGTCAAAACTAGCAATGATTCATGAATGATTATCAGATTGAAAATGAAATTCAGCAGTTGCAAGCAAAAGACAGCAATTTTGACAGGTAGTGAAATGGAGCTAATTTTTCAATTCGCAGAACTTTTTCCGTGTGCGTATATCGCGTTTATTGAAAAACTATAAGGAGTTAGAATTTCGTTAGCTTAGGATCTTAGCTTTAAAACGACAGTTAAATCTCGCTTCTAGGATGTGCGGTTGAAAAGATACAGACGTTTTTGTGAAGGTGGATTTTCATAAATAAAGCCAAGATTTCAGAATGACAGATGACGCTTTCACAGATTTGAATTCACAGGATGGACACAAAATTCTGAATACAGTTCTGGACAGTTTGAAATGCATGGTATAAGATTACTTTAGACTAAGAGATTGGTTCTGTACAGTTCTTAGACTGGATACTCACTCCTAGTTTTGTAATTGAATGGACCTCGTCACAGATCTGGTCAGGTTTGGAATTCACTCTTGCCACCGGACAGTCAGGCACTGGTTCTGCTCACCGCATGGCACAGCGGTCTGGTCTGGCCTCTTGGACTGGATCAAGCGGGTTCTGGATACAGCGCTGCTTTCTGGGTCTGGATCTGGTTCTGGCACAGGGTTCAAGCCAGAAGCAAAACAGCTTGCCCGGCTGTTGAATAGTTTAGTTAGGTTGCTGGATTCTGAGGCCGGCTGAGAAGAGTTCAGCGTTTGGGTTAGGCCCATGCTTCTCCAAGGTTCTAGAGTTTGGGTTCTAGAGTCTGTCTGGAATCTGGAGCCTCAGGAGTCTGGAGTCTTTATCTGGATATAGTCGGGCAGCGTGCTGCGCAGGAATCGATGAGTAGTGGAAAAATGAGTGTCCCTATCTGTCCTGCGCAGTCTCTTTTTATGCGTTTTCCAAAGGGGGGCTGACTTTCTATGCCCAACCCACTAAGGATTTGATAGGTTAAAGGATTTACTGTCCTCTGACTGAAGAAAGGAGTAGTGAGTCATAATGAGTCAGAGTGATGCTATGTTTATGGCTTGGCTGAAGTCCCTCCCCTTTGCTTTTATTTAGAAAAATAATTTTTCATAACCAAACATGTTTCCCAGATACACAAGTTTTTGAGAATACATGTACATATCACAGATTAATTAAGACAGGTCTCTGTTCAACCCTGCTCTTTCTAAGATCCTGGGTTCAGAAATGACAACTTACCCACGATTTTAGTGGGTTTCGCAATATTGGTTTTGCACCAAATCTTACACGGAGGTGCACACCCTCTCTGCGCATATTACTGTAAGTTTTCAACTTTCTAGTATAAACACAGTGTCTACAAAATAATAAATACGGGACCTGGCCTCAGAACATCCCACGGCGTCCAACTTAGTCTTGAACTGTGAGTGCATTTTTCATTTTAAGACTCTTAAAGTTGTACATTTCTGTCAGCTTGGAACACTTTGTCAAATTGCTATTTTATAAAACATATATTTGCTCTCAATTGAATTCACCCATTGGTTTATCTCGTCCCCCAGAAGCTTGGCTCTGACTCAGAGGTCACATGTCTTGCTTCTCCCAGAGCAGTGTTGACAGTTACACCCAAAATCAGCATATTCTATTCAATTGAAAAAGTCTATTGTCTTGTGTTCCTGCCAGCATACCAGGGTGCGTTTTCCTTCTAATTAACATGACCATGCAATCTCCTGTGCTGTTGCTGAGAAGACTAGGTGTGAAGGCTTCCCAGGGACAGCAAGCCTTTTGAAGTCTTAGCTACATCAGGTTACTGTTCTGATCAATTTCAATAGAGTTCCTTATGGAAAAAATACATTGATCACTTTAAAATAAGCAACCTGTCTTTAAATCAAGTCTCGTTGAACATGAAATCACTGTTTGGCACTCTATATGGCATTTTGATAGACTTTTCTGCTTTGGCTTATTAGGCCCATGCTTCTCCAAGGTATCATAAGGGCAGGAAGTGTACACCAGGAAGTTTCCCCCATGCCGGGTAAATCCTGTCTGGTGTTGTATTGTCATCACTGTCACTGTCAAAATAGTCCTTGGGGATTGGTCCTAACATTTCATTTCCTAAATCAATGGAAAAATGTAGGTCATCAATCGCCATTCCAATAATGGTGGCTGCGGCTAGAGTGATACTCTTTAAGTCGCTGTTATCCACCTCTATTGGAATGGTGTCATGTTCTATATTTACTAATGGTGTTGGGTTTACCCCCAACCCTTGCTGTTGGAGAGAAGCATTTAGATGAATATACGCATCAGGGTTTTTCAATTTTTGTCCTCTTTTAACTTTCACTTCCAGGGAGAATTGTCAAGTCCTTTTGGGGATGGTGACTTCCTCTTTAATATGAATTTCAACTGCATAAGGTAGCAATTGAGCTGACCTAAATGCTTTTTCTTGGTCATCAAAGCCCATGGGATTATCCGCTAATCGGGACCAATCTTTGAAGTTTATTAGGTCCAAACTAATGGCAAAGCGATTGAGAATGTCACTGCCTAAGTAAAAGGCGGCAGTGACGTCTCTCACGACCCAACAATTATGGACTATGCTCTTATTGCCAATGGAGATTTTGAGCATACACCTGCTTGGCAGGAGTTGTTTGTAATTGGATGCTTCCAGATCCATTTCCCATTTGTCTATCAGTTTGAATGTGAGAATGGCTGGATCTTTTGGGAGTTGGCGGAACATGGCTTCACTGATGAAGCTCTTACCGTTGTTCACACACACTCGGGCGAGAACAGAGTCCTTCCCTTCATTTAACTGAACAGGAATGAACAATTGCTCTCCAATTTGCTGAACATCAGCCAGGCTCTGAGCTGATTTCACATCTCTCTGAACTATAGGAGTGGGAATGTCTGATTGTGGATTGGTAACAAATTTCAGAGGCCCTCATTACGACCCTGGCGGAAAGTGACTGACCGGACCGCCACAGCGTAAATAGCGTTTCCGCCATTGCACGATGGAGCAAAGTGCGGCCCATTCCGACCCATCGGGCACGAGCACCACGCCATGGCGGAAGTGCAAAGTCCGCGATGGCGGAAATGACCCCAAAACGGCCCACACCGCCGCCGTACGGCGCCCTAGGTGCAATACCGCCACCCATCATAGCGGACACCGCAGTGAGCGCCAACCGGAAAGTACGGTGACCGTAAATATACGGAAACGGAAGTAAAAACATGGGCCCGGAACGGGATACAACACCCCGTACACCTATAAAACCACAAAATACACACAACCACTAAAAACACCACCCTGAGACACATCCCAACCCGTCATCCACCCTAGTGAAACCAAGAAAAATGGGAAAAGTAGCGAAGAAAGCGTGCGACCGCAAGCGGCAGGTCCACTTCTCCCGTGAGGAACTCACCGTGCTTACAGAGACCCTCCAGGAGAATGCCGCCGCCGTCTTCTCCACGCAAATGACCAGGACGGCACTTGCGAACAAGAAGGCCATATGGGCCCTGGTGGCACAGCCGGTAAGTGCGGTGGGGACCGCACCCCGCAACCCACAGCAATGCAGGAAGCGGTGGGACGACCTGCGGATACGCGTCCGTAGCATACTTTCTGCCAACCGCAACATTGCCACAGCCACCGGGGGAGGATCGGAATCACCCATCAAGTTGACCCCCTGGGAAGAAATCTGTGCCTCCACCATTGGAATGGAGAGCATAGAGGGAGTCGGAGGGATGGAGAAAGGAGTGCAGACATCCGGAGAATCAGGTAGGTGGCCCAAATAACACCATGCCAAATCCACAATGTCCAATCATGTGACTCACATGTGTCCACATAGCGCAACAGCAACACATGGCCAGGAGAACGTCCACACACATTGGCCTGATAGCGCACTTTAAAACTCACAATAAATACATAAATAAGTAAAAACCCCAAAAACACCCACTACACGTGCAGCAGGCACACCCTAACTGCAGGGTGCCAAACAACTGCACCCTCACTCCACACACAAATGAAAGCACCTCCATGGCCCCGACCCAAATCACCCTCAGGTACCACCCCAATGCATGTGATACATTGCCATTCCAATTCCCACAGACCCATTAATAACGCTCGCCCTCCTTTACTCCACCACAGGGTCCGATCCAAACGACGAGTTCCAGGACACCCCTACCAGCACACCTGCAAAGAGGGCCAAGACCGACGGCCAAAGACCCTCCACCTCAGCTGCACGCATCAAGACACGGCAGCAGCACATATCAAGTGGCAGCACACAGGAGGGAACATCAACAGGCACCCCAGCAGCCAGCATGCCCACAACAGCACCACCACAGGTCCCCCCAATGGATGCCACAGAAGGTACTGCCTCTGGTGGCAGCAGCACCATAGGTGACACCCCATTAATGGCAGCATGCTCCGACACAGAAGACGGGGATGTCGAAGTCAGATCCATCCATGACCTGTCCCAATCCCCCTGTCTGTTCCATCCCGTACACCATGAGGATACCACGCAGGGGCACCCACAAGACGACGACTGGCCATCCCCCACAAGCCCTGTGGCAGGGCAACATGAGGCGAACAGCCCCTCTGTGACACCACCGCAAATGGCCATGGCCCAGCAGAGGCAACAGTCCCTCGACCAGTTAATCGTGCAACAGCAGCAACTGGCCACGCTCCTCAAGGACCATGCCGATGGATGTGGGGGCACTAAGGCAGACATAGAAACATCAACTGAGACACTTAGGGCACAAATGGAGAGTAGCACCGAGAGCCTGAGAGTCCAAATGGAGAGTAGCACCGAGAGCCTGAGAGTCCAAATGGAGAGAAGCACCGAGAGCCTGAGGGGGGAACTGCATGCGACGTCCAAAGACGTATGTGCCGAACTTGCCGCAGTGCGCCGTGTGCTCACTGAGCTCTCACAAACCCTTAGGGACATGCATGGACGTGAGCAGGCAGAGACATCATCCGTTGCAAGTTCCGTCCAGGGCAGCCCCCAACGTAGATCTGGGAGGAACCTGCGCTCCACAGGCAGGGGTGCCCCTGATACCCGCAGAGGGGGCTTGCAATAGCGACTGCCCACTGACAATGAGCATCTTTGGACACTGGTGTTCGGGGGGGAGGTAGGAGGGTGGAGGGGGTGTGTTGGGCTCACTTGGGTTGCGGGTCGATAGGGTGTTCAACATGATATCACATATGCCATAAACAATGCACGATCAACCAATGAGATGTGTGGACAATGATCTTCGTGTACTAGGCCATCATAGGCGTACAGTCCATTTTGTGCATGTACCAGACACACACAGTGCCACGAGTCCCGTGTCCATGTATCAGCCACCAGGCGTGAGTGCTAGAAGCATGCATCTATGAGATGCTGACGAATTTCACGGCCCTCCTGTGCCTCGCAGACTCCTTGAGGTGCTGCCACATCCCCACCCTCATCATGACCATCTTCAGGTGCTTGCAGTTCTGCGTCAGGGGGCATGGGCACATTTCTACGTACGCACATGTTGTGTAGCATGACACATGCCATCACCATCTTTGCAACCTTCTCATGGCGGTACAGGAGTGCCCCGCCAGACCTGCTGAGGCACCGGAAACGGGTCTTCAGTAGGCCGAATGCCTGTTCAATGACTACACGGGTACGTGAGTGGGCATGGTTGTAGTCCTCCTCATGCTGGTCCCGTGGGTTCCGGACTGGTGTGAGGAGCCATCTCTTCAGTGGATATCCTGCATCACCTGTATGTGGACGATAAACGAATTATGTGGAATGCCATTGCTACGTACGCACCCCCCCCCTTCCTGCCAGGTCATTGCCGCATCACATACCCCACATCATCATGCATGAAATGAGACTCACCGAGTAGCCAGGATCTGTTCCCTGCGTGTCGCTCCATGTAGCGTGGTATTGTTGAGTTCCTCAAGACCATAGAATCATGGGTTGATCCAGGGAATCGGGCACAACAATGTGTAATGATCCTGTTGGAGTCACACACCATTTGTACATTCAGTGAATGAAATTGTTTTCGGTTGCGGTACTGGGCCTCCATGGCATGTGGGACGACCAATTCCACATGGGTGCAGTCGATGGCACCAATGCAACCCGGTATGCCGCCAAGTGCATGGAATCCCACTTTTGTGTTGGTTATTTCCTGCTCCGAGCGTGGTAGAGAGATGTAGTCGTCTGCGTGCTGCAGGAGGGCATCGAGCACTTGCAATAGTGTCCGTGAGAACAGTGGCTGAGAAATGCCATGCAACTGTCCGACTGTGTGCTGGTAGGTGCCTGTGGCCAGGAAGTGGAGTACAGACACCACCTTCAGTAGGGGTGGGATGGCGGTTGGGCTATCTATCATGCTGACAAGGTCAGCCTGTGTCATGTCCACAATGGCGGCTATGGTGTCCCGGTCCAAACGGTAGAGGGTGTGGATCTGCTCATCAGTGAGGTTGAACGGATGTGCTCGGAGGCGTGGGATTGCGGGCTGCCTGCGTGGTGGTAGTGGCTGTGCTGGCAGCCCTTGCTGGCCCTGCCTTGCCCTCCTCCTCCTCCTGCGTCTCCTCCGTGCGGCCGGTTGTAGTTGGTGTTCGTCTTCTTCTTGGAGTTGGAGTACTTGCAGTGCTATCAGGTCCCCCAGGGCCAACATCGCGAGTCCTGCCGGTAGCATTTCGGAGTGGGTGTGGTTGTGGGAGGAGACTGGGTGTGCAATTTATGTGTTTTCAGGCTGTATGGCCTCCACCTGTGGTGATTCATTCCACCTGTGCAAGCTGCTCTCCCCTTTGGGCGAGCACGTCCCGCACACAATGCTGCAATTCGAGGAATGGCATCTTGCTATTACAATCATGTATTAGTACCCGATGGCCGTGTAACATTGGTTGATATGTTCATTCGGCTATGGTCCCATTGTTTCACATGCATTCTTTGCAGTCGCGAACAGACTTGTGAAGGGTCAGTGGAACGTAGTACTCGAGTAACGGTGGACCCTCATGCATCACTGTACCGAGGTTCACCGACGGGCGGGGCCTCCCATTTGTGAGTGAAGGCAGTTGCCATTTTCACACACAGCCGCACTAGATGGATTAATTTGTGATTTCAAGCGGCCACAGATGCCTTTTCGACGTGATGTTGCAAATGAGGAATTCGAAGGGCGGCGCTTTCGGTCTTCAGCTAGCGGCGAGGAGATGCCCACAGGTCTGACTGCAAATATAACGTTCTATTGTTCAGTGTCCTTGGGACAGGGGCCATGGCGAGGATGCAATGATTGATATGAATAGTTTGGGATGCGCAATAGCGAAGTGGATGATGAGGCCGGACGTTCCCAAATACATGTTACTTCACAACACTGGAATTACGGTCTGGGGCACAGTGGATTTTGCAGGCTGCATAACGCACAGACTCAATGGAATTCTCACATGTTATGTGAGTATGGAAACAGGCGTTCTCATTACGGGATGAGGGAATGATGAATGGATGCATGGACAGATGATTTGATACGGTGTTTGCCATGTACAGGGCTTCTTGGAATCTGTCCGCCTCCCCTGCGCTATGTGATGCAGGGCTGCCATAGTGGGACCATCGTCTATCTGGCCTTGTTGAGCCCTCCCTGTCTCGACGCGCCTTCAGACACTTGTGTCCATGCACGTTACCAATCCCATCTGATGGATTCTGTTTTCACAGACGCATGCACAGGTACACTCGTTTGTGATGGTGTTTTCACCTCGATATGGATAGTTATGAGTCGCAAGTGGTTTTGGGGTGGTGATGATCCTTTGGAGTGGGCTAGCATGCATATGGCTGTGGATCTAGTGTGATCATTGAAGCGAGTTGTTCGAATGTAGTTCTGATGGGCATTCTATTCTTTTTCTTTTCTTTTGGTTGACAGGTATCTCCTCCCCTTTTGCCACTGCCATCTGTATGCCACTCCTGCAGATGGGTTTTACTCCCGACACCTGCTGTTTCGTGTTAATCAGTGGAGCAGCATTACGATCTTATGGGACGATCGCCATTGGGCCACATGCCCTTACGCAGTACTAGTGGCTCGGAGCAACATTTCGGCCTTTCAGCTGGACTAGTGCCTCCCTATTGGGACGGCCCTGCGGTTCTAGGCGCTTCCATGTTGCCTTTTCGTACGAGAATGTAGCCCCTGTGTACCATGAAGGAACAGGGCGTCACACAAGAAGTAGCTGGTCATTTATTGCGGATGCAGCCCACAATGGTGAAATGTGTTTTGGAGTTCATGGCCTAATGGCTGTATGGGCTTGGTGAATTTGTTGTGCATTAAATTTCTATTCTGATATGGGCCGTGTAGCGTTCTTCTTTGCAAGTGATGTGGCATATTCCTATTTGGGGAGCGATGTATTGTGAGGAGATCTGCATTGGGTTCCAGCTTCGGAGTATAGTTGCGTGGTACTGTGCTGGGCGCGTTTGCCTACGAAGCCCAGTGAGGTCAGGGGTGAGGGCTGCCAATATGACTGTTTGAATGATGTCATGCTCAGGGGCGGGGGATTAGGTTTTGTGTAACAGATGCCGGTCAGCCAGGTGGATTGGTGGAATGATGTGATTATCGG
Organism: Ambystoma mexicanum; assembly: GCF_040938575.1. Taxonomy (NCBI): domain Eukaryota; kingdom Metazoa; phylum Chordata; class Amphibia; order Caudata; family Ambystomatidae; genus Ambystoma; species Ambystoma mexicanum. Next base: position 1,180,823,552 of record NC_090933.1, read on the forward strand.
AATATTGCTGGTCACAGGTGCCTGTGTTTGCGTGCGTTTCTTGGTGGGAGACTGAGGTCATGTCCATTGGTATAGCTTCTGTATTCGTGCCATCTGTGCCCTGCAGCTCCCATTGGCCCCTCTTGTGATTCTTTTGTTCGTTGGCATGCATGGGTGACTTGTACATTTCACTGGTTGCATTGTGACTTCGTTGCACCTACGGGGAGTTGTACTATGTGGCCAGGGAGCGGTGTACAGGCACTCAGTGGGGCCGTTTACGGTTGATTTGCGATGCCGTACTTCTCACCATGGCGGAATGGTACTTTCCGCCGTGCTTGATGGCGTTAAGTACATGTCCGCTAGGGTCGGAATTCGCGTACCCTTGCGCCATGGTGCTAATTACGGTTTGGCATGGCGCGCGCGCACGTACTTGGTGCAGTTAGCGTTGGCGTTCACTACGGTGTCGCTAATGGCATCGTACTTTACGGTGACGGGTCATAATCGCACCGAGCGCTATTCGATGGCGGTATTGCATTTCCGCCATCGTTTTTCGATTTCCGCCAGGGTCGTAATGAGGGCCAGAGTGTTTCCTTCCAGTGTGGAATACCACCTTAAACTGGATGGAAGGTTGATTTTCAGAAATAGAGAGGACCCCCCATCACCAGTCTGTTGTCCTACTGCTATTACAGTCACGTCTGGAATTTGGTTGTTCTGGAAGTGAAATTCTACTTGGTCAGATTTTTTTTCAACCATGTGGCATGTGCTGTTTAAACGAACATGGTTGACACTCTGTTTTAATTTTATTGGTCGGCTAGTCTGGGTCCAGAGGACCTTGTTTACGCAATCTATTAGGGGTGACAACCTTCAAGAAGGTCATTCCCTAGTAAACAAGGGGTGCCCTCTGGAGTCACTAGTATGACCAGGTGTTTCACCTTGTGTCTCCCAATTTTAATGTCCAAATCGGCAGTCCCCTCGATGGGAATTTCCTTCCCGTCAAAGTTCTGAAGTTGTCCAGGAATAGAGGTGAGAGGAATTTGATAATTCTCCCCCCTTCCTGAATTTAGTTCATCAAAGCCTTTCTGGACAGAAGGGTAGCTTAGATCCAGTGTCCACCAGTGCCAAAATTGCACCCTGCCCCTGTACTTGTACCGGGGTATAGTATCTTTCCTCCTTCTCCACAAGGGGGCACAGATAATGCACATTTTTGAACAACTGGTAGGCTAATTTTCTGGTTTTGGACATTGAGAGAGAAGAGATTTGGGCAGAGTTCTGTGGAGAGTCATGGGAATCTGCAAGAAAAAGTTGGCAACTGGAGATAGGAGACGTTATGAGTTCCCCTGGTTCCGGTTCTGGGCCGCCCCCACCTTTTTGGAGGCAGTCACCAGAATGGGTTTGAACCAGGAGATTTTGATGCTGTTAGTTCTGGGATGAGATGATGGGCGGCGCTAGCTCAGTCCCCACATCTACCCAGTCTGGATGTGAATCCCGTGGGACCCATTTTTCTTTGGGAGGAGTTCCCCCATCTCTGAAGGAGAAGATCCTTTTCCCAGGATCCTCTGAGGATCCATCTCCCTCAAATTGGAAGATCTGTACCTCCTCCTCAAAGTGGGTCTGTTTGCGTCCTTTGTTTCTCCTGCCTCCTCTCTGCTCCTTGGGTGGCAGACTTTCAGGGGTAGGAGATTTTGTTTCCAGTTCCTGGGTTTCCAGGGGTTGTTTTCAAGTGGGGAAGGAAGCTTCCTCCAAGGCTTTACACCCCTTTTCCCGTTGTACCTCCTCCCTGGGAACCAGTGAATTATCGGGGTGCTGCCCCCGTTATTGTTCTGGAGCACCAGGCCCAGAGTTTGCGGCATTCTGTGCCGGAATGCCCATCTGAGGGTTCTTCTGAGCCCTCAGCACGCGACCCAGCTCCTGTGCCATATTTTGGACCTGGCGCTCGAACTGTGAAACCCGCTCAGGCTGATACGGGGCTCCGTTTTCTCTCCTGGGCTGATCCCGGGAAGGGTAGCTATCCCTTCTCTGGTAGTACCCCGGGTTGGGAAGATTTGGGTACCCCTCCACCCCTTGACCTCCCCTCTCTGGGATTAGGTGGTCTGGGCTCAGGGAAGTGGGGAAAGAAGGATGGATGATTTGGGGGTTGGAAATTGGGTGGATACCTGGGGAAAAAGTTCTGCCCGGTGTTTGGTGAATTTCTGCCCTCCTGCGGGAAGTTAGGAGGGAAGTTCCCTGGGTTAGGTGCTTGGCCGGATCCCCCCCCTTGGGCTGGAGGAGTACACACTTAACCCAGGACGGGTCGGTTTCCCTTGTAGCAGGGACTTACATAGTCAGGGGAGTGAGGGACCCCATTTGTGGGACTACCTACTTGACTTCCTGTCTGTGACTAGCCTGAGGGCTTTCTAGGCTTGGAATTATTGTGTGCAGGCAGGTTTTTAGGCCCCCCCATCTCCAAATCTAAAATGGGGGCAACCTTTACCTCTGCCACCTTAGCAGCAGCAGGGGTGCTGCTCGGTTTGGGGTTTTTCAGAGCATTACTTTTATTTTCTATGGGCTTCTGCACCTCATAGATTCGGGTGGCCTGTTCAATGACCCAGTCTAGTGACCTTTTCTCATGAAAATCTCTCACTAGCTGGGTCATGATGTATTTGGGCAAGGCATAGAATAAAGTGTTAACACATTCTTTGCTATCCATATGCACCCTTTTGGTAGTCTGCGCAAAAGCACGCTTGAACTCCTGCACAAATTCTTGTGGGGCCTGATCCTCCCCACATTGCAAATTGTAGGCTGCCTTGCGAGCCTCTTGGGGATTACTATGAACAGAAAAGTGCTTTAAGATGGCTGCCCTATATGTGGATCATCTTGAATGGTTTTGGTCCTCCAACCCCTCAAAGAAACTGGAGTATTCTGGGGAGAATGTCCATTTTACATACTGAATGCAGCTTCTGCTGTCTTTCAAATGGAAAGTCTCCATCATTTGCTCAAAGAGCTCCAAGTGTTCCCAAACAGAATACTTGGCGTTCTTGTGATAAGGGGTGATGACACTCCTTATTGCCTTAATCTGTTTTAAGGGGTCCTTAAGCAAGGTCATTTTTGCCTTATTGGCCTTCTTGGTTCGGGTAACCCTGGTCCATTCATCCTCTGACTCAGAAGCACTGCTCCCAGAGGTGCCCGTCTGCTCTTCCAGGTTTTCCCGGATTCTGCGAACCTGGGAATGGCTGGCAGAATGTGGGTACCTAGTCTCTTGTGTCCTGGAACGCGCAGAGGAGTCTTCAGATTCCTCCTTGCTGCCCGGATTAGATGGGTACCCCCCACTGACCTAACTGGGCAGAGGTTTTCAGAATACCCTTAGAGGGCCTACTCTCTCGGGGTTCCCCATTAAATTGCATTGTACTTGGGTGCCCATACCCGGATGCCCGCCCATCCATTCCTGGGAGGTACTGGCCTATGAGCCCCATACTTCTAACTGGATAGTAATCTGCCATCCCCGTGGCCCAGGGCTCATGTGCGCCAGGGGACATGGGGGTGGCAGAGTCCAGGGACTGGGAGAGATGGAGGCCTCTGGTACTAGGGCTCCTAAGGTTATGCACAGGTGTTTCCCTTTCCCAGCAAACCTCATCTCTATCAGCCCCTGCTCCCTGTTGCCCTGCAAGAGCCTGTGCTTTCAGTTCCTCAATCAAGGCCTTACTAGACTCTATCTGTCTCTGCTGCATGGCTACCTGTTGCTGGAGCCTATCATTGTGCTGGCAGAGAGCTTCATTCTCTCTCTGTGCTTCCTGGTTGGTCTTGGAGTAATGGGTCAGTCTTTGCTGCAGGAGGGTTACCTCCTAAGTCCCATCCATACTGGCCTGCTCCTTTCTTGCCAGAGCATCTTCCACCCTCCTGGTGTGCTCTAACAAGTTCTGATGCTCTTTTCGGAGGTCACCCAGTCCCTGGAGGGCCAGGTGATCTTCTTCCATTTTCTTTTTTAAGTGGCAGACTTCCTGGCCTAAGGTATCCCTTTCCTGAGTAAGAGCCTGCATCTGTGCCACCAGGTCGTCCCTCTGCCTTTGAAGGGCACCAGCGTTCTGGTGCTCTTCATCAAACTCTGCCTGGGTATCCAGGCCTTTCAAAATCAATGTATTGCTCTCTGCCTTCTCCCTATCTAGGTGACTTGCAGGGTAACTACCTGCTCTGCGCATGCCCTGTTGAAGTCCAGTTGTTGCTCCAGCTTTTTCTGGCTCTGCACTAGGGAGTCCAAACCTTCTTGGTACTCCTTCTGCAAGGCCAGAAATCTGGTATCCTGGTCTGCCTTTTCCTTTTGCAGGATATCCATATCCTCTTTTATTTTAATGATATACTGTCTACTATCATTTTCTGACTCCTGGCTCCTGTGCAGCCTCTGCTCTGAAGAGTCCGGGTCAGATTGGGCCATCTCTAATGCCATCAGTTGCCTATTTGCCAGATCTTGGCCTTCAGCACATTTGTCCTGTATGGCTCCCATATATAAGTATAAATATGCCGTATGGCTCCCATATATAAGTATAAATATGCCGCTATCCTGACAATCTTTGCTCATCTTTGGCCTTAGGGGCCATGTATAGTTCACTCAGGGCCACATGTAAGGGGCCCTGATCTCTCCAGATATCTAACCCAGTTGCAGTGACCTGTTATGTGATTGCCTGCAACCACACATTCTGGTCCTGTTCAGCTCACTCACCTCTCACAAATAGCTTATGTAAGAGGTGCTCTCCGCTATCTTCATGTCTACCAGTGTCGTCATTTTGAAAATTAATTTCCTTCCTGACTTACAGAATTTTTTTTTTTTTTTTACAAAACAGACCGTTTCCCTTTTGAGGGGTGCTTTTACAGCGTAACGCAGCATGGTGATCCAACATGATTTATGTATCCTATCAGTTAGTACACTGTATTAAGCTGCACAAGTGGTAGGTCTAATCCAGAATCCCCGGCTACGAGCCCCCACTCTGTAAGTGACTTCAATCCAACAATCCAACTAAGTCAATGCCTAGTATGGGATGCCCAATGGAAGCCCTTATTAATATATTTTTATGCAAAATTCTTTGAATCTGGATGATAAACCCTTATATAACGCCCCTCTCTTTGAATCCCCCTACCTCACTGAGCCAAGAAGTAAGTTTGTTTTGCAAATTAAAAGATTTATTTGAGGAATAAAACAATATACATATCACACTTTTATGAATAAATTAATATTTGATAGCACACTTATGAATATAATAGTGATCAACAATGGATAATATTACAATAGCACAATTCTTTAATCACATAGGAGTTGGTATAGAAAGAATAAGGTAGCAGAGAATACTTTGTATGGTTTCAAGGAAATGCAAGATTGGAAAGAATGCAACACAGAAATATACTCGATATGGTTTCAACAAGAGATAATATCATCACGTTTTCCCCTGTGACTACTCACTCCCCCTTATGCAATGGATGGAAAGGAGAGCACACAGGTTTCCAGAATACAATCAAATGCAGTTCAGTTCCAGTTCCCCCCAGCAAGCTTAGAAAAACAGGGATGATTTTAAAACACAGGCCAAATGCTTTGAATTGTGGTTGCAATGGATGAGAAAATATGCGGAATGTTTTTTTAATTCACTAAAGGAGATTCAGGGTAGGTGATAGTTACTTTAGATTGGTACAGGTCAACACTAGCAATGATTCATGAATTATAATCAGATTGAAAATGAAATTCAGCAGTTGCAAGCAAAAAACAGCAATTTTGACAGGTAGTGAAATGGAGCTCATTTTTCAATTCGCGGAACTTTTTCCGTGTGCGTATATCGCGATTATGGAAAAACCATAAGGAGTTGGAATTTTGTTAGCTTAGGAGCTTAGCTTTAAAACAACACTTTAAATCTTGCTTCTAGGACGTGCGGTTCAGAAGATACGGACGTTTTTGTGAAGGTGGATTTTCATGAATAAAGCCAAGATTTCAGAATGACAGATGACGCTTTTACAGATTTGAATTCACAGGATGGACACAAAATTCTGAATACAGTTCTGGACAGGTTGAAATGGATGGTATAAGATTACTTTAGACTTAGAGATTGGTACTGTACAGTTCTTAGACTGGATACCCACTCCTAGTTTTGTAATTGAATGGACCTCGTCACAGATCTGGTCAGGTTTGGAATTCACTCTTGCCACCGGACAGTCAGGCACTAGTTCTGCTCACCGCATGGCACATCGTTCTGGTCTGGCCTCTTGGACTGGATCAAGCAGGTTCTGGATACAGCGCTGCTTTCTGGGTCTGGATCTGGTTCTGACACAGGGTTCAAGCCAGAAGCAAAACAGCTCGCCCGGCTGTTGAATAGTTTAGTTAGGTTGCTGGATTCTGAGGCCGGCTGAGAAGAGTTCAGCGTTTGGGTTAGGCCCAGGCTTCTCCAAGGTTCTAGAGTTTGGGTTCTAGAGTTTTGGTTCTGGAGTCTGTCTGGAATCTGGAGCCTCAGGAGTCTGTAGTCTTTATCTGGATATGGTCGGGCAGCGTGCTGCGCAGGAATCGATGAGTAGTGGAAAAATGTCCTCAGCAGTCTCTTTTTATGCATTTTCCAAAGGCGTGCGGAGGCTGACTTTCTATGCCCAACCCACTAAGGATTTGATAGGTTAAAGGATTTACTGTCCTCTGACTGGAGAAAGGAGTAGTGAGTCAGAATGAGTCAGAGTGATGCTATGTGATGTTTATGGCTTGGCTGAAGTTCCTCCCCTTTGCTTTTATTTAAAAAAACAATTTTTCATAACCAAACATGTTTCCCAGATACACAAGTTGTTGAGAATACATGTACATATCACAGATTAATTAAGACAGGTCTCTGTTCAACCCTGCTCTTTCTGAGAGCTTGGGTTCAGAAATGACAACTTATCCACAATTTTAATGGGTTTCGCAATATTGGTTTTGCACCAAATGTTACACGGAGGTGCACACCCTCTCTGCGTATATTACTGTAAGTTTTCAACTTTCTAGTATAAACACAGTGTCTACAATATTAATAAATACGGGACTTCTTCTCAGAACATCCCACGGCGTCCAACTTAGTCCTGAACTGTGAGTGCATTTTTCATTTTAAGACTCTTGAAGTTGTAAATTTCTGTCAGCTTGGAACACTTTGTAAATTGCAGTTTTATAAAACATATATTTTCTCTAAATTGAATTCACCCATTGGTTTATCTCCTCCCCCAGAAGCTTGGCTCTGACTCAGAGGTCAGATGTCTTGCTTCTCCCAGAGCAGTGTTGACAGTTACACCCAAAATCAGCATATTCTATTCAATTGAAAAAGTCTATTGTCTTGTGTTCCTGCCAGCATACCAGGGTGCCCTTTTCCATCTAATTAACATGACCATGCAATCTCCTGTGCTGTTTCTGAGAAGACAGGGTATGAAGGCTTCCCAGGGACAGCAAGATTTTTGAAGTCTTAGCTACATCAGGTTACTGTTCTGATCAATTGCAATAGAGTTCCTTATGGAAAAAAATACATTTATCACTTCAAAATAAGCAACATGTCTTTAAATCAAGTCTCTTTTAACATGAAATCACTGTGTGGCACTCTATGTGGCATTTTGATAGACTTCTCTGCTTTGGCTTATTTAGCTTCTGCAAGACAGCTCTCCTGTCAGGATTAGGAATCGCCAGCACCTGTCAGTGGCGAGCACCAGTATTGCACCCATTTTTGACAGCTGTCTTTAAATCAAATGTCTTTAACATGGGATTTTGTTCTAATAACACATGATTCTTGCTGACATTGTATTGATGTGGATTCTTGCAGTAGAGTAAATGTAGAACACCCAACAAGAAGTTGTATCCTTTTGGTGGTTTTGTGAGCCATGATTTTAGCAATTTTGATGATCAAGAAAATGAATTCCCAAACAGCTCTGGGTTGCTTTTGGCAATCAGTATTGCTATTTCCAAGTGGTTTCAGTCTACTGTGTGGGTATCCCAATGGTGGTTTCAGGCAGTGATCTCCTGTGTTCACGGACATGGCGAAAGTGGGTGGCAGCCTATTTTTCAGATTTTTACTGCGCATCTTTGGATGATCTCTGGCAAGCAGCATGCTTTCCGGCGGCCATTATGATGTTTCAGCTGCCAGTAATGCACAGTTCTGTTGTAGGGCTTGGATGAGTGGGTTAAAACATCCCACAAAGTGCCCCCACCCATGTGAGAAAGTAGAGACATAAACATTCAGGCTGTCATGTCATCCCTCCGAGACAGGAGGGATGTAATAACGGAGTCCTTGCCCTCCCTCTCCAAGACATTATAGCCATGCAAAAGGACCATTATTTCACTCTTGCCAGAAAGGAGGGATGGGAAAATTGTGGCCCCGCCCGCACATGTGAAATAGGAGAGACAAAAACATTCAGGCTGTGAGACAGGAAATAAGTAATAATTGAGTCTGTAACCTTAACCCTGCATGACACGAGAAATAAAAAAATATCAGGCTGTGCCCTCAAACCTGCCTGACAGTAGGGACATCAAAATTAAGTGTAGGCCCTCACACCTAAAGGACAGCAAAGAGACATAGGGCATCATTACGGGTCCGGCAGTAACCCTGCCGATGTAACTGGCGGGTTGCTGCCGGACTCATAAAAAATCACCGCACCTGACTTCCCGCTAACACTGGGGTATTACATCTCCAGCAGCCATGAAGTCAGTCGCTAGTAATTCTGTTAATCCCCATTCCCATGGAGTTCCATAGGACTTCATGGGAGTGGGCACCACGCAAGCACCAGCACCTTTAACAATGGTGCTGGTGCTTCTGTGACGGCTGGCCTACTGTGGCCACTGTGTGTGGCAGGGTCTGCCCTTTCGGACACACCGACTCTGGCAGGCAAACCCGTAGTGTGACTGTATGGAAACAACGGTGCCTGCAGGTTTACCGGCACCGTTGTTTCCAGACTGGCACACATGTAATGAGGCCCATAGACAATGAATGTGTAGCCACACTCCTGCACGATAGGAAGATTCAAATATAGACTGTGCCCATCACCATGGGCGACAGCAGAGACATAAATGTTCAGGATGTGCCCTCATGCTTGAAAGACAAGATAGCCATACCGAATGAGTGTGTTTCCTCACCCCTGCAAGACAGGAGAGGCAGGAGAGAAGTAAAAATACAAGCTGCACCCCTGCATCAGAGCAAGACATAGAGACGCAGGCTGTGCCTCCACCCTTGCACCCTTGCAAGATATAATCCTATGAGACAAGAGAGATGTGAATATCGGGTGTGTGCCCACACCGCTTCAAGAAAGGCAAGACATACACATTCAGGCTGTGCCCTAGTCACTGCGACAGGAAATAATAAAAATGTGCGTATGGCTTCATCCCCACGAGACAAGAGAGATGTGCAAATAGTGTCTATACTCTCAACCCTGTGGCACAGAAGAGACTTGTATTTTATTGTACTTTTCATTTATATAGCACCTTTTACCATGATTATAGTCTAAATGCGCTGGCAGTGGGAACACCATCAGCGGACCAAAGTCCAGACTTTTGGAGGTAATGAAGTAAGATTGGAATGCGTGTGTGCATGTGGCCAAATAAGGCTTAGCAGGGCGGGCCAGGCTCCAGTAGAAAGCAACCCATGTGGACAGGCATGTGGACAGGTGCTGAGAAGAGTCAGGAGACGGTGTGAGTGCAAGAGACTCACTATGTATTCTGTGTGCACACATTTATCATTGGTCTTTGCTGTATTCTGTTGTCAAAGGTGTTGAGGCGTAGTCTGGTGTAAGTAGGCGAGAATTATGTGACTAGCATGACCACATTTTGTCATAGTCCTTGCTGTATTCTGAAGCGTGTGGGTAGCCATGCCTGCGGCCAGTGTCCATCAGAGTGGTGCATTATATGTACCTAGAAGATTCATTGGTGATTTGTTGTTTGTGTGCCCAGTCACATATTGGCTTCTTCTATCGATTCTTGCAGCTGAAATAAAATGGTTAGCAATAGCAATAGTCTATGCTTCAACTATTTGCAACAAGAGGAGCAAGGGTTGTGCTTTCAGGTTCTTCTAGGCGGATAGCCTGGCTAATCTGCCAAGATGTTAAGTATTTTACTAAACCTTCTCAATTGTGACATTTACCATGGTTGATCCATCCTATGGATCATACATGTGCAATACCTAACCATCCCTCAAGTGTTATTCCGGGCTAGTTCTTGATTGCCTTCCTGGAGTAATACACAAGAAACCCCCACGTGGCCTTTTGTCACTAGGCATGGCCATGGCACAATTCCTCCCATGACAAGTCTGCGCAGTACATCCCTATCTGTCACATCACAACCACTTTGAGTGTGATTTACATGTGTTCTTGTAAATGCCAGGTACAGTGACTAATCAATCAATCCTGTGACATGTAATAGTGTGACAAGATATGAAGGGCTATGTTACAGTTGGTGGGCTCAATTGACTCAATGGGGCCTCATTACGAGGTTGGAGATCAGGGATTACCGGCACCGGTAACGGTAATCCCTTACCTCCATATTCCGAGGTCCCTTAGCGGGTCCCTTCCTTAACACCTGGTCTGACGAATTGCGGTACCGTTATTAGCTACTTCCCCATTCCCATTTGAGCCCTATGGGGGCTCAAATGGGAATGGGGAATGGTTCTCAGAATGGGGACTTTCCGGGTCCTCCAAGGTTGGAATGACCCGGTAAGTACCCATTCCGAGAACCTGGACCCAGTATGCGGTAAGGGGGTAGCCATGGTGCTAATAGCACCATGGCTACCTCCTACCTCGTAATGAGGCCCAATAAGCTTTACTCTGTAAGACAGGAAACATGTAAAATTAAAGTGTGGGCCCCCATCCAAGCAAGACAGTAGACATACAAATTGGGTGTGTACCCCCACTTCAGCGAGACAGGAGAGACATACACATTCTGGCTTTCCTCCCATCACTTATAGTCAAATGTAAACATGGATTGTGTGCTCTTCCTCCCTGTAAGACATTAAAGAGGATACAATTGAGTGTGTGCTTGCAACACTAAGAGCGACGTACAAGTGCATGCCATGCCCTCAACCCTATGAGACAGAAGATATGTAAATATCAAGCTGTGCCCTCAATCCTGGAAGACCAGAGAGATATACATGTAAAATGTGTACCCTCAACAATGCAAGAAAGGAGAGGTGTACAAATTCAGTATATGCCATCACCCATGTGAGATGGAGAGAGTTAGAAATTGAGGCTTTGCCCTCCCCTTTTTGGACAGGAACGATGTAAATATTGAATGTGTGCCATCACACCTGCCAGAGAGGAGAGACATAAAAATGCAGGCTATGCCTCCACCCTGCAAGTCAAGTGGGAAATACAAACTGATTCTATGCTGTTCCTTCACCACGACAAGACAAGAGATGCATCAAATTGAATGTGTGCCCACTCCTCTTATGCAGGAGAGATGTAAAATGTCAGGTTTTCCCTCACTCGTGTGGGACAGGAGAGACATAAAATGTACTTAAGTATGTGCCCTCACCCCTGAAAGACGAAAGAGATCATTAAGGTTTTGGTATCACCTTTACAGGAGAGGAGAGATGTAAATATGGAGTATGTGCCCTTGAGGAGAGGTGTAAATATTGAGAGTATGCCTCCCCCTCAATGTACAGGAGAGGTTTAAATATTTAGTGTGTACCCTCACCCCTGAGAGATGGGAGAGACATGTCCTGTTCTTCAGCATAATGGGCCTCATTACGCGGTAGGTGGTAAGGAATTACCGGCACTGGTAAGGGCACCGGTGCCGGTAATCCCTTACCACCCTATTCTGAGGTCCCTTAGCGGGTCCCTTCCTCAACGCCTGGTTTTACCAGGCATTATGGAAGGGACCTGTTAAGGGTCTCCAGAGCTCCATCCCCATTCCCATTGAGCCCTATGGGGGCTCGAATGGGAATGGGGAATGGTTCCCGGAATGGGGACTTACTGGTTCCTCCAAGGTCGGAATGACCCGGTAAGTCCCTATTCAGGGAACACGGACCGGAATGCGTTAAGGGGGTAGCCATGGCGCTAATAGTGCCATGGCTACCTCCTACCGCGTAATGAGGCCCAATGAGACAAGAGAAGCTTAAAATTACATTGTTTGTCCTCTACCCTACGTGACTTGGAGATGTTTAACATTCAGCATGTCCCCCCACACCTGAGAGAAAGGCGAGACATAAATGAACATGTGAATACATGTGTTAAATCATTTAACATCTATGGTAAGTTCATCATGCACGTATGTGCTTTATTTAACTATTTATGTATTTGAATTCTTATAATGCGCCCCATGGCCTGCATGGGTGCAACAAAAACAAAACAATCACATAGCATTTATAATGACAAAAGAAGCGAAACGGAGAGTGCGCAATTCACAGACATTAATGTTAGAATGCAGAACAATCAACAACTATCTTCAAAGTCAAATGAGGCTCTCGAAAAGTGATGGCAAGTGGACAGAAAAGATGGTAGGTTACTTATTTCACAGCCTACCAAATGCTGTCCCTGCCATTCTGGGTACACCACTGATCTATCTTAACCCTTTGAATGATGTTCAGGTCTGACATTCTTACAACACCTGTCCCAGTCTTTTTGTTTAACCAAGCCAGCACCTTGTTCCTCAGGGCCTCCCTGGGTTGCTGTTGGTACTCTTGTTCAAAGGAGGTTGGCCTGGCATTTCGGTGCTGGACTGCCCTTGTGGGTAATTCATTTGTTTCTTTAGGAGAGGTATGAATGTGGGGCTTTTTTTTGGAACAGATGTGGCAGATGCCAGAGAGAGAGGGAAAGACAAAGAGTGAGATAGAGAGAAAGAGAGAGCGTGAGAGAGAGAAAGAGAGGGAGAGAGGGAGAGAGAGAGAGATAGAGAGAGAGAGAGAGAGAGAGAGAGAGAGCCTACTTACCTATTTGTTCAAGAAACAAATAGGTAAGTAGGCCCAAAAAACCTGACTCCAAATCACCATAAAACCCTTCATCCTGCCACAGAATTCCAGACCATAGTGCAGCCTCTTGTGGTCTTGCACATCGATTGGGGAAATACCCTACTGACAGTGCTCCCAGCCACTCCCTTGGCTCACCTAACATCAGTTTGCCACAATGCAGCATGTCTTATTACGGGTGCGTGGAAATTAATTGTACAGAATCAACATAGTACTACGTAACCTACATTGTCTTTCTATCCAGATCCAGATACTGTTCAATACTGCTTTTATCATATACAAAGCAGTCACTAGAAGCACAACAACTAGTCTGTAAGTCGAGTACCTGCAACCAATCATTCTCTTGTCACGCACCCACCATCCGGAACTCGATTGCGATATCGGCTCAGAATGCCTCCACAATTCTCCCATTATACAAAGCTCTCAAAAGGTGGACGTTTCAACAACACCTGACCAGGGGCTAATCCCAATGGACCCATAGAACGCAACTCACAGTTCTGCGCTATTGTTAAACAATGACATCCCACACGCTGGTTTCCCATACCCTGTTTAGCGCTTTAAACAATAAAAACAGATTTTACAAAAAAGACTGGCGAACAGGTGGTTCCTGTGATTAATTGGAATCTGCCTCGCAGGATGAGTAGGGGGAAAATGGCCTACCCAGCCCTCTATAAACCAAAACACAACACAATCACAAAGATAAAAAAGGTACAGTTAAGGAATATACCTTCTTTCGCCTTTTACAGAAATGTAGGCCGAGGGAAGGCAATACTCCAAAGATGGGTGTGAAGTTGGACCATTAGTGACACAAACAGCACAGAATCATTGTCCAATACAAAACGAATTGAAATTATCACTTTGTACAAGGTGAGGAATAGCAGAGGCTAATTGTTAATCCATCAATGTCCCACTGGCTCCTACAAACCTCCATTCCCCTTCACTGTGGAACATGGAACCAAAGGGATTCCATGTCACAAATGATGCACATTACTCAGAAATGCTACACATCTCCCTGACCTTACACAACACACCAAATGGTTACTAACAAATTACACACAAATGATCTACAAAAATAACTATGAAGACTGCTGTGATTGCATGTGGAAAACAACATAGGTGGCAACACTTTAACACAGCACAATAAACTTGGAACACAGCATAAGAAGCTAACTAAGAAAATAAAATAGAAACTGCCTAAGCTAATTCTAACAACTGAACGTTTTCAGATAGCTGAAAATTAAAACCTGAAATCAATCAACATATTCATCAAGATACACTGGCCTCTTACTTTCTCTTCTAGGCCTATTGGTCGAATTCCTAGAACCCCGACCATTAGACCTTTCCTTCTCATTGCTCTGCACACTGCCCTGGTAACGGCTGCAATCCATTCCTACAGATTTTTCTCCATTAGTATCCCTCCTTGACTGCATGGGCGTCTTGCATTTACTTAGTTTACCCATATTCCATAACCTTCCATCAGAGGTCTTCACAGCCCCCTCAACACAACATGCAACTCATTGTACTCAATTTGAACTACCTCAGATTGGAATTCTCAACATGCTTCCTCATTCCTTCTTCCACCCTTTAATGTTCCTTTCAACTTCTTCAACATCTCACTAGAATTCATGCATCATCCCAGTCTTCCTTAGATACTATATCCATGTCTATGATAAGGACATGTTGCTTTTCTTCTTCTTCATCCATATTGTTTGTTACATTGGTCAGTCTCGATAAGCAATCTGCTGGCTTGTTCTGAATGCCTGGTACATATTCCACATCCTATGTATGTTCCTATAGATTACTGATCTATTTTCTTATGCGGAACAAGACTTTGTCCAACCCTTTAGACTTTACAATCTCCATAAAAGGATTGTGATCCAATCACAGTATGAACCTAGTTCCCCACAAAAACGTTCTGATTTTTTTTCAGAACCGATTTAAAGGTTAGCCATTCTTTCTCTATGGTACAGTAGTTCAATTCAGAATCAGAAGACACAGGCACCTGATTCAAAGTTGAAATAGAAATGTTTAATTAACTCAAATTCAGGATGGTTGAAATCCTAGCTTGCCCTATACTAAGGTGGGATTTCCCTACCTAACAAAACTAAGGAAAGTCTGAGTCCAGAAGTTCAACTTAAAAGTCTGTCTGTGTCCAAAACCTATGCTTGCCCTCCCAACTAAAGCTAAACAATGTGTAGGGATGTCAACAACTAAAGAAATCGTGTTCCAAATAAAGTTTGGAGCTTCGTCTAGCTCTTGGCTTATTTCTCAGCTACCCATCCGCAAGTTCAAGATAGTTCCACAAATGTCTTGGGGTTCCCTTCCCCACATTCAAGACAGTTTCACACAGACTCTGGATTCTCCATCCCAAATTCAGCTTGTCAACTTGTACTTATTTTGAATCTTTCAATGTTCAAAAACAGCTCCAAACTAACTTCATACTCCTTCTGGTCTCTTAACAGTGCACTGAGATAGATTTCTCCGGTTTCACTTCAGGAACCTCTTTGGCTTTCACAGTGGTGGTTTCCCTGGTCTAGGGGCAGTTGTCGAACCACACGGTCCACCCATTACATGTCTCGCAACCAGGAACCATAGGTTCTTCAGCCCAGACATGTTCTTCTGGATCTGTACCTGTGTGATGGTTCACACTTATGTGGCTTTTCCTTGAAAGCCTCTTGTCTTTGCCACCATTTGTTGTCCCCTTGACATTCTGTTGATTTTGTCACAACATGTTTTCTCATATAATTCACTTCATGGTGGTTTGTTCCTTTACCACCTGGCTTTCAAACTTGTTCACAATCTTCAATACTTCCTTTTCATTGCATTTCATACGGCTCGTGCTTTGCTTGCAATAGACATTACTTGAATTTCACAAAAACTTCTCATCAGGTCAAAAACTTGGCAAAATCCTTTATTTAGTTTGGTATTCAATAAATGTGATCTTTTAATGTGCTGCATGTATTTTCCAATGCCCTTATTTTTTCCCTCAACCTATTGCTTTGGGTTTCATTTCACCTTGTGCATACTTTTTCATTTACTCAGCATCTATTCTGACTTCCCCACAGCCCCCAGGAGCACCCCAGTTCAACTGCTCATCTTTTTTCATTCTCGTCCAGGCAGCTGTGCTTTCAGCTTCTGCTCTGCCAACACACTTTCCTTTGAACGTAAGCCATACTCGCACTTTACCTTCGCTTTGGATCCTGTCGGCAGCTCTGCTTTTTTCCCGCAGACTCTGTCGGTAACTCTGCACCTTGATTAAGTTTTCCACAGCTCCAGCTGTGAACCTCCAACAAATGAGGCTCCTACACCTGTGGCCTTCTCGAAGCCTGCCCAGCCCATGGCTCGATAGCTTCTTGAGATTGTCTGCCGGCGTCTCTCCCTTTTTATACACGTGCAACCACCTGATAGGTTGCAGGTGTGAGTCCATAATTGTAATTGCCTGGGCATAATTAGTGGAGCACTTGTGACATGCCTGACCTTTACTACACTCTGAAAGCCTCTTCCTCATCTCAGTACTAGAGTGGTGAAATGAATTACTAGTGTTCACTACTCCTAGTTGCCTCTTCCTTATCCCAGTACTATAGTGGGTTAATGAGGGGAAATGAGGGAAGATGGTTTGCAATAGCCCATAAAGGCTGGGGGAGGGGAGGTTGATTTGCATAAGGAAAAGGGGGAAACCATGTCTCGACTGTGGATATCCTCTCCCCAAACCCCAAGGACCCAAGAATTGTCCAACCAGGTGATCCTTCCTTGCATGTCCACCCCCAGGGTCAGGATCCACAATCGATGGCCTTTCCCTGGCAGCCACCTGAGAAGAGGATCCAAGGGGAGTAGGTGTGAGGATGGTCTCAGGTTTCTCACAGAGAGTACTGCTCCCAATCCTTTGTTGTTAGCAGTCGTCGTTATAACATTTATCATGGTAGGATTGAAATTGCTCACAGCTAGTGATAGATTCAGTGCACATTTGATTTCCTAAATCTCTGATTCACATTTGGTATGACACTTGAAATTCACTCCCTTCTTTACTAATTTTCTCATGTGATCTGTCTTGCTGGCAAATGTTGGTATACAATTTCAAAACAAGATATTGTATGGACTCTTTATGGCGTTTATATTTCTCTTTGCTCAATGTCATACCAGCTGTATCAATTATATTCAGAGCTCTCAACAGTCTCCTGTTATGGTCTTCCAAACGTCTCCCATACACAACACATCAACTTGGAAACAGATAATACCCTTTTCATAATAAAATAGTCTGTGCATTATGTGATGGAACACAGTTGTTGCTGAAACAAATCCGAAGGACATACAAGCACATTGAAATAATCCTTCTGGTGTAATGAAAGCAGTAATAATTATGAACAATGCAACTTAATTTGATGGTAGGCTGATTCTGAGTCTAAAGTGGGAAAACCACATAGCTTTACCAAAAGTACGAAGCATTTCTGTGATATTGTGAAGAGGATGTCTGTCAGGAACTATACATTTGTATACTGCCCTCACAGTCTCATCTTTCCATTTGTTTTCCTCACTATAACTAATTGTGAGACCCATTCTGCCCAATCTCCTTGCTTCTAACTAAGTGCAAATTCATTCTGAACTTTTCTCTTATGGCAATATGAATGTTCCTTACTCTATGAGCTACCAGAACTAAATTTGCATTAATCCACTCAATTTTGTATCAGCTGTTCTCTTATTCCTAAGGTTGTTTCATTGCGTATCTCTTGGCCTTCAATTACAAACACGGCTTATTCAACATTGGTGTCTAATTTGATATGCAGCCTTTTATAGTGATACCAACAGAGAAGAAGCAAGCTCCCTTTGGCTGACACAATTATTTCCATTTGCTGTGTGTTCTTTAAACCCCATGGTGGTCCTAAACCACCATAACAGCTCAATGTGTTTCCCCCATATGCCATACAAAGATGTCTATCTTGTTCAGCACCAAAATACCCATCACAACTCTGTCGAATGCTTTCTTTTGCATGAGCGTATATTTTTTACCATGTTTACAATTACTCCTTGCAGCTTTATCAGCACCAAAGGTTTTTCTGTATCTACATCATTGTCCTTGCCATGAACGCATAAACCATCCCCTCAATCATTTAAGTGGACACCTCCAAGTCTTCACATTGCTCATCCAAATAATCAGTAGACTCTGTTTTGCTCCTGCAGCAACTTGTGAAATGGCCGTTATGGTTACACTTCTTACATAAAGGCTTGTAGGCCGAGCACTTTTCACTATTAGCTAAAAGGAAAAAGCTGTGCAGTTAAATCATGTTTTCCTTTCTTCTCCTTCATTTTTCTCCTTGATAAATATTTTTTTATGCAGAAACTGTTTCTTTTTATCATGCGTCTTCTTCTGCACTGTTAGTATCTTTGATTAAGTTGGTGGCTCACTCTTTTTTTAAATTTATTTTTTATTTACTTGTGTGTAATCAAATGAAATGATGTTTACAAGAAAGAATTGTTCAAATTTTTTAGAAATGTTATTTTTTTTGTGTTTCCGAAGTTTTCGAAGGTCTAAGATAAAGTCTTATGCTGTTGAGAAGATGACTTGGAACAACAGGTGTGTAGTGTAGCTAATTACAGTCTTTAAGAAATGTTCCACAGTGTGTTGCCTAGTAGGAGAGTTTATACTTGGTCAGGCCCATCTGACGGCCGGACTTCCGAGACATATTGCTGCCCATTGACACTGATTTTGGTGAAGGCGGCCTCCATTAATTTAGCCGTAACAACAGCCCAACAAGATTTTTCCCCAGAGATCAGACAACACCACCATGTATCTTCTTCTATCAAGACGGAGTCAGCCCATAATGGAGCCAAGAACGTGCTACGCTCTTGGGTAAGAGCTTGGCAGTTTAACAAGAGATGGTGAACTGTCTCGACGGAGTCTGGGATTTTGCATAGTCTGCAGGTTGTGGTGGTAGATAAACTTCTTATTCCCAGAATTTCTCTTGTGTGGAGCAGATTGAGTCATGCTCTTAGAAATGTAGAGCGGAGCTTTTTGTCTGGAAATTTTGTGCAGTACGCCAGAGGAGATTTCAGCTTGTTGTACGTTGGAGGAAGGTGTTTTAAGAACTTGATCGCAGCTGCTTGATCGATGGTGGCAATCCAGTCTTGGATTTTCAGTTTTTCAGTGACTCTTTGAGGATTGGTGATAAGATCGTCTGTTGAACATACCAGGTCTTCCAATTTGCTTTTTTGGAGGTGTATCCAATTCTGTACGACCTTGCAGTTTGTTGAGGCCAGCTCCTGGCCAATGATGTTAAAGATAGGCAGGCCATCGATTAGGGTCTTCCTGTAGAGGGCCAATGAGGCCGCGCTGACGGTGGCGTTTAACGACAGAAGCCCCAGCTCTCTTCTCACCACCGCGATTGGAATTGAATTCGGGAGACCTAGGAGGGTTTTCCAAATGTACCCCTCCAGTTTCTGCCAAAACCCATTTGGGATGGTGATAGTAGCGAACATCCCGTAGGTGAGAGCGGGCACCATTTTTCCCTTGTAGATATTGATGGCGGGGGTTAATGAAAATTGACCAAACTTTCTGTCAATCGCTCTCAGTTGGGATGTCAAATGTTTGGTTTTGGTCCAGAGATGCTGTTGCATTTTCGACTCTTGTGGCGTCCCGTCGATGATAACTCCCAAGTATTTGAAGTGAGGAACCACTTTGTCCACAGACCAGGGGAAGGTGTTTTTCAGGCACTGACGGTTTTTGGAGATCATGATTTTAGTTTTGGTCTGATTTATTTGGAGATTGTTGATGTTCATGTACTCTGCCAGATTGTCCAGCTGACATTGTAGGCCTACAGGCGTCTGGTCGAGCAGAATCATATCATCGGCGTAGAGTAGACAGGACAGGTCATTGTTTCCCAACTTCGGGGGGAAGCTACGAACCGTGGCTTCCGAATCCTTGTAGTCCCCCAGAAAGGCAACAAAGAGTGCGGGGGCCAGCGGGCAGCCTTGCTTGACTCCTCTGTATGCTTGAATTTCCTTGGAAAGAGAGCCTTGTCTGTTCAGTCGAACACTGAGTGTCGTGTTGGTGGGAAGTGCTATTATCGGATTTAGAAAAGCATCTGGGCAACCTCAGTGTTTCAGCTTCCCCCATGGTCGCATTCTGTCGACTTTGTCGATAGCCTGCGAAAGGTCGATAAACACAGCATAGACTGTCCGGGCGCCTTGTTTTATTTTAGCCTTTAAGATGCTGAGTACGAAGATGTTCACTGTGGTGCTTCCATTCTACTTAAAGCCTAGTTGAAAAGGGTCGCTGCAAAGGGCCATTTTCGCCCAGGGTTGAAAATGGTCCAAGAGGAGGGATCAAACAGTTTGCCCATAATGTCCAGTAGGGCTATCGGGCAATAGTTGCCCGGGTCTTCCCTGCCTCCTTTCTTGAAGATGGGGATGACAGTAGCTTTGATGGAATTTTCCTGCTGACTCTGCAGTGTTCGAACAGGAGACCGATGAAGGTGGACCATTCGTTAGGGTGTTTTTTTAAATCGATATTGGTCAGGCCATCAGGGCCCAGAGCTCTTGAAGTTTTTAGCTTCTGAATGGCTGAACTTATGTCTCCTGTTGCCGAGACGTCAACCCAGGGAGCTTGGGTAATCGCCACACAGGTGTTCGTGGGCGGTGTTGGGCTGGCAAAAAGGTCAGTAAAGAAGACAACCCAGGCTTGTTCCGTAACTGAGTTGTAGGGCCTTGAGAGTTGTTTATCAAGGACCAGAAGTTGGCAGTTTTTTTTTTCACAAGGACTCTCAACATCATTTCAGCATCATGTTGGTATAGGGCAGCCGGTGAGACCTGATCCTTGATTTGTAGATTTTATGTTCATTTTTCCACAGATCCCATGCAGCCATGGAGTTTTCCACCTTCGCAGTATGTTTTAGTTTTCTTATAGCCTTTTTTTTTACAGCTATTTGTTTGTCATAGTTATAGATGTAGGATTTGAGACTAGACTGTCCAGTGGGTGGATGCTTCTTGTATTTGAACAACAGGGGAAGGTAATTCGGTCTAGAGGCTAGAATGGAGGGTGGCTGAGCCTCAATTTCTGCAGCATATTGTTGAGTAATTGATCTAACACTGGCAGATGTCAAACAAAGCCGAGATTTTTGGGGTTAGTCTCCACCGAAGGTAAGTAGCACTTTGCCATTCGGGCAGTAGAGGACCATGCTACTGTTAGCATGTTATGGTCGCTTGCTGTAGTTTCGTTCACCAAAAAATGTTCGATTTCTGAACACATGGCTTGTGAAGCGAAGATATAATCAAGGGTAGCCGCTGAGGGACCTCTTTTCCAAGTTGGTATATGTTGCTGCCCGTCCAAAATCCATGCGGTGTTATGAAGATTTCTGGTTGCCATGAGGTTCATCCAGGCTTGTCCTCTAAGTTCAGCTTGTGTGGACTGGGTGGGGGCTAAGAATTGGATGAACACACTTTGCGTTAAGGTCTCCGCAAACTAATATGAACAAAGTGTTCCATTCAATAAGAATAGCGTCAATGGTTTCGCCATGATTTGGCAGAAGAGTGTTGTTGTCGTCCTTTGTGGGTTCCAATATGTGGTAATCAGCGTGAGTGGAGGCGTTTGGCGGAGCTTTGGACTTGTCTTAGTCTTTTTGGCAGCGTGGTTCCAGTCAATTAGAACCGCAAGGACCCCATAAGATCTAGCCACGGTCTTGATGATTTTTAGATTCTGGCCTGACCGTACGGCGATGAAAATGCCTGTGGGAGGGTCGGCCTAAGAGACCTTTGACAGCCGGAGAAATCATGATTTCGAAACCATCCATTGACGGTGGCTCCTGTAGCCATGTCTCTTGGAGGCAAAAAATGTCGTACTGACCCAGATCCACGGTGTTGTGATCGGCTAGATGGGTATGTCCTCTAGTATTCCAAGAGGCCAGCGTCAGAGGTTTTTGATGAAGAAGTGGCTGGCGTCATTTGGTGGTTGCTATTTAGCTTGATTTACGGTTAGGGCTCCTTTTATCCAGTGCCATGGGCCACCTGGTGTCGTAGGTTTTTTTAAAGCGGCCGTTGAGTCTGAGGGAGACAGGATGGATGGATCTTGCCTGTGTGATCTGTAATTATGTGGTCTTCTCCGCGGAGACTGGTCTCTGCAACTTTGTCTTCTTTGCTGCGAGCGATGCCTGTCCGTGGAACGGTGGGCCGGACTGTGCCTTCTTGTCTCCTGTCAGCCTCTGATGGAAGTGAAACCGGCCGGTCGGACAGTTCAATTCGGTCAAATTTTGGTGTTGGTCGGGTCGGGCCGGGATGGGTTAGTAAAGTACTGGAGGCACGCTCAACTGATCCGTGGCGTTCCTTCCGGTTCTTTGATGAATCTCTAAAATGGGCCTTCAATTCGTCTCTTCTAGTGGTGAGTCGGTGAGGTGTATCACGATCGTGGTTTCTTTTGTTTTTTGAATGATCTTCCCTGGTGTTGCTTTAGTGGGCTGAAATTTTTATTTCAGACAGCTGAAGACCTTGTAGTTTTAGTTCTTCTCCAGCTTGTCAGCACAGATCTTCAATTGCGGACGCGTAGATGTTCAGGTAGGCTTTGGCCTTGCTGTTGCTGTGGTATGGCTCAATCCGCTTGAAGTCATCCAATTTTAGTTTCTTTAAGCCAGTTGTAGAGGGTGTTATTTTTAGCACTGTTCTTCTGTTCAAAATCATATATTTGTCTTTGTTAGAGATCTGCTTGATTTTAAAAAGACGGATTGTCTCTATTAGAAGCAGCCTTGTGGCTTTCTATTAATTTGCGAGTGGTATGGTGCCTGGCAGGCGAGGCTCCAGTTGAATGAGTTCTGCCGGTGGATCTGCTCTGTGGAACAGGCGAGGCTCTTAATGAATTTTCCGAACGAAGGCCTTGGCGTGGTCTTTGTGGTGTTATTCCCAACATTGGGAGAGGTTGCGCGTAGGATGTTACTAGTGGCTTGGATGAAGAAATAGATACTTTCTGAAAGCTGTTAGAAGGGCTGCCTTTGTCTGGCGAGTCTTGCTCGGAGTGAAGAGACGTGGTAGAGGGAAGACTTGAGTCCATAAAATCTGTCGTTGATTTGGGAGAGTAAGGGTGATATCTGCGTCTGCGTGCCCGACAAGTAGAGGACTTCGGTTGATCCTTCATGGCTTGATGAGTGAAGGTCTTCGGTTGGTCCTTCATGGCTAATTTTAAGACCTTTTTTCCCCGACCAAGGGATTGATTCTGTCTGAGACGATTTGCAGGGGCTAAGTAAAAAGTGACTTTTGTCATGCTTACAGTTTGTGGTAATTTGGGTTTGTTTAAGAATAGAGGACCAATTTCATCAGTTTGTTTGAACTGAAGGGTCTGTATTGATTTGTGTTCTGCTGTCTCAGATGACGTGTTTTTAGAAAAAGTAGCCGGAGGGTTAACCGCCGATGGAACTGGCACGTCGTTTGTTCTTTGAGAAATGTCGTACGTCAAGTCGATAGCAGTTATGTAGCCTTCCAAGAAGGTTAACTTAGACTGAATAATTGCTAGAGTGGCTGTGTTGTCTCTTGAGGCGTCACCTAGTGTTTCATACAGTTTGCAGAATGGGGCCATTGCAATGGTTATTGCTGACATGATTGTGGTCATGTCTTTTCTGTTGTTTAGCAGGTCTTTATGGACAGGACAATCGATAGATCTTCCATGCTTCAGAGGAGTGTCCTTGGTGTCTAAAATTGTAGGTTTCGCAACTGAGTGCCTACGTGTGGCAGTGGTACCCCCCTGCCTCTGATGGATCGAATGGCCTCAGAAGGGTGCCTGTGCGCCCGAATCACCGCATCCAGGTGGAAGAGGATGGAATGAGGACTCTTGAAGTACAAGATGGGGTTTCGATGTGGTTAAATGGACTTTTGACCATGGTTGGGGGCTCATTCCGCTTTGGGGCCGGTAAGCTTTAGGTTGCAGTAGTTCCAAAATGTCTGATACTCCATGATGAATCGACTGGGCGTCAGTAGATGGAAGAAGCGGTGTGCTGACCTCCGGATTCAGGAGAGGCGATGTCGAAGCCCTCACTTCCCTATCTGTTGGTGAAGTTTGATTTGTGGTTTGTAGATGCTTAGGATCCAGTGGGAGAGAGCCCGTTATGTCTGGGGAGGATCCGGATCTGGGCGGCATTTGAGCGGCATCTTTTCCATCTGCCGGCGGTTGAGTGTCAGGGGCATCAATCATTTTTCAGAATTTTTATGCTGGTGGAGTCTCCTCCAGGACATCCAAAATTTCAGCATCCGAAAGTTCGGAGTCGTTCAATTGTTTTCTTTTCCCTTGGGTCTTAAAGAAGTTCAGTAGAGCATTTGACAGAAGGGGGGTGGCAAGGAGAAGTTTCCATGGCCCCGTTTTTTTTAACCTAGTTGGGTGCCGGTGTTTTTGGTCAATTTGCTGTTTTTTACGGAAAGCTCTGTTTGATTTTGGTGTTTTTTTGTTGTGGTAGACAGTTTATTATTGGGAGCTTGGGAAACCGAAATTTTAGGTGTGGATTTACCTTTTTTGTACAATGATCTTTTCTTGTTTGAATGCAGATTTGGTTTGTGGTTGTAGTTATCCGACATTATGGTGGATTGGTCAGGATCTGACTCAGAGTCCGCCTCTGAGATAGGTTTTGAAAGCCGACTTCGATGTTGAGAGTCTGGTAGTGGGGCCGAAGTCAGATTATCTTTCTTGGTGGAAGGGGGATGCTATATTGTCAATGACAAGGTGTGGAGTTGTCCGCGGGATAAATTCCCTAGTGATCTCACTAGGACTGTGAGCTGCTGCGCATGGATTAACTGCGTGCATGATTTTTTCTGCGGCGCCGGAGTCGGCAGGTCTGTCCTCCAGAGCAGGGTGCACCATGACCTTGATGGTCTGGAGAGCTGAGCTCTCCTGAGGGTCAGGAGGTGGGTCACAGGAAGTTGGATGTTTGTTAGCCTGGCATAGGGACAGTGCCTCTGGGTGGAACTGAGGCAGTGGTGACATCTCCGCCGAGAAAGGAAGGGCGGGAAGAGCCTGGATATTCCGAGTATCTGGTGTGTCAACCATAGACGAAGGCTGGTAGGGCAGGCATGTTGCTACGGGCGCTGTCGCCTCCGCCCTCAGACCCCCTGTCGGGGACCCTCCGGTTCCCGCACAGGACGGGCCAGTCGCCGAAGCGGTGAGAGGGCGGATGGCGTCGGCTCCTAAGGAGACGTTGGTTGGAGTGAGAGCACAGCACAGGTGGGATGGGGAAAAGGGAGGGGAGAGAGGGAGAGAGGGGAGAGAAAAGGGAGAAGTAAAGAGGGACGAGGGAGAGGAAAGGGATAAGGGAGAAGGGAGAGGGAGGGTTAAGCTCAACGGGGTGGATCAGTGACTCGGGATGGAATCGGGAAGGTAGACAAGCACAAAGGGCTCAGACTCAGGCGAAGAACCCAAAGGAATGGGAGAAGTTCAGGGAGATGATGACAGAAGTAACAGCGCGGGGGAGCAGCCTACCTCTGTGTCTTTGTCTGGAAACAGCTAGGCAGACCGGAGCGTCCACGTCCGTTCCTGCTGCGGACTGGTGCGGACTTTAACTCAGCTCGGAACTCTGTGCACGCTCCGCGCTGAAATGGAGTTTTTAAAGCTGATGGGGCTTGAATTTTCCTTAAAGGTACACACTGTAGCACACTGTAGCACGGAGAACACGGTGCAGCAGAGAGCAGAAAAGCATGTCTTGACACAGCAGGGACTGGTGCAGACTGGAACGCAGCTCAGAACTCTTTTTACATCATAATCACCATTTTGTCTAGCTCTCTTAACCATTTGCTGGTGTGCTCTACTTCCTTGACATCTCTGAGAACTGTGTCTAAAAGTGGACAGATTGCCTTTTTACCATAATGCTTATGAAACTTTCTCATCATTACATTCCAGCATTAATTGATCTCGGAGGCGCTCCTCCAAAGTTTTACCAAAGTCACATGTGGTGGAAAGACCCTTAAATGCAGTGATATATTGTTTGATGGTTTCTCCTTGCTCCTGCACCTGTTTGCCAAAATGATACCCCTCTACTACAATACTGACTATCTTGTAATAATGCTTATGGAGCATCTTCATGAATTCTCCATATTCTGTGAGACTTTCTGATTATTCCTGATTTAATGCTGGAAGACACTCAAATTGTTCCTGGCCATAGTTTCCAAGGCAATGCATCAATGTATCAACACTGATTCTTTCTGCTCACTTGAGTAATTTGGCCCATGTTCCTGCTTGCACGTAATGGTCAAAGTGTTTTGTCAATCTTTTCCACGGTACTTGAGACTCTCCTTGGGATTCATGGAAGAAATTGGGAGGTGGCACTCCCTGCATTGATACAACACTCCATGCTTTGTTTGAAAACAAATAGTTCAACTGGTGTAAGTGTCTTTATTACTTTTTTCTTAACTATTGTTACTGTAGTATACAGATGGCAAAATGTGCCCATCTGTACATATATATATATATATTAATACACTTGTTACTTGAATACTGAACTTTTAATCAGTATGTTTCTTTAAGTCTGATTGACATAAGTAAACATGCTTAGACTTTCATATATTTGTTTACCTCTTCTGATCTTTAGCTGCAACGGTGGATGGCATCTCCAGTTGCTGGGAAACACATGTCATGTTGTGCACTTGTGTTGCACGTTGTTAGGTCCTTTCCTTGGGGTTCAGGCATAGGCATTGCACGTGGATAAGAGGGTGAGGGATCACAAACAAAATTCCCTTAACAATTCTCACTACAGAAACTGTGAAACAGGAGGTTTGGAAGTAGCAATTCATAACATACTTCATGATCACCGGTCTGAGATTGAACTGCAACCGGACCGCCATTAATTTCAGAGTAGACCACAATGAATAGACAGTGTGGATACTTGGTGGGGTGCCATCTGGTCCTCGAATACCGCTTGTCACCAGTGAAATTATCACTTTGTACAAGGTGAGTGAAAGTAGAGGTTTATTGTTAATCTGTCATTGCCCCACTGGCCCCTTCCAATTGCCATTCTGCCATTCCCCTTCACTGTGGAACTGGATTCCATTTTACAAATGATGTACATCAAAAAGGAATGCTACAGGAAACACACCATCTGCACGCAGAACAAATAGAAAATACTGAACAAAAAAACACCCCAAAGGAAGGACAGAGAAAATGCAATAGACTGGAGAAAGTAGGACTCAGAGTGCAATTCCATGGTGGTAGGTAAATTACTAAGCATAAAAAGAATATCTTGGGTGAAAACAGGAGTGAATATGACCTAACCAGTCTCTAGGTTCCAAGTGGACCAAAGGGGCAGTTCAGAATCGACAGTGCATCGATTAATTTCTTGGTGCCTGATGCAGTCAGACACAGGATCGAATGTACATGCAAGCTGATAAGGTTTAGTTTGGGCACGCAGGATCATGGAGGCCCCTGTAGCAAGTGGGCATCAAGTAGGGACAAATGCGGTTGCTCTGCATGGCAGAAGGGTGGCCCTCAAATGTCCAGGATAGGGCGGTCTCACTAACGCTTTGCAGGTGGCCAGGGTGAGTCAGGCTTTAGCTGCTGAGAGGGGTAAATGAGTGGCACTCCAGTGGTTAAAGTTGGTGTTCAACTGTTGCTGTAGTGGTTATCCAGGGTGCGTTGATGTGCGATCAATGAAGTATCTTTTCAAGGGCTAGCTGGGACAAGCCATGGTTGTAACTGGTTAAAGTTTGCCTGTGACTCTCCAATGATTCAGTTTTGGTCCCGGCATTGAGTAGTTGCTTCGGGCATATCGGCTGACAAGCGTGAGTTGGGACACGATGAGGTGTCGAGCTGGTTGAAAGTGCAAGCAAGGCTTGATGTGGTGGACGAGTGCAGCAACCAGTGCCAGTGACTTCCCCCTGCTTCAGTTGTGGTGAACATGTAGCCACTGGTTTGGTGCAACAGAACCGGGAGCTTTGTCTAGTATGGTCATCCGGTTGCTCTGAGGCCCACTTATGGGGACTCAAGGATAGGATGGTTCTGTTTAGGGTCTGCTCTCCCAGCTCAGAAGATTCCAGTGCAGAGTGGTAGGTCCTGACCCACAGCAGAGGTTACTCCTGATGTGCTTTGGGAGTGGTAGGGGACAGATCATCCTTCTGCCTTGCATGGGTCCTTCTTCACCTCAGGGTGAGGACTTTAGAGAGTGCAACTCTCACAGAGGAAACAGTGAGGTCTTCAGAACAAATCTGCAGGCCTTAAAGAATCCGAGAGAAAGTCAGTCAGTGAATCTGATGAAGGGGTGGAAAAGGTGACTGAAATAAAGCTAGCATGCCATATTGGTCCAATCCCTATTATGGGACGGAGTGGACATTGCCCTGTTGATGTCACACCCAAAGTGCTTTGCTCCAGAAGAAGTGGAGGCAACAGGAAAAAAGCAAGAGGGACAGTGAGAAGCAAGATGGTGGAAGTCTTCTGCCAATGACCAGAGCCCTCCTGCCTATTAGAATCCCTCCCCCTTCCATTGGCACTGAGAACACAGGCCTTTAGAGATGCAACACAACTGGTGTGAGTCAACTCCTTTAAAATGGGTGTGCTCCCTTGATGCCCAGGCCCAGGACAGCTGCCTGCTCTTCAGCTGTCTGAGGCGGAAGGTGTTACCTGCCCTCACAAATATATCAAAGAGTTGTATCAGCCCTCCAGGTGCCTGTCCTGCCATTTGGCGGGCTATATCTGGCTGACCAGAATACATATTACCTTCCATAGCAGAGCGTTACTCTCAGGAGCTGACCCATGTACGATATCATTTGGAATATGGGGGTCACAACCATTCACTATGCCTAAATATAGGCATAGCTTTTATTTAAAGTTCACCCTGCCACCAGCATGGGTGACATATGAACATCAGAATTTGGGGTGGGGGCATATCTTAAATGCTGCCTCGGCACAGCAGGGACATGTATGTCTCTGCGGCTGTCAAGTCGACATCTTGTGACCTTCAAAGCTGCTCTGTTGCACAAGAAGAGCAGGTGCCGTGGATCAAGCAACTAATGCGACAGAACACAAGTGCACTATGCTTTTGGCATGGAGTTGAGGGAAAAAAATAACCTGTTTGGCAGATCACCCTTTTTTGAAAAGGAATTACAATCATCATTCCATTTGCACCCTTGCCAGATGGCAATTCCACACAGTGCCAGAGAATATTTTTGAAATGCCTTGGAATTTACAAAGATGCAAATTGATTGTCTGGGCACTCCCACGTTAGAATGTATGCACTGTTCAGCCTCTTGTTTGCATTGTTCAACATATATAAAGCAGAGTGTAATTGTAAAGGGTAAAACAAGGTGCAATTAACGTTATTGTTCACATTGGCACAATGTGTTCTTCGGTTACAGCTGTATGTGAATGAGGGAAGCACCATCAGAGCACGCTTTATTGAGCTATTACATAATTCTATGCCTGATACGTCTGATTTGCAGGCATTAATGGGACGGAGAATTTCTTTGAAAAAGGTGAAGTCCCACAAATGTAAGCAGCCCCACCTAAAACAGCACACATATAAATCAGCATACGGTAAGCAAGGGAGTGAATTTTCAGTAGGACTATTTATTATGTATTTACTTAGTCACTCCTATTAGAATACCTTCTTCTTTAATATGTTCAATGAGCTCGGTGGGGAGGGCTTGGTGTGCACATATTTTTAAGGGGAGTGGTTTCTGCTCAATAGATCCATAGATTCCAGACTGTGACTCACTCACTCACTCACTCACTCACTCACTCACTCACTCACTCACTCACTCACTCACTCACTCACTCACTCACTCACTGGCTGGTGAGGACAATTAATAACAACATAAAGGAGAATGGAATGGATTGCTTTGTTAATGAGCACTAATAATGAGGCTTGCCTGGTGATAAAGACTCAGGTCTTCTTTAGTGGAAAAAACAGCAGACAGGCCCCAATACAGGAAGAAGGAAACCTTGCTGGAGGAAAGCTGACGCCATCCTACTGATTGATGCTCACCTGTTCCTGAGTGGGTTAATCAAATCAATCCTTCAGATGGTGCCCACCTGTCTGTGAGACATCTAAATGTCTATTTAAGTATAATATTAAGGGGGTATAATCCTGAGCGGAGCGATATTCTAGAGGTGAATAGATCAGATCTCATCAGTTTTATTTGTTAAATTACGAAAGGGGCAAATGGTATACATTGACTGAGTAATTGCTAAATATTCCAGAGGTTTAAGTGTTTCTGGACACTTAAGATTTGATAGAATAGACACTAAATGTGTGCATATTGGGAGATGCCTTACTCCTTCTCTGCACAAACTCCAAATGTAGACATCTCAATTTGCACATGCCTAGAAGAATAATATAACTGAAGTGATTCCCCGGTTACATCACCATGCACAGTCCTGTAACCAGGCATAAATCATTGAAGAAAAAGGGGACTCTTCCCTTTCTCATTTTCACCCAGAAGCTCACTGTCTCCAGAGTCCTGGTTCTCTCTAGGCTGGACTACTGTAACAGCCTCTTTCTCAATCTTCCTTCCTCTACTATCCGCCCTATGCAACTATTCCAGAACAGGACTGCAAGGCTTATCCTTGGCCTCAAGTCCAGGGATCGTATCTCTCCAGCCCTGAAATCTCTCTGCTAGCTCCCGGTGGCTGCAAGCATCAAGTCCAAGACCCTTTGCATTGTCCATAATGCTTTCTGGGGCCGGGGACCGCACTACATCCGAACCTCTCTTCCAAAACACCTTCCTTCTCGAACCCTTTGCTCAGGTACCTCCAACTCTCTAAGGGTTGGAGGTGTCTCCCGGCAGAGAGTGGGGGGTAGATCTCTCTCCTCTGCAGTTGCCTCCCTCTAGATTGACCTCCCTGCAGAAAAACACAGATAGGAAGGAAATGGGGAACAAACATGCGACTACTCTACTAGGCCTGGCAACATTTCTGGTAGAGCCGGAGATTAACAAGAGGTGAGGGAGGGGGGAGGAGAAAGGTGGGAGAGGAACAAAACAAGTTACTATCGTACTAGGCCTGACGACATTTCAGATAGTGCTGGAGGGGGGGGGGGACTTAAGGCAGGAGGGAGTAGAGACACATTTGTTGCTAACCCTACAATCCCTTCTTCTACTTGCACTACCCAGAGCCAAACCTAGTCAGAAATGTGAAGCCCTGTATTCTCCTCTCCTCTCCCTTGCACTTCCCCCCTCACTTTCCCCTTGCACTTCTTGTTCTTGAACGTTCACAATCTGAATGACACAAGGCCAAGTAAGATTGTTTGTTTTCTCCTCCCTCCCTTGTCTTGTCGTGCCGAGAAACACTTGTGTACAGGCACGTTATAAATGACTTATCATATCAAATCATTTCATATAATTGATTATTCTTCTGCTCACATTGCGTTCAAGGAGATGGTGTTTTCCTTCGCAAAGTCAATCAATCTCCCACTGATTGCCGACCACCACCGCCAACATTTGTTCCTACACTCCCAATTCTTTTTCTGTTCCCCCAAACTTTACAACAATTTTGACAGCAGGCCAAATGTGTTTTTGTTTCCCAAAGGTTGTGGCAAATACATTTGTTTGTGTGTGAGCATGTGTTCAATCAAGCAGCACCAGTGCATATATGAAAAGTAAATAATTGAGTTGCTCGATAGAGAACAATATATTTCTCAAATAAAATCCCATTGGCTACCCTGCCTTTCTATGAAATGCAAATTGTTTTGAATTGCTGTTTTCATTGGCTGCATGGAGAGAATGAGGCAGCATAGAGCCAGCCATTCAGTGGTGTATGTCATGCATTCAGAGATTACAGCAGCAAAGGAGGGGCATGGAACAAAATACCTGTTTATCATCTGCAAATAGATGTTAGTTAAAGCCAAAGGAGGACAATATTTTTACAAGTGAGGAGGTATACAGGGTCAGCTGTTCAGGACTAATCCTTTAGAAACAACCATGGAAGTGTGTTTTCTATGAAAAAGGTGAAGAAGTCCCATGAGATGGATAAGAACTGGTCAGACAGAAAGGAGGGGGCCTACTCAAGTAAGTTTGTTTGTTTATTTTATTTGTAATGCGCGCCAGACATAAGTGTATCAGGGTGCAAAGGTACAAGAATATTTTCAGCTTATGGTTACATAGTTACAATGTTGCACATATATAATACAGTCAAGGTTTGATTACAACAACAAGATATACACATACAGTAAGCAGAGTCGGATGGCATTACATAGAAAGAGAGGTTCAGCATGATATAGTCTATTTACAGTCTATTGTCTATTTACAGTGCAAATGAGTGGGGATGGTAGGACAGTAGCAGGGATATATTAGTGGTCATTTGAACCAGTTGATGATGTTATGTCTGAAATGGGAGTATGTTTGGTCTGCCCTCAGAAAGCGAGGTAAGGAATTCCAGAGCTGTGCAGCTTTGACTGGGAAGCTGCTACCTCCAGCTTTTGTCAGTTTGAACCTAGGTACCAGCAAGCAGTTTGTATTACCAGTTCTGGTAGGCCGGTTGGAGGATTTTCTATTAATTCTATCTATGAGATAGTGAGGTGCAGCGTTGTTTTGGCACTTGTGAGTAGTGAGGC
The DNA here is from genome assembly GCF_040938575.1 of Ambystoma mexicanum. NCBI lineage: Eukaryota > Metazoa > Chordata > Amphibia > Caudata > Ambystomatidae > Ambystoma > Ambystoma mexicanum. The sequence continues at coordinate 1,180,855,917 of NC_090933.1, forward strand.
AGTTTTTATCAGGATTTTGTCTCTGGTGGAGAGCCAGTTATTCTGTCTCCTTGCCTCAGATATATGCTCTTTCCTAGCTATCCCCAGTGCTGCTCTAAGTACGTTGTTCTGTAGAATCTGGATTTTTCTGATGATATACTTATTGGCGCCCGGATATAGGGCATTAAAATAGTCCAAATTGGACAGAATTAGAGCTCTGGCCAGAGTAGTACAACTACTTTTAGATAAGAATGGTTTTCCCGCTCTAATCAGTTTACATGTATAAGCCATGGCAGAGGCCACGGAATTAACCTATTTGGATAAGGTGATGCTAGAGTCCAGGTAAAAGCCTAAGGTTTTTACCTCTTTGGCGACCTTGATGGTGTTGCCATCAATGTTGAAGGAGGTGTATTTTTGATAAAGTTTATTGAGTTTAGGCGTAGTTCCAAGAATGATGCGTTCAGTTTTGTCATAATTCAGGTATAAACCATGTACTGCCATCCATGCCTGGATGATGAGGTCAATTTTATTTACCAAGGCAAAATCCTTATCATAACCCCCAGTAAGTGGTATAATAATCTGGGCATCGGAGGTAAGCCACCCTATCTAAAAAGGTTTGTAGAAATGGCACTGTTGTTATAGAGCCTGAAGGTTCAAGATTGGGGTGGTTTTTACATAGTGTTTAACATACAGATGCACGCATTTGCTACATTGTGATCACTCAATTAGGAAAATAATCATCCGGAGAGCAGAAAAAGCACAGGTGAATTCAATAAATACAAAAATGCATCAGAAACCACTAGATGTAATTACGGCAGGCGTAGGTAAACACAACGGCAAATGACCGCATCTGAAGCAGCTGTAAAATAAATACACAAAAAGGGCAGCATTGTAATCTACGAATGCTGTCAAAATAAGGCAACAGCTGCTATGTCAGAAATAGATTTTAAATGACTCACTGGAGCGTGGGAGCATTCTATTCCTCAATTCAATCGACGAGCGGATGGCTAAGCTAGCAGCAGTTATTGTCGAGTGTCTTGCCTTGCTTGGAACTGCATACCGAATGCTACAACATAGTCAAGACAAAGAGAGGATCTCATTTAGAAACACTGAATCTGATACCCAAAATGGGCTGAATGATAGCATACTTAAGATAAAACGGGGCTCGCCAGGGTGGAGAGAAAACCTACTTATTATTTGACGAACGGGAAAAAGCTGTGTAATACTGGTGCCGGAGATTCTCGCGTCTGAACGGGCAGAAAGTCTATTTAACGAGCCGGCGTTAATGGATCCCTACAAACCAACTCCGCTTTTCTCATTAAACCAGCAGGTAAGGGCGGTGGTATTTTCCTATGGGACACCAATCTGTATAAAACTGAAGCGGCAATTCAATTGCACAACCCCTTTCTTACCTTAAACTAAACAGAGATCACCCAGAATGCCTCAGAGAAGAAATTGAAAGTTTCATGGATCATGCCCTCAGTGAAGAGTGGATCAACCAAGATGAACATCGGTTCTTGATTAAAACCTCACCGACCAGCCCAGCCTTTTACCTTCTTCCCAAGGTATATAAAAATTCTCAGACTCCACCGGGCAGACCAATCATTTCTGCGATTAATTCTATCCTAGAACCTTTATGCATTTATGCTGATTGGTTCCTGAGACCTTTTGTAAGATCTATGAACTCATTTGTCAAAGACACTTCTAGCATGATCAATTTACTCAATGGTCTACAGATAGATCAACAAGACATCTTAGTGACCGTTGATGCCACTGCCCTCTACACTAGTATTCCGCAAGATGAGTGTTTAAACATCATGGAAATATACCTTAATGAACGCACTGACACTTTAACTAAAGTCCCCACGGCATTCATTTTGGAATGCATTCGTATTGCCCTCACTGACATTTTTTTCCTATGTAAAGGAACCTTCTATAGGCAAACAAACGGAACTAGCATGGGGTCAACATTTGCCCCCGATTTAGCCAAACTTTTCATGGACCATTTTGAGTCTTCATCCATATACCTCCTTGAAAATCCTTTTAAGACCAACATCACAAAGTGGTTCCGTTATATAGACGATGTGTTCATGGTGTGGAAGGGTGACTCCATCTCTCTTGACAACTTTCTAGTCTGGCTTAACAATCACAATGAACATATTGCATTCACTATGACTTGTGACATAAAACAAATTACAAAACGGAAACAGGCCTATTGCAAACCAACTTGTACCGCAAACCCACAGATAAGAACACTTTATTAAAATTTAACAGCTTTCACACATTAGGACTACGGGAAAATCTACCCATTACTACTCAGGTTAAGAAGAAACTGCTCAAACATGAGCAATTACATCAAAGAAGGCAAAGTTTTGAAACAATGTTTGAAAAAACGGGGCTATCCAAAAAAATTGATCCATTCGGCATACAAACCAGCTCAACATGCCAACAGAGACAGATGCTTACACCCCGAAGGAACAAATCAAGAGGAAAGAATAACATGCGTCATCACGTTTAGCCCAATCAGCAATGGACTGCGTAAAATCATACAAAAACATTGGCACATCCTATCCACCTCAGAATTTTGTCCGGCTACACCTAGGTTTGCCTTTAAACGACAAAAACATTTCAGGGACATCTTAGTACACACCTACCCTAAAAAACAGGTCCCTCAAACTCAAACAACGTTATGGCATCTACCACTGGTAATTGGCCATTTGAAATGCGGTCAATGCTCAGTTTGTTCCCTAAGTACAACCTCAAATCTGTCGAGTTAAATGGCAAAATGTTGGAACTCTGTAATTTTTCAAACTGCTCAACTGACTGGGTGGTGTATGGTATCAAATGCCCTTGCAATTTACTTTATATAGGCAAAACTAGCAGACCTGTAAGATAACATATATGTGAGCACAGGTCTTGCCTTAAGATCAAAACCCACAAAAAGCCATTAGTTGCACATTATGAAGCAAAGAAACACAAACATACAGATCTTTGATGGTTTGTGATTCAAAAAATTCCGTCTGCAGAAAGAAGAGGTAATAGGGACCTTGCACTCAGTTGCTGCGAGCAACGTTGGATCTATATCCTCAATACTGTCAATCAAGGGTTAAATCTGTTGGTTGAATGGAATAGCCTTTTGGGCTGATCTGCCTTGTACATACTGGCACTCTTCTTTAGTTGCAGGGCCTTCAGATACACCACTTTGTGTGCTTTAGTGCATCCCCAGATCCCTTAAACATAAGATCTATCACTAGGTTCAATCACCCATATGTATTGGGTGTTTTTCGAATTATGTCCACCTTTCATCATGTCATTTTGCACCCATCAGGGCTTTTGCCGGTATTACCGCTCTGGTAAGCCCCTTTTATGGTTTCTCTAATTATAGAGGTTCGTGTTTGTAATTATAGATCTTTGTTTTGACCTCGGCATCTACAGCATTCCTCTGTGGTTTGCTGCCCCTTTAAGCAACAGTGTTTATTTAACGCGTTTCCTCCATAGTCACGTGATCTAAGCGTGCTCCTGCAACATGCATTCCATGAATGCTGGCTCGTTAAATAGACTTGCTGCCCGTTCAGACGCGTGAATCTCCGGCACCAGTCTTACACAGATTTTTCTCGTTCGTCAAATAATAAGTAAGTGTTCTCTCCACCCTAGCGAGCCCTGTTTTCTCATAAGTACGCTATCATTCAGCCCATTTTGGGTATCAGATTCAGAGTTTCTAAATGTATCTTGACTATGTTTTAGCTTTCGGTATGCAGTTCCATGCACGGCAAGACACACGACAATAACTGCTGTTAGCTTAGCCGTCCGCTCGTCTATTGAGTTAAGGAATCGAACGCTCCTACGCTCCAGTAAATCATTTAAAATCTATTTCTGACATAGCAGCTATTGCCTTCTTTCAACAGCATTCGTAGCTTACACTGCTGCCTTTTCATGTATTTATTTTAGAGCTGCTTTAGATGCGGTCATTTGCAGTTGTGTTTACCTACGCCTGCCGCAATTACATCTAAGGGTTTCAGATGCATTTTTGAGCAATCATGAAGGTAATCAATTTGGAAATCCCGGAATTGAGTTTAATTATTAGCAGTTCTTCATACTGACTTATCCATGCTTAATAGATAAGCCCGTCCCTGGAAAATGAGATTACAATAGGGGCTCTCCCATACATCAAGTGTTTTTCTTATACCTAATATGACAGAACTCGAATTCACTATGAGTCTACCATGAAATCTAAATAATATAACATTCTGTTAAGAATAAACTGACCTTGGGAACTTACACAACTATTATACTGTAGGACAATATTTAGGTTTCCCTCGCCACAACGACGAAATGTACCTTCTGCATATTTCGTCCATTTTAAAGAAATTATTCAGACTGATGTAATTTGTGTCAACTTTTTTCTTACAGAGCCTGGAGATGTAAGTAAGAGATCGGTGTGGTTATGTTATCTGTTACTTGTTTATATGTGAAACCAGAAACGTATGGGTTACAATGCAGAAATCTCCAATTATGAATTTCAAAATGCACGGGTTAGAGCGTAGAAACCTGTAATTAAGATTTTTGGTCTGTAACCACATGGTTGCTTTTTTTGTAATCAATGTACCAGACAGAATGTCAAATAACATTTGTATTTAGCATAGATCACTTTAAGATGATAATTAAGTGTTTCTGTCTTTATAGATCAGTGATGCCACACATGCATTATAAAATAGGGTAAATCATTAATTTGAAGATAAATTGGAAGAAATCTATTGTCCTGAATAGGGCCAATACATCTCTTTCTGAAAAGACACTAGGGAGAGTGTTCAATCTAATCCATGGCCGAAACATGTTGACTATCTCATAAAAGACCACTGATGATAGTAGGCTGTGCAATTAATTTTGCAAAGTAATGTCTATTTAGTGACTTACACCCCTTTGTATTCTATTTTTTTTGTTTTCTAGTATCTGTGACGTCTTTGCACTTACCTGTTCAGTCTTTTGAGTACTGTTCTTTTAAATTTTGTACAACAAACATTAAAAAATGTATTTTTGGAATTCACCTGTGCTTTTTCTGATTATTTTCCTAATTGAGTGATCACAATGTACCAAGTTTGTGCATCTATATGTTAAACACTATGTAAAACCACCCCAATCTCGAACCTTCAGGCCCTTGTAGAGAGGGGTAATCAATTCTCTGTTCTTTCTTTAAATAGTTTCTATACTCCCATTTGAGAATTGATCCCCTATATCAGAAAATAGGGAGCTTACCGTTATATAGGGATACTGTTGCTATAGGCCTATAGTTAGCAGGTATAGTCGGATCTAATGATTGTTTATTGAGGATTGGAAGTACCCAGGACTCCTTTAGATTACTTGGGATGGTGTTGGTAGAGAATGAGGCATTGATTAACTTCGAGATGAAGGGCGCTAGGTCTCTAACTGCATCTTTAATGATTTGGGATGGGCATGTATATCCCTGACAGTTAGACGGTTTGAGGGAGAGAATAATTTTTTTGACCTCAAGAATTGAGACTTTGGCAAAAATTAAAGCGTTGTGCTGGTTTGGTTAGAGGCAATGTAGTGCTAACCTGTGTGGTCATATTGGGTTTGTTTAGTTTTTTATTGCCAATTTTATCCTGGAGAATATTGATTTTGTTAGTGAGGGCCTTCTGTTACCCTTGAATCTTAGGAGGGGAAATAATTTGAAGGGAGGAGGGATGAAATACAGTGACAACTGCAGTTGAGAGGCCTAGAGGAATGGGAACTGATGACATAGATGAGCACAGTCTAGTGTGGTGCTTTTGCTTGATTCCTCATTGGAGGGGGCCAGCAAATGATTGTGCCTTGACATAGGTAACTATAGCTTTGAAGACAGCCCTCTCAAGTAATTTAAAGGGGAAGTGTAGGACATAGAAAGGTCTGTAGAATGACGGGTAATTACTTATTTTCTTTAGGAGAGGTATGATTCTGGCTCCTTCTGTAATAGGCTTGGAACTTACCAGTTAAGAGAGAAAGAGAGAGAGAGAAAGAGAGAGAAAGAGAGATGGAGAAAGAGAGAGAGAGAGGGAGAGTGGGAGCGAGAAAGAGAGAGAGAGAGAGAGAGAGAGAAAGAGAGAGAGAGAGCTAGAGAAATAGAGAGTGAGGATGGGTTTGAATAAGACAGAGAAGTGAGCAGAGGCAACATGGTATCACTACATATTATCCCCTCCAAAAATTATCACCATATATATGGCCGCCATGAACAGCTGTAGGCAATATTTTCGGGGGGGATATTTTTTGAGGTTTTAGGGAGTGGGGGCTGTGGGGGTGTCCCCCGCTCCTTTAAAAATAATGCAGGGATTGCGAGGGTGTTCCCCGCAGGTTCCATTCCTTAATATCGCCGCAAAAATATGGCAATATTTTTGTATGGCGATATTTTTGCGGGTATATTAACACATGGGGTAACACATGCAAGTTCCTTATCAATTTAAAAACAACAGAGTGTTAATTGGAGCATAGGATGGGTTTGCAACACAAAAGATGGGTAGACAAGGGAGCGAGAAACAAGATAGAGAGAAGTGTATGAGGAGGATGGGATGAGGGGAGAGTGAGGGAGGAGATGGGAAAGTGCCCCATATTTTGCGGAATTTAGTGAGGAATTATTATGAAAGGTATTTGTTAGAGGTTCTTAAGGGGGCATGGCCTGGATGTGCATGGATCATTTAGGAGGGTGCTATCATAGCGAAGTAACAGAATGAGTGTAACATGATCATTTGGCTGTGTCAAGAACTGTTGTCAGGGTCAGTGGAGAGTCGTTGTAGAAAAATGAGAAGAGTAGAGGACTGGTCTCTGTACCAACAGTGTAAGCAGTGATGTTGTCTGTATTTGGATGGGATGACATGGACGGCACGGGATAAAGTAGCAGGCAGGGCAGTGATCATTGAAGGAGGTATATATGCAGAGTTAAATGTATTAAAGGTGAGTTCAATGGAGAAAGCAGGTAGTGTGGAACAAGCTTGGATTGGGATATTGACATGGTCAATGTATGGGACCATGGCTTTGACATACATTTTACATTTGTTGATAGATGAGGATGGGGAATGGGAGACAGGGAGGAATTGAAAGGGTGAAGTGAATATGAGAGTGCTTAGAGAGGGAAAGGTTAATAGAGGGAACAGAGGATTGCAGGGAGGAAGGTGGACAAAAAAATATGCAAGTGTTTGCATAGTGTTGCCTTTGATGTGGGTAAAAATGCTATGTTTGTTGACTAGTGAGTTGTCAGAAAGATTCGAGGCAAATTGGAGAGTCTGGGCCTTATTTAAATAGGGGAGGCTGAGGCCACACAGCAAGGACATCAATTGGGATTATTTCAAATAAGAGATCAAGATAGAAGGAAGAGATTGAGTGTGCTCTGTGGGTGGAAGATGAGGAGGATATCAAGAGGGAGGGTAGTGGCAAGTTGGACTGAGATATGCTCAACATAGGAGAAAGTGAATGATGAAATGTGAAGGGGTACTACTGATGTGCTCTGGCTGATCATGTTTAGTTTATTATTTGTATAGCGCCGCCTGGCCCTAGGGCATCCAGGCGCTTGCGATGAATACAACAAGAATAATGAATACAACAAGAATAATGCAGCAGAAATGTACAAATCGATTACATATTTACAAATTTACAGTCTTGGTGCATGCTAGTGCGGTAGGGCTAGGCAGTTTCTTTGGATAGAAGCCAAGTTTTGGTGTTGTGTCTAAATCTGTGAAAGGACGGTTCTGATCTCAGCTCGAGTGGAAGTGAATTCCAAAGTTTGGAGGCAAGCACGGGGAAGCTGGAGCCACCTGCTTTTTGGAGCTTAAATTTTGGGATATTTAAGCAGTGTGTTTGAGCTGATCTGGTAGGGCGCGCTGGGGTGTGGTGCTTGAGGTTGTCGGATAGGTATCTGGGTGCTTGGTTAGCTAGGCATTTGTGTGTGAGTGAGATGGTTTTATATTCAATTCTTTGTGGTATGGATAGCCAATGGCAGGTGCGTCTGGCGTCCCAGATGTGTTCATGTTTGGGTATGTTCAGGGCTGCTCGCAAGGCGTTGTTTTGTATGACTTGTAGTTTGTTGATATTTTTCTGACTGGTTCCCAAGTATAGCGCATTGCAGTAGTCAACTTTGGAAAGGACTAGCGCTCTGGCTAAGGTGATGCAGTTGGATGGTGAGAGGTAAGGTCTGCTGGCATTGATAAGTTTACAAGTGTAAGCAGTGGCTGATGAGATGGAATTGATCTGTCTTGTCAGTGTGAGGGAGGAGTCGAGGTAGATTCCTAGGGTTTTGACGCTGTTAGAGACGATGATGTTATTGCCGTCTATAGTGAATGCTTGATAGAGTTTGTCGAGTTTATTAAGTCTGGGTTGGGAACCTAGGAGAAGAAGCTCGGTCTTGTCGTCATTAAGGCATAGGCCATGCTTGGCCATCCATTCTTGGATAATGGAATAAATGTTGTTGAGAGCAGTGAGGTCGGTGGAGTAGTCGCCTGTTAAAGGGATCAGTATTTGGGTGTCATCTGCGTAGTTGGTGTAGATGACACCCAAACGGTCCAGTATGTCAAAGAGGGGTTTCGTGAATACATTGTATAGAGTGGGGGAGACGCAGGAGCCCTGGGGGACACCGCAAGTGACTGGGGCTGGGATGGCAGAGGCTGTGGGTGCGAAGACTCTCATGGATCTGTTGTTAAGGAAGGAATGGATCCATGCGTTGGCGTTATCTGAAAATTTGGCTGCTGAGGATAGATGTTTGCAGAGGATGTCGTGGTTGACCAGGTCGAAGGCGGCCGATAAGTCAAGGAGGAGAAGGAGGGCTAGTTTACCATTGTCTTTAATGTTGTCCATCTGTGTCTTAAGGTCAATCAGGGCGGTCTCAGTGCCGTGTTTAGGGCGGAATCCTGATTGTCTGAGTCCTAGTAAGTTATTTTTCTCAAGGTGGTTCTGTATCTGGAGATAGGCAGCTCTGTCGAGGATTTTTAGTAGGAAGGGTACAGTCGTTATGGGTCTGTAGTTGGTGGGGACATTAGGGTCAAGGGTGGGCTTCTTAAGTAAAGGAAGAACCCAGGAGTCCTTGAGGTTGTTGGGCACTATGTTGGAGGTGAAAGATGCGTTGATGAGGGAGGTGATGAAGGGAGCAAGTTGTTTGGCTGCATCTTTAATGATAGGGGCTGGGCAAGTGTCGCCTTGGCATTTGGACGGTTTAAGAGAGTAGATTATTTCTTCAACCTCTTTAATGGTTATGGTGGAAAACTCAAAGAGGTTATTGTCATCATTTTGGGGGGTGGTGTGGGTGTGTGTAGAGGGGGTGATGTTATCGGAGAGGGTGAGGCTTTCTTTCTTTGTCAGGATTTTGGCTTGTAGCGTGGCAATTTTGCCTAGGAGTGCTTCCTGGATGTTCGTGCACCAGTGGATGTCTTTGTTGCAAGTGTCTGGAATGGGGGAGGGTGATTCGAGTTCTCTCAGGATATTGAAGAGCTCTTTGGTATTAGATTTGGCGTTGCTGATTCTTTCATTGTACATGTTTTTTTTAGACTGGATGATGGCTGATTTATAGATGTTCGATGCTAGTGCGTAGGATGTCTTATTAATAGTGGATGGTGACTGTTTCCATGTTAATTCAGCTTGTCTTTTGGCTTTGCGGAGTGTTTTTAGTTTGGGGGTGAACCAGGAATTGAGGTGTGCTCGTGGTTTGGCTTTCCGAAGCTTGAGTGGTGCTATGGTGTTTATGGCCTTAAGGATAGTTGTGTTGTATAAATCTACTAATTCAGTAGGGTTGGTCATGGTGGGTGAGAAGTCGGTGATGGGTTGGAGTAGCGGGAGGAGTTTCTCTAGTGTGATATTTTTGTTGTTTCTTGTGAGTGTGGGTGGGGCATTGGAGGAGGGCACTGGTGTTTGAGTGCCTTTGTTGATGGTGAATGTAATAAGGTGGTGATCGGTCCAGGGGCATGGAGTGTTGGAGAGGATGGTAGTGTTGCAATTGAGGTCAGCTATCCAGTCAAGGATGCGGCCTTTGTTGTGTGTGGGTTGTGCGATATGGTGGGTGAGTCCTAATTCTGAAATAGTGTTGGCGATAGTGTGAGCTTTGTCATCTTTCTCATCATTGAGACCTAGATTAAAGTCTCCTAGGATGAGTAGTCGAGAGTTAGGTTTGATATTGTTAGAGAGTAGAAGGGCTATGTCGTCATTAAAGGATAGTATGGGGCCTGGCGGTCTGTAGATGAGGTGGATGGTGAAAGTGCTTGTGTGCGTTGTGGATAGTTTGAGGGTGAGTAATTCCGCTGATGTCAGTGATTGGTTTTGTATGTGTCTAATGTTGATGGAACTTTTTGCAATAACGGCTACTCCACCACCTTTAGCTGTTTGTCTGTCTGCACGGTAGATGGTATAGTCATTGGGTATAGCAAGTGATAGAGAGGGGCCAGATGCTGGGTGGAGCCAGGTCTCTGTAATAGCTATGAAGTCGAGATCATTGACGGTAATAATGTCGGCAATGTCTAAGGCATGGGCGACTACAGATCTCGCATTGATGAGTGCACCTTTAATGGTTTCGGTGGTGATGCATGATTTTTTGGTGTGGGTGCGGGGGGAGGATGCGATCAGGCCGTGTGCTATCTGGTCTGTCGGAAGTGTAGGGCGTGTGCAGTGAGGGGCAGATTTGGTTAAGGTTATGTTTTGTTTGTTGCCTAGATTGGGGAAGGATGCGGGTGTGTGTGTTCTGGATCTGAGTCGGGTGAATCTCGATAATCCTGAGCAGGGATAGGATCTGCTGGTAGTGAGGTTCGTGATAGTGGGTTGGCCGATGGGAGTAGTTTGTGATGCTTCTTGGGGGCTGGGGGTGTCTGCTATGCGATGAGAGTCAATGGAGGAGGTAGGCTGGAAGGGGTTGATGTTGGGTAGGAAGGGGGTGGGGCAGGGTATGGGATAATGTCTGGGGCAGGCTAGTCTGCTGAGGCCGTTGGGGTGTAAGCGAAAGTGTGACCCTGTACAAGGGGTGTCATGGGGGACCAGGCAGAATGGGAACATAATGAGGAAGGTCCAGGTTATCATGTCTGAGTTTAGAGGGAACTGACGCACAAAATCGTCAGAGAGAAGCTAGTGCGCAATGTTAGTACACAATGGTGCTGTAGTGAGGGTACTAGCGCAGAGAATCAACAACACTGCTTTTTGGAGAGGCAGGGGTACTTGATAGAAAAAGGTAAAGTCGGAGTAAAGTACTGGCAGGGTGGCGGTGTCTTGGAGCAATCCATATATTGGTAGTATCCTTCACCATGTTTTTGGGTTGATGGGAACGAAAATGATTCATGAGAAATAATGTTTTCTTTTGTTGCCAAGGGTATGCACATTCCCCAGAGCCAGGGTGAGGTCAATAATGGAAGCAGGGGTAGATGTGGTAGTTCTTCAAGTATATGAAAGGATGCGGGCCGGGTAGATGAGGTTGGAGTGGGCAGAATAGGAGAGACATTAGTGGCCTGTTTGAAATTTGGGAAGTAGTTAAATAATAGAGATGGTAAGACGTCCCGTTTATGGGCAAAATATTGGAATAAGTAATCACTATGCAACTGCATGCCAGAATCAAACAACTAGACCTGCTGAATTACTATCAGTCAGGGCTCCACCACAAGTGGAACATCAAGACAGCCACCATCAAGGTGGTGGATGATGTCTTCCAAATCATGGATACAGGCAACTCATGCCAGCTCATCCTTCTTCACCGCTCAGCTGAATTTGGCCATCATCCAAAGACTCCTCCTCTCCTTCCTTGCCGACAGAATGGAATCCCCTGGCACTTTCCTGAATTGGTTTGCCGCTTACTTTTTGGGCAGCCACTAGTCTGTCCACATGACTATGTTGCATTTAAACCAAATCCTAGTCTCGGTGTAGACCCCCAAGGCACTATACTCTCACCGATCCTTTTTAACTTTTACGTGGAGACTCTAGGCACACCCTTCAATGATCCATATATAGCCATTCACCATTACGCAAACAATACTCAGTTGCATATGGGAGTAAAAACCACACAGGACATCAGTCATCTGCTCGATTACCTAGCCATTAACCAGTCCTTGTCGTCGACTGCCTACGTCAAAATTATGTCACTCAAGACCAAATACGTCATCATTAGTCCACTCATGTAACAAAACTTGTCCAACAATGACTCAATGACATAGGTCTACAAGGACTTGATCTGCATCTCTCAGATTCATCAAAATCCTTAGGCTTCACCATTGACAGCAGCCTTCCCTTAAGAAACAAATATCCTAGGAGGCCCAAAAGATCTGACTCCAAATCATCATCAAACACTTTATCCCACCACAAAACCTCCAGACCAGAGTTCAGGCTTTGTGTTCTCACACATCGATTGGGGAAATGCCCTGCTGACAAGGCTGCCTGCCTCTCCCCTTAAAGCAGTTTACCACACTACAGTATATGTGGCTAAATCACCACAGAGCTATGCGAACTACATTGTCTTCCTATTGAATTGTATTGTATTTTATATGTATTTGTAAAGCACAAAAAAGAAGGCCTGAAGGCATCTGGGAGCTGAGAGCAGAGATCCTATACAGGCCAGGACAATGTTCAAGATGGCATGTATCATCTACAAAGCAGTCAAGGGATGCACAGCAATGTACCTGGCAACTAGGCTCCACATGTCTCTTGCCACATGCTCCTCACACAACAAATTGACCACCCAGCTCCAATCACCACTTATCTGCAAGTGGAGGACCCAGAAACAATCTTTCTGTTGTCACACACCAACCCACTGGAACTCGACCGCGGTATCAGCTCAGAATGCCATCACAATTGTCACATTTTGGAAAGCTCTCACAGCGTGGCTTTTCCAACACATCTGACCAAGGGCTAATCCCAATTGACCCACAGGCCACACATCACAGTACTGCCCTATTGTGAAAAGATGACAGGCAAAACACTGGCGACCCACACCATGTTTAGTACTCCGTTGCTCTCAAGTTAGGACTGCACTTTAAATAATAATGGAAACATAACTTTAAAAAAGATGGGGATGAAGTGTTGGTGGAGTGGAGGGAAGAGAGAGTTTGGGTGGATGTCAAGAGAGAGAGAGAGGAAGCAAGATGGCAAGGAAGAGAAGAAGGATTGGCTGGAGCATGTCGTCAAGGAATCATGGGATGTTTGTAGAGGGCTAAGTTGTCTCTGAGGACGGACAACTATTTCAAAATAAATCATACATTATATTATAATTGTGTAATTGATATTTCAGGTGCTCCAGGCAAGTGTCCCTATCTAAGTGGAGACTAATACTAAGAAAAAGAAAGGTTTTCTTTAAACTGACTCAAAGTAATGCCTGGGTACTCCTGGGGATAAATCCCAAACCTAATTCGGGGACATTTTTACCGACATGGCTACCTCCAAAATCGGGTTCGAGTCCGGGTCCCGAAAAATGGGAATTACTGGGCCATTCCGACCTTTGCGGGCCCGGTAATTCCCATTTGCAGGACCCAAACCCGGTATGTCCCCATAGGGCTCAATGGGAATGGGGAGGATGGTAAGAACGGTCCCGTCAATTCAAAAAGCGGACAAGGAACACCGGAAAGTATGACAACAGGTGAAAGGGGGAGATGAGGATAAAATGTTGGAGTCAAGAGCTCTGATGGTGGTAAAGATCTTGGAGATATCAAAAGAAACTGAAACTGCAATTGTCTTGAGTGAAATGGAAAAGGAAGCAAAGCCTGGGTGTCCCGGTTCACATGAGTGTTGGTGCCGATCAAGCATTGGTAGCCCTGGGCTTGAGATGGTGGACACAGTGACCTTACTTCCCCTCTGCATACATTAACTCAATCAAATGACAGGTCCTATCTCAGACAAGTTAACTTCAACTTGATGGTAAGATAGGGCATCAAGTTAATGGCTGGTCTTTGACATCTATGAGAAAGCTTCATGAGCAGTTTCAAATCCAGGCAAGACCAGCATACCCCAAACCATTTTCAAAATGAATACATGTTGTACCAATGATTTGCGCAAATATAACACCTATTATCAGGAAGTACGATGCAATTCCACTTGTGGTGTGCTCCAAATAAATGGTAAATTGTGTTCAGATGGAGGAACCTTTGATGAGATAAACGTTTCATAATAGGGTTGTTTTGTGGTAAGTGACAGCCATGATCCCCTGACCTGCATGACCACATACTTGACATGTTCTGGCAATAGATTGCTACATGCCTGCACTGTGCGCATCCTTGAAATGGATATGGAAATCACTTTTCTGAATCCCTGCATTTTCTCAACATTGGATTTATAGAGAAAGCTAATTCACAGGGGTTCATTTATAATACAGCTGTAAAGACCTGAAGGGGATGAACGCTGGGGACTGCCCTTCCCAGGCAATCATCATGCACGTCTGTTCTTTCATATTCTGTACTGCAGGGCAGACCTGTTGCTCCTGCTCCTCAGGGAGTGTTTCCTTCATCGTCTCGTCCCTAATTCATACAGGAGGATATAACACAACTGCATGGTTTCAAAGAAATCTAGGATAAAGTTCCAATGAACATATTACAGTAATCTAAATATAAATTGTACATATTGTCTTACATAATTTCTGTAATCAATATTTTAAGATGTATTCCTCCTTCAATGAAACAAAACAAAATGATTAGATAGCATCCCTTTGCATGTGGATAGCTGCTGGCAGCAACGAAAATATGATATAGTAAGTACAATGTGTGAAATATATTCACACATACATTTTAGGATCAATTTGAGTTTCTGTCATTTAAATTCATTCTTTTTTTAATAGTTTTGAAACCCGTTTTTAGAAACGATTCGAATGAATTAATCTTAGGATGTGAAGAGGCCACTTAAATATGGCATTGGATCACCAGACCCGTAAGGTAATGGAGCGTGACTCCAACTGTTGAAATACAGTTTTTCTGCCCCCTTCCATGGTCCAGGGTAGAGGAAGCAGGGGTAACATGCCCTGATTTATCCTGTGCACCCTTTCTCAAGCATTAGGCCAGCAAAGTGGGCTCTAAATGATAAGCAGGTGCAGGGGTGAGACAGCAAGCTCAGTGGGGTATAATGGAGTGAAAGGCTGTGAGGCCTGCGGGCGATATGGCGCTATGTTAAGAATTAAAGTAAATACATAAATTAAATAAATAAATAATGCCGTGCAGAGCATGGACGTGGCTGAACCAGAGCAGAAATCGTTTTAATGACAGGGGTGTTTTCTTTCAAGTATAAAGCACAAGACCAGCAGCAACGAGGTTTTCATGTATTTACCTTCTGCTGTGCTTGTATTGCTGCCCGCCATTCTGGAATATTTTTGGTGAAAGTAATGGCCAGGCAGATCCAGTCAAATTAATCAAATAAACAAATCCATGTGTATCACTTTTCTTCCCCTTTCATTCTATAAAGAATTTGTCCAGGCGAACTAACATCTCGATCATCTCAAATCATATACTTCAGACATAGATGAGAACATTAGTGAAATGCGCACTAAGAAATTAAATCCAGTGCCTCTGGTCACAACAGCTTAGCTAATTCTAAAATAAAAGCCAATATTGGCGTGTGAATATCTGTTGTGCAGAGTATATTTTATCAAAGTGCATCTAATGCAATTGTGCACAGTATTAGCATAATACACTTTAATAACATTAACATTTTCTGATAATGCTGTTTCTTTCTTCCGTACTTTAATTTCCCTGTATGTGCCTCTGATTTGTATGCATTGTGGGTTTTTATATGTATTGTTTTTACTAAAACAACTGTGTACTAAGTCTAGAATTGTTAGCTAATTATCAATTTAACATTACTAAAAACTATGACAAGAGAGCATTCATTATTGTACTATGGAAAAGAACAAATTTATAAATATTGCACTTCTATGGTGCATGCTGCAGCCATTGCCTATATTTATGTATGATTAGGTTCCTGTATTAACAACAACACTCCAATACAATGTTGTTTAGATGAGTACATTCTTTAATAGATTAAGTAGTTCATGATAGGTCACCCGATCACCCCTGACATCTTGTTTCCAACCTAGATAGAAAGCACAAAGAGTGTTTTTTGAGACATAGGGCCTCATTCCATGGCTACCCCCTTACTGCATACCGGGTCCGGGTTCCCTGAATGGGGAATTACCAGGCTATTCCAACCTTGGAGGGCCCAGTAATTCCTCATTCAAGGGACCCGCTAAAGGGCCTCGTAATGCGTCGGTAAGGGGTTAATGGCACCGGCACCATTACCGGTGCCATTAACCCCTTACCACCAACCTCGGAATGTGGCACATAGTGCATAATATGATAGGGAGACTGTTTCACGGACCTAACTTACATTCTTGGCCATACAAGAGAGCTCCAGAAATACACTGGGCCTCATTCCGAGTATGGTGGTAGTCATGGCGCTATTTGCGCCATGACTACCTTGTCATACCGGTACCGACTCCGACCTGTTTCAATGGGGACTTACCAGTGTAGTCCGACCTTTGTGGGACTTTGTGGTCCCCTTTGTGGGACTGGTAAGTCCCCATTGAAATTTGCAATCCCCATTCCCTCATAGGGCTCAATGGGAATGGGGAGGGAGCTAATAACAGTACCGCAATTTGCGGTACCGTTATTTGCTCCCTGGTCCCTTTTGCGGCTCCTGCTAAGGGCGCCAGGTAAAACCAGGTGCCCATAACGGGACCCGCTAAGGGACCTCGTAGTATGGCGGTATGGGGTTACCGGCACCGGTCTCCTTAACGGTGCCCGGTATCCCTTACCGCCCTACTCGGAATGAGGCCCACTGTTTCTTTTCTAAATGGGACACGAAAGGTAATCAATCTCAGCAAGGAATAAAGTGAACACCTACATTTTCAACTCAAATATCAGCTTTGGGCGATCATATGCAGAGAAATGTGTTAAGTACCTGAAACTTCATTTGAGCAATCCTATGTCCTTTTTCTTCAAAGTGCCTTGCCACTGCTAAATAAATATTTCTGTTCCTGATAAGTTCATTCTCACCTAGATTTTCCTTCCCATTTCCCCTATGTAATAGATATGGCAAAGGGCACCTAATGCAGTATACAGCGTATTCTGTTAGACATGTTGCATAACATCTTTGTTGGGTGAAATATGAAATTCACCTTTTGTCACATTATTACAGTTTCCACAATTAAGGCATGGGAAAGTTCCTAGATGTTTTCCTCTTTTGTCTTACTTTTACCACTGGTGTTAACCAGTTATTTCCTCAAATTGTTGCTCCGCTGGTATGCGAAAACTGGAGGGTTTGGAAACAAGTCTTTCATTCATGTGTCGCTTGTGAGAATGTTCCAATGTTTCAAGATGCATCGTCTAATCTGTTGGCGTTGAATAGAAAATGTTGACACGAACACCTTTGGTGGCAATTCTTTAAGCATTTTACCTTGTAGTAAGCTTTCTCGTTTATGTGTCGCTAGTGTATATGTTGCTGTTGCTGAATCCTACCTGCTCAGGGTAACCTCTTTCAGTCAATTTCTTACACAGTATTGAAAGTTCTGCTTCACATTCAGCTGGTTCCCTCACAACCCGTTTGATCCTTATTTTCTTTTAAATGTTTATTGTTTTCAACCTTTTACATCTACATTAAATCCTCCAAATATAAAAACCTTCCTATCACATTGAACAATCCCAATAATTCATCACACAACTTTACCCATTCCTATTACTTTACCATTATACTCTCGGGAGGATAGCTCAGGGGCAACGTGCTAGCCTTGGAGGCAAGACGACACGGAGCACCACAGGTTCGACCCCTGGGTCCACGCGTAGAAACTTCTGGGTATTAAGCGCATTATAAATAATCATGTATCAGATCATTACAAATCTTTTTGAGGATTCCCTCACCTTATGCATTGCAGTTAATTAAAAAAAGTGTCTTTCCCATTCAGTACCTCAATAAGGCTTGTTACCATAGGTTGTTTCTTTAGCAGATGTTCCACTATCTTCATCACTGCCAATATAAGGCTTGTTCTTCCACCCAATAGGACCAATGCCCACCATTGTTCTGCCAACATAGTAGGGGAGAGCTTGATATGGGCCTCCAGGAATCTTGATCGTACTTCTACTAGGGCTTTACATGAGCTTATTAAGTGAGATTTTCCACCCTGCCCTCCGTCCCACAGTATCTACATTGTGAATTCACCCTTTCAATTTGCGTCCTTGCAAATTTACCTTCTCTAGTGGCCAGAATGTTTAATCTATAACTGAGTAAGAGGTCTCTTTAATATGGTGATGGAAACTTTTGGAGGTAGGTTGGCAGTTGGTTCAGACCCTCAAAATTGATGTCAGCTTATCAGTTCCTCTCCTGGTAACAGTGTCTATCCAGTCAAGACCCTGAATCTTTTTTTTTTACTTTCATCAGGTTTGAGATTAGTTCCTCAGACTCAATGTTCGAGTCCCTTAACAGAGCCTCCACTTTTAATTTCCACAGAAGTAGGCCTTTTTCTAGCTCGCACTCTTGCATTTGAAGGATTGCAAAGGGAGCCACCAAATCCACCAGCAAGCATTTCCTGTATAGGGACATGAATTTCCACAGCACTACAGAGGATAGAGACTGAAGTCTCAGTTCATATCTGATGGTGGACATCGGGAGGGAGTTTGGCAATTTCAAGATCTTTCGCCAAACAAGTCTCTCCAATATTTCACAAGTTTTCCATGACAAGTTTAGCATTGCTTCTGAGCCATATGTCAGTATCTGAACGACTTTTTGCCTGTATAAGGCGATGAGGGGCAAGAGGGAGTAGCTGCCATACTTTCGATGAAAGGCTGCACCCTGTTCTGATAGCTTTTTCACTTCTATCCTAAGAGACATATATTGACTCTTGTCATCTATGTTTTTATTAATTACTACTCCAAGATAGATCATGGAATCAATGACCTCTAGTTCTTCATGTCTACTCTCCAAACGAACCCAGCTTTTTGTTTTCTGTTAGACGATGACAAGGCCAGAACCTTAGATTTCCTCACATTGATTTTCATATCGTTGACCTCCAGATATTTATTGAAAGTCTCAATCCACCTCTGTAGGTCAATGGGGATTTGGTTTATGAATACCAAGTCGCGGCATAGAGTATCCAGGAAACATCAGTCGTGTTTATCTTCGGGGGGAATGCTCAAACTGTTTTTTGGGATTCCCCAAGGTCCAACACATATAGGCTAAAGAGTTATGGCACCAAGGCGCATCCCTGCTTCAGTCCACAATGAGTGTCAATTTTTCTTGAGAGCTAACCGTTGGCAGATAATCAAACCTGTATTGAGGAGTTTGAGTATGGCCTCTAACAGAACGTCCTGAAAATTTGATTTCCTTAGTTTAATCCAGAGCCGTTCTCTATTTGCACCATCAAACGCCTGGTCAAGGTCTATGAATGCCATATACACATCGGTCCTTGACTTTAGAACTCTTTGCTTCAAGATGTTAATAATGAAAACATTTAGCAGGGTTCCAACTCCTTTTACAAAGCCAGTTTGTCTAGGGTCCAGTCTACCTGTTTGTGTTGCCCATGCATTTAGATCTCGCAGAAGGACCAATGCAAACAGTTTGCCCAGCAAGTCGAGAAGGGCGATCGGGCGATAGTTTTTTGGATCGCCTCGATTGCCCTTATTGAATATGGGAACTATAATGGCTTCTTGCCATGTTTTGGGGATTTGCTTGGTTCGCATTATCTGCTTAAACATGGATGTTTCCAGCCCTCCCCATGTCACAATGTTCTCTTTAAGTATCTGGTTAGATAACCCATCGGGACCTGCCACTCTCGAGGAGCTGAGTCTACCTATCATAAATCTACATCTGCCTCCTTCAATGCAAGGAAACAGCTCTGTGTGCCCTTCCCATTTCCCATTAAGTTAGAATCCTGAGAATTAGCAAAGGGAGCAGAGTAGTGGGAAACCCATTCATCTTCAGTCACTTGACCAATCATGAGGGATCATCTGAAATTACCCCCCCACAAATGTCTTGTATTTTTTTTGACAGACGGCTTCCAACATTTTCTCTGCATCCCTTTACATTCTCATGGCCCTTGTAGCCAATAACCAATACATATTCTACATTACTCTGATCCTTTTCAATAGAGGACTCATATTGTTGGCATATGTCGGGCATATTTGTAACCTTGTTTTGCTGGCTCCTTAACCAAGTTTTTCCCCATGTTACCGGCACCGGGCCCATTTTTATCCCATGTGGCGCCCGCTTGCTGTCCCTTAAAGAGATGGCCAAAAGATCATGATCGCTGAGAGATTACTTTACTATTTCAAATATTCTCTTTCTGTCATGTTACGTGAAATGAAGCAAAAGTCAAGGCATGATCTTTGTGAACCTCTTCCCCATGGTCATGCCCCCAGCCTATCCCCTCTGTTCGGGCCACTTAACATGAATAGTTCTCTAATGGTTGTTTCTGAGAGCAACTGCCGAGCTCTTTCATCCATTTGCCAATCTTTCAGGGCCGATCCCTCACCATTCAAGAAGCGAGTGTTCAGGTCCCTGCATATAATAATGCTGGGATCTTTGGGATCTTCCCATTCAATCATTGCTTTATCTACAGTGCTCATTATCGATTTGATAAACATCACATTCTGACACATATTAACCCAAACTATAACAATCCTTTCTATTATGTTACGTGAAATGAAACAATAGTCCAGGCAAGATCTTTGTGGAGCTCTTCCCCATGGTCATGCACCCAGCCTATCCCCTTCTGTCTGTGCCATTTAACATGAATAGTTCTCTAGCAGTTGTTTATGAGAGCAACTGCCGAGCTCTTTCATCCATTTGCCAATCTTTCAGGGCCGATCCCTCACCATTCAACAGGGGAGTGTTCAGGTCCCTGCATGTAATAATGCTAAATCTTCCCATTTACTCTTGCTTTATCTACAGTGCTCATTATCAATTTGTTAAACTTCACCATCTGACACATAGTAACCCTCCAATATCCATTCACTAGATGATACTTTGTTACTGTCAGATGTATACCCCTATTAAACTTTAGGATTTGCATGTAGTGGTTCAGATGTTCTTGACTAATGATTTTTAGACTCGTGTCCACCTTTATCAGTGTTAGAAATCCAGAGAAGGGTCTTCCTAAAATACATTTACAAGCTGGATTTAGGTGAGACTCATAACCCTCACATGAAGGGGTGGACCTAAGCCAGGTCTCCTAGAAGCATACGATGTCATACGGTCCCAACGAACATAAGTTTTCACTAAATAGTGTTTTAAATCCTCTTGGTTCCTCTGGTGTGTGGCCAGTCTATTTCTATATCCAGGATTCTGCCCTAACCAGTCTCAATGTGTTGGCTCAACTCCTTGCTGTTTGTGAGTTTTGAGATTAAGGCTGCTCTTCTGCTTAATACTCTGATTCTCAATGGTACATTTTAGAAGAGGCAGATCTTTTTGGGAGAAGAGTATTTGCTTTTTCTTTTGGATTGGGCACACATCAGTGTTCCCTTTATTACTAATTGAGATTTTCTTGGAACGCTGCTCAACCGGATTTTTGGTGGAAGTCTCCATCTTACTTGACTTGATCTTCCCCTGATGATCGCTCAGTTCATAACACAGGGGCAATAATATGTCAATCTGGGCTAGCAAATCTACTTTAGTTAGTGACGAGTCCAAGTGAAGAATCACCCAATCCATTTTTCTAAACCACTATTTCAGCTACTCATATCTTCGGTGGTTATGTGTCTGAGCACAGGAATATATTGAAGGAGCTTCAAACCGTTCTGGTGATTCAGAATTGGAGCATTAGTGCTTCATGTAATTCTTTCCAGATACGCTTTTAGATCTTACTTAGGAATGATCTGTGCTATGGTAGTCTGTCTTTTTCTTCTCTGCTGTGTTTTTGGCGACCATTTTGAGCATGTGGCCCATTGAATAACATGCATGCAATTGGTGAGGATGCAGAATAACACTGACACCAAATAATTGAACCAACTCAGGAAGATGGCAAATGTTGCTGTTTTATTAACAATCATCTAAAACAGGGAGTTACGACAGACCTCAACGGACGTTCGCTCGGACTCTTGGTGCGTTCTTCATAAAAACACATTTATATACTAAAAATGTGTCATACTACGTGGCAAATAAGAAAAACATATGAGGTGCTGTGATACGTTCAAGGGGAAGATCTAAGTATACTTTGTATAAGGGGTGGGATTGTGATTGGATGTCTACTGTCAGGTGGACAACTATGTCTACCTCTACATGTTGTCATCTTCAACATTGTTAAGTACACAGTGTATAATTGTCTCTCAAACTGTAAGGCCCTTTGTTATATGACTGCCAATAGTTGGTTGGCATGTGTGTGCCATACCTGGAACATTCGGTTCACTTAGCTGCACGAAAGCTCAGAACCAGGTGCCAGGAGGTCGACTGACTTTACCTCCACACCCCATTAGTCGATCATCTCTCATCACCCATGCCTTCTGCCAAGAAGATTGTCTTTAAAATTGGCCTTGTAGAGTATTCTTGTCACTGGGAATATAAGGGGGTGCGAGCATGCACTCTCAGTGTTCTAAAATGCCACGCACAACTCTATTTCCATCTTTGACTCACGTGACAGTAGATCACGATTTGGAACAATGTGCAGCATTTAAATGTCTTAAATGAATATAACTTGACATGCTTGGTGTTCTTTCTTTGCACCTTAACAAGGGATGATTCAGCTTCTCATGTTCACCACCTTTGAGAATAGATAACCGGCCTTGGCTGCTTCAGCTTTGGTACCAGGCCAGATAGCCTTGCCGTTCGTATCCAAGATATCAGCTAATTCTTGTTGCAACACAGTTCACAGCCTTTCCTCTCCATGGGTATGGGCTTACTAAATTCATGACACTGATGCCCAGTTTCTATACAATGACTGCTTTGTCTGTAGTCTATTCACCACGTATTGCCAGCTTCTATGATCACTTAGGCTATCTGCGTTACAGCATCTGTACAGTTATTGAATGTCTTCACACACATGCAATCTTCTTTGTGCATATGAAAGTTTACTTGACTCTTAACTTCGTCATTAGTTTTTATAAGGTTCATGCATTCTCTTCAGATAGTATTCTTAGGGCATCACACTCATCTTTCATGACGTCACCAGCTCCTCTTTTGCTCTTTTCCATATTCCTCAGATTGTCGTCTCTTCTGGGATACATTTGATAAGGCTTTCTCAGAGGGTATCTTCTTTCAAATATACGCCGTTATATGGTCACAACTGCTGGTGTTAAGCATGGCACAATCTCATGCTTCCAACATACAGGCGGTAGGGCGGTGCGACCTCCTGCAGAGGCGTGCAGCTGCTCCCCTACAATTTCAGATCAGCCTTTTCTGCCAGCTTTCCTGCATTTGTTTGAACTGACTTTGCTTGCTGGTTGTCCAGTGTTCGTCTTAACATTTTGGCCATGGGTAGGTTTTTAAGTGTGTTTTGCGAATGGAAGCTCAATCGATGAAGTAAAACAGACCAAAGGTGAATGGTATCCCACTCTGTAGGGGGAACAGTGAGGAACTGTGTAATAGACACATAGATACTTGCCACTGTGAAATCACACAGCAATAGGTTTCAATATCACCTGCCTGCCAGCATCTGTGTACCAACTATAGAACTGTGCCCTCCATAGATAGGTAAGTATGCTACAGCACTGATAAAACAAGAAAACCACTCTTGGAAATGCAAAAGATACATTTTCACTGCATTTTTGCACAAATGGTATCAGGACAAGGGCAAAATCTGCCCTGCGGTAAACAATGTATAAAAAGGTTATCTTTGTGTACTAAGGCAATTTTGGTCTTAGTTTTTATACCATATCAAGCTGCATTTGGTTTTCTAATATTTCCCAGTGTGTTTAAAAATATGGCAACATCTGCCCGAGTGCTAATACTGTGCAACATTGCACTTACACTGGTGCACAGTTTCTGTAATCTGGCACATGCTGTATAAAATCATCGCATTTTAATTCAAACGAAAGTAGATATCATGCCATAATGATACTTGATAAGTCATTATATCTGATATGTATATTGTGACTTCTTGGTTCCATGGTAAGCAAAGTGGTTATTTTTAAGCGGTGGTCCCTTTCGTGATAGGGCATGGAGACACACACCTGCCAGCAACATAGTTCATCACTTCCGAATACCTTCCTCCTGTGCATCATCGTAGATATAACATTGGCTGTGTGCAAATGATCCTGGAGGGAGCGGGGGATGGAATTCCTGCCTGGAGGTATACATATTAATGTCAAATAGTGGTCATTTGTAGTCTGCACCATTCCTTTGCAGACCTCTGGGAGAAAGCCAGAGGTGTAGAGCAGGAAAATATAATCTTGTTACTGAAAGGGAAAGTCAACAAGCTGATGGCTTCACTCGAATAAAAAAATAAATAAATAACAGTGTCAGCACAAAGCACTTTGGGACGAGTGGATAGCAGAATGGCAAGCAAAAGCCATCCATCTCGCATCGTAGAGAGCAAAGAAGAGTTCTCTGCTAAAAAGCATTGCCTACAAATCATACAAACTGGCAGCATGTTAAGGAAATTAATCAAAAAGATTTGTGTTGCCAAGGTAAAAATACTGGAGGTAAATGGCCACCATAGAAAAGAGTGATATAAGTTTCATCTTTACAGGTGAGTTGCATGCCTGTGTATGTGGTCGGTAGGGGAGAAGATACGGCTGCCATATCGACACTAAGCAAAATGTGAGCAGTGCTGTACAACAAGCGAGTGGGTCAGCTAGCAACCATTTAATAGGGGGATCCAGAGATATGAATATTCTTTCAGCGTATCTTGGGACCCCAAGTAGTGGCCAGCACCCTGCACACAAGGGGCTTCAGGGGTCTCTGTTATCAGCCTTTTTGGGAGCGGAGAGTTAAGAGCAACCAATATACAGGCAAGCTATCTGTGTGTACCTTGGATAATGCCCATGTTTGTGGTTGCTCTGAGTTCCCTTCTCTGTGAACATGTGGTCCGTACAGTACATGTTGTGTTCTTACAGTGTGTACTGGAACTCAACCTGTCCAAGATCATGAGGTCTCATAAGCTGGCAGGTGGTGTGGACACAGCAGGGATCCAGACGTATGTGGTCTCCACCTTCTATGGGGATCCATCCATAGCATGAAAGAAAAGTGAATACCTCCAGGTGACATTTCTCCGCTCGTATCAAAGGGTCGTCTGTTTAGAGTACATAGCAGAACGAGATATCGTTGACATGTGCAAAGATGAACTGACGCACCAGGTGGAATTTCATGTGTCTGAATGACACATTCACGAAACATGGAACAATCCCTGTGTGTAACACACCACCAGAGATGTCAGGGAGAACATGTCTTCTGCGTCAGGCAGTACGTTGCGGGTGTTTCCTATGACTTCTAAATGATGTCCTGTGAAAACGACTGATGAAAGTGAAAAGCATGAGATGGCGAGCCTGTGTGTTACACTCCTCACTGAATTAGGTTGGGTCTACAGTATCATTTATCAGAGCTGGTAGAGACTTGCAGGATCTACTTCCTGTAGGTGTATGAAATATGTTACACTCAAACGTTGATTCATTAAGCCGTCCCCCTGGAGTGCAGCATGTTGCTATAGAATCCTTTTGTCCTCCTCCTGCCAGTCTATAGAGTGAGCTGGTCTTTAGGACTTGTATGACTTTGATATTAGACACAGTGCCCAAGTCCAAATAATGATCATCCATTGAAAGCAACCATCATAAGATTGAGATAGACTATGACAAATAACCAACCCACCATCTTCGATGAAGAAGACATGTTATTCACTTCAAGCCGCACCCTCAGAAGTGGAACATGGCTGTTTTTTGAAGCTTGTGACTGGGAAATGGATAGCTTAAGTCATGAGTTGCTGGCCGTTGTCTCTTGACTTTCATATCACTATATATCGTCAATCTTTTTTTTATGTTAGTGCTGTTCCAATCACAGATGTGGCTATTTTAAAAACACAGTGGTGGAGTGGATAGATCCTCTTCTTCAGGTGAGTCACATTCTGCCAACATGGGCATTCTTTGGGCAATTCCCGCTACCTAAGAGCCATCAACATGAGTTCTGTTCATGCAACACAAGAGGGGTAAAGACATAACATTTTTCTCATGGTCTCCACGTTGATGGTGGGTGAAATGTAGGGCATGGACTGCACACACATAAGAGACAAACAAAGGGAAAACGTAGTATTCTAAGGGCGATAACACCATGCATAATACATTGGTAGTCATGGAGAATGGATCACGTAAGGCAACAATGTGCTGGCAATGTATGGGATCCCTTCTATGTGAATGAGATGGAGTTTGAGGTCTGACATACATTCAAATATGTTGGTGGTGTTCTGATGCCAGGGTGTTGGGAGCTCTAGTGAGTGGGAAGGGGATAAGAGGAGTAGGAGCTACTTGCTGCACAGAGGAGACTGGTGCCAGATAAAGGCAGCCAGGTTGGGTGGAGATAGTGTGTGAAATGATAGGAATGCTTCACACATTCATGGCTACTTGGTCCTGCTTACTACCTGTCTCATCATAGGGCGGCTCGCATTATGTGAGCGATGTTGGAATTACCTGCATGCCGGTCAGTTTCTAGGGCATTGTGTGCAAGTAAGCAGGCCACCCCCCCTCCCCCTCCAGAGGCATAGTGAACATTTGTACAACAGTGTACTGGCTGTATCTCATTTTCTATGATTAAGGAACTTGGGGTTTGTCACCCTAAATTACCTTGGGCAATCCAGACGTGGACCCCTTGCTCACTGTGCTCAGAAAGGTACAGCTCCACTTCAGTGATGAGGCCCGACTAGGCCGAAACACGTGTTTGGGGTTGTTATTGGTACTCTTGTTCAAAGGAGGATTGCCTAAAGTTTCGATGCTGGACTGCTCAAGTGGGAGGGACAAAGGCTATTATGCAAATGGGTATTCCTCTTTTGTGAAAGGTACAGTGAGCTAAAATGTGGCTGCAGACTCTCGAGTGGGTACCTTCCCACATAACAGGTAATTAGGATGTGTTCGTTCTGGCAGAGGTGCGGCTGTACTTTCTTTTCTAAGTTTAAGGAACTTGAGGTTGGTCACCTTAAGATACCTTAGCAGGCTGTGCATTTTTGTGAGGGATGTTGGAATTACCTGCATGCCGGTCAGTTTCTAGGGCATTGTGTGCAAGTAAGCAGGCCAACCCCCCTCCAGAGGCATAGTGAACATTTGTACAACAGTGTACTGGCTTAGGTGTGTCCCTTTGTATCATGACGATCTAATCTATGTAATTATGGAAAATAACCTGCTTATCCAGACATGCCGAGAGATGCTCCTGCTCAAGACTGAACAAGTCTGTCATGTTGGCACTCGATTGTAAACATTTGCAGGATGGCAGATTATGCTACTGCCAAATTTGCACACAAATTGGCTATTTTTCCTTTGTAAAAGGTGCAGTGAGCTAAAACATGACTGTGGGCTCTCGAGTGGGTACCTTCCCATAGAACAGGTCAGTAGGCTATGTTCGTTCTCGCCGAGTGGCGCCTGTACTTTTTTATGTTTAAGGAATGTGGGGTTGGTCACCCTAAGTTATCTAGGGTTATACAGACGTGGACCCCTTGCTCACTGTGCTCACAGCGGCACAGCTCCACCTCACTGATGAGGTATGAGTAGGCCAAAGCACGTGTCTGGGGTTGCTGTTGGCACTCTTGTTCAAAGGAGGATTGCCTAGCATTTCAGTGCCTCAAGTGGGCGGGACAAAGACTGATATGCAAGTGGATATTCCTCCTCTGTGAAAGGCACAGTGAGCTCAAATGTGGCTGCAGACTATCGAGTGGGTACCTTCCCATAGAACAAGTCATTTGGCTGTGTTTGTTCGCATAGAGAGGCGCCAATACCTCTTTTTATATGTTCTAGGAACTTGGGGTTGGTTACCCTAAGTTATCTAGGGTTATACAGACGTGGACCCCATGCTCACTGTGCTCACAGCGGCACAGCTCAACCTCACTGATGCTAAAACACATGTCTGGGGTTGCTGTTGGTATTTTTGTTCGGGACAAAGACTGATACGCAAAAGGTATTCCTCCTTTGTGAAAGGTACAGTAAGCTAAAATGTGTCTGTCGACTCTCAAGTGTGTACCTTCCCATAGACCAGGTCATCAGGTTGTGTTTGTTCTCCCACATGGGCAAGAAAAACTTGGGGTTGGTCACCCTAAATTACCTAGGTTTATCCAGACGTGGACCCCTTGCTCGCTGTGCAGTGAGATACACAGCTCCACCTCACTGATGAGGCCTGACTAGGCCGAAACATGTTTCTAGGGTTGCTGTTGTTACTCTTGTTCAAAGAAGGATTGTCTAATGCTGGATTGCTCAAGTGGGCAGGACAAAGACTGATATGCAAATTAAAATTCCTCCTTTGTGAAGATACAGTGAGCTAAAATGTGGCTGTGGATTTTCGAGTGGGTACCTTTCCATTGAACAGGTCATTAGGCTGTGTTTGTTCTTGCAGAGGGGCACGCATACCTTTTTCTATGTTGAAGGAACTTTGGGTTGGTCACCTTAAGTCATCCATGGTTATACAGACATGGACCCCTTGCTCACTGTGCTCACAGAGGCAGAGCTCCACCTCACTTATGAGGTCCAAGTTGGCCGAAACTCATGTCTGAGATTGCTGTTGGTACTAAAGTTCAAAAGAGGACTGCCTAGTATTTTGGTGCTGGACTGCTCAAGTGGGCAAGACAAAGGCTGATATGCAAATGGTATTCCTCCTATGTGAAAGGTACTGTGAGCTGACATGTGGCTGCAGACTCTCAAGTGGGTACCTTCTCATAGAACAGGTCAGTAGGCCGTGTTTGTTCCCGTAGAGGGGCACCTGTATCTCATTGTCTATGCTTAAGGAACTTGGTTGGTCACCCTAACTTACATAGGCTTATTCAAACGTGGGCCCCTTGGTCACTATGCTCAGAGAGGGAAATCTCCACCTCAATGATGAGGCCCGACTAGGCCAAAACACGTGTCTAGGGTTGCTGCTGGTACTTTTGTTCAAAGGAGGATTGTCTGAGATTTCGATGCTGGACTGCTCAAGTGGGAGGGACAAAGACTGATATGCAAATTGATATTCCTCCTTTGTGAAAGATACAGTGAGCAAAAATGTGGCTGTGGATTCTCGAATGTGGGTACCTTTCCATTGACCAGGTCATTAGGCTGTGTTTGTTCCCGTAGAGGGGTGCCTGTATCTTATTTTCTATGATTAAGGAACTTGGGGTTTGTCACCCTAAGTTACCTTGGGCAATCCAGGTGTGGACCCCTTGCTCACTGTGCTCAGAAAGGCACAGCTCCACTTCAGTGATGAGGCCCGACTAGGCCGAAACACGTGTTTGGGGTTGTTATTGGTACTCTTGTTCAAAGGAGGATTGCCTAAAGTTTCGATGCTGGACTGCTCAAGTGGGAGGGACAAAGGCTATTATGCAAATGGGTATTCCTCTTTTGTGAAAGGTACAGTGAGCTAAAATGTGGCTGCAGACTCTCGAGTGGGTACCTTCCCACATAACAGGTAATTAGGATGTGTTCGTTCTGGCAGAGGTGCGGCTGTACTTTCTTTTCTAAGTTTAAGGAACTTGAGGTTGGTCACCTTAAGATACCTTAGCAGGCTGTGCATTTACATCCACACATATCCACCACAAATGCCTCATGTAGGGATGGCATGTTCCTAAAGTGATCCATTTGTTGAATGGCAACGGATTTGGCGGGCACTAAGTGAAAGATATTCACAAGGGTTTGTACACAATGGGGGTCATTACGACCCTGACGTTAAGGGTTTAACGGCGCCGTAAAAGGTGTTGGCGCCGTTAAACCCTTAACGCCTGATTACGAGGTCCCTTTGCGGGACCCGACCTTAACGGCTGGTTTCACCAGCCATTAAGGTAGGGTGCCGCAAAGGGACCTCGGTGCTAATTACGGTACCGCAATTTGCAGTACCGTACTTAGCGCCTTCCCCAGTCCCATTGAGCCCTATGGGGCGAAAATGGGAATGGGGAAGGGCCATGGTGAAATGGGGAAATACCGCCCCGCCAACCTTGGAATGGGGCGGTATTTCCCCATTTCACCATGGTGGACTCGTTACAATACCGGCCCCAACCATGGTGCTAATAGCGCCATGTTTTAGCGCCGGTGTTGTAATGAGGGCCAATGTTTCTAATTTTCTTTCTGTGTAGGGAATTTAAGATATGGGATTACAAAAAGAAGAGTCACAAAGGGTTTATTGTTTTCCTTTTGGAGTGGAATGAGGAAAAGGAACAGAAAATGACCAAAAAAACCAATCACAAAGTGATTTGTCAAAGAGGAATGAACAAAACAGGAGAAATATAAAATTAAATGGCACTCACAGATATTGCAATTTGAAAAAGACACACAACATGGCTCTGTGGCTATGGCACAAACTCTTTTCTGGATAACTATTTTCCTCCCACAAACAGCCAAAAAACAGCCCACAGCGAACAAGGAAGGGGCTGAGTATTCTTCAGGTCCCAGAACCTCTTCTGAGATCCAAGGACTGTGACTGACGTGGCAATGCTCTCCCACTTTCCCTCTTTCTCTCTGGCCGGTGCTCCGTTGGCCCTGCACCTCCACCTAAACATCTGGGGGTCATCTTCGACTCCACTCTTTCCATCTCATCTCACATCGCCAACATCTCTAAAAAGTCCCACTACCACTGCACCTTCTCGGAGGTATTCTACCTTTTCTCACTTTCCCCCAGAGGCTCAATGTCTCCAGGGTCCTGGTCCTCTCTAGGCTGGACTACTGCAACAGCATCTTTCTCAACCTTCCTTCTTCTACCCTCAGTCCTCTTCAACTCGTCCAGAACAGAACCGTAATACTTATCCTTGGCCTCAAGCCCAGGGACCACATCTCTCCGGCGCTAAAATCCCTTCACTGGCTCTCTGTGGTTGCAAGGATTATGTTCAAGACCCTTTGTATTGTTCACAAGGCTTTCTGTGGCTTGGGCCCACTCTATCTCTAACACTCTCTTCCTATATCCGCTCCTTCCCAAGCCCTCCACTCTTCTTCCTCCAACTCTCTGTGGGTGAGCCACTTCCCCAAGCAGAGACTTGGGGGGAGATCTTTATCCAATGCAGGTGCCTCCCTCTGGAACAGCCTTTGTGCCTCTCTCCGTCTTGAGCCGGATCTCTTTATTACCCGGAAACTCCTCAAGACGTTCCTCTTCGCCTCCTCCTCTCTCTCCCCTCCCCTGCTAACCACCTCTTTCTGCTCTCTCGCTCGCTTTCCTCTACTTCTGCTGAGTTTCACCGACTGGCTGCCTGGTGCACCTTCAGAGCCTCACAGGTCCCAAGTTTACCTCGTCCGGCTCCTGCACTTGCCTCCGGGCCTTGCACTTGCCACAGCACTACTACACTTCGGTTACGACCCATGAGAGTGGTATCTCTCTGCACTTAACCCATGTTCTGACAGGACTTGGCGCAGTTGGTCCCTACTGCCCCACCACACACTTCTTGTTCTGTGCACATGCATGATCTGAATGTTCCATGCCTAGTATAATCGTTTGTCTTGTCGTCCTTATCTCTTACCCCTCCCATGCATGGTTGTACTTTGAAACACTTCAGTATGTAAGTTGATGGGGTCTGATTGGTCCATCAAAGGAGGTCCTGCCTCCCGAGCCTCTTGAGCTGGTAATCAAGAAGATGTTGGTTATAATATGTGCACTTCCATGTATATTGTAACTTAACAGCCTCGGAAATAATTTGACATTTTACACATACGTGTTAAACACATTTGTCTTTTTCGGTTGCGTATACAAACAATAGTTTTCTTTTTTTTTTTAAATCAACATTTCAACTACTGATCGTGGACATATTTGGCATTCCACAGCCCTACGAGGACACGCTGCAATATATTATTTTGCAATCCACAGCAGACACATATTCCACTCTTAAGAGCACGTCATTAGAGCCTGTCA
The DNA here is from genome assembly GCF_040938575.1 of Ambystoma mexicanum. Classification (NCBI taxonomy): domain Eukaryota; kingdom Metazoa; phylum Chordata; class Amphibia; order Caudata; family Ambystomatidae; genus Ambystoma; species Ambystoma mexicanum. The sequence goes on from NC_090933.1 coordinate 1,180,887,780, forward strand.
ATAGCGCTCAGCATTCGTTTCTAAGTAACAGCTAGGAAGAGCAACTCCTTACAACACCGCAGGGGTGGTTCAGTTAATTATTGAGCATACCAGAACTCTATGAAATAAAAGAGGAAGAAATTGAAGCTCTCACCAAAAACATATTAGACTTGAACAAATCAACATCGAATAAAAGCGAACTATGATACACTTAATACCATTATGCAAGACTACAAATGTAGGGAGGAAGGAAGGGAAGAAAGAAGGAGGGAGGAAAGGAAGGAAGGAAGAAAGAAAGAAAGAAAGAAAGAAAGAAAGAAAGAAAGAAAGAAAGAAAGAAAGAAAGAAAGAAAGAAAGAAAGAAAGAAAGAAAGAAAGAAAGAAAGAAAGGAAGGAGGGAAGGAAGGAAGGAAGGAAGGAAGGAAGGAAGGAAGGAAGGAAGGAAGGAAGGAAGGAAGGAAGGAAGGAAGGAAGGAAGGAAGGAAGGAAGGAAGGAAGGAAGGGAGGGAGGGAGGGAGGGAGGGAGGGAGGGAGGGAGGGAGGGAGGGAGGAAGGAAGGAAGGAAGGAAGGAGCGTGCGAGCGAGCGGGAAGAGATGGAAACAAAGAGTGATAATGAAAGAGAGAATAAACAAGACAGTGATGTAAAGAAAGAAGGGAACATGATGCTGGAAAGGAAACCGCGTTACGTCTGTGATGCAGGCTATGTGTGAACCTGTTTAATCAATGCCTACCACTATCAATGTGATGAACACCAATAGGAAAGGGTATCTTTAATGCAAAATTACAGTCGAAAATCCTATAGGTGAAAACATTGTATACGATAGGAATGGTGCTTATTGGTAGAAAGGTTTTGTGCTGAATAATTCTATGACCTGTGCAGCGTATGTGATCTGAACCTATGCAGCGGATGCAATAATTGGATGCATAAAGCATTATGGGGAGTATTGTAATTACACGCTGCAAAGCCGGGAAACTCAAAGACATGACTAACATATGATGAGCAGAAATGGTCATAACTCGTTTAATTAGAATGCCAGCATGATCTATTGCTCTGCAGAAAGTGTGCAAAACTGGTTCAGGTTATTATTATCTTCCAGCAGATGTCCCTGCGGAGCACTCAGGGACTTTTTTGTTTTCCTGCTCATCTAATTGTTTTTTTCTAATACCAGGGGGTTCACATGTATTTAAGATGCATTGTGCATGCTTAACAGATTGTCTTCAAAGATACAGTCTGCTCGGAACCTATGAATAGGAAAAGACAAACACACGTTGACGTGTTGCATTCTATGGGGTAAGCCTGGCAAAATGCCTGAACATTGGCTTGTTGGTTATTTTATTTTTCCACCCGAATCCCCCACGCAGATTACGGGGTGTGAGTGGAAGTGCACAAGTAAACCTGGTCCTCCTGTCTGATTTTACTGCCGATCAGGAGTTTCCAAATATCCCTTTTGTAATTAAAGGCTCCATAGAAAGCCGAAGGGCGGAGTCTCTTGTGAGATACAATAACCATTCAAACCCAGAGTACTGCTTTTGCATAGTCACACATTGGTGTCATATATCTGGCTTTTATGAAAAGCCAGGTGACTTCTTCCTTCTGTGTCATTTCAGCTATGAGGCAGCGGGAGGGGGAAGAGAGAGAGAGAGAGAGAATACAATCTCTATGTATATATTCAATGAAAACACTTTGTTAATGGAAAGTTATGTTTACAAGTAAAACCAAAAGCTAAGCAACCATAACTTGCGCCACCACCGTGCACTTCTAAAACTAACACCCAGGACATCAAAGATTACATCACACATGTCATTGATGACATCACTGATAACATCACATACACAATTAATTTTGATGAAAAGTCTGTACAAGGGATTGTGTTTATAATGTTGGTAACACACCTGCGTTCCTACCCACCTGATTGGCTGTCTTCCCCGCCCAGAATGCTAATATTCAATTGTTTATTAGAGAAAAATATAAAAAGACAGAAACATTTTTTGATCCCAAATACTTTTCTCTAGCATACAATAAGGACCATAATCAATGGACCTTTATAACTATCCACTGTTTCCACAGTCCCCTTTCCACACGATGGATCATTAAAAGACCCAGATGGCACATGCACACCATCGCACAGGGCAGCCCTTCTACCCTTTTTAATTTGATATGTGTAACACTCACTCAATGCCTCCTTTCAAAAAGTCACACATCCTGAAAGACCAAAGAAATATCGAGGCCCAGTACCACACAATGAAATACGTCAATCAAGGGTCGAAAAGATACAAGTATCTTTTATTTCTGTACAGAGTTCAAAGCAAACAGATACCTATCTGGCTCCAACACCTCGCAGTGTGTACCAGCAGACACAGTGAGGGGTCAGAGTGCTGGACATCTTAACACTGGCTCTTTTATACAATTTTCAAAACATTGTCCAGCCCCTCTCCAAACTAATAATTTACATGATAGTGTTTGTGCCCAGTTCAAATGACAAATATTACAATATTGTGCAACTGATTTAACAAGTTTGCATGTCCATGAAGTTACAATGGTGACATTGGTTCTCTGATCCATAGTAAGCCTTGTTTCAAAATGGCTACAATATATTACGACCAAAGCACACGGTTTGAGTTTGTTCTACATTGTCTCATTGTTTATATGAGGATGAGGCTTGTGAGCGCAGACAACACTAGGATTGCAGTTCATACGAGTCACAAGGTTTCTTTGCATATAACAAACTGTCTGCTCTCGGTCATCCTAAATGTTGACAAAACTCAAAGGTTGTTCGGCTCGACTGCAAGTTGAAAACACAGTCCACCATTTTAGAACACAAGCAGGAGTCAAAATGCAAATGGCGGATGATTCTTAAAATGGTAGCAAAGTTGATAAAAAACCAAAACATTTCAGACGCAGTTTTCTGTGCAACGCGAATAGGCTTAGGCCAATATTCATAACAAGGCGGTATTATACAAATATAGTTTAACAAACCCCCCTTTTGGCCTAAGCCAAGAGCATTACTCAAACATTCGCTTTACTCAAAACCCCACGTCTCAATGTCTGTACATCCTGAATCACATTCTTCATAAATATCAATCGCCATAAGTTCCTTGATAGTAATATCCTTAATTACAAAAAGCATTAGCAGTTTTCTTGGGTGCATGTACCTTTGGTCCTAATGTACCTATAGTTTGTGCACAACATCCTCCTAGCATCGAACATATGGCAGGAAGACATTGTACACAACAACATCAAAACTGTAGAACACCAAGAACTATCATCAGGACTGCAAAGAGCTTCCAACTCCATGAACGTAGTAAGTCCCAGAACCAAGCATTAAGATCCCAGTTTCCTTCGGGGACATGTACTTCCGTACTCAAGGTATGCAGATTTTGTATTGCCTTGAATATGGTAGGGGAGGAGTCAGGTACGAAAACACAACATGCAGATCCCACCAATTTGCATACCCCACTACGCTCAGCTAGGATGACGTCTAACACCATCCTATTTTGGAGGACCACTAATCTAAATGCTTTTTGCTCTAGCATCATGTTGTACAGAATATCGGTGGTTCTATTGATGGTTTTCTCCAGTACCCCTAGTCTTCTGAAATCCTCAGAGTTCATTATCTGTCCCTTAAATGGCACAAAGGATTTTGGTACATCATCCATGACTTGTGAAGTAGTATCACCATTATCTTTCCGCCTTGGATGAGCTCTAGAGTATTCAGAGGTAGTAGCCACATATACCCCTGGTAACAAGATACCAAAATAACAAGTACCCTGTCAATCGCTATGTAACCAAGGATAAGCTTCATTGCCAAAAACAAAGTAAACAGGGACTCCTACATACAAAGGTCTGTCCTCACTGGTTAGATTTGCAATGTTAGCACAACCCTCGAATGTACCCATTGGCTGAGAACCATCCCTTTGTATACAGAAGGAAACCGAGTTGGGGCTATGATTAATAGTATAGGAAGGAGGCATGGCATCCCAGTTGCCTATTGGAGCCAATTTGAAAAAGAATCAGCGATTGGAAAGGTCTAGAGAGTCTATTGGAAGGCCTAATAGAAGCAACATTGAGTTTGCTTCTATTTGCGAAGCGGGAACATCCCAAAGGTGTTAGGACTCGTTTTTCGAATTCATTCAGGTTAGTCCCATCGAATTTCCCAAAAATTCTATAATTCCAACAACCAAAGTATAGTGCCCTTAGTGAGGCGTAGCATGCAGTAGTTAAAGGAAGAGGATGAATATATCAGCCCAGTCCATTTTCCCGGTGTTGTGGCAAGTGTGAACACACCCAGCACTTTGTTCTGCTCAGAATCGCATGGGTCGCCTTCATGATCATGAGGAGAGTGTTATTGTGATAACCCTGTCTATGTTGGGAGTCTCGAGGAGGAACAGTGTGCAGTCGCACGAAAGGAGGAGACACAGTGGAGATAATTTCAGTGGGTAACAAAGTCTCAAGTGGATGCACCCCTTCCATATACCAGAACCCAAGCGAAAATATAATTATCAGACCGAACAGTACTGTGATTAGAAAACAATGGGTCCTCAGGGACCATGATCTTTGATGAACAGATTCTTTGTCAGCCACAAGACCAATAACTTGTTCCGTACAAGTATATTTAGGAAAGGACATTGTTTCTCAGAGTCTGTTTAGAAGCCTCTCCATTAGGCTCTTTTAGTTCATTCATCGGTGGCTCCTGACCACGTGGCCTATCTTGCTTGAAGGTGACTTTGCCGGTCCCTTCCTCTTATTTATGTTTCAGCGAAAGAGTGACAAGGGACTGGCTCAATGACAATTCCTTGTGGTCACAGCCGATGCTGTGCTGCATGTCTGATTCCTCGGACTCAGATTGTACCTCAATACTCCAGGTATGGTGTGATCTGCGAACAGAGTGTCGTCACTTCCTGGAGGAAGTGATGAAGCAGAGGCAAGATTGCTCAATGGTGCAGAAAGATCGTGAGAAGAACTTAAAGGTGAAACAGCAGTCTCGCCAGGCCCACAGGCTCAGGAAGGATTTCCGGGACACCCTCTGTGTCGGTTAGAACGGGCTTGTGATGAGGAACAGAGTGAACAATCTCCTTCTCTTCCCCTCCATCGCGTGGCAGAGGAAAAGGTATCTTCTTGACGTGCGTTGCATGGATCCAGTGTCGTTTTCCTTCTACTTGTACAGCAGTCTGTGTGGCCAACAGGACTTGAAACGGTCCTTTCCAGCGAGGTGCGAGACAGGATGCTCTTTCAAATGCCTTGACAAGCACCCAGTCGCCGGGTCAGAGTCGATGACCTGGCCCCTCAGATTTTACTGGGAGGGCTATTTGCACCTGTTAATAAATCAAATACAAGTTTTGAGTTAACTGGTCACAGTACTCAGAAAGGAGCAAATGCTGTAAATCTTTCAGCTGCTTAGGTTTAGGTATATTCCAAATAGTGGCTCGTCTCCCCATGATTATCTCATAGGGAGAGGGCCCAGTCTTTGTTTGTTGGGTCGTCATGAACAATAGAGCTATGGGTAAGGCGTCTGACCATTTCAAATTGATACTGGCACAGATCTTAGCCAATGTATTCTTCAATATACCGTTGTTGCTTTCTACAAGTCTGGCACTCTGATCGTGTCTGGCCGAATGGAACCATTTATTGATTGTAATCCTGCTCATACTTGCAGGATAACAGCAGCGATAAAATGTGGACTATTGCCCGACCAAATGACCCTCGGCAAACCAAACCTAGGAAAATATTCTTTCAGCATGGTTTTCGCCGTTGTCATTGCTGTGGCATCTTTTAAAGGGAAAACTTGGAACCATTTGCTAAATGCACAAATGACTACCAGAACATATTTGTAATTCTGACAATGTTCCATTTCAATGAAATCGAAGTGTATAACCTCGAAAGGCACAGAGGGGGGACCAAAACTACCCCTCGGTGTCGATGTACCCTTCCCCACTTTATGATGTAAGCATATCATGCCATTTTGGGCCAAACGCTCAGCAATTTTCGAGATATTTACATTCACCCAGACAGGTTCAAACAGTTTACAAATCTTTCTAGCACATATATGAGTCGGTCCATGAGCCATCGTAACCATAGCGGTGACATAAGCATCAGGTAGCATCCATCTTTGATTTGCATTATCTATCCAACAACCTTTATCGTCTAAACGTGCTAAACCCTCAGCTCCTTCATTAAGCTCTTCTGAAGTGGAATCAGCCTGAATGTCTTTTATACAACCAATACCTTCATCTATTATACAAGTGTTAGTGGCTTCTTTTGTTATATGCATTTCAGAAAACAAATCGGTGGCAGTTTGTTTGGCTATTCTGTCAGCAAAAGCATTTCCTCTCCCCACATCATCTGTTACTTTCTGGTGTGCGGCTCACTTTATTATTGCTGAGTAGGAAGCGTAAGTGCTGAGAGTAGCAAACTATCAAAGTGCCATGTTGTATCTTAGTTCCATGTGAGGTCAAGAAACCTCTTTCTGGCCATAATCTAATGAAGTTGTGAACCACCCCAAAGGCATAGTGACTGTCTGTAAATATGTTCACTCTAAGCCCTTCGGAAAGTTCACAAGCTTGTGTCAATGCAATAATCTCTGCGGCCTGCGTGGAGTTATGCAGAATTCTTTTGGTTTCCACAATAGTGCTTAATGTAGTGATGGCATAAGCAGCAGTGGATGTACCTTCCCGAAGTTTGAAGCAGGCGCCTTTGCAAACCAGCTCCCCTTGTGGATCTTTTAATGGTGTATCAGTTAAGTCAATTCTGCCTTTAGGCTCTTGTTCAGTGGTATAGAGGCAGTCATGTGACATCTTGTCACTGCAAGCAATTCTTTACGGAAGAGGCAATAGTTCGGCCGGATTTAATGCACAACATTTCTTAATTTGGGTATGTGGTGCAAATAGAATCCGCTCGTATCTAGTTAATTGTGCTGATGTGAGAAGTTGCATTTGCATTCTGTTTAGTGGAACGTCCACAGAGTGAGGTACCATCACGGTTAAGGAGTGACCAAGAACCATACCCTCACTTTGTTTTACATATGCAGCGGCAGCAGCAACAGCTCTCAAACATCTCAGCAAAGTGTATGCAACAGGGTCAAGCGTGGAGGAAAAATAACCGCACAGTCTATTCTTCCCTCCATGTTATTGCCTCAACACAGCGAAAGCGCATCCATCGCATTCATGCACATACAAAACAAAGGCCTTGTCATAATTTGGTGTGCCCAAAACTGGTGCTGAACACAACGCAGCGTTGAGCAGATCAAAAGCTTTCTGGCAATCCAAGTTCCACGGTAAAGGCAAAGAAATGCCCTTCTTTGTCAATGCCAACATTGGTTTTATCATTAATGGAAAGTTAGGGATCCACTGTCTACAGTATGAAGCCAAGCTTATCAAGGCTCTGACCTCTTTCTGTGTATTTGGGACAGACAAGCTAGAGATGTTTTTTATCCATTCAGGTATCAGTCTTCTCCCCCCCTTTGACAGGAGATAGCCTAAATAGGACATCCAGTCGACAATATTGAAATTCTTTCAATGAAGCCTTATGCCCATGTTCTGCTACATCAATAAGTAGCAACACGGTGCCCTCCTTGCAAGTAACTTCTGAATCTGCAGCTAAAAGAAGATTGTCGACATACTGTAACAACATACTAGTGGAAGGCAACTGAAGTGTATCGAGCTGCTCCTTCAAAGCTCTATTATAAATGCTTGGACTCTCAGTGTACCCTTGCAGCACACCATTGAATTTAAACGAGCGTCCCACTAGGGTGAACGCGAACAAATATCTACTGTCAACATGTACAGGAATACTAAAGGAAGCATTCTTTAGATCCATAACGCTAAAATGAGTAGCTGTAGCTGGAATCATCGTTAATATAGTGGTCACATCAGGCACAATTGGAAATTGTGGAGCCACAATATTATTGATAGCACGTAAATCAATAATAGAACAGAAAGGAATTGCATTATCCACTTTCTTATACACTGGTAGAATCGGACTATTACACAAACTTCCGGCAATTTCCTCAATCACTCCTCGATGTACAAAATCAGAAACTATACTCTTTAAAGCTTGTTCCCCGTCAACTGAAATTTTATACTGTGGAATACGTGGTAGTTTAACACCTGGTTTCAACACAATTTTAACAGGTTCAATTTGTAAAATACCAACTTCATTATCATCAACCGCCCATAAACATGCCGGAAATGTATCCAATTCAGTCGGTAAAGGCCTAGTCAAAAATGTTGAAACAGAAGTTTGTTGAGGTGAAATCATCAAATGCACTCCATCCGGAGATGAGTAACTTACCGCATTCAATTCTTTCAACAGAATCAACCCCAACATGTTTTTGACACAATTTGTCTTCAAAAGAAATGGACATGAATCGGTGAATACCCCCAGTGAAATCGGTACCGACTGAGAGACAGGACAAACCACTGGCGTACCAGAGAACCCTACAGAAATGTTATTCTGCCCTGACAGTGGAATATCTGGAACTCGTGAATGATCAATGGAACACTTCTGTGCTCCTGTATCTATCAAAAATAGATGTTTCCTATTCCCCACCTTCATTTCTACGTAGGGCCCTTTCTGATCGACAGGAATATGTACTGGATCCAAACTCTGCTTCGGGCTGTTCTAACAGAATAGTACATCATCAAATGCAAGGTCCTCAGAAAGATAAACAGTCGAAGGATTATTACAAATGTTCCCATTATTTGCACTATGCTGCTGACTATCCTGTGAAAAATGGCTGTTGATTCTGAGCGAACTGATTTCTACCAGAACGACCTATCCCAGGACGGCCTCTGGATCGTCTACCCATGGTACCATATGTGTTATTTGATCTCTGCAGAAGAATCGGGCATGGTGCTCGCTGATGACCAATAAGCACATTGGTTCATGTGTACAGGACCCATCTGCGCATTACTCTGTGGGGCAAACTGTTATCTAAACTGTGTATTGCCACCTCTAGTTCCTCTTACTATTTGCTGCAACAATACTTTGGTTTTCAAGTCTCCCTTCTTCTTTTCTATCCTCTCTTTTTCATTATTGACCCTATTTTCATAATACTGAGCCATGCGCAATACTTCAGACTGCGATTTTGCTTGCCAGGCGCTTTTGGAAGTCATAATTTGTGACTGGATATCAGGCAACAATCCACGCACAAATTTGTCCACAAACAGCCTCGGTATTAAGTCCTGACCGCTAAAATCCCAAAACACTTGTTCGAACCGATTAAAAAATTTGGTAGAGCCCTCAGATTTCCCCTGGATGCAAGCTGTAAACTTGTACCAAACTATTCTTCTCTCTGGAAACAAAGTCTTCAATGTTGTAACTATTCTGTCTGGCAGTGTCATTATCACCTGTGGCGGTTTCTCACCAGCATTCCTTTTTCCATCTATTCGTACTAAGTTAACCCATGTGTCACCCAGTCCTGCCTGATCATCTACAGTTCAAAACCCTCTGCATTGTCCACAAGGCTTTCTTGGGCCTGGGGCCTAAATACCTTCAACTCTCTCTTCCTAAATATCTTCCTTCCCGAGCCCTACGCTCATCCGTCTCCAACTCCCTCAGGGTCAGCCGCTTCTCGAAGCAACGAGCTGGGGGTAGATCTCTCTTCGCGGCTGGGGCCTCCCTCTGGAACAGCCTTCCTGCCTCCCTGAAACTTGAGGAGAACCATCTCCGGTTCCGGAAGCACCTCAAAACCTTCCTCTTCACTTCTGCTTTCTCTCTCCCTCTCCCCTGCTAAATTCTTCACCTAAACTGCACTGATTCTGCAACTGGGCCACACTCACCGATCTCGGTCCTGGGCCCAGACACTCTTCACTTGCACTGCCTCCCTGGTAACCCCTGCACTGCGGGACTGTCTCTGTATCCCTACAGCCCCCCCCAGCACTTGTCTGCACTTACCTTGCACTTGCCACCAGCTGGCCCTATTTATTTATTATTTTATCTCTATTCTACTTATTTGTACTGCACTCCCCCCTCTCCCCCTTCCCCTTGCACTTTTTCCCTTCACCCTACCCCTGCACTTGCGCGGTCTGAATGACATCTGGCCTAGTAGGATCGTTGTCTGTCTTCCCCTTGTTCCCCCCTCCCTGCCTCGTCGCGCCTTGAAACACTTGTGTATAGGCGCGTTACAAATGCCATATCATATCATATCATATCATATCTGTTTTCATAAATCAGCAGGTAGGATCACAGGGAACATCAAATCTATATCACCGAGCGTGACAACTGACGGATGCAAGACAGATTCTATTTCCTTTTAAAATCCTGTTGGTTTTTTCCTAATATCTGGAATCGCCTGTCTAATAGTGTTCACTTCTTGTCTAGAAAATGGGACATGAACAAACTGTGAAACATAATGAGCTTCAATAGTGGTGGCTGCAGGGCCTGTTGCGACATTCGCTGGAATTTCTACTTTAGGAACAAATGTCGGAGGAACCTCCCTCATTGGCAATTGAGAAGCAGGCAATTCTGAACGTTCGTTAAGCAGCAGAGCTAAATCAAGTGACAAAGCAGTTAAAGAAGTATCGGGCGAAAATGCTCTCTTATAAATGACCATCAAATCTGCGGGACAACAAACCTTTTTCTTAATAAAGTCATCCTGCAGGTACGCTACCATTACCTGTAACACTTTCCTTTGCATAGCCGGAGCATACTGACTAAACGTGTCATGTACTTCAATGGGAGAAATTGTAACATTCAAAATCCATCTAAGCGCATCTCTTGTGCAAATAAGCGTTTCTTCACTCATTGGTTTACAAGAAGGAAGAAATCGATTCTGCACATATGAAGCTTCCAATCTATTACCATCTATTTCATCATTGTGTAACTGATCTAACTCCCTCTTAAACTCAAAAACCCTCTCAAAATGCTCATGTAATTTCTCTGCAGTGTCCCTTGAGTGAGCTAAGACATTCAAATCCCTCAACCCTTGTGGGACATCCATGTCCGTCAAATCACTCCAAATGTCAGCCAAGTGCATTCCCATCCCCTCTATCAAAATATTCTGTTCGGGCATACTTTCTTGGTCAGAAATTGCAATTAAGACAGCTGTTATTTCACATTCCTCTATATATTTCTTAGCCCATGCATACAATTCTCTTTCTAGCTTTAGAAACTGTACTACGAGGCATTACTTTTGAACCAGCACTTGCCCCTTCAATTGGTACAAGTGGAGCAGAACCACTTGGAAACGAAAGTTCAGACAAATCTTGTACAACAGGTAGTGGAGACACTACCGCTGGCGGTAAAGACGGAGTTAAGGGAACAGCAACTGTCGGTAAGGGCGGAGATGCAGAAGGGGGAACAACAACAAGAAGAGGAGCAACAACGGGAGGAACAGAAGCAAAAATGGGAGGAGGTGCAACAGCGGAAAGAGGTTAAACCGACAGGGAGAGTCACAACAGGAGGTGATGCAGTGGCAACAGTTCTATGCTCATTTAAAAGCTTATCGATTAGCTTGTCTGAGGTATGAAAGTCCTGTTTTCTGTACCCCAAGTTGAAAAGTCTTATCCATGCTTCTAATAGATCCTGTCCTTTTCTGTTCATCATAAAATAATACTTTTTCAGAGTTAGATATATGTCGACATGCGTGTTTGTCTTTCTCTTAAGTTAATGCATAGCTTCCTTTCTCCAATTCTTAATTACATCAAATGCTGCAGCCCTAGCCTTTTTCTTTAACAATATAGACTCCAAATTCTCCATACAGGCAATTTCAATTTCAAAAGTTTCATACCATGAACTGGCCACTGAAATTCGGAAGCATGTCTAGTTTGTCTGTGCCAATTATCATTAAATACTATACTACCAAGGCCGTACTTACAGTACATAGTACATGCCGGTGAACCCTCAGGTGGTGCCGGTCAGCCATATTCCAAAGATTGTCTGTCTCTGCGGAATAAATCCCTGTAACAGGCAGACAATTTCCCAGGTATGTCGGATCACTGGTGTTACCTGGCGTCGTTTGAATCCGTGGGTGCAAATCTACAACCAAATATCAGGATTCTTAGGAATCGGGGCACAACTCATCTGATTACAAAATACAAAGGAGGTCTGATTGGATTACAAAGGATCCTCGTGGTTGGCGATTTCGGCAAAGAGCCTGCCTCGATATGGGGACCCTCGTCAAGATGTCCTCTCGAACCGCGTGCTCACCATTCAGGGATCGGATCGTGCAGTACTGTTTAGGTATTGCGTCTCATACAAAGGGGCTCACTTTTTCTCACTCTCCAAACCCGGTCCGAAAGCCGCATCTTCTTTTCAGTGAGGTGACATCAAACTTGAGGGTCCCTGTTCGGGCGCCATCTGAAAAACCAAAGAAATATCGAGGCTTAGTACCACAAAATGAAATATGCCAATTAGGGGTCGAAAAGATACAAGTATCTTTTATTTCTGTACAGAGTTCAAAGCAAACAGATATCTATCTGCCTTCCAACACCTCGCAGTGTGTACCAGCAGACACAGTGAGGGCTGAGAGTGCTGGACATCTTAACACAGGCTATTTTATACAATTTTCAAAACATTGTCTAGCCCCTGTCCAAACTAATAATTTACATGCTAGGGTTCGTGCCCAGTCACATGACAAATATTACAATATTGTACAACAGATTTAACAAGTTTGCATGTGCATGAAGTTACAATGGTGACATGTGTTCTCTGATCCATAGTAAGCCTTGTTTCAAGAATCACTACAATGTATTATGACCAAAGCACACAGTTTGAGTTGGTTCTACATTATCTCATTGTTTATATGAGGATGAGGCTTGTGAGTGCAGACAACACTTGGATTGCAGTTCATATGAGTCACAAGGTTTCTTTGCGTATAACAAACAGTCTCCTCTCGGTCAGCCTAAATGTTTACACAACTCAAAGGTTGTTCGGGTCGGCTGCAAGTTGAAAACACAGTCCACCATTTTAGAACACAAGCAGGAGTCAAAACCAAAATGGCGGATGATTCTTAAAATGGCGGCAAAGTTGATAAAAAATCAAAACTTTTCAGACACGGTTTTCTATGCAACGCGAATGGGCTTAGGCCAATATTCATAACAAGGCGGTATTATACGAATATAGTTTAACAATTCATCCACCAATAAGTTCCAAAAAATGTACATATAACCATAGGACCATATTAAGCTTCAACACACCAACTGACACTTAACAATCTTTTACAAATCTTTTGCATCTACATTTCCCTTACTTATACAACAAAAATGTTACACAATGCTCCTATAAATGCACATATGCATTGTGCAGTGAGAGAAGTGCATAAATAGAACGGGCAGTGCAGATGGGCACATGCTCATGAGAACCCAGGAGGAAAATGTCAAGCTATGCCAAGGTGGGACGCAACTGGGTAACTGCTGGAGCAGAGGAGTCCCAACGGTGGGATGCATCTTAACATTGACATCCGATTCGATAGCTAACATTCAAGTAAATCACCCATCGCTTACACTCTTAGGAGACTTCAATATCTGGCTCGATATCCCCAACAACCCCTTGACCCACCCGCTGGTTGACAGTCTTGATATGCTCAACCTCTCCGATCATACGACTGGTCCAACACACTCAGGTGGGCACACCCTTAATGCAATTTTCAGCTCCCATGACCTGGTTTATATATCCCATCCTAAACCACTCATCTGAACCCGACTACTATGCCATCCCTGTCTCCATCCACACCCATGCCCCTCCTCCTACAGCTACCCCGCCACCCCCTGGGATCTCAAATGTTGGAACACAGTCAAGATCCTTCCCAACCTAGCCGAAGCCCTGCTTCTCCGCCCCCCTGCAATGCTCCCCCAATAGAGCTTTAAACATCAACTCGTTCGACTCCTGGCTTAATGACTCACTAATCCCTCTCACCCCATCGCACCTGGCTTCCTCACACCAAGGACCCTTCCCCAAATGGTTCACGCCCCTCTTGAGGAATCCCAAAAAATAGAATAACTCTTTTGAACGCAAATGGCAAGCATCTAAAACCAATCTCAGCAGATCCATGTTCGTCCTGCACCACCGTAACTGCAAAGCTGAAATCTGAAGGGACAAAAACGTATCCTCAACTGTGGCAACTGCAGCAAAGAACTCCACATTATCATGTCAGAATTCGTCAAAGCCACTTGCTCCTCTACCCAATCCACCCACACACAATCACTCTGCGACTCCCTCTCCCTACACTTCTGTAACACCGCTGTTGACAGGACCTCCCTTAATGCAAACTGTCCTCCATCTCCCACTCCACACCGCCAACCCCTACTGATCCCATTGCCCTAACTCCGAATTTCCCTACCTTCGAATCCCTCAAACCCATCTCGAGAAACGAGTTCCTTGACCTACTATCAGGCAGCAAACCCTCTAGGTCACCCCTCGGCCCCCTCGGCCCCTGCCCTGCCTCTGTCTGTCACAAAATTATCTTGTCTACCTGCGCAGGAGAACATGCAAGAGCCTTTCTAAATGAATCCCTCACCTCAGGCATCTTCCCTGATAACTTCAATATAGCGCCTGTCAAGCCACTTCTAAAAAAGGCATCCCTTGACCCTCTTGACCTCAAGAATTATAGACTGATCTCCAACGCCAGATTTCTCGCGAAACTCATTGACCGGACTACATACTCCCAGCTCAACTCCTTTGTAGAATCCAACTGCCTCCAAGACCCACAAAATCAGACCGCGACATGGAACGGAAACCACTCTGATATCAATCTGGGATGATCTCAAGGTCACTGCAGACTTGGAAGGCTGTGCAGCATTGATTCTCCTCGATCTCTCTGCAGCCTTTGACATGGTTAACCACTCAATCAACATTGACCGCCTTCACTCGCCAGGAATCCGTGGCACTGCTCTCAAATGAATTGACTCCTTTCTCAGCAACAGTAAACAAATAACCCTCCACTCCCCTTATGTCTCAACTGCTCGCTCGATGAACACTGGAGTACCCCAAGGTGCATGCCTGTCTGCTCTCCTGTTCACCCTCTATATGTCCACTCTACCAGGAACCATCCGCATGCACATCTCCTATTACAACTACACTGATGATACCCAAATTATCCTAAGAATTCCCAGGTCAGGCACCAACCCCCTTCCTGATTTTGAAACCTGTCTTTGCGATATTGACCGATGGATGACAATAAACCACCTCCTTTTGAACCGTGATAAAATGGAAATCATGGTGTGCGGCAATACTGCCCTTCTACCACATCCACTCCGTTGGCCCCCGTCCCTTGTCCCTCCGCTCACCCCCTCGAGGTACAGTGAAAAACCTAGGCTGCACTATGGACTCAGGCCTAACCCTCTCCTGTCAGATCAACAACGTGTCAAAATGCTGTCACTACCACCTCAAACTTCTCAAACGGATTTTTCCCTACCTCTCTTACCCGGACATACTTGCCGCAATTATGTCTATTGGGATGTTGAGACTGGACTATGCCAACTCCCTATACCTAGGAGCTCTTTCATACCAACTCAACAAACTCCAAAGAGCCCAAAGCGCTGCCACAAAACTGCTGCTTGCACTGGGTCTAAGAGATCACATCTCACCAGCTCTCCAAACCCTCTACTGGCTCCCAGTCACGCGAAGGGCCACCTTCAAGACCCTATGCTTCACTCACTGAGCAGTGCACAAGAACAGCCTGTGGTGCCTACAGGAAAATATAAAACCATACCTCCCATCCTGCACCCTAAGATCAAGCACTGCCCTCCTTCTAGTGATTCCAACCTCTAATTCTGTCAGGATCAGAGGATCCACCTGTTCAACCTTGTCCCCAACTCTGTGGAACTGGCTTCCCCCACATATTCAGCACTCCCAAGACTATTTGTCATTCTGCAAAGCTCTAGAAATGTGGCTCTTTCCGTAATATCGACCATGACCACCTGAGGGGATTTAACCTTGCAACCAGATCACTAATGCTCAATGAAATCCTGTGCAATGACACCACTGAATACAATTACTAAGTCACTACTAAGCAAGTCCATGCTTGAAATCCGAAAAGCGAGCTCCTTAGATCATAAATACACCAAACACACACCTCACATATCAGCATGCTTACTCTCTACACTATCACACAATTATAATGCAGCTACACCCCTCGATCGATACGGTTTAGCTGCTCGCATGCGAACATTACCCCACGAACACCTCATCATTCTATTAAAATGCAGCTACATCCCATGTCAATTTGGCCTAGCTGCACACATAAGCGTCCTACACAGGCCTAACGCAGCAGGAACCCAGTCTTGGTGTCCACCCTCCAGAGTGCACACATTCAACTGATATGAATACAACCACACCTAATGCTAGCATGCAGCTGCCATCAGACAATTACACCAGCTGCACACATTATGGTGCACCCAAACACCCTATGACACCTTACTCTTTCAACTGACCTGGACTACATTCCCCGAGGGTGTGTTGAGGTCATATCAATGATACATAGAGTGCTATTGGAATGCCAAGTAACATAACATAACATCTGTTTAAACAATGTTTTTTCTGTCAATGAAATAGGTTTTTATAAGTGAAAATATTTCATGGTGTTACATCACTATATATAAGTTAATAATAATTCCTCTTTTCATATATGCCCACGCCCAGAAAAACGTGAATGCTAACATGTGCCACACTTAGAATTGTGAACACCGGCCTGCGTGGCGCTCAGATGGAGTTGTGAATGTTAGCATGCCCACACCTGGACGGGTCTCTAGACACTAGCCTGTGCCGCATCTGGATGGGGGTGTGAGGGTTGGCATGACCACACCTGGATGGAGTCCTAATCATTGGCCGGAATATGAAGGGCCAACAGGTGTCACACTCAGACAGAACTACGAATGTTAGAATGGTAAAGGTCAGGTAACCCACTAACCAATATAAGCTCAAACTCTGCATACTTTTCTAACTCAAAAAACTCACACAACCATCTCTCGCACAACAAGCCACACGCACTTCACAACACTGCAACAACACATAAACTGGAACAACAGCACACGCGGACTGACTCTAATCCGATACCCGCACCAAAGCTCAGCACCCGGTGTATACTGAGTTGAAGCTGCCAACAGAACACCACTCCTCTCACTACCCTACTCCCTTCTTCACCTTACTAACCCATCCCACCTTTATCATTTACAGATCCGCCTGAGCAACTGGGGACCAATTCCGTTGGTGACGGTGCGCACTACAAATACCTTTAACATTTAACATTTAACATTTAACATTTAACATTTAACATATATGTGAAAGAACTATAAACCTTCTTCAACAAACATATGTTTTGCAACACATACTTATGTCTGTTGTTATCAGCAATGCATGCTGGTGATGGAAATCATTGTTCAATTGCCTATGGCATAAGGCTCCATCCTGACCCCAGCCACACAAAACCACCCCTATTATTCACTGCACCTACCCTGCATCCTAGCTCAGTGCCCACCATACCCTAATAATCTAACCAATGGACAGTGCTCATGACTTGCAACCATGGCCAGTCTACAAATCCATGGGCCATAGGCTGTGGCCATGCTGCATTCCCCATTGAGTACACATTTGTGTTTGCCGAGAACCAGACCCACTACCCAGACACCAAATTTATATCACTAGTTTTTCTACTTACATTCTTACACTTTCTTAAAATGAAAGACATATTTCCAAAAAACATGCTTTTGGGTCCATGCTAATGCTCATCGTGCAAGTTTGTTGTAGTCTAGTCCTCCAGTTAAGGCTGTATGAAGCCACAAGCAGAGTGTTCATTCTCATGCAAACCTACTACTTCGGCGAAGCCGCATGCCCCAATAATCAAATTACAGTACACATTTCTTCTTGCTGACGGCCAGGCCCATTGGCCAAACACCAATGTTATATCACTGTGTTGTGTACTTACATTTTACACTTTAAAAACAAACAAAAAAAACAAGACAAATTTGCAAAACCATGCTTTCCAGTTCTTGCTGACCCTCCTTGTGCATGTTTGCTACAATCCCATCCTGCACTTCAACCTGTACCACATTGCTGGTCCATGGTGGCCATGCCCATTTTAACCTCATTGCTGGTCCCTCGTAGTCCTGGGCAGTAGCCACATTGTCCATGTCATGCCATTAGACCATGACCCAGACAATCTGGCCACTGACCATAGCCACAGGCTATACCTCAGTCAGCAAAGGCATATCTCTATTTTACATTATGACACTTTTCAAAAAATAAAACAGGGACTCATTTGCAAAACCATGCTGTCAGGTCCTTGCCAAAGCTCCTTGCACGAGGTTGCTGCAAATCTGGCCATGTTTTATTTTTTCAAAATGAACATACATACAATAGTCATATAACTTAGCCCTCACTTGATAAAATCCATTCGAACATTCAAGGTTGGATCTATAATCTTTCTGAAAACGTGTGTCAACATTCGTCAAACGGTAAACAAGGTATAAGCCATCTAAAAATGTTGAGACACCCCATCTCATTTTGCCCCTCTTGACAAAATCCCACCAAGCTTTGCAAAAACATTCATATCTAGGTCTACAATCTTTTTTGCAAACTGATGTGCAGATTTCTCAAATGGAACCACATGTATATGCCATTAAAATATTTTGGAACCCCCCTCTAATTTTGCTCCCTTTTGAAAAAACAGCACCACACTTTGCAGAACCATACAGAGTTCTAGAGTGCAATTTCTGAGTGGGCTAAAGTTATAAGCTATCCAAAAACTCATTTTCACCAACCCTGTTATGCACAAATAAGTATAGATGTCCCTGAAAATCACAGGACTGCCCCAGACTATTCGCAGACATTGGAGAAGAAACGCCAAAGTTTTTGGCTTTTCCTCGCCATATCCCATCCCATCCTCATCACCCCTCACCTCCCCAGAGATTGTTTCATTAGTTTGACATGTGCAATGTTGTGTTTTTCAAAATCATAGTACTGCAATGTTCACAGACCTCTCGCTCAGTCCGCGAATCCAAAATAGCGGGCCTTCACCAAAAATATGATGCACCTCATGCTTTTCATCAAACAGTCAGTGGGGGAACAGGGAAGTGAGTCTGCTGACCGAACCCAGATATCACACATATTTTTAATCTACTTTTTGATAATTAAAAAAAAAAAAACAAATGTATGGATTTACACCAAATTTACAAAAGCACACTTTTGGGACCAAGCCGCTACTCCAGCCCCAATTTTGGTGAAAATTCGTCCAGCGGTTCTGGCTGTAGGCGTGAGCTGAATATTTTTTTCCATTGTGTCTATGGGAAAAACCACACATTTCACAACCCTCTACAACTTTGCCGCCCCTGCGCGAAACCTCACTAAACTTTGCAGAAACAATCTGACGGAGTCATATACTTATTATGCAAAGTTTTGTGAGGATTTGTCTGGGGGGGGCGAAGTTATAAGCCGCCCAAAAAGTGCTCTTCCTATGGGGTAAACAATTTAACCATAACTACAGGGCACCTACCGCAGGCCCGGTAATAAAATCAATATGTGTCTGAGTTGGTATTTGTGGGTTTGTGGCTTGTGAAGCATTGTTCCAAATACCACACTGTTTCACCAAACTGCACCACATTTTGCATACTTACCTGTTAGGACCCACCGGACAATACTGGCTTAGGATATTTGGAACCCCATTCCCAGCAATTCAGCACAAGTCAAAATGTGTTGGTGGGTTTGTGGCTTGGCAAAGCATTGTTCCTTATACAATTCCACACTGTTTCACCAATATGCACCACATTTTGCATAGCGACATGTTAGGACCATTTGGACATTACTGGCTACATGACATTTAGACACCCCACCCTTTACCTGGATTTCTGCAAAAGTAACAATTTGTTTCTGGGTTTGTGGCCGCCAACAAAGCCGTAAACCATGTTCACCAGGAAGGGAAACAAAAATGTATGGAAGGTGAATGAACCTGGGAGGCGAAGGTGAAGGCATGTAGCATTCCAAATTTTTGCCGCATCAGGTCAAATTACTTTTCCAGAGATGATGCCGGCTGATGAAGCCAAAACCATGTACATCTGGAAGGGAAACAAACATGTTCTTTTTCAACTGGCCCCGACAAAAGGAACAAAACATGAGGTCCGTATTGGACCTCAAAAACCACGTTTCAAGGCCTTAGGAAGCATGGATTCTGACATATTTGCAACGCAATGCACCCCAATAAATTGCACCGTACAGGGTGAGGTGAAACAGTGACCTACTGGATCATTAATTTTCAACAATTGATGTGAGTCTTACCATGTCTTTCGACAGTACCCATTCGGTGAAGGGGTACTTCTGCTAGTTAATTATATTCACTGCCCTGTGCGCCTTTTCTTTTGTCAATTTGTGTTGTTTTCCTTAATGGCTTGGTTTTACTACAGAAGTACATTGGTTGGTTTATCTATGTGCATTCTGAAATTTTCAGTTGAAGGTTCACTTGGTCTACTTCTGCCCTATGGCAAATTGACTATTTCCCTGCAGGTGTACAAGAATGAGCAGAAGCTGAATGCCTCCTCAGCCCTTACATTTCTACAAACCATGTGCCAGCACAAACATGAATGTAAAACAAATATACCTCCTTCACCTTCTGTGGTAACGTGGCAGAGGGACGGCTCTGCACTTAAGAGGGGTTCGATGTGGTTCAGTAGCAACCCAAATGGCAAAGGATAACTGTCCATAATAAAGGAATGTCCAATCAGGGTTCTATACAACTATGTATACTTCAATAAAATAAACCATATGCAATATTAACTAGCAAGAAAAAAACTAGAACAATCCAGCCCACTAGAAAAAACACAGAATATGCAAAGCTAGCAGATGCAGCACTCTGGGTTACGAAACAGGGGGAGAAAAAGCAATTAAAGAATGCAATGTACAAAAAGGAAATATGCTTGAGGTTGCAAAAGGGAGGATAATGACCTATTTAGTCTTGAGTGCCAAAAGATGGATGAGGGTAGCAGATATCAGTCAATAATACGTTAGCAAATGTCTTGCAGTTTTGTTGAGTCGAACCCGCCTTCTCAGCATGGTTCGATGGTTGTTTCCAGTTCGATGATGCGGCTGTCGCTGTGGTCCAGTGACAAGCCGGCATCAAACATAAGATAGCTGTGATCTCGAAGTATCTGACACTAACTAAAATAATATCATCCGTAGTGCAGGGAACTAATAGAAAGCAGTTTGATACACAAACCACTGAAGTCACACAGAGGAGGACCCCCACTCCTCAGCATGCTTGCCAGCTATGCAGATAAACTACAATACCAAACACACAGGATAACCATAGAGGTTTGGTGCAGAAACGCAAAGTCAAAGACTTATGAAATCGACAAAATATATATAAAAAAAAGACCAACACAAACATATATCCTCAACTTTCCACAAACACCCCTCATACAGAAACTCACACACAATCAATCACCTCTCCGCACAACAATCCGCACAAACTTCACCTCATTGCAACAACAGACTAACAACGCATACAACAAACAGCACATGGGAAATTGGCACCGACCCGTAAACCTCACTTAAGCTCAGTGAACGTTGTAAACCGAACTGAAGTGGCCAACAGAACATCACAACTCTTACTCTCCTATTCCAACTACACACTACTAACTCCGCTCTCCCCTCCTCTTCACATTCTCCTTTTTCAGATCCACAAAGAGCCCTGGGACCACTGCAGTGGGCTGGTGCACAGTACGAATACCTTTAACATTAACATTAATAAACATATGCATAACAGATATATTATGAGCATATGCTAATGTGATTGCAAGTAAAATTATGCATATTTGGGATATTTTGGTTTGTAAATTCAAGTTTACCTCCTTTCCTTCAACTCTGATGCCCATACAGTGGATTCCAAATGTTACCCCATCACTCAAGGAGGAGAATTTTCAAAGATTGTGACAAGGGGGTGTGACATAATAACGTACATATTTGATGGGGGGATAATTAAAAGTTTCAAATGCATAAAAAAGAACAATATGGTCCAACAGAAAAAGATAAACTGTGCTTCTTCCAGCTTAGGCTTTGGACTCAACAACCTGCAGGCCATAAATCCACCTGGAAGAGCTTATCCCAGGCCATGAAGGGACCAAACATGTATTCACTGAACTGTACAAAATCATTAAGAACACCAAAAGGGAAGATACGTGGGGTGATATGGAACAATGGGAGAAACTGTTAAATGCCAACATATGGGATAAAGCATGGCAGTGGGTGTGGAGAGAAATGTCCAGTGCGTGTAGACCCAAACAAGATTACACGTATTGTGCTTTTAAGATTGTGCTGACTTTGTTGTTTTTTATATTGTATCTTACATCTTGCATTACAGGTGTTTTTAAATTGGGTATATATTTTTACTTTTGATTGTCGCTGCTATGCGGCATCTGCTGACCTTCGTTTAGTGGTCTACTCAGGGCCTACTGAATCTGCACCTCCACTCCGCCACCTCAGATCCATTAGGCCCTATGGTCACGCTTAGTAAGGCATCATTTGCTTATGCCCCGCAGTCATAACTGACTTACGTCAGAGCCAGGCGCAGACGTGAAACCTGTTATTACCCGTTGTTGCCTGGTGTGCCTGGCCGCCGCCCTCACAGTGTGTCAAGCAGCTGGACACGGTCAGTATTCATTGCTCTATTATTTTTTTATTTGATTGTTAGTTTCCCTCTCTAAACTTCGTTGATTGTATCCTTGCATTTCTTTACTCATGTCCATGTCTTTCCGACACTGGTCTATTGTGTATTAATACCCGGGTCTTTAACTGACGTTTGAGTGCCAGTCACACCTAGCTCTCGCCCTTCTTGCTACGATGGTCATTTTTCTGATTTCAGTTTTTATCAGCTGGAACTTCCCTCCTGCCCTCTTGCTCAGACTGACTATCTGCACCTATACCCTTGTTTGCCTGACCTCATTCGATCATGGAAGTTATTTATACCTACTACTCTACAGTGCCCTGCTCGGTCACCTCCTAAACCCGACTATTCCCCAGTCCATTGCGCCACCCACTTTCTTACTTCATTCCCTAGACAATGGACATTATTAAGTACCTGATCTATCTCCTGCCATGCTTCCCAAATCATTGATTTCATCCCACTGCTTGGTATTTACATACCCGCGGTGGCAGAGACATGGCCTGAGGATCATTCAATCCCTGCTATTGCATCTACTTTACCTGACTATAACTCCATTCTAGCCTATCACAGGGAACTTAGACACAGCATGTTGTTTATGCTAGATTGAGGTTCCCTTCCTGTGTAGAGCAGTATACAAGGCTGATGGATTTTCTGGAGGTCATAGCATATAGGATCACTCTGCAAAATGCCTGACAAATTGCTCCATGTTACTTATATACTAATAGCTGATATACCTGGTGTTGCCTGGGCTTTCAGTCCCTCATAGGTACAGGTAATCCGTGTGGAATTGTATAAGGAACAGCACTTCAACAAGCAACAAACACTTTTGATTTTTGCTGAAAACTGGAGAAAATGGGTGTGGTGTCCAAATGTCATGTAGCCATTAATGTCCGGAGGGCCCTAACAGGTAATTGTGCAAAATGTGGTGTAGATTGGTGAAACGGTGTGCAATTGTATAGGGATCATACGCAAAGCCACAAACCCAAACAGACATTTTCAAGTTTATATAAATATGGATGGGCCATTTGAGCCTGATAAGTATACAGAGCTGGTTGCCTACCTTTCATCATCAATGCTGCTGCTGATTCTTAATGTTTTTGCCTAACAATTGTTCCAAGTTGAAGGTTCGGTAAAAAAGTGCCGGTATTCGGGGACTTCGGGTTTGTCGGTAGGGCACCTGGCTTACCTCCAAGTTGGAGGTAAGCCAGGAGCCCTACCGGCGAGAAAAGCCCTCATGGTGTTGGTATTGACAGCCAATCCCCTCATGGAGTCCTATGGGACTCAATGAGGATTTACAACGCCATTCCGGCACTCAGAATCCCGCAGCAATGCTGCCCGGACTGAGTGCCGGAAACGGTAATAACATTTGCCAATATCCTGGCGGCTCTACCGCCAAGAAGCCAGCAAACTCAAAATGAGGCCCATTATCTTGACATACTTGACACTTTAAATAATACTTGATGTTGATATTTTGTTAAAAAATATCTGGACCGTTCAATGTATTCTACAATAATACCTTCTTTGCAGTTTGAACAAATACACATTGTTCTAGCAGAACATAATGCTTAGAAAATTTGAGTACTGAGAAACTAATGAATATCCTGCAGCCCATTTAAGCTTTAATATCCTAACAGTTAGTGAAATCACTAACACTAATGGGGGAGAAAACTCGCAACCCATCTTTGTTAGTCTTGTTCAGTCAGCTGATGAAGGTAGTAACAGTAATGGATCAGCATTACCATTTGAGGGGTGCTGCCTGAGCAGCCATGCTCGATGGATAAACGTAGCTACCAGGTTAACGATTACCTGATTTTTTTTTAAAAAAGGCAAAGAATGGATTATTGTTCGAACACCCTCCATTCTCAGAATGGGTTTCAAGTAAGCAGCTCTCAATATTGTCAAATTTGGGCAAAAGAAGAGAAAATGATTCAGTCTTTTCAGTGACTGACTACATAGTAGACAAATATCTGTTGTCTCATTGCCCCAGTTTTTAGTGAATGAGGCCAATCTCATCATGCCCATCGTGAAATACATGAAGAGACTGTGAGCATGCAGTGGGTCTATACACTCTAGATACTTCTTGTAGCCAAACTCCAATTTGGTTGCAAGGTAGGCTTCACCCAACTTCAATTTTTGGCATTTGGCCACCAAATTTTCACTACAGTGAATTTGCACAACATTCTTTACTCTTCAAATAGCAGCCGTGTCTATCCTCGCAGGGTTTTCCCAAAGGGAAATTTGCCATGGTCAAGAAGTACTTTTTTTTAAATGCTTGACTCATGGGAGTCTCACTCCACCTTGCAACCCAATCAAATGCATCCATTCCTTACATTGTACCCCAAGCTCGTGTGTGGACCATAACCACAACCACTTTTTTTTAAAAAACGGTTTGACGGTGAGTTCAATCCTTATGGGGAACACATCCAGCTCCATATGAACTAATGCATTTGAAGTTTCTCTGGACATTTGGACAGCATAAGCATGCCCTTCAAAATTTTGTTTCCCTCCTTATCTAAATCAGACAAATTAGAGTTACCCCAAATTTCAGCCCCATAAGAAGCAGAAGTGAGCACATGTTTTTTGTACAGGTCTATAGCCGGGGAAACAACACTTCTACAATGTCGAGTAGAAAAATCTCTGCACACATCTTGATTATCTGGATAGTCCCGGACCCATTTTCATGAAGCCTGATAATCGTACTAATTGACTTGTTCTAGGTCATGGCCCTTCAGGTTGATAGTCAATCTTGCCTATTTTTCCAATTGTTGCTTGAACACGATCACCTTGGTCTTATCATGTTCAAGGTCAATTTCAGTTCCTTGCACTTCTTTAAGAATGAGCCCAGAGGTGCTCTAAGCCCTTAGGGTGATGTATCAAGGAGCACGGCATCATCAGCAAAGAAGTGTGCAGGGTATCTCTCTTGCGCCAATTTTGGCGATTTCCCAGCACTCTTCTAGCAAAGCACCAATCACCTCCTCAAAGTATATACAGAATAATAAGGGATCAATGACACACCTTTGCCTCAAGCCCTTAGTAACTTTGATTTGTGATGTCTCCCCGCCAGTCCGTAATAGACCACTGCAGTATGATCAGTGTATAACCATTGAACCAGCGTCAATAGGCCACTTGGCATTTTTTTTGCAAGAATTTGCTGCAGGGTGTCCCTACGGACTCCATCAAATGTCATTTTAAGATCTACAAATACAGCATGGAGTTTGGTTCTTTTCAGGATGGTGTAAGTCTGGATTAATACAAAAAGTAGGAAGTATTGATCGATAGTTCCTCTACCTTTCTGGAACCCTGCCGGTAGGGTGTGAACAATTTCCTGATTGTCAGCACACTCTGGTATGTTTTAAGAGCACATTTGTGAAGATCTTTCCAGTGCTCTTAAGCAAAGAGATCAGCAATAATTGACCGGGAGATTTCTCTCACCCTTTTTGAATATCGGGACTATTACGGCCTTGCAACACGATTCCGAAATAGAACCTGTATTCATACAAGCCATGAATAGCTTCCATAACAAGGGTGCTCATATTACCAATTCATTCTTGAACATGTCAGCTGGAACTCTTTCAGGGCCCGGCACCTTCACCCTCTAGGTGACCTTATGGCCATAGCCACATTGTCTATCCCCAAGTGGAGCAAGCCGCCATCCAGCAATGCATCCCGTTTCGGCCTTATCAGATAAAACTCAGCTACGTCCCCTCCTAAAGAATCAAAAATGATGTACCCACTTGTTTGGGATTATATTACAATCGAGTTCCCTACCAGCGTCTATTTCAGCACCAGAAACTCGTTTCCAGAACGTCACTCTAACTCTGTTCCTCTCTTCATAAGTGTTAGCTAAGTACTTCCACTCATGTTTGAGGAACTCTGCCTTCTTGCGTTTGATTATGCCTTTATATAAAGATCTAAGTCCCTGCAATTTGGTCCTGTTTAATGCCAACCCTGCTGAAAAGCAGGCTAGCACAGCGATGAAGGTTTCACAACATTCTTGGTCATACCAGGGGGTTCAGCGTAAGGCCCTCCTTTTGAACATTCATTTAGAAGTGGTGACAAAGGGGAGAATATTGTTTATTAGAATCTTAAATTCACTAATCATTTTAATGTCAGTGACTCCCACTCTGCAAATGGATTCGATATGTGGGAGTATGGCATTATAAAGCCCTGGCTTCATTTCATGGTCAAACTATTATTGTATAGCCTATCCTTGTAACTCATTGCCAGATTTTCGTGTACCCAGTGTTTTACATCCGAGTATAAGCACCCAGATACCTCCGGTTTCGGCGCGCCAGGGACAAGATTACACGTATTGTGCTTTTAAGATTGTGCTGACTTTGTTGTTTTTTATATTGTATCTTACATCTTGCATTACAGGTGTTTTTAAATTGGGTATATATTTTTACTTTTGATTGTCGCTGCTATGCAGCATCTGCTGACCTTCGTTTAGTGGTCTACTCAGGGCCTACTGAATCTGCACCTCCACTCCGCCACCTCAGATCCATTAGGCCCTATGGTCACGCTTAGTAAGGCATCATTTGCTTATGCCCCGCAGTCATAACTGACTTACGTCAGAGCCAGGCGCAGACGTGAAACCTGTTATTACCCGTTGTTGCCTGGTGTGCCTGGCCGCCGCCCTCACAGTGTGTCAAGCAGCTGGACACGGTCAGTATTCGTTGCTCTATTATTTTTTTATTTGATTGTTAGTTTCCCTCTCTAAACTTCGTTGATTGTATCCTTGCATTTCTTTACTCATGTCCATGTCTTTCCGACACTGGTCTATTGTGTATTAATACCCGGGTCTTTAACTGACGTTTGAGTGCCAGTCACACCTAGCTCTCCCCCTTCTTGCAACGATGGTCATTTTTCTGATTTCAGTTTTTATCAGCTGGAACATCCCTCCTGCCCTCTTGCTCAGACTGACTATCTGCACCTATACCCTTGTTTGCCTGAACTCATTCGATCATGGAAGTTATTTATACCTACTACTCTATAGTGCCCTGCTCGGTCACCTCCTAAACCCGACTATTGCCCAGTCCATTGCGCCACCCACTTTCTTACTTCATTCCCTAGACAATGGACATTATTAAGTACCTGATCTATCTCCTGCCATGCTTCCCAAATCATTGATTTCATCCCACTGCTTGGTATTTACATACCCGCGGTGGCAGAGACATGGCCTGAGGATCATTCAATCCCTGCTATTGCATCTACTTTACCTGACTATAACTCCATTCTAGCCTATCATAGGGAACTTAGACACAGCATGTTGTTTATGCTAGATTGAGGTTCCCTTCCTGTGTAGAGCAGTATACAAGGCTGATGGATTTTCTGGAGGTCATAGCATATAGGATCACTCGGCAAAATGCCTGACAAATTGCTCCATGTTACTTATATACTAATAGCTGATATACCTGGTGTTGCCTGGGCTTTCAGTCCCTCATAGGTACAGGTAATCCGTGTGGAATTGTATAAGGAACAGCACTTCAACAAGCAACAAACACTTTTGATTTTTGCTGAAAACTGGAGAAAATGGGTGGGGTGTCCAAATGTCATGTAGCCATTAATGTCCGCAGGGCCCTAACAGGTAATTGTGCAAAATGTGGTGTAGATTGGTGAAACGGTGTGGAATTGTATAGGGATCATACGCAAAGCCACAAACCCAAACAGACATTTTCAAGTTTATATAAATATGGATGGGCCATTTGAGCCTGATAAGTATACAGAGCTGGTTGCCTACCTTTCATCATCAATGCTGCTGCTGATTCTTAATGTTTTTGCCTAACAATTGTTCCAAGTTGAAGGTTCGGTAAAAAAGTGCCGGTATTCGGGGACTTCGGGTTTGTCGGTGGGGCACCTGGCTTACCTCCACTTTGGAGGTAAGCCAGGTGCCCTACCGGCGAGAAAAGCGCTCATGGTGTTGGTATTGACAGCCAATCCCCTCATGGAGTCCTATGGGACTCAATGAGGATTTACAACGCCATTCCGGCACTCAGAATCCCGCGGCAATGCTGCCCGGACTGAGTGCCGGAAACGGTAATAACATTTGCCAATATCCTGGCGGCTCTACCGCCAAGAAGCCAGCAAACTCAAAATGAGGCCCATTATCTTGACATACTTGACAGTTTAAATAATACTTGATGTTGATATTTTGTTAAAAAATATCTGGACCGTTCAATGTATTCTACAATAATACCTTCTTCGCAGTTTGAACAAATACAAATTGTTCTAGCAGAACATAATGCTTAGACAATTTGAGTACTGAGAAACTAATGAATATCTTGCAGCCCATTTAAGCTTTAATATCCTAACAGTTAGTGAAATCACTAACACTAATGGGGGAGAAAACTCGCAACCCATCTTTGTTAGTCTTGTTCAGTCAGCTGATGAAGGTAGTAACAGTAATGGATCAGCATTACCATTTGAGGGGTGCTGCCTGAGCAGCCATGCTCGATGGATAAACGTAGCTACCAGGTTAACGATTACCTGATTTTTTTTTAAAAAAGGCAAAGAATGGATTATTGTTCGAACACCCTCCATTCTCAGAATGGGTTTCAAGTAAGCAGCTCTCAATATTGTCAAATTTGGGCAAAAGAAGAGAAAATGATTCAGTGTTTTCAGTGACTGACTACATAGTAGACAAATATCTGTTGTCTCATTGCCCCAGTTTTTAGTGAATGAGGCCAATCTCATCATGCCCATCGTGAAATACATGAAGAGACTGTGAGCATGCAGTGGGTCTATACACTCTAGATACTTCTTGTAGCCAAACTCCAATTTGGTTGCAAGGTAGGCTTCACCCAACTTCAATTTTTGGCATTTGGCCACCAAATTTTTCACTACTGTGAATTTGCAAAACATTCTTTACTCTTCAAATAGCAGCCGTGTCTATCCGTTTCCCCCCTTATCTAAATCAGACAAATTAGAGTTACCCCAAATTTCAGCCCCATAAGAAGCAGAAGTGAGCACATGTTTTTTGTACAGGTCTATAGCCGGGGAAACATCACTTCTACAATGTCGAGTAGAAAAATCTCTGCACACATCTTGATTATCTGGATAGTCCCGGACCCATTTTCATGAAACCTGATAATCGTACTAATTGACTTGTTCTAGGTCATGGCCCTTCAGGTTGATAGTCAATCTTGCCTATTTTTCCAATTGTTGCTTGAACACGATCACCTTGGTCTTATCATGTTCAAGGTCAATTTCAGTTCCTTGCACTTCTTTAAGAATGAGCCCAGAGGTGCTCTAAGCCCTTAGGGTGATGTATCAAGGAGCACGGCATCATCAGCAAAGAAGTGTGCAGGGTATCTCTCTTGCCCCAATTTTGGCGATTTCCCGGCACTCTTCTAGCAAAGCACCAATCACCTCCTCAAAGTATATACAGAATAATAAGGGACCAATGACACACCTTTGCCTCAAGCCCTTAGTAACTTTGATTTGTGATGTTGTCTCCCCGCCAGTCCGTAATGGACCACTGCAGTATGATCAGTGTATAACCATTGAACCAGCGTCAATAGGCCACTTGGCATTTTTTTTGCAAGAATTTGCTGCAGGGTGTCCCCACGGACTCCATCAAATGTGATTTTAAGATCTACAAATACAGCATGGAGTTTGGTTCTTTTCAGGATGGTGTAAGTCTGGATTAATACAAAAAGTGGTAAGTATTGATCGATAGTTCCTCTACCTTTCTGGAACCCTGCCGGTAGGGTGTGAACAATTTCCTGATTGTCAGCACACTCTGGTATATTTTAAGAGCACATTTGTGAAGATCTTTCCAGTGCTCTTAAGCAAAGAGATCAGCAATAATTGACCGGGAGATTTCTCTCACCCTTTTTGAATATCGGGACTATTACGGCCTTGCACCACGATTCCGAAATAGAACCTGTATTCATACAAGCCATGAATAGCTTCCATAACAAGGGTGCTCATATTACCAATTCATTCTTGAACATGTCAGCTGGAACTCTTTCAGGGCCCAGCACCTTCACCCTCTAGGTGACCTTATGGCCATAGCCACATTGTCTATCCCCAAGTGGAGCAAGCCGCCATCCAGCAATGCATCCCGTTTCGGCCTTATCAGATAAAACTCAGCTACGTCCCCTCCTAAAGAATCAAAAATGATGTACCCACTTGTTTGGGATTATATTACAATCGAGTTCCCTACCGGCGTCTATTTCAGCACCAGAACCTCGTTTCCAGAACGTCACTCTAACTCTGTTCCTCTCTTCATAAGTGTTAGCTAAGTACTTCCACTCATGTTTGAGAAACTCTGCCTTCTTGCGTTTGATTATGCCTTTATATAAAGATCTATGTCCCTGCAATTTGGTCCTGTTTAATGCCAACCCTGCTGAAAAGCAGGCTAGCACAGCGATCAAGGCTTCACAACATTCTTGGTCATACCAGGGGGTTCAGCGTAAGGCCCTCCTTTTGACCATTCATTTAGAAGTGGTGACAAAGGGGAGAATATTGTTTATTAGAATCTTAAATTCACTAATCATTTTAATGTCAGTGACTCCCACTCTGCAAATGGATTCGATATGTGGGAGTATGGCATTATAAAGCCCTGGCTTCATTTCATGGTCAAACTATTATTGTATAGCCTATCCTTGTAACTCATTGCCAGATTTTCGTGTACCCAGTGTTTTACATCCAAGTATAAGCACCCAGATACCTCCGGTTTCGGCGCACTATATAAGCAAATAAACTAAACTAAACTAAACTATATTGGACCATTTAACAGCTCTGGGGAAATGGCCCACTACTGAAATATCTTGCCTTTATTTTTCTTCCAGATCTGTAGGAAGATGTCCGCCCTCCCCAGGGACAAGGTGCTGACCAACATCTTGTCATCACTATCATGCATTTCTATTATCTCAAAGTCTATCACCCAATTCCAGTTTCTGACCAGGACAAAAATACAATCAATGGGCATAGAGCTATTTGTGCCGAAAAAGGTCGTTCTTGTGAGTTGATCTTTAAGAAACCAGCCATTACATGCTCTTAGATCTATTGCAAAACATGAGTGTGCCACCTCTATAGCCAGTGTGTGTGCCTTCATTGATCTCTGAGTACTTATGGAAGGAATAGTCCATGCTAAATATTGATCTCCCTAGAGACCGTCCAGGTCTATTATAGGCTTCACTTGCATGTTAAGGTCGCTGGCCACCATCACATGTGTACCACACTGATTTAAGATATCCCATGAAGTTATCAACTCAGTAACTCTGTCTATAGTGGTCATTGTCTTTGGCCTGTTGCACATGTTGAATAAAAGTATTTGCTGAACATCAGGAGCACGGACCACCAGGCACTGCAAATCGATTGAGCTAGTGGCACAGGGCTTCACCTGCTAGTTAAGATTTGAATCAATTAGGACAATCAAGCGCCAGCTAGGCCTTCCCTTTTGGCCCTTCATAGGGCACCTCCCACTGCTTACAAGGCGCTCATTATCGATGGATAGAAAGATCTGCATCTGCAGATGTGCCTTTAGGAGTATTGCAGTGCATAGGGGTGGGTAGGTTCAAAGATCAATAGACAATAAGCCATCCACGAAAGACTTGTTAGTAAAGGTGATTTGTTTGCTATCATGCATACCATCTTGCATTGACATCCGTATGCATCCCATTATGTCACCTCTAATTATGGAGGTGCATCCATTGACAACTTTGATCCAATGTATGCATTTATTAATTAAGGAGTCCTGATTTTCAAAAGTGATATTGTTCAGTCTAGGGACATTATGCATGGTAATTATGGGGACATCTACTTTCGGTAAGTTCATAGGTGCCCTTTGTCTAGACCAATCCCTCTCTTGCATCCTAGCGCCATTCTCTATTAACATTCTGCAAGGCGGTGGGTTATTAACAATGTGATGGTTAATGATGTCAATAATAGGGCCACTGGGAGGCTGATCTTGTTTTGTACTTTGAAGTCCCCCCGAATTCCACACTGGGCGGGGAAGAGCTCCTGAGGTGTCCACAAGGCTAGCGATGGTAGCTTTTCCCACATTCCCGTGGCTATTCACCTCTAGAGCTCTTTGTTCGCCTACTTGGTTGGTCTCAATGTGTGGTCTATTACAGCTAGTCTTGTTCTTCTCTGAACCAATTTTATCGAGGTCTTAAATGCCACTATGTCACTTGCAATACTTTGCCGTATTGATAAAAGAAAAGACGATTTGATTGGGATAGCTGATTTAATTTCTTCTTTTATCTGTGAAAGGGCAGCTGCAAATCCACAGTTATTAACACATAAACCTTTTTCCTTCACCGCACTAGGGCCTATATTTTGTCTCCGTACACTAACTCTTGATTTTGTCCCAGATCCCTTGCCTTGCCTTTTTACAATCTTCCTAGCTTTTCTTTTCCCCTGCCGAGCTTCACTCAGCCCTTCCCATGGTGAATATCTATTAGAGAGATTAATTGATTGAGTCAATTACAAATTCTTCACTCTCCACTGGCTTGGCTTGTGACCCATTAGGGCTGACAGAAGGGTTTTGTTTATCTTCATGAATCTTTACAGAAGTCTCTGCTGTGTCTGTTTTTTCCTTAGTTACTAATTGAGGAGGCTGATGAGGGTACACCTCAATCACCTCCCTTGAAGCTTTATTGGTATTTAAGACATGGATGTCATTTAGGGGTCACAAGGGGTCCCAACTGAAACCCCTGAGGTCTGTCTTGCTACCCCTGTGGTCTCCCTTGCTATTTTAATTGTGGCTCATGGGCTGTGGCCAGCAGCACGTGGCCCTTTGTTTCTGGAGTGGCTGGTTTTATGATAGCTATAGCCGATAAGATTGCTGGGTTGAGCGCTGGCTGCTGCAATGTGCGTGTGATCTGCAGGTTGCAGCTGTGACTCCTGGCAATGGTCAACTGAGCCTTTCTTCCTGCTGAGGTTGATAAATGAGTACCAACACAAGTTGGGTGATATTGTATGAATATTTGTTCTATATGAAGGGCTTAAGCGTAAGTGCTATATAATAACACATCATATCGTTTGGCCTTGGATGTCTGCTTGCATTCACAGTAAGGTAGAAAAACAAATTTATCAACAGTTATCCCGTCTTCCAAAAAAGTATAAATCACATACAAAAAAGATTATATTTTATTAAGATTTTCAAGGTAAAAACTCTCATCACATGAGAAAAAGTGCATGCTTAGTCATAAAAAAAAACTCTACAAACATATACAAATAAAACAATGACACAACACAAAACCTCAGGGTTCTATCCTTTCTTATGAGGTTCATATCTCATAAAGATCTCTAAATTAATTTTTACGACCTGGTGTCGCTCCAAATCATAGACTCAACATGTTTCAGTCCTCTGTAGTGTAATGGGACTTTCATTGGGAGTGGTCATTTCAATATTAGAGTCATGAAGGACTGTTACAAAATCTTCATTTATTGAAGTATCAATCAACTGTCTCGGGGTGTAACTGTTGATAAAATGAAAAAAAGAATCAGCTGAGTTGCATGTATTCCTAAGACACAATCAAAGTGTCGGGGTAAACTCTCGGTTATTAAATTACCTGAGTTCCTTTGTGCAGTCGGTCCCTTACTGGAGGTAAAGTCCACAAATTGGACGGATTGTCAGGAAGGTATGAGTTCTTCCACAAAATCCTATAAAACAATTTATAAAGTGAGGTAGCCATTAGGTTAACCATCTACCTCAGAGACCTTATGGTATAAACAAGGACTTTTGTATCTCTTCTGGTGAAACCTTACACTTCTAAATTAGTGCATCTCATGTTCACCTTTCCCCGTGGGCAAATTCCAAACATTCTGCCAGTGTATACTACATCTTATCTTTCTGAAAAACGGTTATTATTACATTAGAGGCCATCCATCATCGTTATAGAATCAAATGATTTCACTATTGTGGGTAAATGTCCCTCCAGAGTAGTACATCTAGTGTGGCGAAGTCGACGTAGATGACTGTAGACTGGTGACCGTCCACTGTCTGTAAATTGTCCACAAACAAAAAGAATTTTTCTTTTAGCAATCAATTTATACTATTGGTTCACTGAAAATGCCCCCTAATGTTCCGGCATATAAATTCAAAACAAAACCTTTTCGTTTTCTAACCACCTCTGAATGTTCCTCATCCAGTTACATACACACTATGTCAGTGTTTGGGAGTGGAGACGGGGTTAAGGGATAAGAAAAACTTCAAGCTCCTATTTTCAATCGCACCACGTAGCAAGTTGCATTTACTGTCTAAAGCTTCCTCCACCGGATCTTCATTATATCCCTGTGGTCAATTACTAAAATGCCTCTCCCTCCGTACTAAAGAAATGTCCGGGTGGGCATTACTCTAAAAAAATGCAAAATGGGCAATCCCTTACCTTGGTCAGTGTTGCTCACGCGAGATGCGTATAAAATGGCTTTTTTCCTTGTGAGTCGGAGTTCTAAACCGGCAAATCAGATCTCTCTTCCCCCTGGTCTGCAGCCAAGTGAGATAAACACTGGAAAACACCACAAAATGCTGCGAAAAACCAGCGATATTCCACCATATTGAAATGAGGAGAACACGCTAAAGAGGAACCGTTGTTCAGTCCTTTTTAGTGTTATGTTCCATAAAGCAGTAAACACAACATTTCCATAAGCCATGTTAAATAAATATATATATATATATATATATATATATATATATATAGAAGGGGGATCCTTCCGCATGGGCTGTGTGACACTTACGCCTAACCATCAAGTAAGTCATTCTCAATGCATAAGGGAAAATACACTACATCCCCATGGTCTTTGAACATCTAGATGGAAGATATTTCTTAGCAATGAATGTAATTAAAATGTCCTTGTGATAACATAAACAGTACTCATTGTTGTGTATTTCATCTAGAATAAGTCGATCGATTTTACAGTGAATTGCTGTTTTCAACAGCAGAAATAAAAACAGAAGCATTTGTATGCATCTCATCTTATTTCCCAGCAACTTCCCAAACTGTGCTTCATCATGAACCTAAGTCCCAGATTTCGGATATATGCAAAATAAGTTATCGGCCTGGATTTGCTGGAAACATAAAACGTACACTTAAAGCAGGAGCTGATCACTTCCATTTAGTGCGTCCGCTAAAGTGTTCATCGTGTTGGCCCTGGCACGCTGCCACTGAAGCACTCACTGTAGCTCTCTCTTAATAGGACAGTGGTCCTGGGCATGTTTTATTATGCATGGTTTCCAGCCATGCATTGCAATTAGGTGAGAACAGTTTAATTATGCAGAATGCCGAATTAATTGCTTACTTCAAGTGGTGATATTGTGCTCTGCTTTACTTAATAGCTTATAAGGAATGTTACCAAAGTGAGATTTGTAAATACTCAGCAATGACATTGTGGATCGATTCTCCATAATGTTGCCAATACTCAGTGAGCTTAAGTGCTATGTTATGCTATTTGTTTGGAATGTTTTGCTGTGTTATGTTAAGGTATGTGGTCAAAGTCCCAATACCTGCCACTGACACAAGGCTCCTGCATCTGTTGCCTTTACGTGACTGGTTTACCATAATCTTTCCTTATCAATTCAAGTCCTCATTGGAGCTTGGGGGTCTTCAATCTCGCCTACAGTTAGGGTTCCTCTCTGCACGGGTTGGCTGTCTAGCTTCCATTGGTTGGTGTTAGAGTTTGTGATTCATAGTGTGATGCAACCTGCTGTGCTCTAGGTGAGTCCCTACCAGAAACCCCTGCATACATCAAGTACAGGGTCAAAAAACTAGGCTTTGATTCTTAAAAGAGAGTGAGAAGGACATACGTTGCCATATGCAGTCATAACTAATGAGAGACACAGACACAGCCTAATGACAGACACAGACGGCAAAGGGTACACTTGCCAGAACCAGTTACTACATGTTTCTGAAAAGTGCCAGCCTGTTTATCCTTGCAGGTCCACATCCTGAAATGAATGCATGTTTTTCTGTATATTTTCACAAGTTGCACCTTCTTTTAATAATGTCACCAGGGGGGGCGCTGTTGCGCGCGTCACTGATGGCCGCCTGAGAGGAGAGCTCCGGTCCGTATTCCATCCGTTTTAAAAACAATCCGTATACGGGCCCACCTGGAAGCCTGAAAATACTTAGAAACAATAGCGGAGGACCTGCGGCGCCACCCGGACAAATCCCAAAACTAAACGCACACGCAGGCTGAGTGGCGGAAGGGCCGCGCCACACTTCTGAATATTGAGGAACCTGCTCAGACACCGTGGGGTGGCCCTGCGGGCACCCAAACATCAGCCCAAGTGAATATCCCCTACTGGATCAAGCACCTTGCGGGGCAAATCGGCTCTCCCTGTTGGAAGTGGCGGCCTGACGCGGCATTGGAACCTCTCGGTGGGCCCTTTGGCTCACGCAGCACTCCGTCCCGAACACTGGAGGGACGCGGATGCACCTTCCAGTGTGAAAACAAAATCAAAATATCGAGGCTGAGTACCCCAAAAGGAAATACACCGAACAAGGGTTACAAAGGTACGTACAAAGTACTTTATTTTATAGCTATCGGCCCTCAGTGCAACACAACGAACTCCAGCGTGGTTCAGTGTGTTCAGTGAGAGGCGCTGTACATTAGAATGCATTGGTTTTTTATACTCTTTGTGAGCATGATGTCCAGCCCTACTTCGGGTTAATATTCCGCTAATACATCACCGATCTAGGGTTCATGCCAAGTCTCTCACATCTGCATAAAACTGGTTTGCTTTTAATACATATATCAACAAGCCTATACGGCAACCGTGTATTCTGCGATTTCCCATGCAGGTCTTCTCAAACATTAATACAATGTAGTTAAACAAGTGTTCTACGTTCAGTATTTGAATACATTGTTCTTAACACATGCTTGCGGATTAGTTTAATTACACGAGTAATCCTTTACACACAGGTCAACGAAGGACAAGGTCTCAGTTCACGACCTCAACATGTGGCCTGCAGGCAAGTTACATATTAGCAACATACAGAGGTCAAGACTGCCATGTTGTATTTCGGAATGACATCGTCCACCATTTTAACTCACAGGGTGACTTTACAAAGTGAACCTAAAATGGCATATTGACCTAAAATGGCGGCTTACATTGATTTTAAGGTCAGGATCTTGCAACACGGATTTCTTCCCAAGCCAATTATAAGCAGCTTGGCGTAGGCCAATATACATATTTCATTGCAATCGGAGACACAATATTTCTCATTTGACAAACCCTCCTTTTGGCCTATGCCAAGTGCTAAGAACTACTTTGGATCTCCTTGCAAATAACTCCATGCATCATCGTCCATGCACCCTGAATCGCTGTCAGAAATATCTATTGCCATTAGGTAATTCGCTAAAATTTCTTTCAACACATATTCTTTGGAAGTTTTATCTGGGGCATACACTTTATGTCCTATCGTACCTATCGCTTGTGCGCAACATCCCCCTAGCATCGGACATATACTAGGTAGACACTGAATACAGCAACAAAGAAACAACAGGATTCCCAAAATAATCAGCAAGACTGAAAGTACCTTCCAACCCCAAGATCACAAGAAGTCCCAGAACCAAGTGCTAAGATCCCAGTTTCCCTCGGGAACATGCACTTCTGAACTAAGGACGTGCAGATTCTGTATTGCCTTGAAGATGGTTGGGGAGGAATCTGGTGCGAAAACACAGCAAGCGGACCCCACTAATTTACACACTCCACCACGTTCAGCCAGAATGACATCTAATGCCATCCGGTTCTGAAGTGCTACAAGTCTTATCGACTTTTGTACTAATGTCATATTATAGAGTATGTCCGTGGTCTGGTTGATGGTTCTCGCCAGTACTCTCGCTAGTCTTCTGATTTCTTTGGAATTCGCTATCTGCCCCCAAACTGGCACTACTGATTTTGCTATATTTCCCAAGATTTGTGCTGGGGTGTCACCATTCTTGTCCCGCCATGGACGAGCCTTTGAAACTTCTTTTGTACTAGCTATAAACACCCCAGGTAAGAGGATCCCTAAATAACAGGTTCCCTGCCAATCCCTGGGCAACCATGGGAATGCTACATTACCGCAGACAAAGTAGACAGGTTTGCCTACATACAAAGGCCTGTTTTCCCCAGTCAAATTTGCAGCGTTGGCACAACCTAGAAAATCTCCCATTGACTGAGTTCCATTCCTCTCTATGCAAAAAGAAACTGAATCGGGGCTATAATTAACAGTGTAAGAAGGAGACATGGCATCCTTATTGCCTATCGGCGCCATCTTAAAGGAAATCAAAGATTGAAAAGGACGAGACAATCTATCAGAAGGCCTAATAGGTTTACTCCTGTTTGCAAAAAGCGAGCATCCCAGGGGATTCAAAACACGTTTCTCAAAACTATTCAAATTGGTGCCATCAAAGTTCCCTGAGATGCTATCATTCCAACGGCCAAAGAACAGTGCTCTAAGAGAAGCATAACAAGCAGTTGTCAAAGGTAAAGGATGAATATACCAACCTAGTGTCATGATGCCTACCCCCGGGCATCCAGACCAAGTCCAGCCACCCCGGAAGCAGGCATCATGTTACACAGAGAAAGCCATGCAACCCTTGTTAGGGGCTATATGGGTACAGTCCGGGCGTCTATGCAGCCAGGCTCATATGGGGGAACAGTCCTGGCACCATAGGCGCCAGGCTCATATGTTAAAACTTACCTGATGCAGACCATGCTGCAAGAGATCCAAGCCCATGTGAGGCTTGGAAGGGACTACTTTACCTAGGGACTATTTTGTTACTTTGGTGTGGTTGTGGAGGAATACTTACCTGGAACTACTTTGAAGGCTGTTTAAACCACGCCCGAAGATCAGCACACACTTCGCGTTATTCTACATCCTGCAGCGTAATGCTCACCGTGCCTGCAGTCAGCATCCAGCCTCGTGCCACGCCCGCCTCGAGTCCAGAGCGCCTAGAAAGAACGGAAAGAAGAAGAAAGGTTAGAACAAGAACATTATAGGGTTTCTTACCTGATTCCGGATTCATCGCACCTTTAACGAGAAAGAGACTTTATTTTAAAAAAACGTTCCTTGCAGCATCTTTACAATCTGGCGCTGTCTTCATCATTATGTTTCCGCATTCCAGCCCCTAAGGGGGTCAAGAAAACAACAAGATGAGCCGAGGGGAAACAAACAAGAACAATCTCTTGCCACCATATACTTACCTGATTTTACTGCCTGAGGTATTATTCACCAGCACGCCAAATCTTCTTACGCCACACCTGTAAGAAAAAGAGAAAGTAGCGAGTTAAACTTTGGCATCATTTAACGGACAGTGTGGGATAGCGCAGACTCTTACCTGAATGCTTTCAGCTGCCACAGAACTATCTTCTTTTGGGTCTAAGCTGCAAGATAAACAAAGGAATTGGACAAGAGTGATTATTCAGACATTTTTGAACTCTCAAGAACTATATACTTACGGTCTTTTGCCAGGAGTTTTGGAGCCAAGATTTGCCTAGAACTCTTCCAATATCCTCAAGCCAGTGAAGTAACTGGCCATCAATGCGCCCCTGCGATCCTCGCAGGATGGAGAGATCATCATTCAAAACAATAAGGTGAGCTTTGTGAACGGGAATATCAGAGGTGATAAAAGGGGACGCAGTGAGGGGCTATTACTCAAATCCACGGGTGGTTAATTCCCTTTCTCCGCCTTTAGGTGACTACTTCTACGGGTCAAGCAGACGAAGCTAGGTGGGCCAGTCCAGTCAGTCATCTCTGCACTACGCATTACGTTGGTGGAGACTGTGGCTGTCCAGTTCCGCCTGACACCCCTGTGGGAACCAGGTGAGCGTAACACCTAGCAATTTATCCCCGTGTTGCGGTAGATGTGAGCAGACCAAACAGTTAGATTTGTTAAAAATGGCATGCATAGCATTCATGATAAGTAGTAGATTATTATTGTGGTACCTTTGTCTAAGCTGAGAGTCCCTAGGGGACAGAGTATGCAAATGTACATTTTCAGTGGGCAACAAGGATTCTAAAGGATGCATCTCCTCAAGGTACCACAATCCTAAAACAGTGACTATTATAAACCCAAATATCATTATAAAAACACAGCAATACGTTTTCGGGGCCCAGGCATATTGTCCATTGTCTCGATTGGTCACCCCCTTATTTACAAGTCCCATACGAGCGGTAGTGGTAGCAGGCATTGTAGTCTTCAGACGGATACCCCCAATGTTCGTTGCTGGCGCCCTCCCAGCCGCGCGACTTCTTAGTCCTTCCACAACCCTAGCCAACAGAATCCCATTCCTCAAATTTGGGCAAAAACAAGCCCTTGATGATCCTTTTCTTCTCCGAATGCACAGCCGAACCGTGCCGTAAATCAATCAGGTGCACAGCAAAACCGTGCCATAAGTCTATTTTCTTGGACGCAGATTGTACCTTGCTTTTCCCAGTACTGATTGATCCGGAAACAATGTGTCGTCACTTCCCATTGGAAGCAACGTATCAGAGAAAAGTGAAGATGCCGAATTTGAAACAGCAGTTTCCGGATGCAAAACTTTTGGAGAGTGTGGAGACAAAATGGTGGCTTCACCAAGCCTCAGGGGCTCAGAGAGATTCTCCGACACACTCTCGGTGCTATTTACTGCTTTGGGATCGTTGGTTGCAGCATTAGCGAGGGGTTCTGTTTCTTCTGTAACGTGTGGCACTGGGTGAGGAAGTTTCATGACGTGGGACGTGTTGATCCAGTTCTTTCTTCCAGAGACCCGCACCGCTGTTTGGGTGACCAACAGGACCTGGAACCGGCCACGCCAGCGAGGTGCAAGGCAGGAAGAGCGCTCAAATGCCTTGATGAGCACCCAACTTCCAGGCCGTATACTGTCGACCAGGCCCTCGTATCGCACAGGTAAAGCTCCTCGTACCTGGTGATAAATCAAATACAGGTTTTTAGTCAATTGGCTGCAATAATCTGAAAGTAATACATTTTCAACATTTCACAACGAATTGCATTTAGGAAGGTTCCCGATATTGGCATGTCTCCCCATTACCACCTCAAATGGAGAGAGCCCAGTCTTAGTTTGAGGGGTTGTACGCATGGATAATAACACGATCGGTAAGGCGTCTGACCATTTTAGT
Organism: Ambystoma mexicanum; assembly: GCF_040938575.1. Classification (NCBI taxonomy): domain Eukaryota; kingdom Metazoa; phylum Chordata; class Amphibia; order Caudata; family Ambystomatidae; genus Ambystoma; species Ambystoma mexicanum. Next base: position 1,180,929,401 of record NC_090933.1, read on the forward strand.
TTGCTGCCGGCACACGTCTTAGCGAGCTTGTTCTTGATAATACCGGTGTGTCTTTCTACTAGTCCGGCGCTCCGAGCGTGTCTGGCCGAATGGAACCGTTTGTCGATTTGTAATGCCGCACACATCTGCAGAATTACAGCAGCGACAAAATGTGGACCATTGTCCAACCAGATAACTCTTGGTAGCCCGAACCATGGGAAGTATTCCTTTAACATGGTTTTCGCAGTAGTCATGGCTGTAGCATCTTTAACGGGGAAAGCCTCAACCCATTTACTAAAAGCACAGATGACCACCAGCATATATTTTTTATTGTCACATCGTTCCATTTCAATAAAGTCAAAGTGGATAACTTCAAAGGGGACAGAGGGTGGCCCAAAACTTCCCCTTGGAGTTACTGTCCCCTTTCCCACATTGTGTTGTAGGCAAATCATACAATCCTGGACGTAGCGCTGGGCAATTTTTGAAATTTTGCCATTTGCCCAAACTTTCTCTAACATTTTTGTAATTTTCTGGGCACATGTATAGGACCATGGGCCATGATGACCATCATCATTATATACGCATCAGGGAGTAGCCATTTTCCTTCCGCTATGTCCACCCATCACCCGTCATCATCAAGTTTCCCCAAGCCTTCAGCCCACCTCTTGGATTCTTCTAACGTGACATCGGCTTGGATATCTTGTACAGACCCAACACCCTCATCCATTGCATAAGCATTTACAGTCCCCTTGAAACATACATCTCCGTAAGGGGATCGGTAGCAGTTTGTCCAGCTATCTGATCAGTCAAAGCATTCCCTTTCCCTATGTCATCTGTAATCTTTCGATGTGCTGCACATTTCATAACTGCTAACTGAGTAGGGAGTGCAAGTGCTGAGAGTAGCCATACTATTAGGGAGCCATATTGAATTGTAGTGCCATGTGAAGTTAGGAACCCTCTCTCTGACCAAAGTCTCCCAAAGTGGTGAACCACCCCAAAGGCAAACTGACTATCAGTATATATATGTACTGCAAGCCCTTTGGAAAGTTCACAAGCTCGGGTCAATGCTATAATCTCTGCGGCCTGCGTAGAGTTATGCGTGATTTTCTTGGTTTCCATGACCGTGCTTAATGTGCAAGTAGTATCTTCCGGGAAAGGTAGGAGTTCAGCCGGATTAAGAACACAACACCTGTTAATTTGAATGTGAGGAGCAAACAAGATCAATTCAGATCTTGTCAACCGTGCAGAAGTGAGGTGTTGTGTTTGGGTTCGGTTCAGTAGAACATCTACAGAGTGAGGCACCATCAGGGTTAGATCATGGTCTAGGACCATTCCCTCACTCTGTTTTACAGACTCAGCAGCAGCAGCGACAGCTCGCAAACATCTTGGCAAAGCGCATGCTACAGGATCAAGGGTGGAAGAAAAGTAACCACACAGCCTATTCTTCCCTCCTTGTTCCTGCGTTAATACAGCCAAAGCACATCCATCACATTCATGCACGAACAACACAAAGGCCTTTTCATAGTTTGGTGTGCCCAAAACTGGTGCAGAGCATAATGCAGTCTTAAGCAAGTCAAACGATTGCTGGTGTTCCGCGTTCCATGGCAGTGGCGAAGAAATGCCCTTCTTTGTCAAAGCCAACATCGGTTTGATCACTAGTTAAAAATTTGGGATCCACAACCTACAGTGAGAAGCCATACCTATCAAGGCTCTAACTTCCTTCTATGTATTTGGAACATACATGCCAGAAATATGTTTTATTCTTTCAGGTGTCAATCTTCTTCCCTCCATTGACAGGAGATAGCCTAAATAGGTGACCTCCTGGTAACAATATTGAAACTTTTTAAGCAAAGCTTTGTGACCATGCTTAGCTAGATGGATAAGCAATAACACAGTGCCCTCCTTACAGGCACTCTCAGAGTCAGCAGCTAAAAGCAAGTCATCAACGTACTGAAGCAACATACAAGTAGAGGGCAATTCAAGGGTATCAAGTTGTTCTTTCAAAGCCCTACTATAGATGCTAGGACTCTCTGTGTATCCTTGAGGTGCACAAGTAAATTTGAATGAGCGTTCCCTAAGGTGAACGCGAACAAGTATCTACTATCCTTGTGTATAGGAATACTAAAGAAAGCATTATTTAAATCCACAACACTAAAGTAAGTAGCTGTAGCTGGAATCATGGTTAATATTGTCGTCACATCAGGCACAATTGGAAATTGTGGAGCGACAACCTTATTTATGGCACGTAAATCAATTATGAAACGGAATGGAATTGCATTATCGCCTTTTTTGTACACGGGCGAACTCGGACTATTGCACAAACTTCCTGAAATTTCTTCAATCACCCCGCGATGCACAAAATCGGAAACAATGCATTTCAAAGCTTGCTCGCCCTCAACTGAAATCTTATACTGGGGAATGCGTGGCAGCTCAATTCACTGGGCCTCATTACGACCCAGGCGGTAAGTTACCGCCTGGGTCGTACCTTTACCACCATGGCGTAAACTACGTTTACGCCATGGTGGTTGGCGGACTTACCGCCCCATTCCGAGGTTGGCGGGGCGGTAAGTCCCCAATCCCCATTTACCCTTCCCCATTCCCATTTTTGCCCCATAGGGCATAATGGGAGTGGGGAAGGCGTTAATTACGCCACCGTAAATTACGGTGGCGTAATTAACAACATGGTCCCTTAGCGCCATGGATTTTAACACCTGCTAAAAGCAGGTGTTAAATCCTCCATGGCGCTAAGGGACCTCGGAATCAGGCGGTAAGGGTCGGCGCTGTTTACGCTGCCGTAAACCCCTTACCGCCTGGGTCCTAATGAGGCCCACTGTCTCAAAACTATCTTAACAGGTTCAATCTGTAAAACACCGACATCATTGTCATCAACAGCCCATAAGCTCTCTGGTACATTAATGAATTCTGGCGGCTAAGGTCTAGTCAAGAATTGCGAGACAGAAAATTGCTGTGGTGAAATCGTCAAGCGCACTCCATCAGAAGAACAATAAATCACTGCATTTAATTCTTTTAACAGATTCAACCCCAGCAAGTTCTCTCCACAATTCGAAGTCAACAGAAATGGAGAGTGGTCCGTAAAGGGACCCAAAGAAATGGGTACCGGCGTAGAAACCGGACAAACAACTGGTGTGCCAGAAAACCCCACAGAAACATTGGTTTGCCCTGACAGTGGAATGTTTGGAACCAGTGAATGATCAATGGAACACGTCTGTGCTCCAGTATCTATCAAAAACTGATGTTTCCTATTTCCCACCACCATTTCAACGTAGGGACCTTTCTGATTGACGGGTATAGGTGTAGGTTCCAAACCCTGCTTCGGGCAATCCTAACGAAACAGAATGTCATCAAAAGGAAGCTCTTCCGATAAATATGCAGTGGAAGGATGATCAGATATGTTCCTGGTGTCCACACTCGAAATCTGATTATCCTGTGAAAAAGGTTGCTGAGGATCCTGTGTAAACTGACCTCTACCAGGGTCCCCAACACCCGGGCGACCTCTGGATCGTCTACCCATATACCCGAATGTGTTATTCGACCTTTGTCAAAGGACGGGGCATTGGGCACGCCAATGACCCTCTTGACGACAATAGGCACACTGGTTAATGTTCACAGGACCCAAGGGCACATTCCCTTGTGGGACATACTGACCTCTAATCTGAGAACTACCCCCTCCGGGGCCTCTAACAATTTGCTGTAATAGCACTTTAGTCTTCAAATCACCTTTTCGTTTTTCAACTCTATCTTTTTCATTATTGACATGATTCTCATAGTACTGAGCCATGTCCAGTACTTCTGATTGCGATTTCGCCTGCCAAGCGCTCTCAGAAGACATAATTTGTGACTGGATGTCAGGCAGCAATCCACGCACAAATTTGTCCACAAATAACCTTTTCCCAGACTCTGTGCCTAGGTCTTGTCCACTGATATCCGAGAATACCTGTTCGAACAGAGTAAAGGACTCGGTAGCACCCTCAGACTTTCCTTGGACACAGGCCGTAAGTTTGTCCCAAATAATTCTTTTCTCTGGAATTATAGTTTTCAATTTTAAAATGATTCTATCAGGCAAAGTTAGTATTACCTGAGGCGGTCTTTCACCAGCTGGCCTTTCTCCATCGAGTCTAGTTATATTCACCCACATATCTCCCAACCCTGGCATGTCGTCTATAGTTCTAACTTGTTTCCACAAATCTACGGGCAGGAGTACAGGGAATAACAAATCGATATCGCCTAAGGTGAACACTGAGGATTGCAAGACGGACTCTATTTCTTTATAGAATCCAGTCGGATTTTTCCTAATATCATGAATAGATTGTCTAATAGTATTCACTTCCTGTCTTGAGAACGGGATGTGAACGAACTGCGATACATAATGTGCAGGAATGTTCACAGCAACTATACCCTGTGCAACATCGGCCGCAACCTCAACCTTCGGAACAAATGTCGGAGGAACCTCTCTCATAGGCAACTGAGAAGTAGGCGACTCCGAACGCTTACTAAGCAACAGAGCCAGGTTGAGCATTAAAGCAGTCGAAGAAGTGTCAAGTGAAAAAGCTCTCTTATAAATACTCAATAACTCTGTGGGACAATTAATCTTTCTTTTTGCACAATCATCCTGTAGGTACTCTATCATTACCTGTATCACTTTCCTCTGCATTTCTGGCAAATATGTGTCATATACTTCAACTGGAGTTATCGACATATCTGAAATCCATCTAAGCGCGTCCTTCGTACAAATTTGTGCTTCCTCAGATATCAATTTACGACAAAGAAGGAACCGTTTTGGGGGCGTGGCTAACTGCCATGTAGAGCGGACGTGTCTCCTGTGAGCTCCGCGCTGATGTGCCATCATAAGCTGTTTTTCATGTATTTCTGCTAACTTTTAAACGTTTCAACTTGCACCATTCGTCGCCGGATCCCATCCGCAATCGTTTGATCCGTCTTTCAGACGGCTGGGGACAACTAACGCTGTCATACGCAGAGTGAACAGTGCCGGAGCCGAGAACTAAAATGGCGGCTCCCGCGTCCTGAGCCTCGAGGGACCGGAGCGCGCCTGCACCACAGAGGACGTCGCCCCCAGGAGCGCACAGGGGAGCCGGGGCAGCCAGCCAGCCTGCACCGGGGTCGAGAGAGAGGAGCGGAGCAACTGTGCTCGCAGACGGAGCGGGCCGGCCCCTGGGCCTTCATCCAGCAGCGTCCTGCCGGCGGAGCGCGGAAGAGCCCTGCGGAGCTCAGCGGAGCCCTGACAAGAACGCCGGACGGCCGGTGCCACGTTGTAAACGGGGCGGGGGGTAACCAGCCCTGGCTCTTGCTTCGGGAGCGGAGCGATAGAGGATCCGCGGTCGCATAGTGCTCCGTCCCCCTGCTGAGGGGCTGGCCTCACCAGGTTGCTGGGACCTCGCCCCCCCGCCAACGTGTATCTACATCAGGGAGTGCCGTAGGAGTGGATCCCAGAGGTCTCCCATCGCCTGGAACCGCCTTGCGCCCTGCAGTCGACGCCGAGGGCGGCCCAGGCCCGGCACGCTGTGCACCCACAAGAACTGGTGAGCCCACGGGCGGCCATAGCTTACCCGCCACCCAACATTGACTACACCCACAGGACAGGGTGTGGGCACTGCGCAACACCCTAACCCCGCCACCTGCCACCTCGGATGTACGGAGCCCCACCTTGGCACCCAAAATTACCACCTGAAGGCCCCACTGCTCACTCACCACGGAAAGGGGGTGCCATACAATTGTAATACGGCGAGGGATCGGAGCATAACTACCTTCGAGCAGCCTGCGTATTACCCCTTCCTTGACTTCTGAAACGGGCGCTGTCTCCCGCCTCACTGGACTGAAGCTTCTCCCCCCTCTACAGCGACCCCTGGGTCCCCCTCGGGACACCCGAGCAGCCTCACACCTTCACCTCGGCCCCAGGCCCTGCAGCAACAGTGGAAAGCACCCCTCCGTGACTGTGACTAGCTGCCTACCACCTGCGCCCCCAGCGCCTTCAGCGTGAGCGGACTGTGTGCTCACAAGATGGCTGGTAAGAACGGCAGGCCCAAGCAGCGACAGACCACCAAGGACACTTAAGCAGCCAGCGAATCTCCGAACCTTGAGAGCTCGAACAGAGCGACCACAGATGTTCAAACAGACCCTATGGCAACGACGACACCCGAACCCAATAACACCCAGCTCCTCTAAGCCATCGGACTACTCCAAACAACGATGGAACAAAAAATCGATGCCGTTGCCATAGACCTGGGCCTTCTGCGCCAAGATGTCCGCTCCTTAGCCGTCAGGACTGAGGTGCTCGAAACACAAGTCAAAGAAAATGCCAAATCCAAAACGCATCTCTTCCGAGACGTCGACGAGCTCCAAAAAAGGTCAAGATCTTGGAAGATAGGGCAGAGGAAGCGGAGGGAAGAGCCCGTCATAACAACATTCGTCTCCTCAGGCTGCCGGAGGGTTCTGAGGGCTCCGACCGAGAATCTCCTGCTACAGGAGTTGGGAGCTGGTAAACTCTCCCAAGGCTTCACTATTGAAAGGGCCCACAGATCCCTCGCTAAGAAACCTCCACCGGGCGCCCCACCCAGGCCGGTGATAGCAAAAGTTCTTAACTACAGGGACCGAGAGGTAATCCTGGCCTTTTCCCGAGCAGGTGGTCAAATCAAACGGGACTCCGCCACAATCGCTATCTACCCTGATTACACCTTCCAGGTTCAAATGAACAGAGCCCAGTTAATATACACGAAGGCCAGACTGAAGGCAGCTGGGTTGTGTTATATGCTCCTGTACCCTTCAAGACTCAAAGTGCTGCACAACAATAGGGTACACCTGTTCGACACTCCGGCACAGGCCAGAGACTGGATGGACGGACTGCAAATACCTGATGTTGAGGAAAGAAAGCGGAAACCGAGATAACGTTTCTCCCACCGGCGGGCGAATTGAGCTTCCACACAGCTGTTCAGATCCTAACATGGAGACACTGGAGTCAAGGTTCACACCAACCCCTGGAAAATTTCTTCCCTTTTTTGGGTGTTCATACCCACCCGTAGGGCACCTGGAGACCTATGCACGGTCCTACGGAGCAGAAACGGGATTGTCATAACAAGGGTGACCTCGCTGGGCTAGTTCTATGTTTGGGTTGTGTACAGTTAATGGGGGGGTGAGAAACAGGGAGTTATTATTACAGTTGGGAACTACAAACGGAAATTAGCAAGACCATGGAAGCACTCGATATACATTGCTGCACTAATTAGATCCCGAGTCCTGCTGGCCTCACACGTCCGTCTACGTAACACCTATGGCTGATACAGTAAAGATCATTACTTGGAAGGTTAGAGGCCTGAACAGCTTCGTCAAACAACGACATGTCCAATCCTACTTGAAGAGATGCAGGGTCGGAATCACCATGCTCCAAGAGACCCACCTAACTGCCAAAAAGCTTGATGCCCTGGCCAAAACCTGGCGTGGCACCCTAGTGGGTTCCGCTTACTCCTCCTATGCCAGAGGGGTCTTGATCTGGATTGCCCCCACGGTCCCCTTCAGGCTTACTAGTACTAAATAGGACAACGAGGGGAAGATGGTTTTGGTTTGTGGCTCTATCGAGGGCAAAGAGCTATGCCTAGTTAGTACTTAGGCACCCAGCCACGACACAACTATCTTCTTCCACTCCCTCTACACACGACTCACCCCATATATGGACAGAATTATGATATGGGTAGGTGACCATAATTGCACTCTTGACCCTCTACTGGATAGATCCGACAATAAACACGATCGTCCCTTCCCCCCGGCCAAAATACTTTCTAAACTAGTCCAACAGTTGCAACTCAGTGACATTTGGAGGGACCAGCACCTGGAGCAACGCGAGTACTCCTTCTACTCCCCACCACATGCCGTGCATACCAGGCTAGATTATATTTTTCTCAGCCAGATACAACAGTCTGCGTTTGTTGACGCGCACTATTTGCCGAGGATCCTGTCCGATCACTCTCCCCTGTTGGTCACCTGGGAGGTGTTCCCGCCAAGACCCTCCATTCCCACGTGGAGATTGAGAGCCGAAGCCGTACTTGATACAGCATTCAGAGAGCGCATAAGAGACGGTACTGAAGAATATTGGCAGAACAACCTACATAGTGTTAAATACATGAGCACCGCCTGGGAGGCATATAAGGTGGTCATGAGGGGTGAGATGATCGCAGCAGTGGGGGGTGCCAAGAGATCCATCACAACCCTGTTGGAACGTGCCGAGAGAGACCTGTGTGCCCTCGAGGGCAGGTCTGACCCATCCCCTGATCATTTACTTAAAATTACCAAACTTAGACAAACCTGCCTAAAGCACTGGGAAGCCCTAGGTAAACTAAGCTACGCCAAACACACGGAAAGAATTCATGCCCTGGGGGACAAACCCGGGAAACTCTTAGCCTGGCTCTACAAAAGGGAAACCCCCATGCCACCCATTTGCCACATGCTCACACCAGACGGCACTACCGTGCATACCCAACAGGAAATTAATTCGGTTTTCTCTAGCTACTATCACAACTTGTACTCCGAGACCCCCCCCTCTGACACAGGGATCGAGTATGCTCTCGACGTCATTGACTTGCCTAAACTAGACTCGCATATGGCTGAGACCCTTGACGAGCCCATCACTCCCGACGAGGTCAAGGTGGTAATCAGATCGCTACCAGCTGGGAAAACCCCGGGCTCGGATGGCCTCCCCAGGGAGTTCTATAAAACCTATGAGGAAACATTCGCCTCTATATTAGCTCATGTCTATAATGAGGCCTTCGAGCGTGGCGCCCTCCCGGATTCCCTGAGCGGGGCTGTGATAATACCCCTACTCAAACCTGGGAAAGACGGGGCAGATTGTGCCTCATACAGGCCCTTCTCTATGCTAAACGTAGACTGCAAGATCCTCACAGCACTGCTCGCTAACAGACCACGCAGAGTGATCCCACTGTTGATTCACCAAGACCAAACCGGATATGTCCCCGGACGATCCATCACTGAGAACCTGCATAGGTTACATCACGTCATTTATAGTACCGAGGGAAGACCACAGAAACTTGCGGTGGCGTCACTGGATGCCACCAAAGCTTTTGATTCCGTGAGGTGGGAATGGCTATACGCTACCATGGCAAAGATGGGAATAGGCCCCGTATTTCTGAAATGGACCCAGCTGGTTTATGCCAACCCCACTGCAAGGGTACGAACCAATAGAACCTTTTCCGCAAAATGGTCCCTACACAGAGGCACCCGTCAGGGTTGCCCCCTATCCCCCATGTTTTACATCATTGCCGCTGAGCCTGTAGCAGCCTACCTGAGACAGGAATATGGAGATGGGGGCATTAATATAGATGGGACGACTCACCTCGTCTCTATGTACGCGGATGACACCCACTTGTATTTACAGGACCCTGAACACCTCCTACCCTACATTCTTGAAACCCTGGACAGCTTTCACAAGCACACCGGGATCCAGATTAATAAGAGTAAATCTTGCCTCTACCCTCTAGCTGCACTACACAGTGAATATTACGGATCTCTCCCTCCCCTAGATCTCGAATGGCAGGCGACATCGTTCAAATATTTGGGGATAACTGTACATCGAAAACAAGACACAGAACCTATTCTTAACACCGTAAGGGTCGAAGACTCTCTCTTAAAATCCATGGAGTTTTGGGGGCGGCTCCTGCTTTCGGTGGCCGGTAGGGCGGGCCTCCTTAAGATCATCGCCCTGCCCCGCCTATTGCATAACTTCACTAACATTCCCTTCTACATCCCCCCCGCGTTCTTTAAAGACCTCAACAGACTCTGTAGGGGCTTCCTTTGGCAGGGAGGCAGGCACAGGGTGGCATTGGAGACTCTCCGGAGACCATACGAGAGGGGTGGGCTGAAGATCCCCAATTTCGAACTATATTTCCTTGCTAGCCAGTTAAGACACATTGTGCGGTGGATGGCCGACGAAAGCACAACAGACACTCGCCTCCTCCAGCCGGCTCTCCCCCAGCTATTATTTAGGGATTTGCTGTGGACCAGGAAGAGTGCCCTCGAACATTGCCCTTACCTCGTTAAGCTGGGGATCCGACTCTGGAAAAGGGCCTGCAAACTGGTCGGGAACGAGGATCCGTACTCCCCACAGATCCCCATTGCAGCACTCATGTCCAATCACTCCTGGGGGCAACTTTAGACCCGTACACAATGGGGTGGCCACACTGGGGGACGTAAACCAAGAACAGGCGGTTTTGGCCTTCCCGGACCTCTGCGATGCCACGGGCCTCCCGGCCAGGAAATTTCTGTTGCACAGAGCGGTCATACCAGACTGATGAAAACGAATGTATCAAATTGATACTGAACGCTGCTGAGGGGGGCCATGAAGCCTTACGTATCTACGAGGCCCTACTATGGGGCTCCACCAAAGATGACCTCAAATGCCGGGATAAATGGGAGACCGAATTAAACCTGGTTTTTGAAGACAAAGCCTGGAGCGACATAACCCACTACCACAAAAAAATCTCCAAAAACGCCCGCTTACAGCTCATCCAACTGTATGTCATGAACAGAGCGTACCTCACCCCGGAAGCTATATCAAGATTTACCGGTGCGGGCACCCAATCATGTCCCAAATGCAGTGAGCCCAGAGTTGGTATGACCCACATGTTCTGGGGATGCCCAGTGATCAGGGAATTCTCGACTCAAGTGAAGGAAAGAGTGGCTGGTGCAGACATTGACATTGAAGTGGACAAACCCTCTGCATGTATCCTGGGCGGGTATAGGAGCAGCAGGGAGAACAAACCCCTCAATAAGCTCAGAGACCTTATATATATAACGGCCAAAAGGCGTATAGCCATGGAGTGGAAAAGCCCCAGAGGCCTGCTTATGCCCCTATGGTGGAAGATCTTGCGAAGTGGATCACAGCCGAAACCGCAGCATGGGAGACGGCGATCCAAGTGCAGAGACTTGATTCTAGCGAGGAGCTACACCGTTGGGTGGCCTTAACAGTACCCTTGCTCCACCCAGAGTTGCAGGAGGGTGGGATAATAGGGGAAGGCGACCCAGGCCCGGGCATGGACTCATGATGAACATAGAACTAACCGTGGTCTTGGAAGGAGAGAGGAGGGATGGGTGGGGATAGTTGGGGACTTTACCTTTTGATATGCTTGACCTATTACCACTGATGCCTGTTTTTTTGTTATCTTATGTTATGAAACTAATAAAATATTTAAAAAAAAAAAAAAGGAAGGAACCGTTTCTGCACATACATACTTTCCCCCTCGTCATCCTCATTCTGGAACTTTTCTAACTCCTTTCTATACCCAAATAACATTTCAACATGCTCATTTACTTTCTCTACAGTGTCTCTAGAAAGCGCTAAAGTATTTAGATCCCTTAACCCTTGCAGGAGATCTGTATTCTTTAATTTTCCCCACATTACACATAAATGAATCCCTAAACCTTCAATAAAAACATTTTTCTCAGGAAAATTATCCATATTACAAAGTGTGGCAAAAACATTAGCTTGATCATCCCTTTCCATACAATGCTTAGCCCATGCAATCAAATCACGTTTCTTCTCTGGTGGCACAGTATTGCGAGTAACAATCTTCGACCATGCACCTCGATCGACTACAAGAGGCTCAGGACAACTTGGAAGAGAGGGAGCAGGCAAATTCAATCGAGGTGATGTAACTGGTGCGATAAGAAGAGGCGGAGGAGCTGGAGGAAGGGGAACATTAGGAGGAGCAGGAAACACGGGAACAACAGCAGGTAGAGTAGGAATAGCAGGAGGAAGAGGCAAAGCAGCAGGAAGGTGGCGCAGAGGCACCAAGCCTTCGTTCATTTAACAATTTGTCTATGAATTCATCGGAAGCATGGAGGTCTTTGGAAGGATAGATTTTCTGAATTCCAAGTGAGAAAGCCCTATCCATATTCCTAGTCAATTCAGAATGTTTATCTTGGTCATACAATAATGGCTTTTCGGCGTTCGTCTTATGATAGCGCGCATGTTTTTCTCTACTTTTAAGTTGTTGCAGCGCTTCTTTTTTCCAATTCTGCAAAACATCAAATGCTGCAGGTCTATCCTTCTTCTTTAATTGAATTAACTCTAAATACTCAATACGAGGGATTTCAAAACTACCATTGATTGGCCACTGAAGTTCGGAGGCATGTCTGGTTTGTCTGTGCCAAATGTCATTAAATACTATCCTTCCAATGCCATGCTTACAGTACATAGTGCATGCCTGCGACCCCTCCTGTGGTGCGGGACGGCTACATTCCAAAGATTGTCTACCGCTGCGGAACAACGCCCTGAAGCAGGTAGACAATTTCCCAGGCATATCAAATTATTGGTGTTACCTGGACAATAATTGTGTCTGCAGATACAATGCGCCAAATTCAAATTATCAGGGTTGAATTAAGAGTCGGGTCACGACTCACCTGAACAAACCTAAGGAGGTCCGATCGGATTTCAAAGAATCTTACATAACTAATCTTACCTTGTGTATGGTGATTTTGGCAAATCTGCCCGCCTCGATAAGTGGACCCTCGTCAAGATGCCATCTTGGACCACAAGCTAGTCGTGCAGCACTGCTGAGGTGTTGCGTCTCGTTCAGTGGGCCCCTTTTTGTCACACCGTCCGATCCCAGTCCGATAGCCTGCGTCAACCTTCAACAATCCGGCATCAATCTTGAGGGTCCCTATTCAGGCACCAACTGTGAAAACAAAATCAAAATATCGAGGCTGAGTTCCCCAAAAGGAAATACACCGAACACGGGTTACAAAGGAACATACAAAGTACTTTATTTTATACTGAATCCAGTTACGAAGAACAGAGCAAAAATCAGATAGCTATCGGCCCTCAGTGCAACACAACAAACTCCAGCCTGGTTCAGTGTGTTCAGTGAAAGACGCTGTACATTAGAGTGCATTGTTTTTTATACTCTTTGTGAGCACGATGTCCAGCCCTACTTCGGGTTAATATTCCGCTAATACATCACCGATCTAGAGTTCATGCCAAGTCTCGCACATCTGCGTATTTCTGGTTTGCTTTTAATACATATATCAACAAGCCTATACGGCAACCGTGTATTCTGGGATTTCCCATGCAGGTCTTCTCAAACATTAATACAATGTAGTGAAACAAGTGTTCTACGTTCAGTATTTGAATACATTGTTCTTAACATATGCTTGCGGATTAGTTTCATTGCACAAGTAATCCTTTACACACAGGTCAACGAAGGACAAGGTCTCAGTTCATGACCTCAACAAGTGGCCTGCAGGCAAGTTTCATATTAGCTACATACAGAGGTCAAGACGGCCATGTTGTATTTCGGAATGACATTGTCCACCATTTTAACTCACAGGGTGACTTTACAAAGCAAACCTAAAATGGCAGATTGACCTAAAATGGCAGCTTACATTGATTTTAAGGTCAGGTGCTTGCAACACGGATTTCTTCGCAAGCGACTTATAAGCAGTTTTGCGTAGGCCAATGTACATATTTCATTGCAATAGGAGGCACAATATAATTTCTCATTTCACACCAGCTGTGCCTGAGACTGCCTGGGAGGAACGAGCCCACGCTCTGGCCGGGTCCCGCTGTGACTAGTGCTTGGGCCGTTGCTGTAAAGCACCCATTCCCAGCGCCCGTGGCTCACATCCGCCAGCCTAAGGTAGGAGCTCACAATGTAACACCCGTACATTGTGATCCGCTCAACCCCACCTGCTGCAGCCCCTGCATACTGGGATCTGCTTAATCCTGCCTGCCCATACCCACTACTCTGGGGCCTAGCGCTCCTCCATATGCTCAAAGAGCACCACCCCGCACTCTGGGCCCAGGGGACCTAGTCACGCGTGGATTTGACATACACTCTTGGTCATTCATAAGTGGTGGAACACGCTCGTGAGGGAAGCCACACACATCCTATCTTTGAATACAGGGCCCCCCGGACTCCAGTTATACCAGCAGTGTGATGGACAGACACAGTGCGCGCTGTAACTACCACTGACACTGGGCACTGTTCTGAACATAGGAGCACAAATAACCCCCTGCTTTTAACAATTGATGACAGAGGGACTCCTACGGGGAAATATTGGTGCTGCTGGGCTCTGTCGGCCGGCAGAGTCCGCCTAACCGCCAACAGTTCAGTCTGCAGCCCAGCCTTTCAAATATGAGCTCAATCACCACCCTGGCACCCCTATCTTACTACGACTGAGCTATACAGGCCCAGGCCAGATATCAAAGAGGACCACCTTCAAACTGTACAAGCATACCACTCCCTATCCTAAACTACTGGATAGCAATACTGCAGAGTGCAGAGCGACGTGGGAAAACACAATCCATCCGGCCCATTTTATGGGCTGCCACGAAAAGAAGGGGGTGGGCTCCAGGAAAACAGGCCCAATGGACTCCTTTACCAGCTCCCAACCTCATGATCCGTTACACCACTGCCAAAACCAATAGACAGCCAGCTAGAATCCACTACATACGAGAGGGTGGACCGACTAATGACAATGGTCCAGAATGGCTTCCTGGAGTTCAATAGAACATTGGATGACATTGGGGCAACAATCAGCTCTCTGAAGGCAAATGTAGACAAGGAGAGCACACGCATTACTGAGGCGGAAAACAGGATCAGTACTAACGAGGACTCAATAACACAACACAGCCGTGACATCGCTCAAAGGGGACATCCAAAAAACCCTAAATAAAATTGAAGACCTTGAATCACGGTCCAGAAGAAATAATAGACGCCTAGTTGGAGTGGCAGAAACCTTTGGCAGGGGGTCCATGGAACGCCAAGTAGAAACTGTCCTGAAGTCCCTTCTGGGCCCAGACTCCTTTTCGAACCACTTTCTGGTAGAGCGTGCTCACTGCACCCTGGCACCCCCTCCCAGACCTGGAGCACCACCCCGCACGATAATTGCCCGCCTCCTTAATTATCGGGACAGAGACGCTATCCTGAGAATTTCCAGGGAAAAAGGCTCTTTATTCTATGAGAACAACAGAATACACATATACCCAGATTTTTCAACAAATGTGCACATACTGAGAAGGTCCTACGAGCCAGTTAAGAAACAGCTGAGAATGCGCCAGATTCCCTATGCGCTCGTCTTCCCAGCTAAGATGAGGATCCAGCATGGGGGCCGAGCGCATTTCTTTCAAAATCCTACGGAGGCCATGTTATATGTGAAAGCCTCCATCCCCCTTGCCCCTCGATGCTGGGAAATTAACCAGAATTTTCCACCCCGGCCGGCTGAGGAACCGGAGGGCTCTGCCGGCTGACGGGCCTCGGACCACACTGCACTACCACAAAGCTAAAACCTGTGGGCAACGAGGTGGCCCTGACCGCTATATGTTTGAAGTAGGGCCATGAGCTCCCTTGGGAGTGTGGGATGTTTTTATCCAGGCATCCAAGCCCTACCTCAAAACTGTGCAGTACTGACATGGAAAACATCATGATGGCCAGAGCTTCCCAGAAAATGCACAGGGAAATGCATGAAGAATAGGCTGCCACTCATTTTTGCCGATGTTATGGGCACAGAAGGACACTGCCTAAAACCACCATTGGACTACCCACACAGTAGTCTGAAACCATTGGGAGTGGCAATGCTGATTGCCAAAAGCAAACCCATAACTGTTGGGAATTCATTTTCTTAAATCCCAAAAAGGGGTGCAGTACCAGTACTCACCACTATCCAAAAGCCGGCGTTTTAAAACAACACCAGATTTTACTTTTTGGATAAAACTGAATAAATGAACCCAAAGCAGGCCAAAGAAAGACTTACTGAGAGGTGGATCCAATGTAAAGTTATATTCTGAAGTGACTTGAAGGTTTATAACAAGACTGGCTGAGCTGTGGATTTCAGCAGTTTAAGTAAATTTGGACTGAAAGACACTAAAAATCTAAATGTTTAAATTGACTGAGTAACCTACTTTTGAGTGTCACATAGGTTTCAATTGTTTAAATGTCATAGTTTTAAACTTAGAATCAGCATTCTAGCTGCATATGTAAAATTGTTAGTTGTATTTGAATGCAGAAAACTGGGGAACAGAAATGACATGTAGCTAAAAACTGGCTTAAAGAGATTCCAATTTTGCCTGGCAACTACCCCCCATCAGGAGTGAAACTTGAGTCACAGCTGTGTTCCCAGGCCTATCTGCCTTTTGCTGGCCACACTAAGGATATGCCATCTCTCTGATAATTGAATTAAGGGGAGCCCCCACAGAATACAGGAGCTCTGAACAAAGCCCTCTCCTGACTCAGGCAAATGTTTTATTGGCGGGAGTCGTAAATGGAGCTTCCTCCTGGAAGGACAGGGGAGGGGCACTGCCTGTGAGAGCAAGCTGGCTTGGCAGAACTGGAAAAACCAGAAATTCAACCTTGTGCTGGGGGGAAACCACACCCCTTTGGGGCCAGAACATAACTTTAAAAAGATGAATAACTCATAGTACGGACTTGTGAAAATTATTTAAATGACACCATAATTCTTGTGATTTTTCTGCCCACATTTTAAGACGTGTTAGGACCCGGTGGTATGTTCAGGGGGGTTTTAGCGGAAAAGAGGATATTACTCAAAATGTGTGCATGTGAAAAATCTGACACTTCATCAACTAATGTCCATACTCCTTGCGCACATGTGTGTAAATTTGGGGTAATGTCCGGTATTGCAAACCAGTTAAAAAGTGCAAAATATTGCCATTTCTGAATGCAAGCTCTCAGGAAGAGCAGATTTGGACAGGGTATACCTCCTGTAATGCATGAGGGGTGCATATGATTTTAAAACAAAATGTACCTCTGCAAATATGTATTTGGTTCAAATCTAGATTTGTGTGCAAGTTGACAGGAGGAGTGGACTTTCTGCAGGCTGTAAAATGACATCACTCTGACACAACTTAGCTCCCCCAATCAGGGGAGAAATGAAAGCTTGGCCAATGACAAGTGGAGAGGGGTAGGGTTTAGTGATGCTGCACACACACCCATTTTAAAAACACATAAAAGCAGACAGACAGGACAGATAGGGACCTTCAAATCCATTTGCTGCGGGACGCTCTGCTGGAAAATCCATACTTTACCTCCATCAATCTCTAGAGAAAGCTGTGCAGAAAGATCCAGACTTCAAATCTATCAATATCCAGAACCAGAAACCCAGACAAGACCAGCAGAGCAGAGCTGACCCAGATCACTGTGAAGAGACCCAGACCAGACCGGAGTCCAGTCCAAAACCTGACCAGATCTGTGGCGAGGCCCATTTAATTCAAGAATATAGTGTGAGTACCTAGCAGAACCGTGCAGAACCAATCTCTTAGTTAAAATAATATAATTCAATCTATTTTAATCTAAGTAGAACTGTCTCCTAACTGTCACCTGTCATTTGTAAAGCTGTCACCTGTCATTTTCTAGTTGCAAGCTGCACTTGACTTTTTGAACTTTAAAATTTCAAATCTGAAAAACGACCTTTATTTAATCGCTCATATCTCCGTGACCGTTTGTGCTAGAGACTTGCAGTAACTTTCCTCAGAAAGCTTAGAATCGTGGCTTTCCTACGAACCTAGAACCGCATTCCTACCCCCTATAATTTTGCCGTAATCGCGAAAGACGCACTCGCGAATTTTGCAGCGATTTGCAAATTTCTCAACGTGTGAAAACAGCAGTTTTCTTGCTTTCATTTGCCAAAAATTCGTTTAACCTACCAATTACTCCTAGATCCTTGCTAAAGTGAGCCTGGACTAATATTAACTTGATTTCACTCACCCTGAACCTCCTAGAGGGAATTAAAAGCATTTTAGTATATTTTTCACTTCATTGCCAGCACATATAAAAGCATTTTGGGCTTGTGTTTAAAACTCCGATCTGTAACCTAAGCTTGCTGGGGTGAACTGAATTACATTTGATTGCATTTCTGAGAACTGTGTGCTTTCCTTCCATTTCCCTGCATTGCATAAAGGGGGAAGGGGATTGCCAGAGAAAAGTGATTACATTGTTTTGTTGAAATCATATTGAGTATTTTCTGTATTGCATCTTTCATTCAACATTGCATCCATTTGAACTCTATAAAGCATTCTCTATCACATTATTCTTCTGTCCCTACTTACCAGTGTGCTACCTTATCCATTTCATGTCAACTCCTTAGCGATTATAAAGAGGTGTGCTAGTGCCAGATTCTCCGTTGTTAACCTTTATCATATCAGATTAAGTGTACTATTCAATTATTAATTTATTCTAAAGTGTGATATATATATCTATTGTTTAAATTATCAATTAAACCTTTTAACTTGCAAAACAGAACTACTTCTTGGCTCAGTGGGGTCAGGAGGATTCCAAGAGAGGGGTGTTATATAGGGGTAGTCATCCAGAACGCATGAACTGGACATAAAGATATATCAATAAGGGTTTTCATTCAGTATTCTAGACTAGGCGTTGACTTGGCTGTAGTGCTGAATTGAATCCTCTTACAGGAGGCGGCCACCTGATTACAGCTTTCACCCCCAGGAGACTTCCCAAGTTATGGTTCAAGGGATACATCATCAGGTTGGGGTTGATGATGCGGGTGGTGGTTGGTGAGGACATCAAGAAAGAGTTAACCCTGGCAATTGGCCAGGACTGTTTGGGGAAGTTATAATGTTAAAATCAGGGAGCGGTTTGGTAGCGGGGCACCCGCACTACTTGAGAAAGATGCAATACAACAGGCAAACAGTTACTCCGAGATATGACTATGACACAGGCAAACAAAGGTGTAAACATTAAACTACTCTCCTGAAATATTCGAGGGCTTAATAACCCGGTCAAAGCGAGGAAGATTACGGCCTATATTACACGCCATAACCCCCATGTCCTTTTCATACAGGAGACGCATGCATTGGGGCGTGTTAACACCAAATTCCTGTCACGGTGGGGCCCCCACAGATACTATACGGATTACTAAGCGCAATCTAGGGGAGTGCTGACACTCATACATTCCAAGCCGTTCTTCAAATATCACTCCAGTAAGATAGACTTGCATGGTAGGTATGCACTGGTATTGGGGGAGGTGGCGGGGCATCAGATAATACTGCTCAACACATATGGACCCAATGTAGGTGACCCACAATTCTACTGTGCTATACTTGATATGCTGTCCACATCGGGGGAGGCACAAATAATCTGGGGTGGAGATTTTAACACGATACTTGATCAATCCCTGGATCGCTCCTCAGCCACCTAGGGCCCCACCCAAAGCTGCACTGGTCGTGAAACAAATGATGGAACAGACTGACATGCTAGATGCATGGTGTACATTACATCCATATGAGAAGAAATTTACATTCTATTTGTCCGTCCACGATTCCCACTCGTGCATAGATTACTGGCTTATCAGTTCATCCCTAGCTGGAGCGGTTTCTGGCTACGAAATACACGCCCGCATCCCCTCAGATCACTCACCCATAACACTCGACATTAACCTAGGTGGCTCTCCTCCGTCCCGGCTAGAAGATGGAGGATGCCCCCCGCGATCCTTAGAGACCCCCATGTGTGTGAATACCTACATACTGAAATTCGGGGAATTTCTGGAACTAAATGAGGGCTTGTTAAGTACCTATGCCACTCTATGGGAGGCATTCAATGTCTGGATTTGGGGAACTATCCTGGACAAATCCACGGGTATGCAGAAATCTTTGAGGAAGAAACTGGGTATAACCCTGTCGAAAATCCACATTGCACTAAAGGAATTCAATGAGTTGGCCAATAGGGAGGTCCTATATATGGCTGCCCCAGCCAAAGGCCGCAGATATGGGGAAAGTAATATGGCGGGTACATTTCTGGCCAATATGCATAAAGTCGACAGGCATCACAATCCGATCGCCAGCATACAGACACCAGGTGGGGTAACGGTTAATAAAGAACAAGACATTAACTCCACCTTTGCTGACTTCTACTTCTCCTTATACTCCAACCACGATGTAAAAACCAAAGAAGACACATTCAGGTGTCTGGAAGACCTAGACCTCCCAACATTAATCCCTGAGACATGAAACATACAAGATCAACCCATCACAGCCGAAGAGCTTGTAGCAGCCATGAAATCCTTGTCCGGGGGCTAAGTGCAGAATTATATAAAGAATTCCAGAGTGAATTGGCCCCGCTACTACGGAAGGTATGGGAGGAGGCTATGGATCGGGGCGTCCTCCCGGAATCGATGTGCGAAGCAATCATCACAGTCCTTTTGAAACCCTGTAGATCAGCACAAGACATGGCCTCCTACAGACCCCTTTCCTTGATAAATACTGATGCGAAGATTTTTCGCTAAATTACTAGCCACCAGACTCCTGCCGTACATGCCAATCCTGGTCCACCCAGACCAGGCTGCCTTTATACCAATGAGATCCACAGCCCTGAACTTAAGGCGCCTGTTTGGCGTGATGGCACAAATAGATCCAAAGGCAAGAGCGGCGGTAGTGGCCCTGGACGCCAAAAAGGCCTTCGATCTGTCTCCTGGACATATCTCTTCCTAGTGCTCGAGTGGTTTGGTCTCGATCAATATTTCATAAAAAGCGTGCGGCTATTGTATACCCAGCCATCTGCCAAAGTGCTCACCAATAACACCATATCCTCCACATTCCAGCTACATAGGGGAACAAGACAGGGCTGTCCCTTCTCACCCATCCTTTTCGCCTTACCATAGAACCAATGGCTGAATATCATCAGAACCACTCACATAGAGGTCTCAGGATGACTGATCCCCCACAGATCATTTCACTATACGCAGACAACACTCTACTGTATGTCCAAAACCCACAGGAGAATGTGCAACACCTAATGTCAGACATACATGAGTTCTCAGAATACTCGGGTTACAAAATCAATGCCCCAAAGTCTGAAATAATTCCTTTGACCCCTGGTACGGGAGACCTATCCGGAATAAGGGGGTTTAAGCCTGCTCCTACTCAGGTAGGCTATTTAGGAATCATGGTGGCCAGAGACAAACAAATGCTATACACACAAAGTCATGGTGAACTATTGCTAAACCTGATGACCAAGTTCCAGCTGTGGGCTAATCTCCCACTGTCCCTTTACGGCCGAGTGGCACTACTTAAAATGGTGGTTCTCCCCAAACTTCTATATTACTTCAACAACATCCCGATCTGGCCCGGTAAACTCGTCTTTATGAAACTCAAGTCACTCAACTCCTCCTTTATATGGAATGGGAAGACGGCTAGGCTAGGGTGGGCTAAGATGGTGGAACCATATCCACAAGGTGATATTGCTGCTCCTGATTTTGAACTGTACTATTTAACTACACAGGCACAATTTGTGAAGCACTGGTTCGACCCCGAGGACAAAGCCCCACATATATCCTTTGAAAAACACGCTTCCCGTCCCAATGACATACGTTCCGTCATCTTCAATCCCACCACACACGCCTGGTCCAAAATTTCCAAAAGGATTGGCCTGGAGATCCCCTATAACCCAGAGGATCCCCTGTGGAACTTCTCCAGCATTTCCCCAACATTTGACAACTCTCTCCAGCAATCCTGGGACACCAATAAGCTCTTCATGATGCGGGACATGTTCCCAGATGGCACGTTCTCAGAACTCACAGACTTCATAGATGTGGTGGGAGGGGGGCAGCTTAAGCGTTTCCAGTTCCATCGGATGAGAGCTGCTTTTGCTACTAGTTGGCCGACATTCCCACTGGAACCCCAGACACATGAATGTATTAGGGCTGTAGTATCCGCAGATGCTCACAGCAAAGGGGTCTCGATGCTATACTCCTTGGTGCAGACTCACTCCACTTCATGTAACACAATCAAAGAAACCTGGGAGGGGGACATGGGCACCCAGATTGACGACATCAGATGGGCCTGTTACTGTCAACTCACCAAATCTGTTTAAATGAATTCTGGGCTCCGATTGATTCATTTTAAAATCTTAAATCAATTACACTACGCTCCTGCTCAACTGGTTAAATTTGTAGAAAACTGTACAGGGTCTTGTCCAAAATGCAATGCTCCCAATGCGGGGGCGTATCATATGTATTGGTCACGCCCCTTGATCGTGGAAATTTGGCAGGAGGTGGCGGGACTCCTTGAGGAAATAACGTCGGTTCCGGCGACTCTGTCCCCCTTGAAGTACTTATTTGGGGACATCGGAAAAGTGAAGGAAACCACTAGAAGACTATTTAATATTTCTTGTATTGTTGCCAAACGATGTATCCTGAAATGTTGGAAATCGGCAGCTGGACCAACCCGAGCTAATTTCATGAAAGATCTATGGGCCTCATTCCGACCCAGGCGGTAAGTTACCGCCTGGGTCGTACCTTTACCACCATGGCGTAAACTATGTTTACGCCATGATGGTTGGCGGACTTACCGCCCCATTCCGAGGTTGGCGGGGCGGTAAGTCCCCAATCCCCATTTACCCTTCCCCATTCCCATTTTTGCCCCATAGGGCATAATGGGAGTGGGGAAGGCGTTATTTACGCCACCGTAAATTACGGTGGCGTAATTAACAACAAGGTCCCTTAGCGCCATGGATTTTAACACCTGCTAAAAGCAGGTGTTAAATCCTCCATGGCGCTAAGGGACCTCGGAATCAGGCGGTAAGGGTCGGCGCTGTTTACGCTGCCGTAAACCCCTTACCGCCTGGGTCGGAATGAGGCCCTATGTATGGTGAATGATGATGACAAACTTTTTGTACTATCGGTCCCGACACCCTGTCGCCCCAAGGATATATGGACACTGTTGCGCCTACACTTGTGTAATTTGATGCCCGGCGTGGATGTAACGCATGCATCTTCGCCCTGATTTGCGATAGTTGCCTGTCTGATATATGCATACGAGTAACAGAAATATGTTTAAACAGTATTGCGTTGTTTATGTAACTTGCCTGCTATGAAGCTGCTCTCTAAATAAATAAAAGGTTAAAAAAATAATAATAATAATAATGTCACCAGTAAGTTGGCTTTTCAGGCATTTAAAGACTGTCATAACAGATGCATTGTTGTATGATATAGATTGGAGTACTGATTATAGTGGCATGGTCATTAAGGGGTATCACAATGTGTCCCAAAAATAGACAATCAGAGTTAGCATCCCAAAGCCTCATGTGGTATGTCAGATATGTACATATCATCATCCAGAAAAATAGATTTACATATAGTGTGCCAATTTGAGTTTCTTTTGTACACTCTGGCAAACAAAGGGGTTGCATATATTCCTCAAAAACATTGTCATGTTTTGACAAATAAATCAATTACACACGTTCTGATCCTGGTGGGTGCAATGGGGCAGTTGTGATGAATCCCTCAGTATCATCACTTCTCCCAGGGAGGTGAGGCTGCTACCAGATAGCAGGGACGTCATTTCACCAAAATGCCAGGGGTAGCGGAAGTGACATCACACGACCCTTGATCCCTGATGACATAGCAAATATTGTACAAAATTCCAGAAAGACACATTATTTGGTATTCCTATTCTTTCTTATTCAGGGTCAGTGCTGAAAGTGTTAGACTTGTGGCATTCCTGTTATTATTTTTCTTCTTTTTTTAAAGGAGCCTGAACAAGAAAGGCAGCCACTCCAAAAGTAAAGAGCCACATGGTGCTGGCCACAGCCCAGGAGCCTGCATTACAAAAAATAATAATAAAAATAATATTTAAAAAAAAAAAATAAAATGTAATAGAGGTCGCAAGGGAGACCACAGAGGTAGCAAGGGAGACCACAGAGGTCGCAGTTGCGACCTCTGGTGACCCCTAAATGATGTCCCTGCCAGATAGTCCCCCTAGGGGTGGTAATAAGCGGGAGGATACCAATGGAGGGGACCCTCTCTATGGGAGAGATAAAGACTATCGAGGAAGAACGTGGTGTGACAATTACCACTCTACTCCCACAACCACATACCCACACACTGTTAGTGTCACACCACTCCCACCCTCTATACCCCTCTCCTTTCCTAGTTACTTCTTGCAGAGTAGACCTGTTAATGAGTATGAGGAAAACCATACTGTGATGAAGAAGAGTAAGGAAAGCTATGTCCCTGTAGATACTGACACGAGGAAGAAGAGGAGTGATTAGCCCTTTGCAGAACCAAAGTGGACATACTAGCTCTCACACGGGACGGCCAAAGATAAAAAAATAGGAAGGATCTCTCTTGTGGTCTGATATTCCCTGGATGAACCGCGAGTTGAAGGGAGCAGCCGGGCGACGAATAGGAACACAGACACTGAACAGCCAGCATTCGCGTCCCAATACAGACCACGGGGGTAGAAGTAGGTATCCGGCGGCGTGCCACAGAGTGTGAGGAGATACTGCTGTACCCATGAGGGACCCAGGGCTGTGGAACCACTGCATGACTGCCAGGGGTGAGAGAAGCCCGGATAAGCCGAGAGCAGCAACAGAAGCTTGGAGAAACTGGGAGACAGCAAGCTAAGCCCAGAGAAGCATAAACCCTATTGGGGGTTGGAGTAGAATCAAGATGGGGCAAAAGAGAGATCCCCAGGGTAAAACAATGAAGCTGAGTACAAGAGTCATCATCTTCCTAGTACCAGTACTTGGAAGAATCCAAGGGAACTTTATGTGTCAAGCAATGCTTGGCAGGGTAGTGAACCAGAACTGATTGAGAGACATTATAAGCCCGAGAGAGAGGTCTGGGAACCGAATGATGAAAGGGTTAAAAAATGGTATATGCAAAACAGTGCCTAGCAGAATAGTAAACCGGGCCTGAATGAGAGATATTTTAAGCCTGAGAAAGGGGCTGGGACTCCCACAAGTGCAATAGAAGACCAAGGGGAAAGAGATACATGTTTTAAAAAAAAAAAAAACATGAGAAGAGCAGAGGAGGAGAAAGAGATCCTTGGCCTAAATCATGGACCTCATTGGAATATTAAAAGAGAGCCAAAAAAAGGATTGGAGGAGGGAGATATATTCCCCCACTTTTGTGGAAATGTAAAGCGTTTTCTAAGAAGGACTGCGAAATGGAGACTCCTCAACGGTAACAAATGTCCTAACTATATCAACAAGTCTAGTGACGGCCAGGGGGAGAAAGAGAGCACCCACTAGTCACAAACTGCCAAACCCTTTCAGAAAGAAGTAACCAACTTTCTGGAATTAGGGTGAAGCTAGTTTTATATCTTTCTTTGAAGTGTGATGGACAGAAATCGTTTTGGGACATAGCGACAGTAGACTGTCTTTCTTTTCACGGACATTCTGATACTATCCTTAGTTTTGTCTGAGGCATGGAAACCCCTCTTAGTCAAAGGGGCAGATATGGGGTTCACTTCATTTCCTTTCAATAAAAGTTCATGAACAGAAAACTGTCACCTTTGTGTCCTTGTGTTTACGTCTGCACTCTTACATAGTGCACACTAGTCCATCCCGTTCCTCAAAGCACCACCAGGAAACCAGTTTCTTTCAACCAGGCAATGGAGTCTAATGCAGTCAAAACGTTGAGTGTACTATTCCTCAACTCTTCATGGGAGTTCCAACTGGGATTCAAGTGAGATGGCAGCTTGAGGAGAATTCCCCTTCTCACTTAAACTGCAGTTTCTGCATTTCAGAAAGTGGCCAGGTCAATAAGTTGAGGGGGAAATGACTAAGTAACATCTCACCATTGGCGAATCCCAAAAGCCTGGGTAAGAATTCTGCTTGCAACCCTAGCATCCAGATTAGCCTTATGGTGCCTACTGAAATATGCAAAACAAATGTATTAAGATGTTTGTAATATCGAGGAAATAAGGAGTAAAGTGGACACTAGAGCGAACTTGAAATCGCAGAGGTTAACATGGTGGTTGAGGCTGAGACTAGAATGTCTACTCTATCCGCTGAGCTTATGAGGAGAACAGACTAGAATACATTAATATAATCTCTACAAAGTAGGAGGGATAATCTACACATGTATAAAGCCCAGTATATCACACATTGTTTGGCTATAAAGCTATTAGTGCATGCCACTGAGTGAGGATAGCATGTTCTGGTTAACAAAAGGAAAGACAAAGGGGAACCATTGGGATTTTGGGACATAAAACATACTACCGCCATTACTGCCTCTCTGATGCTGTATGGTCTGCAGTGGATCTTCCAACATTTTCAATTTCCAATTAAGCATTATAGACCAGGTCACATGGCCATATCAGGCTTAATGGGCCCTGAAGACCGAGTTAGCAACCCATAAACGGCAGCACGCCCAATTTCTGAGACTATTAATCTGTTAGAATACCAATTGTTCTTTGAAAGGTTTCATACCAAAGAAACAATGATGCATAAATGATGGAAAAGCAGGTTCATCTAACTGTAAAATTGGCACACATAGTTGTTTCATAATGGAGACGGGTAGACTTTCAAAACTGGTAGGTAATATGTTCACTGCTAAGAAGTTTAAAAAACAAATCAGTGGTCTATTTTGTATCTCTTTGAGGGATGGCCTTGCATCTATGTAGGGCTAATGAGTTCAATTTCAGTTAGTGTATTGTCCCCTTTTATCACCAACACCAGTGCGACAGAGAAGAGAGAGAGTGTAAAGGGGTGTCCGAAAGCCGACTTTGTAGTTGGTATTACAACTGGAAATGCTGTGGCATAATCGGCCAATACACAAAATGTTATTTCTTGTTCCATTATGCCAATGCAATCCAAAAGTGGCTTGTTTACCAACTTGTATGCCAATCAGGAGTGCTGTACCATATCATGTGCCTGTGTCACTTTCAAAGGTGGGGCCTTTGTTTTTAGAGCCAGAGGGAGTTGGGCTATATTTGGGCTACATTTCTGGCACTTTTAGTCTAAATGCAGGTTTGTTTCCCTTTCTGGATTCTGTAACCATACAAGCAATTTTTTTGGAGAGGTGCAATAGCACTGACAGCATACAGATGGCCTCATGAAATATCATGACGGCATCTGTATTTTGTCAGCGGCACTGCACTTCTCCAACTTCCTGGGGTCCCTTTCTCCGATTTCGTCTGCAACAAGATGGGATGAGCAGTAGAATAAACCAATGCATGGAGTAACTGATGGAACAGTACAAATATTGCCTTCAGTCAAATCAAAAACATATCCAATGCCATAGGCGAGAAGGGAGACAGATACTCAAAGGAACCTACAATGCCATCCTCTATATGCAGTTGTCGGGTTTCTTTTCTGTTTGTTTTGTTAACCCAGTTCGTTGGGCTTATGTGTCCCTGCTCCTTGTGTTTGTCAGTCGTGCCTTGTGTCCTTATCATCCCCCTAAATAACACTGCACAGCAACACAGAGCCATTTCTGCTACCACTCCAGTGCTGTGACATTACGAAAGAAAAGCAGCAGCTTTTAATGGGAGGGACATTTCGAGAGAAATGCTCTTTGCAGGAAGGAAGGGATCATTAGCGCAGTTGCCACCCCGGCTCAGCTCACAGGGCTCCTTGAATGCTCCACAAATCCACGCAGCATCTGTATTCCTGACATATTTGTCTTGCCAGGTTGCCATGCCTTAGTTAGTTGGGCTAATGCACTTCTCTGCCACACAGAAGAGCTCTTAGGGGGCGTGGCCTGGCAGGGGGTCGGTGCAGCAATTAAGAGGCAACACTTACCTCACTTGAATGCTGCCTGTTGGTCACGCCCCTGTAAGATCACCGTCAGCCCTTTCACTAGAGATGCAGGGATCATCACCCTCTGACCTTGGCAGTGACGTCATTTAGAGATTGCCAGGGGGCGCACCCGTGACCCCTGAGGTGTCCCTTGCTACCCCTTCTATTTTGTTACATTAAACTGAGGCTCCTGGGTTCTGCAGCAACATGTGGCGCTTTGTTTTTGAAGTGTCTGGTTTTCTGATAGCAATAGTCATTAATATAGCTCAGTGGCTTGAGCGCTCGCTGCTGCAATGTGTGTGTGATCTGCAGGTTGCAGGTTCTACTCCAAGCAAGGTCATCTCAGCCTTTCATCCTGCTGAGGTTGATAAATGATTACCAACACAGGTCTGGTAATATTGTATGCATATTTGTTCTATATGAAGCGCTTAAGCTTAAGTGCTATATAATAACACATCATTATCGTTTGGCCTTGGACCTCTGCTTACATTCACAGTAATTTGGTAATATGGGCCTATACACGCTGATATTAATGATACATATGGTGATCCATTCTTGTATAAATGTATATCACTTTACAATGATATTGTAACCATATTTTTCATAGCGTACTTAGAAAAACTGCTATGTGATGCCACTTCCTGTTTGATCAATGGGTGAAAGGTCGTGTTCCATCACTTCCTGTGATGTCACTGTTGTGTGGGTCAAATGACATCCCTTCCTTTGATGTCATCAGAGGTCCTGGGGTATGTGATGTCACTTCCGCTACCCCTGGAATTTTGGTGAAATGACGTCCCTGCACCTGGGGTGCGTGGGTGATGGTGCCTGCATCTCTAGTGAAAGGGGTGTCTGGCAGGGGTCTGCAACACAATTAAAAGCATGTGGCAAAGGCGGTTCATGCAGCAAGATGACTTACAGGCCAAACAGACGAAACCTGAGCCGTCCACGCACTGGCTTCCTATCCGAAATATGCTCTGCACTCACACACCTTGCCCTGCTGGTACACCAATATGCATCTCCACAAATAAGGCAGGTGCATTTAACATTCTTCAGGAGAACTGGCATGTGTGAGGGGAGCAGCATCATTCCTGGGCATGCCCCAGCCTTATTATGTAAAAAATCAAACCTGACCACCAGCCTAAGATGCTCGCCATTTTGTTTCCGACCAGAGCAGAGCTTGGCTGACTTGTAGTGTTATTTTCTTTCCAATGACTGTTTCTCAAAAATTAAAGCCTGGACCCGGATTGTACGAATAATGTATCAGAAGATTAACCCGTGGCGAGTGTGTGAAAGCAAAAAGACAATATCGAGGCTGAGTACCCCAAAAAGAAATACACCAAACGCAGTTCAAAAGATACACAGATCTTTATTCTAAAACTGAACTGTTTCAAAGGACAAAGCAACAGATAGCTATCAGGCCCACAGTACAACACAGCGAAAACCAGCCCTGTTCGGTGTGCTCAGTGAGTGGGACTGTACATCAGAATAGTCGCACCTTTTATACACTCCAAAACATGATGTCCAACCCACTTGCAGGTTAATGAATCTTGGATCTAGGGTTCGTGCCAGGTTTGTTCCTAATTTATGCATCCATACATTTAAGAGTTATCCTTAATCCATTCCTCAACAAATTACAATAGCAACAGTGTGTCTTCAGATTTCCTGTTGAGCCTTTGCACACATCTTTATACAATATAGTTAAACATGTGTTCACATAAGATGCTCAAACAGCATTGTACATGATACATGTTCATGAATTAGTATTGATATCGCAGGTGATCCTCTATACACAGGTCAACGAAGGACACAGTCTCAGTACATGACCCTAACATTTGGCCTGCAGGCAGTTTAGACATTAACTTGTACACAGAGGTCAAGACGGCCATGTTACATTAAAAAACGACATTGTTCACCCTCTTAGAACACAGGGTGACTTTAGAATAAGAATCTAAAATGGTGGATGAACCTAAAATGGCGGCTTACACAAATCTAAGGTCAGGACCTTGCAACGCGGATTTCCTCGCAGAGCGACTTGGCCTAGGCCAATTTATATATATACACATACAATCAAGAGGGTATGATATGGTTTGCCGTTCGACAAGTGCTGTTGTCCATTGTGTGCCCACGGAAGGCACCCGAAGTACAGAATTGAAGGTTTACACAATGGGGCGCAGATGCCAATCCCCTTTTCTATTTCGTGTTGCACCTATAAAAGTCATCTCTTCTCAATTAATTTCAAGGGATAATTATATAACGTTGCCAATGTCGGGCCCTTAGGGTGTCAAATTCCCTACTTGGGCATGTTAACATATTGGGAAAATATGAATGTAGCAAGGTTCTCCCATGCATCTGTGTATTTTTCAGCACGTGCGATGTGACATTGAGCAGTACGGCTTGACACGTTTTCTATCCTTTCCTCTAACATTCTGCTAGAGCGAAGACAGCTGCTCGGAGACAAGTTGTGAGAGAACTGCTCGTAGCGGCCTGAGTCGGGTGCTGAGAAAAGGTGCGTGGTGGGGCTTCTGGCTCATCAGCCTCATCAACCTCATCAGGCTCATCGGGCTCATCAGGCTCATCAGGCAAATTCTCCAGACCAAGTTAGCTGGGCTGCTGTGCTGCTGTTCCGCCGTTGACACAAGGTAAGCTCCCAACCTGGGTTGCAGCGGTGAGTGCCATCTTGGAGTTTGCAGTGGGTGTGTGCCGATTGGAGGCCACTGTACCCGCACACTATCCTCCACCTGGATACAGTGCGGTCGGCAGTGTGCCTCAGTACCTTGAAGCCATTGAGGCACTGTGGCTGAACATGTCTACACCACCAGCAGTGTGCCAAGTGAGTATATTTGGGACTCAGCTCTTTGGTGCAACAACAGGAGCTGAGCCAGGAGGATAGCTCAGCGGCAGCGTGCTCGACTTGGAAACAAGACGACACGGAGCAACACAGGTTCGATCCCTGGGTCCGCGCTTAGAAACCTCTGGGTATTAAGCGCGTTATAAATAACCTATCATATCATATCATAACACACAAACACAAATCAATGGACATTCAGTAGGTGCTGAAATTTAAGCATCCTGTACTTTGATATTTTTCAATTGTGTTACTATGGTGCAAAGGTACTTATCATACTCTACTGGAAGTTTGCTCAACGTAAATAAGTATTAGATAAGAACAATTTTTTCTGTTGATACAATGCCTGGAAAGGTGAGAAAGAGATCGAACAGCTACAATCTCTGCCCTAAGACCCCGTATTGTAAAAACAAAAGTGCAGTAGATGGCAAGACACACAAAACCACCGCGCGGGACATGGAGGCTGGTATTAAAAGATCAGAAACTAGCTCCAGTTTTCTGGATCTGGGTTATGAACTGGACGTGACTGAAGATGAAAAAAGAGCTCAACAATTAGTACTTTAGAATTTGCAGTGTTCCATCTGAAAAGAAAGGCCCTAGTGAAATCGTGCAGAAGGATACTGAAGTCAGGGACATTTTGCCAAAATGCCAGGGGTATAGGTAGTGACATCACACGAAACATGACCTCTGATGACATCACAGGAAATTATGTCATTTGACCCCCACCCCCAATTGACAGCATGGGAAGTGAGGGCACATGACCTTTCACTCCTTCATAAAACCGGAAGTGGCAACACATACCACTGTTCCAAAGTACACTATGAAAAATGTGGTCACAATATCACTGTAATCTGGAATACATTTCATACAAGAATGGATCCCCATATGCATCATTTGTATCAATGTGTATAGGCCCATGTTGCTGTGAATGTGAGCAGACGTCCAAGGCCAAATGATAATGATGTGTTATTACATAGCACTTACCCTGAAGCGCTTTATATAGAATAAATATACAGACATTGGGCCTCATTCCGAGTCTGGCACTAACCAATGGCGCTATTAGCGCCTTGGTCGGCGCCGGTCCCGTACCGGCACCGCCCTGGTGGAATGGGAAATTACCGCCCTATTCCGAGTTGACCAGGGTGGTAATTTCCCATTCCCCAGGGCTCTTCCCCATTCCCAAATGAGCCCCCATAGGGCTCAATGGGAATGGGGAAATTGCAAATAACGGTGACCGTACTTTACGGTCACCGTTATTGGCTTAAAAGCCCCTTTGCGCCCTCGTTCCTAACGCCTGCTAAAAGCAGGCGTTAAGGACGAGGGCGCAAAGGGAACTCGGAATGTGGCGGTAAGGGATTACCGGCACCGGTTTCGTTAACAGTGACTGGTATCCCTTACCGCCATACTCGGAATGAGGCCCATTGCCACCCAACGCGAGTTGATACTCATTTATTCACTTCAGAAGGATGAAAGGCTAAATGTAGGTTTCCCTTTCTGGATTCTGTAACCATAAAAGCCATTTTTGACCGCATACAGATGGACTCATACGAAATATCATGACGGCATCTGTATTTTGTCAGCAGCACTGCACTTCTCCAACTTCCTGGGGTCCCTTTCTCCGATTTCCTCTGCAACAAGATGGGATGAGCAGTAGAATAAACCAATGCATGGAGTAACTGATGGAACAGTACAAATATTGCATTCAGTCAAATCAAAAACATATCCAATGCCATTGGCGAGAAGGGAGGCAGATACTCAAAGGAACCTACAATGCCCTCCTCCATATGCAGTTATCAGGTTTCTTTTCTGCTTGTGTTGTTAACCCAGCTCGTTGGGCTTCTGTGTCCCTGCTCCTTGTGTTTGTCAGTCGTGCCTTGTGTCCTTATCATCCCCCTAAATAACAATGCACAGCAACACAGAGCCATTTCTGCTACCACTCCAGTACTGTGACATTACGAAAGAAAAGCAGCAGCTTTCAATGGGAGGGACATTTCAAGAGAAATGCTCTTTGCAGGAAGGAAGGGATCATTAGCGCTGTTGCCACCCCGGCTCAGCTGACAGGCATAGCTCTCAACTCACCCGCTTTTGGCGGGTGTCACCTGCCTTGAAAGCAGATGAATCACCCGCCAAGTCCCTCATACGCCCATTCACTTCTATGGGCCTCTCACCCGCCAAAAAGAAAATCGGGTGTTTTCACCCGCCTTGGTGACAAAAAAGGTTGGGAGCTATGGACAGGGCTCCTTGAATGTTCCACAAATCCACGCAGCATCTGTATTCCTGACATATTTGTCTTGTCAGGTTGCCGTGTCTTAGTTAGTTGGGCTAATGCACTTCTCTGCCACACAGAAGAGCTCTTAGAGGGCGTGGCCTGGCAGGGGGTCGGTGCAGCACTTAAGAGGCAACACTTAGATCACTTGGAATGCTGCCTGTTGGTCACACCTCTGGCTCGCTTTTGAAAAAGGGCTGGGGCCATGGCTGTGGCCTAACAACAAGCATTCAGGTGAGCTAAGTGTTTCCTCGACCCCCTGCAAGTCAGCCCTTTCACTAGAGATGCAGGGATCATCATCCTCTCACCTGAGCAGGGACGTCATTTGGGGGTCGCCAGGGGCCGCACCTGCGACCACTGAGGTCTCCCTTGCTACCCCTAAAATAAAAAATAAAACTTTTTTTTCCTTCTTTTTTACATTTAACATGTGGCACTTTGCTTTTGAAGTGGCTGGTTTTCTGATAGCTATAGCCATTAAGAGTGCTCGTTGCTGCAATGTGTGTGTGATCTGCAGGTTGCAAGTTCGACTCCCAGCAAGTTAAACTCAGCCTTTCATCCTGCTGAGTTTGATAAATGAGTACCAACACAGGTTGTTTAATATTGTATGTATATTTGTTCTATATGAAGCGCTTAAGCGTAAGTGCTATATAATAACACATCATTATTGTTTGGCCTTGGACCTCAGCTTACATTCACAGTTATTTGGAAATATGGGCCTATACACGCTGATATTAATAATGCATATGTTGATCCATTCTTGTATAAATGTATATCACATATTACAGTGAAATCGTAACAATATTTTCTGTATTCTACTTACAAACACTGCTATGTGATTCCACTTCTTGTTTGGTCAAGGG
Organism: Ambystoma mexicanum; assembly: GCF_040938575.1. NCBI lineage: Eukaryota > Metazoa > Chordata > Amphibia > Caudata > Ambystomatidae > Ambystoma > Ambystoma mexicanum. The sequence continues at coordinate 1,180,962,884 of NC_090933.1, forward strand.
TGAAATGTCGTGTTCCATCGATTCCTATAATGTCACTATTGGGTGGGTCAAATTACATCCTTCCTGTGATGTCATCATCAGTCATGTGATGTCAATTCCGCTACCCCTGGCGTTTTGGTGAAATGACTTCCCTGCACCTGGGGTGTGTGGGTGATGGTCCCTGCATCTCTAGTGAAAGGGGTGCTGTGAAGGGTCTGCAACCCAATTAAAAGCATGTGGCAAATGTGGTTCATCCAGCCAGATGACCTACAGGCCAAGCAGATGAAACCTGAGCCATCCAGGCACTGGCTTCCTCTCGTAAATATGCTCTGCACTCACCCACCTTGCCCTGATGGTACACTAATATGCATCTCCACAAATAATGCAGGTGCATTTTAGATTCTTCAGGAGAACTGGCATGTGTGAGGGGAGCAGCATCATTCCTGGGCATGTCCCTGCCTTATTATGAAAAAATCAAACCTGACCGCAGCTTCAGATGCCCTTTTGTTTCGGACCAGAGCTTGGCTGACTTGTAATGTTATTTTCTTTCCAATTACTTTTTCTCAAAAACTAAACCATGGACCTGGATTGTATGAATAATGTATCAGAAGGTTTACCCAAGGTGAGTGGTGTTATCCATTGCATACCCATGGAAGGCCGACAAAGTACAGATTTTAAGGTTTACACGATGGTGCGCAGACTGTTTCAATTCAAAGCTGCCAATCCCCTTTTCTATTTCGTGTTGTGCGGTTTGACACATTTTCGATCCTTTCCTCTAACATTCTGTTAGAGCGACGACAGCAGCTTAGAGAAAAGTTGCAAGAGAACTTCTACTTGCGTCCTGAGGTGGGTGCTGAGAAAAGGTGCGTGGTGGGGGAAGTGAGCACTTCTGACTCATCAGCCAATTCACACTCATCAGCCTCATCCCGCTCATCAGGCACATTCTCCAGACAAGGTTATCTGGGCCGCTGTGCTGCTGTTCCGCCGGTGACCCAAGGTAAACTCCCAACCCAGGTTGCGGCGGGTGAGTGCAATCTTGGAGATTGCAATGGTTGTGTGGTGCTTGTAGGCCACTGTACCCACACACTATCCTCCACTTGGATATAGTGTGGCTGGGAGTGTGCCTCAGTACGTTGAAGCCATTGAGGCATTGTTAGGGAGAAGTCTCCAGAATGCTAGTGATAACTTAAAAACAGGTCAGGCTTTGGTCAAACATTGGCATGACCAGAAGGCCAACATGGTTGAGTTTACTCAGGATCAGCTTCTATTTGTTATGGTGCCAACAAGGCAGATGGCCTTGCAGGTCAAATGGATAAGACACTTCAAGGTTTTGGGCAAACATGGGGAGGTGAACTATCTATTGGACTTAGACAGACCTAAGGAGGCTCCCAGAGTCTTTCACACCAACCGATTGAAGGCATATGTCTCGAGACCAGAAGTGAGAGCTTTGCTTCTAGCTTCAGCTCAAGATGAGGAGGAGTGGGAACCTCTACCTGACCTCCTCAGAGGCCAAACTTTAGATGGGAACATAGTAGGGGTCAATTTCCCTTCTCAATTGACATCTTAACAACAGGAGGAGTGCACAGTTCTGTTAAATCAGTTTGCCTCCCTGTTTTCACATTCACTAAGCTTAACCCCTTGGGCCAGCATGATATTCTCACTGGTGACTGTTTACCTGTGAAAAGTAGAGGTTACAGAATGTCAGAACATGTGAGATCCCACATCAAAGGAGAGGTCAACAAGATGCTTGATCTCAGGGTTATAGAGCCCTCTACAAGTCCATAGTCTAGTCCAGTTGTTCTATTGCCAAAGGCAGGATTCAAGTTGAGATTCTGTGAGGACTGTAGAGCTCTAAATGCAGTCACCAAGACTGATGCCCATCCTTTGCCAAGGACAGATGAACTGGTGGATACACTTGGTGCAGCCAAGTACCTCTCAGTACACTTGATCTGACGTCAGGCTATTGGCAAATAGCCCTGACAGACCATGCCAAAAAGAACACTGCATTCTCAACACCAGCAGGCATCTACCAGTTTAAGGTTATGCCTTTTGGATTAAAGAATGCACCTGTTGCATTCCAAAGGATGGTCAGTCAAGTTATGAATGGGATGGAGGCGTTCTGCATGGCATACTTGGATGACATTGCAGTGTTCAGCCCTACTTGGAAGGAACAAGTTGATCACTTAGAATATGTTTTTCAGGCTCTTGAGCAGGCCCATCTGACCATAAAGGCAAGCAAATGTCAAATTGGTCAGAGTAAAGTGGTCTACCTTGGTCATGAGGTAGGAGGAAGTGAAATAAGGTGTTTTCCTAGCAAAGTACAGCTGTACAAAACTGGGCCACCCCTACTACTCAAACCCAAGTGAGAGCCTTCGTAGGTCTCACTAGGTACTACAGTATTTCATAGAGAACTATGGGACAATAGCTTCTCCCTTGAATGTGATCTCCTCTCCAAAATTCCCTAAAAAGGTTAGATGGAATGAGGAGTGCACTCAAGCCTTTGAAAACCTGAAGAAATCCCTTTGTCAAACTCCAGTCCTAAGAGTTCCTGATTATCACCAACCCTTCATTGTGAAGACAGATACATCTAATACAGGTATTGGTGCAGTCCTTAGTCAACTGGATCAAAAGGTAGGGAGAACCCCATTTGCTTCAACAGTAGGAAACTGAAGGAACCAGAAACAAGGTGGGCAACCATAGAGCGTGAATTGTGTGGTCTTTGAAGAAGTTTAGACCATACTTGTATGGATCTACTTTTGTGATTCAAACAGACCACCAACCCTTGAGATGGTTAATGCAAATGAAAGGGGAGAACCCAAAACTTCTAAAATGGACAATCTGCCTGCAAGGGTTTGATTTCACCATTGAGCACAAAGCAGGATGTCACCACAAAACTGCTCATGGTCTCTTCGACTAAAGTGAAGCGATTCAGCCAGGAGTGGATTAAATCCTCCTGTCCCTAAGTCCTGGGGGTGGGGAGAGTGTTAGGGAGAATTCTCCAGAATGGCTTATTTCCCTTACCTACTGGGTCCCTCAGCAGCTTTGCTGGATTTCTAGTTTTTTTGTTTGTTTTTACCTGGTTAGAGTGTGAGCCTTTTTCCCACTCTTACGTGTGTTTTGCTGTGTGTTTTTAACATTTTTGTGTTCATAGACTGTGGAGCCTCACCTACTCCATATACATCATCCTTTTACTGTGTGTTACACAGCACCTTCAGTGCAGTGACACAGGGTTGCCTTTTTCAGACTCCCCACTTTAAACTCCATTTTCTCGGACTGACTAATGTCTCCCAGAACATGTAAGGTTGCTATTGACTTTATTAGTCTTTTTAAATCCACAGACCAAGTACAAACAATCTTACATAGAGTTCTGGAAAGGGTTACTAGTTATCCCTTTTTGTCTGTTTCTCATGGAACATTGTTTCGTTCCCTTTTCATTAAGATTTGGCTCGTGGCAGTGGTATCTACCCTATTTTTCCTACCGCAGCTATTTTAAATAGCCTTGGTATTGTTTTAGGTTATCTTAGTAGCCTCGAACTTAAACCCGATGGACCATATTTACTTTTATACTGTTCCAGCTGGGTTTATTAGCCATTTGTTTTTGTAAAAGTCTTTCTCGTGTTTTACTCTTCACGCCAAACCAGCCTTGGTTCCTTTGTTTGCCGACCTTTCACTGGCTTCTGCACAGAAGCCCTCCTTAGGCGCCTGAATCTCTGAGGGGGACAGGATGTGAGGGAGGGGTTTGAGACTGCCTGCACAGGGTCTCCTTGGAGACCCATGTCGCACTCTGGTCTGATTGGCTGTGGTGACTATCCCGGCGGGAGAGCACCCTGCTGTGTGATTGACAGCCAGGCTGTATGAATGGGGGAAAACTGCAGAAAAAGCAGGTCTCTGGAACTGAGAAGGCAGAGTCACCACTGGATGGAGAGAACCAAAGAGAAGCTGACAGAAGAGGACGTCTACCACGACTGAACCTCCCGGTGAAGCGCTGCTGTGGGTCTGAATCTTCAAACTTCGACGACAGGGAAGATTTGTGAGGAATCATCTCCCCTTGAGCTGGTGGGATCAACCAGTTCACCAAACTGCAAGCCAGGCCTCCCTCCTCTGATCCAATTTGCTGTGCACAGCTACAGTGAACCGGATAGCCTGCCTGGGTGTTAAGGAACGCACCTTTTCTTCTTTGCTTTGCTCTGCTGTTGGTTTCTTCCACAGGGCCGTGCAGGACCCTCCAGTCTTCCTACTTCATGTCAGTCCAACAGTTGCTTCAGGAACCGTGAGCCTGCAGGACCTGCCGGAACGTATGCCTCAGCTACAGCCTTCTTCTCCATTTAAGGTACTGTTCAAATCTGGTCGTTCGTTTTGTCCGACCGCGGTAAAAGTGTTTGCAATCATTTGCCAATCTGAGGGCTTGTCCTTCTCTATTCTCTAAAGTAACTTTTCATCCAACCTACTTCGTTCTGAACTCTTGGCAAAAACCTAACCGCAAACTACTCTGAACTGTGTGATACTCTGCAAATACTTTGGCCCATTGACTTTGGCCCTATTGATTTGATTTCCTCACTGTAGTTACTTTTTCTAAATTGCACTGCTTGCTTACTTGTTGGTGCTGCTCAACTTTTGTCTAACTTTGTCTTTCCCTCCCTTTTAAATTACTGAAGTGCCATTTTGCTCGCACTCATTTTGAGCTTAACTTGTCCAGAATCTATTGGGTGTGGTATGGTGTATTAAGATTGTAATTTTTCAACTGCTTGGTAATAGTGAAATGTTTAACAACTGATGTGTAAATAAATGTCTATTCTTTTATTCAGAAACCTTGAATCAATGTGTGTTTGAACTATAGTCATTGCTGTCCTTTGTGTAACTATTGGTACTGCTCACTTCACTTTACAGACTTTTGATAGGTCTGGCTGCTCAGCAATCACTACCACTTTACTGTGTAGTACAGGCTTGTACCAAAGGTGAATTTGTACTGTCACTTGTAGTCTTAATTGTGTGTGGCGTTCCCAAAGGGTACTGCATATGATTCTGCCTAACCGGCATTGTGGCTAAACATGACTACTCCAGCAGCAGTGTGCCAAATGAGTATATTTGGGACTCAGTTCTTTGGTGCAACAACACACAAACACAAATCAATGGACATTAAGTAAGTGCTGACATTTAAGCATCTTGTACTTTGATATGTTTAAATTATGTTACTACGGTACAACAGTACTTATCATACTCTACTGGAAATGTGCTGAACGTAAATAAGTATTGGATAAGAACAATTTTATCTGTCGATACAATGCCTGGAAAGGTGAGACAGAGATCGAACAGCTGCAATCTCTGCCCTAAGACCCTGTATTGTAAAAACAAAGGTGTAGTAGATGGCAAGACACACAAAACCACCACGCGGGACATGGAGGCTGCCATTAATAGGTCAGCAACTAGCTCCCCGGCAAAAAGCAAATGGGCCAAGAAAAAGGGTGGTAAAAGGACTATTACAGCTTTCTTTACCCGACTTGATTGCCAGGGTAAAGGAGACAGCTGTGTCTCTCGAATAGAGCTGCAGGCTATGCTAACATCAATGCAGTTTGCAATGAAGGTGCTGCTAAAAATAAGCGGAAGAATCCTAGTGGAAGTCACGCACGCAGAGGTAAACAATCAACCACAGTATGTAGACGACTAGAATGGAGACATATTAATAGCAGAGGTTGAAACCAACGCTAGCCTACAGGCTGCAGTAATTGATGACTCACTGGAGGACATGGCCGAGTCCAACAATAATGTCAACAATGCAGGGGAAGCATCCTGTGAATCTTGAACTATATTCCTGACTAGGAAACAGAAAAGGCTCATAAAAATAAATCAAGAGCCACAAGCTAAACAGCTATTAAACGCCCAAGAGAATCATTTGGAAGATTCTACAGGAAGTGTTCAATCAGTGTGCATACCATCTAAAAATGCTAAGAGGAGAGCCAATAAGAAAAAGAGGCAAAGCAAGGCTGAAACTAGTGTATTAACAAGCTGGCTTGTTAAAGATTAAAACACAATTACAAAGCAAGCCCGGCTGGACATCAGTCACTGTGAGGAGGTAAATGAAATTGGTACCAAAGCACCACAAGATGATGCTGATTTAGCAGAGACTTTGCGAAAAGATAAAGATTTTCTGGCCCCAAAACAGAAATCCGTTAACAGCGTGAACACTACTGACAATCAAGACTTCAGGTCGTTTAAAAATCCCACTTTATTTACTATCAAGGGACTGACAAAAATGAAAACAAAAGATTGTTTAAACCACCCATGTCTCTTAAATTTGCTGCGTTCCATATTACCACTACGAGTCCTAGTCCCTCATTACAAGTTTGCCGGTCCGGAAACAATGGTGCTGGTAAGCTTACCAGCACTGCTGTTTTAGACCAGCAAACTACGAAACTACGAATCTAAGGGCGGGTGCCAGACCTGGCGGGCAGACTGACAACCGCCCGCCGACTTTCACGGAAGCACTGGCACTGATATTAATGGTTCCAGTGCTTCCATGATGCCCATTCCTATATCCTATGGGAATGGGCATTAACATATACCACTGTCTGACTTCCTGGAACGCCGGGGTCGTATTCCCCCCGTGATTCCGGCAAGTTAGGCAGTGGTAAATCATTACAGGTCTGGTGGCTACCTGCCGGTTTTACCGGTACGTTTTCCGCCGGACCCGTAACGAGGGCCCTAGAATCAGCTGATTTTGATTTTGTGCAACCCCTGGATTTTCCCAACCTAAACCTGACACGAATCCACAGGAAAACAGAAGAAACTGTGGCTTCGATTTGTGCACACCACACCAGTTTTCTGGATCTGGGTTATGAACTGGACGTGGGGAAACATGACAGAAGATCAAAAAAGAGCACAACAATTAGTACTTTAGAATTTGCAGTGGTCCATTGAAAAGAAAGGCCCTAGTGAAATCGTGCATGGCGATAGCAGAGTGACACGGCAGTCAGGGATGTCATTTGACCAAAATGCCTGGGGTAGCGGAAGTGACTTCACACGACACTTGACCTCTGATGACATCACAGGAAATTATGTTATTTGACCCGTACCCCAATTGACATCACGGAAAGCGAGGGCATATGATCTTTCACTCCTTCACAAAACAGGAAGGGGTAAAACATAACACTGTTCCAAAGTACACTATGAAAAATGTGGTCACAATATCACTGTAATCTGGAATACATTTCATACAAGAATGGATCACCATATGCATCATTTGTATCAATGTGTATAGGCCCATGTTGCTGTGAATGTGAGCAGACGTCCAAGGCCAAATGATAATGATGTGTTATTATATAGCACTTATCCTGAAGCGCTTTATATAGAGCATATATACAGACATTGTCACCCAACGTGAGTTGATACTCATTTATTGACCTCAGAAGGATGAAAGGCTGAGTTGGCCTTCCCGGGATTGAAACCTGCAACCTGCAGATCACACACACATTGCAGCAGTGAGCATGCAACCTACTGAGCTTTCTTACCGGCAATAGCTATTTTACTGGCTAAAGTAAAATTAGCAATTACATGTCTGAATGTTCCCAAAGTCAGATACCATTAAACAGGTAACTCAGATTTAACAGCAGGCCAGGTCATTTGTAAGTCTACTACAAAGTTGTCCACATGTCACACCTGCATGGATGTACTTTTCAGGCTTCAGAGGTTGGCAAAATACATACCACTATGTATTAAAGAATTTATAGTAGCTCAGTGAAAGCAGCGCACTCACACGCCATCCCGTACTCTGCGCACCTCTTACCTCATACATGCAAACAAACATCCTGAACAGCATGCGAAGGAGATGGGAAAGATAGACACATTACAACAAAGCATTAATTGTGACACAATGAAATCAAGGGCCACTTTATGTGCTATGGTCACACATTTCTACACTGTGCACAAGCTTTTAGGCACAAGGATTTTGTCGTCAAGTGACCGAGGACACAGAGATGGAATTTCTTGTGATGATCCTAACAAAGAAGTAAGAAAGAAACATGCTAAACCTTCACTTCAAATTGGTTTAACGCTCTGAAGAAAGAGTTGCAAACCAAGTTAAACTGTTTCCCCCATATCCAATCCAAAATTGCAGTTAAAGAAGCAGAAGATTTGTGGACATGTCTTGAGTTTCACCTGTTTGGTGGTGTCATTGAAATGCACTGCTACATAGCATGCACGTTGCTAAACCGCATGCACTGTCATAAGTGGCTGGTAAAATATATATATATTTTTTTGGGGGGTAGCAATGGAGACTAAAGGGGTAGCAATGGAGACCACAGAGGTCACTGTGCAACCCACTACTACTCACAAATGATGTCCCTGATTGAAGTGGCTCTTAGATGTGGTAACAGTAAAATGCTCTGTTGAAGCTTGAACGTGCTTGCTTGCTACTGGGAGCACACACAGATTTGTTCATCTACTCCATGAATCAGGATCCTTAGGTCTGCTACAATCTAAAGATATTTGTGTGCTACAAGAATGTTGGTTGACTAAGGCCCTCCCAAATTCACTTAAAGCTGGCCAACAAAGGGAACACATGTCAGCCTTATGAAGGGCTGGTTACAGGAGTCAAGAACTACATGAAGGCTTGTCTAATTCAAAGTTCAAACGATGATCCTTACGTTCTTGCAGTTATCGTCAGGGCTCCCAGCTGAAATGATCACTTATTATTAACATTTAGAACACCCTAGGGAGTGTTCCGTGAAGCAGGTTGGTCAATCTGAGGGCTATACGCACTGGTATAGCCCTCAGATTGATTACAGCCCGTAGTTCGGGCTGCAAGGAGTTGCAGAGCTGTGGGCAGGCGGGGAAGACTACAGAAGTGGACGTTGGTCTGCGTGTGTATTCCGGAACGGAAAGAGTTAACTTTCCATTCCAAAATACCCGTTCCTAGACCAAAGTATCCATGTAGGCTGACAAACATGAAAGAAGAAAACGAAATCAAAGGAAACGCTTTCGCAGCCACGGACACGGACATGAAAGAAGGAAATGAATGCAATGGAAACGCTTTCACAACGTTTGAAATGGAAAAGGGGCTGCCATGAGCTGCACTGTAACGGGGAACGTATGGAAAACTTTATATTCAGCAAGGAAATGAGAAGAAATGTTGCAGGCACTTCTGAATGTGCAGTAAGCAAATGAAGTAGCTGTAAATGGAATGTATGTACATGTGGAGCTTGCAAACGTGTATTAACTTGCATGTTTACGTAGAGTAACTAGTGCCTAACTTCTGTGTAGTGGGGGGAACACACCTGAAATAAACTTAATTAGAACAGGGGGCAGGCACACGCACTCCTGATTCCACTTTACTATAATACTCCTCCCACCCAAGCACCTTCTACCACCTTATAAAAAAACGAAACATGTTTAATTGAAGTACAATAAATGTCTGCAACCTTTATTTACCATTTTGCAATTTTTTATACTTCAGTTAAACATGTCTCATTTATTCAACGTTAATTAAACAGTGAAGGTGTTCTAATAGCTTTATAGACTTGCAGCTCGGCCAGTACCGGGCGTTATGGTCACTCATACCTCGTTAACACAGTCGTCAGGGCCCATAACGCCCGGTACGGCCCTTGCTGCAGGTCTATAAAGCTATAACATGATCCTCCTGGGGGCAGGCATACGGAGGATATAACGGAAACAGATGCCACATGTATTTTAAAAGCAACTGAAACATGGGGGAAATGTGCCAATAGCGATTTGCAGAGATCTAAATGCATGATGTATATGCAGAAACTAATTTCTAGAAACAGAGAATTTAACTACCAAAAGCGCAATGCTGCCGGATACTCCCAATATGCAAGGGAGACTACGGTATCATTGTTTCTATGACTGGGGGTACTGCATGCTGAATGGAAGAACAACTGAGGATTCCTTGAGCAATACACCTGGGAAAAAAAAATAGCCACATTAGATTATGTGTTCGTCAATGAAAGTTTGATAACTGAAGTGAAAGGTTTAAAGTAAACTCAAACGAATATACGGACTATTCTGTTCTTATGTTAAGTGTTACAAGCTGGGGGGCACACAATTTGCAAGTGTGAATTGTTGACCTTAATATCAATCGTGGGGGGAATAGGATCAGCTGGACTAGTAAGAATTTAGAAAAAGTTTGCAATCGAGCTAATAGTAGGAAAGATTGAACATCTGTCAGGATTAACTGCGGATGGCATTGAAGCATGGCTAAAACGAACTATCAGAGAAATAGCTGTACAGAAATGCTGCTATAAAATATTAGATCATTCTAATTCTTGCTACAGCTTTGACAGGGAAGTTAGAGAACAAGACAGAGGAATGTGCAAGGCCATCTGAGAAATCAAGACAGATAGCTCCACTCCCCAAAACACAATTGCATGAATCTGTTTAATTAAAAGCAAATATGGGCGATGGGTGCTGGCCTTCACTCTTGCAAAAATGCAAACTGTCAGAAATGAGTGGCTGTGCTTAAGACTAGGAACTATAAGAATATGTGGAAGGTGCTGGGTAGATACAAATTGACAAAAGAGCAACTTGTTGCAAATTCCATCGGTTACCAGACATTTGGTCGAAAAAAATTGGTCGACCAGACAAATGGTCGAACCAATTTGGTCGAAAACCAAATGGTCGAATTTTTTATTTTTTTATTTTCACCCCTTTATTTTTTTTTTTTGGAGGGGTCCCCCCCAACTCCCTTTTTTTTTCTAAAAACCCATTTTTGTAAAAAACGAAAACCCAAAAATAAATATATAATAAAAAAAAAAATTCGACCATTTGGTTTTCGACCAAATTGCGTCGACCAAATGTCATTCGACCAGTTTTAGGTCGACCAAATGTCTGGACACCAATTCCATCAACGGACAGATAATGGACAGAATTTTGCATGCAAAAAAGGGACAATTCATAAAGATATAATGAAGGAGGCCTTGAATATATCCATAGACAGAGAAGAGAATAGCAAAACTCAAAAGCTCCGTTCTGCAGGTCCAAATGGACTAGCTAACATAGTGCTAAAGAACGTTCTCGAAATATGGGAAGCTGTGCTTTAGATGGTATTTTGTAAGGTATATGGAAGCAACAAAAAAAAACTGGCGTCATGGAGAACATCCTTACTAGTACCTGTTTATAAGAAAGGCAAGAGATCTGAGCCCACTAATATTAGACTATAGTCTATGCTGTTTATTACAGGAAACAGGTTTGCCTTTTCCTATTAGATGAATTGCAAAATTGGGTAAAATCAGTGAAGGTGTTGGGCACGTTTCAAATTGTCTTTAGGCAAGGCTCGGGAGTGGCACTCAATCTGAGACTGGTAGACAGACTTATAGTGCAAGCGACAAAAAGGGAAACCCTCTATACAGTACTGCTCGACTTTCAAGTCGCTTTCGTTATGGTTGACAGAGGGAAATTATGGACAAAATTAGAATTTCTTGGTTGTCCAGATAGTCTACTGAGAGCAATTTTGTATGCAATTTATATACTGCACGAACAAACCAGTGTCCAAGTTAGCAGGGGGGCCGTCAAGTCACCGATCAGCACTAGCAGGGGAGTAAAGCAGGGTTGTGTGCTGGCTCCGCTGCTGTTCAATATCTATCTACCCTATTTGCCAGGGGCCCTAAGCATGACATGCAATCTGCCAAGAGTAAATGGTGCTAGAGTTACTTTTCTGTCATACGTGGATGATTTGATGATTTTGATTGTACATTATGTGTTATAAAAAGGTCAATGATAGAGCTGTTTAAATATGCTGAAAACAATGGGTTGATCTTTAACTTAGAGAAAACTAAGATGAGGCATTATAATAACAGACACTTATAAAGTCATTGGGCCTCATTACGAGAATGGAGGTAATGAAAAAAGGAAGGCCGAATGGTAATAGCGGCATTGTTAACGGGTCCGGGGCATTCCGACCTGACAACCCGCCAATACCGGCAGCGCCCATACTGTGCCCCCTCATACCGGCATGTGCGCGTACATGCGCCCCTTTGGGGAGAAAATACCGGCATGCCTGTAATAGGAGGATATCACAACCCATGTGGACATGCAAATACCGGCATCCCGAAGGCGGTAATCAGGGGCTGCACGATGCAGGCCATACAGGCAATGCAGACCACCCGCAAACAGCAATCAGCCATCAAGCCAACTGCCACTAGTGCACAAACTCACCACAGGTGGAATCAATGGAGTCAGGGCCAGTATAAAAGGAGTACACCCACACACCACACCCCTTCCTACACCAAAATGCTAAAACTAGCTGTTGCAATCATGGCGCTGGAGGACATGCCTATACTGCTAAACTACAGCAACAACAGCAACTACAACAACAACAGCAGCAACAACAGGCAGCACAGAGGAGATGCAGGAGGAGAAGGAGGGTGAGACAGGCCCAGCAATTACCACCAGTGCAGCCAGTAGTACCTCATAGGCAGCGGCCAATCCCTCGCATCAGACCCAGTCCATTCAATCTAACCCCTGAGCAGATCTACACCCAGTACCGGTTGGACCGGGACACCATCACCACCATAGTGGACATGATAGGCAATGACATTGCCAGCCTCATAGAAATATGCACTGCCATCCCCCGCTACTAAAGGTGGTGTCTGTGCTCCACTTCCTGGCCACAGGCACATAACAGCACACAGTGGGCCAGCTGCATGGCATTTCACAACCACTATTTTCACGCATGCTGACCCAAGTGCTGGATGCCCTCCTGAAGCACGCTAGCACACACATATCCCTACCACAGACTGCCCAGGAGATAGCCAACACCAAAGTAGGCCTCCATGCACTGGCAGGCATGCCCAATTGTGTTGGTGCCCTGGACTGCACCCATGTCGAATTGGTTTTCCCCCATGCCGTAGAGGTGGTGTACCGCAATCGCAAGCAATATCACTCCATCAATGTGCAGATTGTATGTGACTCCAGCAAGATCATCACACATTGCTGCGCCCGATTTACCGGATCAACACATGATGCCATGGTGCTGTGGAACTCCACGGTACCCCGTCACATGGAGCGATACGCTGGACAACGTGTCTGGCTGCTTGTTGAGTTGCGTGAGTGGGCCATGGCGGTTCATTGGAGTAGGGATGTGTTGCGAAACATACCCCCGCCTGGGTGGAAATGGGAGGGGAATGCATACCCCACCGGGGTGGGAATGGGGGGGAATGCATACCCCACCTGGGTGGGAATGGACAGTGAGTAGAGAATGCACGCAGAACTATTGACACCTGACCTGAACACCCCAACCCCAACAGGACACATCATTGGCACACATCTGACCATTAACGCATATCAATGACCACATGTAAGACGCACAACCTGACCACCATGTGTATGTCAAGCAATGCATGATTGAACAGGATTGCAACTGTGCCAATGTGGCTACTGTGTCCATGCACAGTGTAGTATATGCAGCATTAATGGGAGGTTAAACATTGTCGTACAACCACAGTACATCCCCCTTAGCATGCATCATTTCACCCTGCATCATCTATTGAATGCCATCCAGACTACCACACCTCATAGCAGTATAGTATGCATCTAGATGACATTCGTGCATACGTACAGGGACATGTGCATGTCCACACCAAATAGCTATGGCCATGACTGTGATTCCTGAAGGTGGCAGCTCAGAGTGACACGCACCTATTTGTATTTGCTTGCAGGTGATGGAGGATATCCCTTGAGGCCGTGGCTACTTACCCCTGTGCGGAACCCGCAGAACAGCCATGAAGAGGAGTACAATTGGGTAGACACCTGTATCCGTGTTGTGATGGAGCAGACCTTTGGCCTGTTGAAGGCGCGGTTCCGCTGCCTAGGTGTAGCACTCCTTTATAGGCCTGAGAAGGTGGCAAAGATCACCATGGCCTGTGTCATGCTACACAACATGTGCGTCCGCAGAAATGTACCACTGCAACCTGACATTGACATGCATGCACCGGGTGAGGATGATGAGGATGGAGACGGAGGTGAAGCAGCACCCCTGCCAGTACGCGATGCACATGATGGCCATGCAGTACGCCAATCACTGATTCACGAATACTTCTAAACCACAGGGATTTTGACAGACATGTGTCAGTGTCAAGCGGGGTCTATGTGGACATGCACACAGGGTATGTTGAGATTTGGGCACTGAACACCATCATACAATAAGTGTATACACACCAAATCACCAATGTCCAGCCATTATGTTTTTTTCTCATAACGGGTGCATTGGATCAAAGTGCAAAAATGTGAACCCTCCCGCCAACCACCGCAGTGAACTCCCCAACCCCCACAGTTAACTCCCCATCCCCCCCAGTGAACTCCCCAACCCCCCAGTTAACTCCAACCCCCCCAATAAACTCCACCAAATGCTCCCATTCACCCCCAACCATGTGTCAGACTCCCATTGTCCGCCCACACGACTTGCAGGACTTTATGCTGTCCGGGGGCAGCATTTCGCTGTTCCTTGCACTCCTTCTGGTAGGACGCACAGGGCTGGTGGGGACTGATGAAGCAGGTGTGGTGACTGATGAGGAGTCGGTGGCAGGTTCGATGCCTGCTACAAGGCGTGGCCGCTGCATGTGGAGCAGGATGGATGTTACTACGTGTGTTATTGCCCCCAGACAGTCCCTCATCAGCACTGCCGACGCATTCACTGCGGCTTTGTTGGCTGTAATAGCGGCAGTGTTCCCCGCTATGGCAGTGGCTATTTGCCGCCTGGTGTCCTCGTCATCTACAATGTATTGCTGCAGGAGCTCCAACATGGACTCCTGTCGGGCCTCCACCCTTGCCAGAGGTGACTCGAGGGGGTTGGTGGGAGCAGGAGTGGTGGGTGGTTCACTCACGGGGCCTGCATTTTCAGTGCTCTCCTCCTCAAAGGGGCTCAGGTCTGAATCATGCAGGCAGGGATCAGCACTGCTGTAGGTGGGTGAGGGCTGAGTTTGGGGTGGGGGGGTGGACACGGGCCTTTGGGTGGGCGGACATGTCACTTCCGTGACTCCCTCCTGGTCCACATTCTCCTCCAGGTCCTCCTCAGTGGTGGCCAGTGCTTGTAGGGACTCCCCTTCCACTGGTGTGGGTGTGGGCTGCTGGGTCTCGAGTGTGTCAGGCACACTGGCAGTAGGTATTGTCAGCTGTGTCAGGCACACTGGCAGTAGGTGTTTCCTGCTTGGCTGCCCCGGAGGTGGTGGTGGCAGTAGCCCTTTTCTGTGTGTGGGACGTGGATGCCCTTGCGGTGGTGTCTTGGCTGGCACCTTCTCCATCGGTGCCTGGGGGGGCAGAAGAGATACAGGGCATCAGTGATGGTGTTAAATGCCAGAAGCATACTATGGTGCTGTTCATTATTCATTAAATCATGCATTCATGTCTTAAAGGTGTGTCACACAGGGTAGTCTGAGAGGGCATTTTGGCATTTGCTGCATGGCAGGTGGCATGACGTTGATTTGGGGTTTGTGTGATGTATTACATGGGCACGGTCCATGGTTGTTGGCTGTGTGTTGGTTATGGGATTGGCACTTAGCATGAATTTCTGTCTGGCAGGGTTTGGCCCACCACCTGGACTTGTATGCTTTCATGTGGGTGTTGGGACATGCATTGCCTTGCCTAGACTCTCTTCCACATCACTTGTGCTACTTCATGGTTTCCCCTACAGAGTTCTGCAGGGTCACTCACCTCCTTCTGGTGATGATTCCGGACCCGTCTCCGTCTCCCCAAATCCCTTGATGGTCTCTGGATTAATGAAGGTGCTTGCGGTCCCCTCCCAGGTGGTCATCTTGGCAGGAGAGTGGGTACCCCCGCCTGTGGCCATGGCCTCCCTCATGTTGCTTGCCATGATGTTATGGACCCTCAATCGGAGAGCGTCCCACCTCTTCCTGCAGTCCTTGACACTACGTGGGGTGGTTCCTACAGCCAACAACTTGCAGGCTACCTCCTGCCAGATGACCTTCTTCTGCTGCTGCACCTCACTCCTGAGGTTCTGGGATTTGATGACATCTGCATGGGCAGCAAGGGTGTCTGCTAGCATATTTAATTCAGTGTCGGAAAAGCGATGTTTCCGTAGCAGGGGGGTGGTCTTCCGGGTTGCTTTGGACATTATGGAAGTATTGACACAGAGCTCTCCAGGAAACAACTGGTGGGTTGGGAGGATTGCAATGGATTGTGTTTTTAAAGATGGCCACCGGCCCATTACCTGTTCCGACGCAATGACGTTATTTCCGGGTCCGGTATTACGAGCCTGGTATTTGCATGTTGGTGTTACCGGGTCGGTATTAAGGGGTTCCTCCTAGGCAGTGGCAGTATCGGCAGGTCCCGTGATGGCGCTATCGGGGGGTTGGAGGGGCTTTTGCAGCATGCTGGTATGGCCATTACTGGCATGGGGGTTCGCGCATGCTCGCGCAGTCGTAATCACCCGCTATTAGCGGCGTCATGCGAGCACGGACCCGCTCGTTCTGCCATGCCGGTAATGTCCCAGTTTTTACCGTGCTACTCATAATGAGGCCCATTATGTTTAAACTTCATATTACCATGAAAACCATATAGTATGTGTGCAGTCATAAATACCTGGGGGTTGAAATTACATTGAACGGAGACCATAGTGAATGTATCACTACTAATCGTACCAAAGCTATGATACTCACCTCCATGATAGACACGTTTGCAGGAGATAAGTCTGGTTTTAGTATTGCAGGTTTTACGGAATGGAGGCCCTAGCTATGAAAGGTCTGACTTGGCTGACAACAATCGAAGGAACATATTGAGAGTAGGGCCCTCAGGGACATCAATTGGGGGTCGCCAGAGATTGCAAGAGCCTTGAGCTTTTGCGCTTTTTTATAAATAGTTTATTACAAACTACTTATAAAAAAAACGAGCAAGCTCCAGGCTGCAGTCCAGCAGCATGGCGCGCTGGTGCTTTCATGTCTGTTACTGGAGCTATGGTTGCTTAGCAACCATAGCTCAAGCTCATCCGGGGCTGAAGTAGGAAGAAGAGCAAAGCAGAACTCGAGGCGATAAGTTTCCACCCCACACCCTTTTCTGCAACCACCTCACTATCCAGCCAGAAGCTGCAGGAAAAGACAGTGCAGCATTGAATTTCCAACAGGATACTCCCCGCTTTTGTTCACTCTCCACCCACTAGCAACTATCCCTGGGGCTGCTGGTTGTGGGGGCAGGCGTTGAGAGGGAGCCGAGCCCTCGGCAGTAGGCTCAGTGTGCCGTCTGGAGGGATTTCCTCGTTGGGTGGTGACAGGGCCAAGGAATGGCCCCACTAGCTGCAGCCAGCAGCGGCTCCCGAGGTTTCCCTAGGTGCTAGTCTCAACCCTCATGCCAAGCAGATGGTGGGGCAGGGATACGAACAGAGGGTATTTTTTGGTGGAAAGTGGTGACGGGAAGGGACCTCCACAAGCAAAGCCTGGCACTGGAACTGAGTACCCTTGGATTAAGAGAGATGTGCGAGAACCTCCCGGGAGTTGAAGTTCGATGCTACGGGTAAGTGAGGTTTGGTTGCATGTGGCTGACGCCCTCTCGCTAGAGTGCAATGCCAGCGGGGGTCCTTGAGAGGGAAAGGGGAGCCCGGCTAGATGCCTCGGCGTCTTTTGCCATGCACAGTTTGAAAGTGTGCTCCAGGGACTGCACATTGGCTAATTGTTTGACGTCAGGACTGTGAGAAAAATAAGACTGCATTTTCTCCTCTTAATATGTACGTGTGATGGTTTATCCAGACAGTGCAGTGGTCTCACTGTGACTGCCCTGGTGCATGAGGCTGTTTGGCGCCCCACTTCCTGGATGAGACGGCTGGACACAGTACAACTCCCTGACCGACTTCCTTTACCTAGGACACTGCGTCTCTTATTGACGTCTAGCTCCCCTTTCCTCTACACCCCAGTCGGGAGGAGCTGTGCCACTTTTCTTTAAAAAATATATCTCATCTGTTGATGGAGAGTTGGACTGTGTGTCATATTACACTGATATTGTAACCATATGTTTCTTTGTGTACTGAAGGATACTGCCTTAGGATGCCACTTCCGGCAAAGTCATGTGGGGCGGGGTCAAATGAAATCACTTCAGCGGCCCCTGGCATTTTTGGTGAAATGACGTCCCTGAGGGCCCTCAGTCTCAATTTAATTTTTGAGACTGGATTTGGGGTTAATATCTCTTCCCGCCATGGTTATCAAATGAAGAGGTCTAATGGACATCAAATCGAGAACTCTACCAGTGTGCCCGCTGTTAGAGCTACTGGGCACACTATCCAAAGAAACTGATAAATGCAGTGAATTCGCTATGAAAACCTTCATTGAAATTCAATGGAAGTTCGATTGGCAAAATTAATATCATGTGCCGAAAAAATCTTTCCTATGCAAAACTAGCAGACTGGGACAGAGGAAATAACTATTCACATACAGCAAAGTTGAAGGGCCTCATTACGACCCAGGCGGTAAGTTACCGCCTGGGTCGTACCTTTACCACCATGGCGTAAACTACGTTTACGCCATGGTGGTTGGCGGACTTACCGCCCCATTCCGAGGTTGGCGGGGCGGTAAGTCCCCATTAACCCATTTACCCTTCCCCATTCCCATTTTTGCCCCATAGGGCATAATGGGAGTGGGGAAGGCGTTAATTACGCCACCGTAAATTACGGTGGCGTAATTAACAACAAGGTCCCTTAGCGCCATGGAGGATTTAACACCTGCTTTTATTAGGCGGTAAGGGTCGGCGCTGTTTACGCCGCCGTAAACCCCTTACCGCCTGGGTCCTAATGAGGTCCGAAGTGTTATACTGAAATTGAGGGAGTTGTGCTTAGGTTTAAAACGCTGCAGAGCTGCCTAATGCTGTCATCCGCAAAGTCATGATTGCAATTCATGTTATTATCGCGCATAAACAGATTGCCAGTATTAACTGTCACTGGCCCTGAGCTTGGAATCCAGGGCGAAACAAGGCATTGCCGTAAGTGTACGTTGTCTGACATGAGGGAAACCGTCCGACCTGTGATGACTGAATGCATATGAAAAGGACGAGTTTACATGTGCACCTTAGGCCGATTTCCAAATCATTATGATAGCCTCCATCAGCCGGCATTCTGGAGGAACTGCATTCATTCACAATGTAGAAGTCTGCACATAGCATCTTTATCGGGTATGGCAGCAGACACTAGATTCTTTGAAGATGACTGAGAAGTAAGGCCCTATAAAGTCTATTATGTTTTATACAATGTTTTTAAAATGAATATGAATATATAATTTGTATATGTAGAAAATTAATTGACTATTTGTATATTTAGAATTATATTTTTGCATGTTGAATTGGATGATTTCTATATGGAACAGAAATGATATTATGGTGGCCAGAATGCGTGTTGTTAATTTTTATCTAATTTATAATTTAGTGATGTGCAATTCATGCTTTTTTTTTGGGGGGGGGCGGTGGGCGATTCGTGAAATCGTGTTTTCATGATGTGTTATTTTATGATTATTTGGTTAGGTTTATTTCAATTGTGAATTTTGAGATCTTGAGATTTTATGTCCGTTGTTTTGTAATCTGTGATTTTATGATTACTTATTATGTGTAAAGTTTTTTTTTTGTGAACTAATCACATTAATAATAAAAACAAATAAAACAAGTTTGTCACTCTGCATGAAACACGGTATATTGTACCGACTTGGAACACGTGATTTTTTTACAGGAATCTTTTAATAAAAACTAGTACATATTGTTCCCCATATTTAATGATGCAGCACGCAGCTCCAAGGCCGACAGACGTTTTAAATTCTCCCCTAATAAATGAAAGAGTGCCAGTCCTCTGCAGTATTACATTCGCTGTCCGTGCAGTCCTGAGCGCTGACCTTGTCCAGTGTCCTGTTCAAATCTTACATCTCATAGCAATGCTGCCTGCGTACAGTCGTCCCAGACCTGCCTTTTGCACGGTACAATACAAAGCTGGGCTTCCTGCTCGTTCTGACACAGCCACTGTCATTTACCCATCAGGGGCTGGCGATCGCGCCTAGACAACCAAGCGCTCGGAAATGGCTACAGATAGTTCAGTCGGCTTCACACAAACACATCCCTGCAGCCTCTGATGGGCCACTGCTGTGGTAGAGGTTGTATATTGTGACCTCTATTTAGCGCCCACATTGGCGCAAAAGAAAACTCTCCTTTTTGGTTTTTGCCATTTTGGTGACACAGCCAACAGAATATCGGCAACACCATTGCTACACAGAAGAGAGAGAGTAAAGGGGTGCCAGAAAACTGACTTTGTGGTTGGCATGACAACTGGAAATTATGTGGCATAATCAGAGATGCACTTAATATTATTTCTTCTTGTTCCATTACACTGATACAATGCAACAATGGCTTGTTTGGTTTTCACCCAAGCAAGAGTACTGTACCAAGGCAGTGCCTGTATCACTTTCAAAAGCAGAGCCGCTGAGTGATCTTTGTTTTAAGAACCGGAGGTAGTTTGACTATATTTGGGATACTTTCCCAGCCCCTTAGGATACATATAGGGTTCCATTTCTGTATTCTGTTATAATACAAGCCATTCGTTTCTGGAGAGGAGCAGTACCACTGACAACATACTGATGTCCTCCTATGAAACATCTGCAGCACATCTTTATGTTGTCAGTGGTACTGCACTTCTCCAATATCAATGTGATATTGTATGAGGACATCTGTTTGATGTCAGTGGTACTGCACCTCTATAATAAAATAGGTTGTTAGGACATCTGTATGTTGTAGTTTATTGGAAAGGTGCAGTACCATTGACATGATTTTTAGTGCTCACAAAATGTTTCCATTTCTGTTTCCTGTTTCTGTTGATTATTTTATTTTTTGGGAGAAATGCAGGACCGCTGACAACATGCAGATATGCTCATTATAAGTCTGCATGTGATTTCTTATGCGAACGCGTTATGTTGTCAATGGTACCGCACCTCTTCAATCCCAATGTGATTTCTTAAGAGAGACATCTGTAGGTTGTCAGTGGTTCAGCACCTCCCCAAAAAATCAGTTGTGAGGACATCTGCAGTTTGTAGTTCATTGGTGAGGTGCAGTACCACTGAAAACATACAGGTGTCCTTGTAGGAAGTCACATTGGGGAGATTTTTGAGTTCCCATAAATGGGTGGCAGGGAGCCCTTATGTGTAGACATACACGTAGGCAGTCCCTGCCACCAAATTGTGGTAATTTAGACAGAGGAGAGCAAATGTACAGGGCAAAAGGCAGCGTACCCATGTGTACACTGGCTTTTGCCCTGTAGTTTTGTTCTGCTCTGGGCAAAGTGAGTAAACACACCCTCATGGCAGGCAGCGTATACATTTACAGTTGAACGCTGCCTGCCATGTGAGCCCCATTGAGAAATCTACAATAAAGGACAACTACAATCAAAGGCTGCAATTATAGACATAACCAGCAGATGTCACTCGCACCTTGCTCTGTTGCGCCTTCCCCTTTGCTGTTCCTCTGCCCTTGTACTGGATTTTGACATGCTAGATGTTAGCATGAAGATAACAAGGTTTAAAGGTCCAGAACCCCCAGACATGATGGGTTGTGCAACATGCTAATAATAAGTAACCCAGAAATATGGAGAGAAATATTGATGACCCTTTTTAATTGAATATGTGAGGAAGGGATTCTCCATGAGAGTTGGAGAAAGTTTTTTTTGGTCCCCATTTATAAAAACAATAAGTAGACTATGCCATCCATCTATAGGTTAGTATCTATGTTGGATGTGCCAGGGAACATATATGGACACAGAGTACTCAATAAATTGAAAAACTGATTATACGGGAAAAACATTCTGGGTCCTCTACAAAGGGGATTCAGGACTGGTTCAAGTACCTCACCTACCGTGTTATTAATAAACACCCTGATAAATAAGGCATGTAGGAGGGTATTACCCTCCTTTACATCTTATGTGACTTCAAATCAGCCTTTGACAGCGTTAACAGAGAGAGGTTATTGGGACAAGGTGGAAAAACGTAGGATATCACTCATTGGAGCTTCTCCATATAAGCAGACAATTCCATACGGCTGCAACTGCACAGATCAGGTTGGGTAACATGGAAACTTGCAGTAAAGAAATTCACATGACTAAATGCCTGAAACGGGGCTGTGTGCTCGCTCCCAAGCTGTTCAACCTGTACCTGGCATTCCTTCCTGATCGTTTGGCAAGAGTAAGGAACTTCCCCCCGAGACCGGGTGGGAGGGTTTTTGTGTGGATATTGTATGCGGATGACGCGGATTTCTTCCATCACACTAGGATGGGATTGTTGCGCAGTGCAAATGAACTGATGGCATATGCACTGGAGAGTGATCTGATCATTAACTGCGATAAGACCAAATATACGGGCATTGGGATACACACGAATACAAAAAGATATATGAACATGTAGAAAGAGTGCATCGAGAGGGTCTCCTGCTACAAATAGTTCAGCGTCTACTTAAGCCGAGGGGATGATTTTAGAGATATGCAATAGAATAAGCAGAATAATGTTAATGCTATGGCAGCAATGTTTAGGGAAATTCTCAGATGAAACGGCTGGGTACAGTATGATGGGCGTGGTAAGAGTTTATAGATACACTACTGTTCCATCGATCATCTATGGTATCTAGACAATGTATATGTATAATGTGGAATGGCTCAACCTGTTAGAGGGGAAGATAATGCGTAGTCTGTTAGGATCGCCTCAATGTGGAGCGATGCAAGTGATTCGTTCAGAGCTTGGACTAATCTCGCTTTTGGAATGTTGTCAGCGGAGAATGGGACATTTGTACATAAACGCTATAGAGAATCATACTTGTCCTCTGCTATCAATTATACGACGCAGTATGCCAAGAGGACATCTTAAGTGTGCAGCCTAGATAAAGAAGTGCACTGAGCTAATCAATCAAATTAGTTTGGACCCCACACTGAGAGAAGGAAGGATTGTGGGGGCAGAATCCTATACACTTAGAAAAAACATAAAACAAATACTGATTATATGGGAATTCAAACAACATATATTTGCACTCAGAAATATCTTGTAATGTCTTCAACACAAATCTTGCTATATATGGCCCGTAATCAATTACCCACATTAGGAGTACCATCACCTAGGTTAGGATTGCTTGTAGATGGAAGAGGGCACAGGATATGTAAGAAGGAAAACATTTTCGAGACTTTAAGACATTTAATGAATGGTTGCTGCAGCCTTGGCACCCTGTATGTGAACTACCTTTGGGAGATTACCCACAACGTGAACGAGATAAAAAGTAGGACTTTTGGGGGAAGGTATTTACTTGCTAGTGATGGTAAACTACATATATGGGCATATACAAATTGTGGTGCACAATTAAGGAATACCTAGTTAAATCCGAAAGATAGTAAGATTTCCATTCAGTTGAGTTATGATGAGGAATAATGAGTCAATTATTCATTTATAATTTTCTTCATATCCACAACACTCCTGCACTATATAACCAAGCAGGGCACAGCCTTGTATTAGTTTTCCTATTGCTCATCATCTCAAACAGACAAACAGGAGCCATTGTTTGTGGTGCCATCCTGCGGGAACAAATCCTCTTCCTCACTGCCCTCTTTCTTCTACTGCCACACACCCTTTCCACTTACCCTCAGGGTGGTATAGTGACATTTTCTTGTGCATTTTCCCGTCTATCCTGGCGTAATCTTCAATCACTTTCCCCACACATTGACATCCATTACTTGTCAATATACTTCCCGGTGAGCCTTCCCCGTTAGACATTCTGTCACTGCCACTGCATCAGCCTCTATCACAATCTTGACCTCTATCTATTTCGAGACCAGAAGCACCAACACAATAACCAAACACCCATGACTACCACTAATATCAAGAGGACCCACAATGCCCATAGCTAACTGATCCCTCACTCCTTTTGGGACATCTTATGTTATTACAGGCCAATCACATACGTTCACACCCTTGCCAGTAATTTTACACTGCACACAACGTTTCAATATTTTATCAATGGCTCTATTGAACCCTGGCCACCAATAATCTGCTCTCAATAATGCCTTTGTCCTCGTAATTCCTAATTGAACAGAGTGCGCAATTTCTACTACCGACTTGCTTCTCAAACCACCTGCTACAACCACTGTCCCCCACCAATACCCCCTTCACTATACTTAATTCATCTCTCACCTCCCAGAAGGCTCCGGAATCACCTTCAAGCCTCCACGTTTGTGTGACTTCACGCTCTGAATTGCACACACAATGGGCCTAATTAGGAGTGTTGCAGTAAGGCAACAACGGCGCCGGTATTGATACAGGTGCTGTTGTTACCTCTCCGCAACATTCTGAGTTTGCTCATGGGTGCCACTCTGGACGGCTGGTCTGACCAGGCGTGCAGAGCGGCCCCCGCGAGCATACTAGGATGGTAGCAGCGGTACTGTTTTTAACAGTACCGCTGCTACTATCCTCCCCATTCCCATTGAGCCCTATGGGGGCTCAAATCGGAATGGGGACGTACCGGGTCCTGATCCCACGAATGGGAATTACTGGGCCCTCCAAGGTCGGAATGGCCCGGTAAGTCCCCTTTTACGGGACCCAGACCCGAGTTTGGGGGTAGCCATGCCCTTATTAAGGGCATGGCTACCCCCAAACTCATAATGAGGCCCAATATCTTTATCATTCTTTATCGCTTCCTCCATTTTGAGACAACCTATCACACCTTTATGTGACATAAAAACTTAATCAGTCCATTCCACTCGGCCTTCGTCCTCTATAACACCCAGACGAGACAAATGATCTGCAAGCATGTTATCCCACCCAGGTATATTCTCAATGGATGACTTTTAATCCTTGCCACCCAACTTGCAACCTCTTGAAACCTTGTCTAAACCTTTCAAATCTGAAATTTCTTTTAATGGTCTGTGATCTATTCTCAGTGTGAATTCAGCACCCCACACAAAATTCCAAAATGTTTCCACAGCCGAGTGACAAGCCAACGCCTCCTTTTACTAAACTGAATACCTCCTCTCTGGAGCTTGTACTATTCTAGAAACATGAGTGATTACTGTCATCCACCCAGAAACATCTTCCAGAGTCCTGGGAGGATAGCTCAGCGGAAATGTGTTTTCCTTGGAAGCAAGAAGGCACGAAGCAACACAGGTTTGGGTGCGCTGGTTATTTAAGCGCGTTATAAATACGCACCTAAGACAAAAAAAAAAAAAAACAATTACACAACCATTTCTGTAACAGAGCCTCGATGCCTGCGGGCTGCGTGAGCGCTTTAAAAATGCAAATGAATAAATAATAATAATACAGCTCTACTCCCAATTGACTCATATCCACCGTGATCACAGTTCACTTATCAGTATCAAACTGGCTCAACGCTCTCACATGACTATTTCTGACTTTATGCACTAAATTAATTCTCACACTCCTTACTCCTAATTAACTCTTCACCCCTTTTTAATAGTCTTCATATTACTCTCCATTTGTCTGCAAAATGTCTTATATATCTTTGATATAATTCCATCATCCCCAGAAATGACAGCTATTTCCCTTTTCTTTTCGGTGATTCGACTTTGCTGATTGCCTCAACCATCTCTTCCTTTGGCTTAACACCCTCACACAAAATCTCATGACATAAATAGTACACATTTTTTTCAGAATATGCACTTCTCTTTTCTTAGCGTCATGCCTCTTCTCTCCGAAATATCTAAGACAATTGCATTCCTTAATGTCTTATCATGCTCCTTTCTCATTTTGCCATATATTAAAATATAGTATTGAAAACAATGGGCAACTTTCATCCCGCTAAAATGTTGCATGGCCTTTTGGAAAACGGAAGATTCCAAAACAATACCAAACAGCATTCTGCAGATTTGAAATACGCTCTAGGCCTAAATTACTGAATACCTTCCCACCAATTAACAACATTTCAGCCATATTGGGCAACAAATGTCTTTTCACCACTACACAGTTGTTAAGTTACCAATCGTAAACTCACCACTCTGCTACCTAATATCAACCAAAGGAGAAACCCATTCCATGCCCTCCGCCCTTTCAATGATACTCAGAAAACAAAAACTTTCAAATTCCTCTTTCACTCCTCTCAGCACTAGTGGTGCAGGTTGTAACAAAGCAACCACGGGTACGCTCCCTTCCTTTAAAACTGTTTACGGCATCATCCCCTTCAATTTCCCAACATTTTGGCCATATACATTTCTATGGTCCTAACTTCCCCAACCTACATTCTTTTGTCCTACATGCAAAACCTGCTCATCAGTATTTGGGTCCAAACGTGTCTATAATTTCTTTTGCTCAAGCCAACCTTTTAGTGAAACCACCTTCTACATCACATAAATCGTTTCTGGTTCATCCTACTTTAAACTCCATCTACTGTGGTCCTATGTTCTCCCTTTGCCTCAGTAACATTCCTTTGCTGAGGTTTAATTTAATGATGCTTCTTCTTAACCTTGTCCTCATTCTCTGTTTTGAGAAACTAAACAGCACTTTGCTTATCTTGTCCTTTGGTCAACTTCAATATGCAAGGCATTGAGTGTTGAACTCATTCAGCAATTTGTATCACCTCCTTTAATCTAGGGGTGTCCGTTGACCACATTTCCTGAAGTATCCCATTATTTTATTTTAGTATTTTTTTTTATTTGTGTTTTGTCAAAATGTGACTTTTCACAATACATAGATCATAGAAGAAAAAAACATGATTAATACATCCACTTAATCAAATCCATTATCATGATCATGATAATTTCAAAGAAACGTATACAGTCAATTAGTGATTGTAAGAGCAAGAAATGAAGAAAGCACAGAAGAGAGAATGATAAAATCATGAATAGCAAAGTGACAAGCAAAAATAGATATTAAATGCCCCTTAGGCCTTAATTGCTGGCTCAACTTTCTCCAAAGATAGGAACGTTTCTTTCCCCACTGACAATCGGATCCATATTTCATCAGAGCACAAACAGTCATCATCATGGACAAAGAGGGAAAAGTGATCAATCCTCAACTGGTTAAGCCCTAAAAATGATGTTAATAGATGTTTCAAATTTTGATTTACGTTAAATTCACAGAAGTTTCAGGTGCCACCCGTCAATTCCTGATATTCAGTAGTTCTTTTGTGTCGTATAGATTAAGGTGAAACCTTAAAAAGTTTGCCCTCCATCTTGGGTTCGGGAACCTTCTTAAGTATGGTAACAAATAGCCTAGAGGTTTGTCGTTTACTGGGAAGTTCTTGAAGCATTTCATGTTTATAAAGGAGGCCCTAGTTGCAATCCAATTATTTTGAGCCATTGTTTTTTTTAGCTTCAGTGGATTGTCCATCAATTCTTTTTTCTGTTGACTGAGATTGCATTAGTGTAGTCAAGGCATCATGTTTCAGTTGGCATAGGAACATGTTGGTGCTTTTTGCCAAAAGCCCAACTATTATTCCAAAAGAGAATTAGGTGTGGGGCCAACACTTGATCTGTATAGCATGATCTTTCTCCATTCTGTGTGAAATCTTAGGGTTTGTAGGCCCAGTTTATAACGTAGCTTATCCATTGGAAACGTTCACGGCAAATTGAGTACTCGTTTCCAAATTGAACCCTGTATTCTTATCCAATTAATGTTTAAGGCTGGTTTCTCAATTTCTATTATATACATAACGAAAGGAATCACCTTCCAATTGTAGAACTTGGTTAGCGACAAGAGGTAAATCTACAATAGGCCGAAAGAAATGTTTTCATTTGGCAAACAATGTGTGTTACCTTTTTCCCTAAGTCAGCCACTAAATACTTAAGTTTGTTCCAGAGGTCCACCAAAAAAAGGTTAAAAAGACAGGGGGTGACAGTGCATCACTGTTTTAAAATTTGGTGGTGGCAATAGGTGAAGACAAATGGCCTTCAAGATTCAATCTCACATTAATCTCTGTTTTATTTATGTAGATGTATGAGAATTGCCAGTAGACCTGGGGGAATTCCACATTCTTTTTGTTTACCTAGCTTCTGGGTGTTGATGGTAAAGGCATACCGTAATCCGAGCTCCGTAAAATACTCTCTAGGTCCAACACAGGTCCAACCAAGATTCGGGACAGCCGCTGACAGCCCTTAACGAACAGCGCTTTCCGAAAAAGCGTGCGCGCAAAAGCGCGGATTTCCCAAAGATATAGGGCTTGTGGGTAGATGGGGGCGGGACTAGCGTCTTTTTTTTTTCTTCAAAAAACGTAATCCGAGCTCCGTAAAATACTCTCTAGGTCCAACACAGGTCCAACCAAGATTCGGGACAGCTGCTGACAGCCCTTAACGAACAGCGCTTTCCGTTTACACCATAATTTCCCTCGATTGATGGTATCAAAATCCCACGAGAGATCAATCCATGCCCCATAGAGACGTTTATCTATAAACTGGGTTGGATTCAACATCGTAGACATGCCCTTACGGAAACCAATCTGTAACTTTGAGAAGATGTTAGCCTGTTCTGCCCATTTCTCCAGGTCTTTTAAGATAAGACATGTACATATATTGCTCTCTATGTCCCATGATATGTAATGGGGCGATACTTGGCAAGGTTACCCTGAACTCCTTTCTTATAGATGGGGATTATTATTTCTGAATTCCATGACTTTGGGCATTCACGTGTTTTCAAGATATTGTTAAACAGATTAAAAAAGGATGGAGGTCCAGAGTCCCACTGCCGATCGGAGTATGTCATTGGTAAGACCATTCGGCCCAGTGGTCCTCGATCCTGACGAACTGTGTATTAGGCCTTCGACGAGTATCCCATTACTTCAGCAGCGGATCATAAACTGGTCACAAATGTGTTCATCCAAAGCATTTCCAAATGTACATGTTAAAGCCAGATGACAGAGAGCAGCAATGCATTCTTCTATTGTGCCTCATTACGAGTATGGAGGCAGCCATGGTGCTATTAGCGCCATGGCTGCCTCCATACCGCAATCCGGACCCCGGTTCCTCGAATGAGGAATTGCCGGGCCATTGCAACCTTGGCAGACCCGGTAATTCCCTGTCCGAGGAACCCGGACCCGGTCCATCCCCATTCCCATTCGAGCCCCCATAGGGCTCAATGGGAATGGGGATGGAGCTAACAACGGGCCCGTTAATGACAGACCCGTTGTTAGCTCCCTGGTCCCCTCGCGGGACCCGGTAAGGACGCCTGGTTTTTTCAGGCGCCCATTGCGGGTCCCGCGAGGGGACCTCGTAATAGGGCGGAACGGGTTTACCGACACCGGCACCTTTACTGGTGCCGGTAAACCCGTTCCGCCAACCTTATAGTGAGGGCCATTGTCTCATTTTGTTTCTGGCAGCTGACGGTCAAATTTGTAAAGTTCCAGGATAGTGCTTGTTTTGGAGTTAAAGTGGGCATCAAGCTTTAGCATTGCGACCACCAATTCATTAATCTTATTTTATTTATGTATTTATTGGGTATTTATAATGTACACAAGTGTTTCAAGGTGCAACAAGATAAGATGGGGGACAGGGATGACAAAAACAAAAATGGTCCTACTAGGCCTTGTGACATTCGGATTGTGCAAGTGCAGAAGCAAGATGTGCAGGAGAGAGTGGAGTGGGGAAGTGGCATTCAGGGCAGTAGGGCCTTTGATAAAGCGAGTGTCAGGCAGGCAAGGTGGACAGGGCCAGGGGAATGCAGAGAGTGCAGGGGAGGGAAGGTCCACAAGCTAAGGGCGAGAAAAGGGGCTGGAATGGCTCAAGGGATGCAGGCCCGCCAGGCTAGTGCATGAGGAGAGGGCCCCGAAGGCAAGTGCAGGATGAGGGTTAGGAAGGTGGTCAGGGGAGACCAAGTGCAGGGGTAGACTAGACACGGAGGGCCTGGTATCCTGTAAGAATCTGAGGTAAACATGCAGCCAGTCAAGAGCCAACCTGGGGCATTAGCAGGGGATGGGACGAGAGAAGGAAGAAGAGAAAAGGAAGGTCTTGAGAAACTTCTGGAACATTAGGAGATCCAGCTCAAGTTTGAGAGGCATTCCAAAAGGAGGCACCTGCAGAAGCAGAGATCAACCCCATCTGATCTGAAGAGAGTTGGAGCTAGAAAAACAAAGGGCTGTAGCAGGAAAGTATTTAGGGAGAGAGAGTTGGATGTAGTGGGGTCCCAAGCCCCAGAAAGCCTTGTGGATGATGAAGCGGGTCTTGAACTTGAACCCTGCAGCAACCTGGAGCCAGTGGAGAGATGTATGGACTGGATACATGCAGTCTCTGGACTTGAGACCAAGGATGCGTCTTGCAGTCCTATTCTGGATTACTTGAAGGGGGCACATTTTTTTTAATTTTTTTACGGAAGGAAGGAGTTATGCAGATTAAGGTTGTTGCAGTAGTTCAGCCTTGAGTGGACCAGAGCTCTGGAGACATTGGGCCTCATTGCATGGAACGCAGTAAGGGTTTACCGGTACCGGTAAGGGCACCGGTACTGGTAAACCCTTACTGCCTTACTACGAGGTCCCTTTGCCGGACCCGACCTCAACAGCTAATTTTAGCAGCCGTTAAGGAACGGGCCCGCAAAGGGACCTTGGTGCTAATTACGGTACCACCATTTGAGGTACCGTAATTAGCCCCTTCCCCATTCCCATTGAGCCCTATGAGGGCAAAAATGGAAATGGGGAAGTGCCTTGGTAAATGGGGAATTACCGCCCCCGCTCACCTTGGAGTAGGGCGGTAATTCCGCCATCCACCAAGGCGGACACGGTAAAATACCAGTGGCAACCATGGCGCTAATAGCGCCATGGTTACCGCATACCGTTTAATGAGGCCCATTGAGTTTCTGAGGAAAGGTGAGGAAAGGGAGAAGCTGAAAGTGGCCCTTATTGGCAAGATCTGTGATATGAGGAGAGAAGGAGAGAGAGAGGAGTCAAAGATGACACCAAGGTTTTTTTTCCTCACAGGAGGGTGAAAGAACGGGGCCCATGGAGGGTGGCCAGAGAGTGTGAGGGAAGCAGGGGTACCAATGAGAAGGATCTCTGTCTTACTGGCATTAAGGCAGAGATCTGTATTGGTGCACCATGACGGAATAGCAGACAGGCAGTCAGAAATGAGAGAGGAAGAGAAGGATGCAGAGGAGAGAAGCTTGAAGGAGAGCTGCATGTCATCTGTATAACACTGGAAGTTAGGAGAGAAGGTGGTGATCAGATGGGCTAGAGTTACCAGGTAGATGTTGAAAAGCCAAGGCAAGTGGATAGAGCCCTGAGGGACCCTACATGTGGAGAGAGAGATGGAGGAGAGAAAAGGGCCCAGCACTATAGAATTCTGCACCATGGTCGCCAACCAAATCGACGACCTAACGGTGGAGCGGAAAGTACCCAACATCATCATCTGCGGTTATTTGAACTCTAAATGTGAGGGGAGAGTGAAAAACAAACAAAGCCCGAACTCAACGATGGACGAAAGAGGTCGAGCCTGGTCCCTCCTAATGAAATCAAGGAACTTTCACAAACTTTACGCTTCTGGCCCCACACAAAACGAAATTTGCGGGAACAAAAATAAGGAAACCGATGCATATGCATTCTTTCGACACAGAAGTGGCAACAAAAAGAAAAAATCTTAACAAACTGAAAAAAACGGCCATAAGAGCTGACTCGCCGGAAACATGGTTTAATTATCAAGCAGAACAAAAGTCCTACAAATCATGGCTAAAACAGCACCGGTTCCTCATGTACCAAAACGATGCTGAAGAAATGCTCCACACTTGTGCCACAAGGAACACTCGAGACTTTTGGTCGCTACTGAAATCAATTAACTGGCAGAAGGCAAACGTGCTGGCAAACTGTGTCCCAGAGTCAAAGTGGATTCAGCACTTCACGGAGTTATACTGCTGCCCTACCTCCCTGTCATTACATCTTCCCGTCCTCTCAGATTCCCCATGGATCACTCTCTCATCAGTTGAGGACATCACAGAAGCGATCAACAAACTCAAATCTTCAAGGGCCCCACGGCCAGATGGCTTGACTAACACTGACCTTAAGGCACACCAACTACTATGGGCGCAAGCAATTGGCGAAATATTCACTCAAACTCAGAAAACCAAAGAAATTCCTAAAACCTGGACAGAGGCTGTACTGGTGCCCATCTATAAGAAAAGAAACAGAGACATCCCCGCCAATTACAGACCTATAGTCTTACTGGATGTCATAGGGAAGATTTTCGCAGCACTACTTCTCCACCACTTCAAAGTCTGGGCCAGCGCCTCCCCAGCAGCCGATATGTTTCAAACAGGATTCCAGAAGGGAGCAGGAACGTCAATCAACCTACTGTTTTTGAACATACTTAAAGCAAACACAAAGAGGGTCACTGGAAAGGTCCACATGGCAATGGTGGACTTGTCCCAGGCCTTTGATCTGGTAGATCGAGAAAGACTGTGGACCAAGTTAGCCACCTGGAAATGTCCTGACCCGATTCTCGCACCAGTAATGGCACTCCACGCAACCACCTCACTCAGAGTCCGCCTAAACCAACAAGGCACACTCTCAGAGCAAATCTTTACAAAACTGGGAGTAAAACAGGGCTGCCCTTTAGCCCCAGCTCTGTTCATCTCGTTTATTGGAGACTTCCAAGACTCCGCGAAATCAGTAAGATCCTTCCCACCGCGAGTGGGTGTCTCTAAAGTCTCAAGACTGTGGTACGCCGACGACTTAATTCTGATTGACCAGACGGCAGTGGGCCTTCAGAGACAGCTAACAAACTTGGCCAAATACATGGAAGAAAATAATCTGCAAATAAACAAAAACAAAACTAAAATCCTGTCCTTTTCAAAAAGCAAAAAAAAGACAAAGAAGTGTCCGGTATGGTTTCTCGATGAAGAAAAAATCGAAGTAGTAGAGGAGTTTAAGTACCTGGGCATCCAACTAGACAACACTTTGAACGACACTTCACTCCAAGCCTCGTTATGGTAAAAAATCAAGAACTTGACAGTCCAATCTCGAGCTGTCGACAGAAATTCGGCAAGTTTTCTTGGTCCCCGGTACTGCAATTCTACAAAACAAAGGTAGTACCGGCCATAACATACGGCATGGCAGCCAACTTAACTTTACCTGCTGAATTTTGGCTGAGACTGGAAGGATTTCTATGGAAATCGGTCTTGGGGCTTCCTACCTCAGCCCCCATGCCAGCCATTCGGCGCGACCTCGGCCTTCCTTCACTAGCCTCAGTTGTTATGCAAAGTGTGATTCTACTTTATAGGAAAATACGGACCCCTGACTCTCTGCCGATTTTTCGGATATTAGAAAATGAACTGGAAAACGGGAAGTGCACACCATTCACCAACTGGGCGAAGAAAATTGGAAAAAAATTAGAAGAAGTCCACTGCATGGACGACCTCCTCATCTCTAATCCGGGGCGTGTGAAGCAAAAACTTTTAGAACAAGATTGGATACGTACTAACGAGAAAATCCTAACGTACACATCCCTAAAAGACTTGCCACCCACTCACAATCGCCCAAAGGTTCCGCTGAAATATTGCGAAAAATTTCCCGAAAAAAGGCTGAGAAAAACTCTTCTACGGGCCCGCCTGAATCTTCTGCATACGAGAGAAATTTTGGCCAAAAGAGCGCTGGCAAATTCTCCTCACTGCCGGGTCTGTGGTCTAGTTGATCAAATAGAATCAGTCTGTCATCTACTCACCTCATGTGCTGGATTGGCGCACAAAAGAAGGGCTTATTTGACACCACTCATCACGTGCCCGCTCACACTCGACGAAGAGACAATATGGTTCCGGCTAATTGCAGGCGATTCCACTAGATGGTCCAGAGCGGCAGCTAAATTTCTCGAAGTAGCTCTGGCAAAAGCTAGTGACATTGCCTCACCGCCTGCAACCGCAGCAAGAGACCTTCAAGGAAATTCAAGAGTGGTGTCGTGAGTTCTGGGTCAAATTCCATAGAAGTAGCACAAACACAGTTCACCACAGCACAGATTTGTAAAAAACCTTAACAGGTTAATAAACAACAAAAAAAAAAAAAAAAGAAAAGGGCCCAGTTGAACCTTGTTAGGTCGGTCAGGGAGATAGGAGGTCAGCCAGTTCAGAGCCAGGTCCTTGATGCCAAGGGTATCATGGAGCCGATTTATAAGAGTGGCATGATTAAACGTATGCAAGGCAGAGGAAAGGTCAAGAAGGATGAGAACTGAAAGAGAGTTGGAGTCGAGATTAGAAACCAAGTCTTCACAGGTGTTCTGGAGTGCAGTTTCCATACCTCTGGCAGCTCTGAAACCAGACTGGGGGTTGTGGTGACAACCAACATATTCAGTGTGGTGGATAAGCTGGTAGATGGCCAGTTTCTCCCAAGAGTTTGTCCAGGAAGGGGTTAATAGAGGGTGGTAGTTAGCTAGACATGAAGGGATTGCAGAAGGCTTTTAGAGGAGAGTGTGCAAAAGGGAGTGCTTGAGGAGTGAGGGGAAGGATCCAGTGGCAAAGAGGTGATTGCAGATATCAGCCAAGTCTGGAGCAAGGGAGACACTTTTGTCCATGATAGTTCTAGAGGAGCAGGGCAGCATCTGTTTGGGTGAGACTATCTTAGAGCAGACTTGTCTAGTAACCTCACCAGGTGATGTGGGAGAGATAGAGGAGAGAAGGAGAGAAGGGGGCGTGGAGCCAAGGGAGGCTTGAGAGCAAATGAGGGACAGAGGATTGGAGTTGAGGAGAGTGAGAACAGGATGCCCTGAGTTTTAGTGTTGAAGTGAGAAGCCAGTGCAGTGCAGAGGGCCAGGGAAGGCAGAGGAGAAAAGGAGACTGCAGTAGGATTGGTGAGTTCCTTGCAGATTTTGAAAAGTTCAGCCGTGTTGTTGGTGGCCTCAGAGATGCAGGCTTGGACATAGGCCCTCTTCTTAGACCAGATGTAGAGGCTGTATTGCCTTTGCAGCAGCCGGCAGGCCATGTTGTCAAAGAATGTGCTCAAGGCCTGCCATGTCCGCTCAGCAGCTCTGCACTTGTGTTTCAGAGAGGACAGGTTGGGGTCATTCCAGAAATTGGGTTTGGGGGAAGGCTTCATGCAGATCCTCATGACAGGGGCAACGATGTTGAGAGTGTTGGAGATGGAGTGTTGAAGGTTAGTAAGGGCTGTGTCAGAGTGATAGTCAGAGGAAGGAGTTGTATGGAAGTTGCAGTAGAGTCCAATGTCCACATCAGGAGAGTCAAAGTGAATACTGCCAATAGTACTTCCCATTGGGTGACACCATTAATGGGAGAGGAAGAGAAAGGGGAGAATTTAAAGGGGTCACAGACCCACAAAACAACGGTACCTCCCCTAAGGCACTAGGATTCAAAGTGCCAATGCAACCGATGCGTGATCAATAGCATCCAAGGCTGGATTCTCGTAATGGCCTCCATGCCCAATCAGAGGCTTGGAGAGGAGGAGTGACTGGAGCGAGGAAGGGACAGCAGGAAGATGTTGGGGGTTGGAGCACGGGATGCAGGGGATGGCGCAGTGAAGCGCTGGAAAGGAAAAAGAACAAAAATGCAAATAAATGAATTTAAAGAGGTCGCAGGCCCACAATATAACGTTCCCTCACGTTAGGCACCAGGATTCAAAGTGGAGATGATGTGCCGAGCCTTTCATCAGTGTCATTGTTGTCAGGCAAGTCTGACAAAGTCTCAAAGATGGGCAGGCCTTCAGATCCTAAGAAGTGCATAATTAGGCACTTTTGCAGGTGTCATTGACATAATGCATTAGGCTCTTCTTCCACTCTGACCATTTTACTTTAGAAATGCAGACCCGCCTGAAAAAACACAGAAACTCAGCCTCCCTGAAGATTGATGAAGTCATGAAAACGTGCGTTAGGAGGAGAAGCTAAAGACTGGTAACAGAGCGCCTGCCTCCACATCTTTAAACATTGTTCCAGGAGTCCCGGGCTCACAAGGCAGTGCAGCAGGGCCATCATGCTTACATTGGAGAGCCACAACCATGGCTTTCCCCCTCCCCCCATCAAGGGGAAGATTTGTGCTATGGAGGGAGTTGTTTCCAGTTATCTGCCAGCAAAATCAAGTGCGAAAAATACAAGTTCCAGAATCCTCAGAGCTAATTAACTTGTCACACCTGAGACAGAAATGCAGACCCACCTGAAAAAACAAAGAAACTCAGCCTCCCTGAAGATTGATGAAGTCATGAAAACGTGCATTAGGAGGAGAAGCTAAAGACTGGTCACAGAGCGCCTGCCTTCACATCTTTAAACATTGTTCCAGGAGTCCCGGGCTCACAAGGCAGTGCAGCAGGGCGATCATGCCTTACATTGGAGAGCCACAACCATGGCTTTCCCCCTCCCCCATGAAGGGGAAGATTTGTGCTTAGGAGGGAGTTGTTTCCAGTTATCTGTCAGCAAAATCAAGTGCGAAAAATACAAGTACCAGAATCCTCAGAGCTAATTAACTTGTCACACCAGGAACAGAAATGCAGACACGCAAGCATGTTGCTCTTCTCAATGGTTGCCCAGAATGATATGTGTTCCCATTTAAGGACTAAATAACCAGTGTATACTGAATTATTCCCGTACACCTTTCAAACTTATAGAGGGGAGGACAACCCCCATGTTATAGCTTCACAAGGTAGTGCAGCAGGGCCATCATGCCTTACATTGGAGAGCCACAACCATGGCTTTCGCCCTCCCCCCATCAAGGGGAAGATTTGTGCTATGGAGGGAGTTGTATCCAGTTATCTGCCAGCAAAATCAAGTGCGAAAAATACAAGTACCAGAATCCTCAGAGCTAATTAACTTGTCACACCTGAAACAGAAATGCAGACCCGCCTGAAAAAACAAAGAAACTCAGCCTCCCTGAAGATTGATGAAGTCATGAAAACGTGCGTTAGGAGGAGAAGCTAAAGACTGGTCACAGAGCGCCTGCCTTCACATCTTTAAACATTGTTCCAGGAGTCCCGGGCTCACAAGGCAGTGCAGCAGGGCCATCATGCCTTACATTGGAGAGCCACAACCATGGCTTTCCCCCTCCCCCCATCAAGGGGAAGATTTGTGCTATGGAGGGAGTTGTTTCCAGTTATCTGCCAGCAAAATCAAGTGTGAAAAATACAAGTACCAGAATCCTCAGAGCTAATTAACTTGTCACACCTGAAACAGAAATGCAGACCCGCCGAAAAAACAAAGAAACTCAGCCTCCCTGAAGATTGATGAAGTCATGAAAACGTGCGTTAGGTGGAGAAGCTAAAGACTGGTCACAGAGCGCCTGCCTTCACATCTTTAAACATTGTTCCAGGAGTCCCGGGCTCACAAGGCAGTGCAGCAGGGCCATCATGCCTTACATTGGAGAGCCACAACCATGGCTTTCCCCCTCCCCCCATCAAGGGGAAGATTTGTGCTATGGAGGGAGTTGTTTCCAGTTATCTGCCAGCAAAATCAAGTGCGAAAAATACAAGTACCAGAATCCTCAGAGCTAACTAACTTGTCACACACACCTGAAACAGAAATGCAGACCCGCCTGAAAAAACAAAGAAACTCAGCCTCCCTGAAGATTGATGAAGTCATGAAAACGTGCGTTAGGAGGAGAAGCTAAAGACTGGTCACAGAGTGCCTGCCTTCACATCTTTAAACATTGTTCCAGGAGTCCCGGGCTCACAAGGCAGTGCAGCAGGGCCATCATGCCTTACATTGGAGATCCACAACCATGGCTTTCCCCCTCCCCCCATCAAGGGGAAGATTTGTGCTATGGAGGGAGTTGTTTCCAGTTATCTGCCAGCAAAATCAAGTGCGAAAAATACAAGTACCAGAATCCTCAGAGCTAATTAACTTGTCACACCTGAAACAGAAATGCAGACCCGCCTGAAAAAACAAAGAAAGTTAGCCTCCCTGAAGATTGATGAAGTCATGAAAATATGCGTTAGGAGGAGAAGCTAAAGACTGGTCACAGAGCGCCTGCCTTCACATCTTTAAACATTGTTCCAGGAGTCCCGGGCTCACAAAGCAGTGCAGCAGGGCCATCATGCCTTACATTGGAGAGCCACAACCATGGCTTTCCCCTCCCCCCATCAAGGGGAAGATTTGTGCTATCGAGGGAGTTGTTTCCAGTTATCTGCCAGCAAAATCAAGTGCGAAAAATACAAGTACCAGAATCCTCAGAGCTAATTAACTTGTCACACCTGAAACAGAAATGCAGACCCGCCTGAAAAAACAAAGAAACTCAGCCTCCCTGAAGATTGATGAAGTCAGGAAAACGTGCGTTAGGAGGAGAAGCTAAAGACTGGACACAGAGCGCCTGCCTTCACATCTTTAAACATTGTTCCAGGAGTCCCGGCCTCACAAGGCAGTGCAGCAGGGCCATCATGCCTTACACTGGAGAGCCACAACCATGGCTTTCCGCCTCCCCCCATCAAGGGGAAGATTTGTGCTATGGAGGGAGTTGTTTCCAGTTATCTGCCAGCAAAATCAAGTGCGAAAAATACAAGTACCAGAATCCTCAGAGCTAATTAACTTGTCACACCTAAAACAGAAATGCAGACCCGCCTGAAAAAACAAAGAAACTCTTCCTCCCTAAAGATTGATGAAGTCATGAAAACGTGCATTAGGAGGAGAAGCTAAAGACTGGTCACAGAGCGCCTGCCTTCACATCTTTGAACTTAGATTTTGTGTTCTTCAAAAATAAAATCTTCAATCACAACCCTGTAGACAAAGGAGCAAACCATACCATACCACATATTTTATATTCATGTCCAAATTAGATAGCAACAATAACTTTACCTAGCCTAGAATCATCAGTAGAACAAACAAGTTGTATGTGATTTCAATGTTGCTCTCTTGTGCCAACACTAGTCAATGGTGCTAGAGAAGTTTAAGTGAAAATATGTCACACATTTCTGAGAGACTACTAAACTGTTTTTTTCTTTGAAATGTGTTGCTGCCAAGTGGTGATCATTTGAATATTTATATTGGAGATGATTACATAATTGTTGTGCTAGACATTATTTTACATGTCGTTTGTTGTTAAAACCGTTATTCAGCGAGAGCCATCAGGCACAAATAAAACATACAAAAACAAAAAAGTACAAAACCAATATAAGATTCCATAAAATAAACATTTTAAAAGGTCAGAAAGACTAGTGCAAAAAACAGTTAACATTCAGTTTGATAGAACTAGCAATGTTTTCCTCATGTTCTATGCCCGTTGAATGTACAAGGTGACAAAGAAATACAGTATTCAGGTTATTCACAGCTTTGCATTGGTACATAGCCCCTCTGGTGGTTCTCACCTCAATGTGAATAAACAATTGGACCAAATAACTTCTCCTAAGCTTCTTTAAACCAGAACAAAGGAGCAAGAAATGAACCAAGTTTTCATTCTCGTTGTCACAAATCGGGCATCTTTTGTTCTGACGTTTGTCAGTTGGCAGTTAAGAACCGAAGCGTCCCCAACTAAACCTGATAAACAGTGCCAGAGTAAAGGATGAGACTATAACATCCCACTAATCCTAGTAGCCTGGCAGTGGTTTGTAACTCATATACTCTGGTGAACTAGCCAACGCCGAGCTATTTAGAATGATTTATTTCTTCTATATCTTTGATAGGCTGTCTTCACCAGCAGTCAGGGGCATAGTTTGTGGGCTTTCCCAGAATATACTTAAGCCCAACACTGAGAGCCATTTACTCACGTGGCTCAACCACAGGACTTTATATGAACTTGTCAGGGAAAACACACAAGTGACACATCGCTAGTTGGCCAGGTCCAGAGTTCACCATGTTTTCAGCCAGTAAAAAACAGGTCTCATTTCCGCTTCATTGACTATTGAGCCTATATCTGACTCCATACTTACTGCTGCTGTTTACTTATTTTGTGGAACAAATAGGATGTTCTTAAGAAATTTGATCTCAACCACAGTTAAGGGGGCGGAGTTTGCATATCCCTAGACCTCGGATGCAAAGATGGTAGAGGCTTTAGCTTGGATATTGTACACTACGAGAACTGGATTAATTAGTCCTCCACTTTTCAAGACTCCACTGTTCTTTTTCAACGTGATCTTGGCCTTCATGAGCTGTTGCAACCAAAAAAGGGTGCCCAGATAGTCATACCATTGCACCTGTTCCAATACAGTGCTTCCCACCATCACGTTCAAACCCCTAGTTCTAGTGTCTCAAATAGCTGTCTAGAATAGCTAGTAAGTCTTGATTTATACAAATAGTTGTTTTTCTAAATTGTGAATGTTCTTTTTTGTTTCTGCAAGGTTATTGATCGAAAGCTGGTTGATAAGTTTTCCAACTGTGTCTCATCTGAAAAGTGTCTTTCTTCAGGACACCTGACTGACTTGCTGCTTGTTTTTTCTGAAGTTATCGTTTTCCGAAGTATTGCCTTTAGTACTGTCCAAGCAGAACTCTACTTGTGTTTAAACATTTGCAACTGTCATTTTCTGTGTGTAGATCACTGTGCTAAAAAACAATTACATTGGACCTTAACATGCTTCCCGTGCACTTGTGAAAACTTCACTCGATATCACTGTGCTCCCGTGCTCTAGCACCTTTTGTCACTTTGATTCCCGTGAATGAAACCCAACTTTCCTTAAACCGCGCTTACAGCGCCTCACTACTCCAAGTTTCTTTCACCAAGCTCCCAGTGCTTCGTAAATCCCTCTCTGTGCCGTTTCTAGAGACGCTCAGAGCTTCCCACTGAGGACGTCATGTGCTTTGCTATTATGCCAGGTCCTTTCCTATATTGCCGACTCGCTCGTGTTACTGCTCCCTTCGTTTCAGCAACCGAGCTGAAGCCACGACTGGTCTGCCTTCACTCGATGCAAGATGCAGACAGCGATTGCTAGATCAGAAATGGACTCCTATGAATAACGCTGCTGCTGTCCTTAGTGAGAGTTATTTAAAATATATGCATATACTGTTCAGACAGTTTTTACTGTAGCTTGTTCCAAATCTTCATCTAAATATACAGTTAAATAGCACATTGGGCCTCATTAGGACCCTGGTGGCCACGTAATGGATGGTGCCGGTAAGAGACCATCACCGTTCATTACGGGCTGCCCTATTACGAGGACTGTTGCGGGTCCTGCTAAGGAATGCCTGGTCAGACCAGGCGTCCTTAGCGGACCCGCTAGCAGTCCAGGAGGCTAACAACAGGCCCGTCATTAACGGGCCCATCGTTAGCATCCTCCCCATTCCCATTGAGCCCTACAGAGGCTCAATGGGAATGGGGATGTACCGGGTCCGGGTCTCGCAAAAGGGATTTACTAGGCCCTCCAAGGTCGGAATGGCCCGGTACGTCCCCTTTTGTGGGACCCGGACCTGGTTCCCGGTATGCGTGTAGCCATGCCGCTTATAGCGGCATGGCTACCTCCATACTGATAATGAGACCCATTGTTTCGTTTCCAAAAACACTTAACTCTTGTCTTCTGCTGATACTGTTCTCACTTGAACTTCAGAACATGTATTTCAGGAAAGGCTGTAGTTGTGACCTTCCTTGTTGGTTTCCAAGGATTAAAGGCAGTTTAGAACCTTGGTGAAGGTTCCAAACAATCACAGGTTTTGCTTTAGCCAATCACTGTTGATCTGAATCCTCACCATCCTGGGATGGGACGATCCCATAATCCTCAAGAGCTAGAGTTACTGAATTTTAACCAAAGGACCTTCATTCTCCCACATCCAGACATACTCAAGACACATCTACATTACCTCAAAACACTGTATTTCTCCTTTCTGACCAAAGCACCCCACCTTAAGCAGAGTTCTCCTATTATTGGTCTGAAATCTGACATTTATGGACTGAGACCTGACAGTACACCCCTCACCTTCTGTGTGACGCTGTCCGAGGGTCTGGTTTTCCTAGATTAGCACAATTAAATCGTATAACCATACGTGGAGAATGTGCATCATCAGCCCCTTCCCAAGACATTTCCTCTGATCTGTGTCCCTTCCGATCCACCAAATACAGTCACTTCCCATGCAGCAGTCAGTAGAGAAAAATCGATTGTAATTCATACTCATTCCCAGATCCCTCTACAGCTATCAGACCTGGTGCTTCATGTAACCTAGTTTCCTTAGGGATAAATGTGTTCTTTCCTTTCAAGGTGATTATTTTGAAGACAATTAAACTAATGCCCCTGCCAGGTACCTGGGTGCTGCTCTGTGATGTAAACCTCAATATCTCTTATATCCTATCTTACTTTGTTGCAATGCTGCAAGTTTTCTTCCATAGACATAATTCTGTCCTCGACTTTGGGGACCAGAATCTCCTAGGGTAAAGTCTACCATAAATATCTAGGAAGGTACCCTTGGTTTACAAAGAAGGGGGACATAGATGTTGAATCTTTAGCCACATTATTGTAACAAAACTCTGCCAATCACACCAGATTCACCCAACTACTTCCTGATTACAAGAAACAACTTAAATACTTTTGCAATTCCTGATTTACTCTTTCAGTTTGCCCATTAGCTGCTGGGTGATAACTGGTGGTCAAACTAATGTTAATTCGGGACACCCTCCAGAAGGCCTTCCAAATGTTGGAGATAGATTGTGATCCCCTGTCTGAAATCACCTGAGTAGGTAGCCCATGGAGTCTCACCACATTTTGCAGAAAAGCTTGAGCTAACAAGACTGCTGTTGCCGAACCCATAATCTGAATGAAATGCCCAGCCTTAATTAGAACATCCACAATCACCAAAATTGCATTAGATCTTTGATCTGAGGGAAGGGCCATGATGCAATCCATGGACACTGTGTGCCAAGGTTGAGCAGGAAAGGGCAAATGAACTAGTAGACCAGGGGTTTCCAATTCACTGACTTAACTCGAGCACAGGTTTTGCAGATCTAAACAAAATTCAACAAATCTATCCTCATTCCTTCCCACTCGATTTGATGCTGTAAGAGGTCTGATGTCTTCCTGTAGCGTGGGTGTCCCACAATAAATAGGTGAACCAAAACATTGCTTTAATGCCTCTTCTCTCAAAATAATCTTGTATCTATGTATGGTATACCATCCTTGATCTCTCTAGATGGATCCTTGTTCTAGTGTTATCTGTTTCTGAACCTAATCACAAAGCTTTACCGTCTTCGTCTTGAATTGCTCCACATCTCCCACCAAGAAATTGTTATCTTCAAGAACCTTTTCAGGCGCGAACTGCTCCAGTTTCTCACTACCATGAACAAGCCTGGATAAGGCATAAGCTTTACCATTAAGGCGTCCTGGTTTGAAAGTGATTACGAAGTCATATTCCGCAGGCAACAGAGACCAACTAAACTGCCTTGTTGTTGAGGTTTTCGCAGAATGCGGAAAGTTTAAATTCCTGTAGTTCATCAGCACAGTAGACTTGTGTCCTGCTCCGAATACGTTGAATCTCCATTCCAAGAAATGTACCTTGATTGCTAATAGTTTACAAACTGAATTTGTACAGTTCCTTTCTGCAGAATTGAATTTCTTTTACAATAAGACACACTATTTAGTTAATCAGTCGAAGGATGTCACTGCGATAGTACAGCTCATGTTGCCACATCAGAAGCATCAGCCCCCACAAAGAAGGGTTTGTTTACAACTGGGTGTAACAAGACCGGACCAGTAGTACATTTATTCTTCTGGAATTGGAAAGCTTCCTCAACCTCAGCGGACCCACTGAACTTGACTCCTTTCTTTAGAAGTTGGGTAATAAAAGTCACCACCTGAGAAAATACATCAATAAAGATTTGCAAATCCTAAAAGTCTCTGTATATCTTTCACACCTTCGGGAGTTGGCAATTGTTTGACTGCTTGAATCTTACCATTTCGATACCTCCCATAGAAATTATGAATCCTAAGAATTCTACTCATACTTTTTGAAACAGACTCTTTTAGAATTTTACAAACAGTCAATGTTCTCTTCGTTTCTGCAAAACACTTAGAACATGATCTTCATGCTGAGCGTGATCTTAAGAAAAAATCTAAATATCAATGATGTAAATGACTACAAAGATGTTGAGAAACTCTCTAAGCACCTCATTGATAACATATTGAAAAGCTGCTGGTGCATTGCAGTGACCAAATGGCATAAATTGATATTCAAATAGACCGAACCTTGTTCTTAAAGCCGTCTCCACTCTTCTCCTTCTCGAATTCTTATGAGGTTTTATGCCCTTCAGAGATCTGCTTGTTTGCTATTTGCATTCTGTCTAACATAACTGATATTAATGGCAGAGGATAGCGATTCTTAAACGTTATCTTGTTTAACACTCTGTAGTCTTTGCAGGCCTAAAGTATTTTCTTTCTTTGGAGTGAAAAATAGGGGAAAAGCAGCTGCTGACAGTGATTTCCTAATAAAACATTTGGCCAAATTCTCATCACATGTTCATTTTCCTTTTCGATTAGTGCATATATTCTGCTACAAGGAATCGGCGCACTAGCCTCGAGTTCATCTTACAGTCAAACAGACAATGTGGAGGCAGCTCACTAGACTCCTGCTCATCGGATGTATCCTGAAATTCAGAGTAACACTCCACTAATTCTCCTATTGCTGCCCCAATCGAATG
Organism: Ambystoma mexicanum; assembly: GCF_040938575.1. Taxonomy (NCBI): domain Eukaryota; kingdom Metazoa; phylum Chordata; class Amphibia; order Caudata; family Ambystomatidae; genus Ambystoma; species Ambystoma mexicanum. The sequence continues at coordinate 1,181,007,247 of NC_090933.1, forward strand.
TCTGTCCTGAACACCTCCCTCAAAACAAGTACCTAACTTGGTTTCTACTTCCTCTGGAAATCCTAGTTTCCTTCCCTTCAAACATTCCTTGACACAAAATTCTGAATGGAATTCTACAGTCCTCCATCCCAAATCTATCTCTGGATTATGTAAGGTTAGCCAGGGCATTCCTAAAATGAGTTGTAACTGAGCATCATCTATCAATTAAAACACTAACTCCTCCCTGTTTACTACTGCTATTGACACTCGAAGCGACTGGGTCTGATGAACAATTGGACCTGAAGACAACTGGGTACCGTTCACTGCTATCATCTGTTTTGGCATTTCCTTGGTGCAAATTGGAACCCCTAAAGAAGTTTCCAATGCCCTGTCCATAAAGTCACCTGTCGCAACTGAATCTATCATAGCAGATCCACCACATTGCAACTTGCCATTCCAAAACAAAGATACATTCATGGTAATGTGAGTTACTGCAGTTTGTAACATGTTTGCCACCTGTTGACCCCTACCTACGAAGAGACAAACTCGTCTAGGTGTTCAAGGACATCTTCCCACCTGATGACTACTGTCTCTGCAGTACAAACACACATGTGCTCTTCTTCTATTCTCCTTTTCCTCTTTTGTGAGTGGTGCTCTTAATTGCCCCATTTGTTCAGAAGGTTTTACCTTCTTTGCACCTGCCACCTCCATCTTGTCTCTCTCACTCTTAACCCAGGTTCTTAGTTCAATAAAATTCTTTCTACGCTCTGACTTTCTTTCCAGTTAATATTGCATCTATCTGCATCACTAAGGGAATTAGATATTTGCAACATGAAGGTCTGCCAGTAATAACGTCCAAAGCATCTTTCAATTCCTCCTTTAGTCCCTGATATGATATGATATGATATTTAGTTGTATCGCGCTCATACACATGTATTTCAAGAGCACGACAAGGCCAGGGCGGGGAACAGGGGAGAACACAACAGCGATCTTACTAGGCCCAGTGACATTGAGAACAAGCAAGTGCATGGGAGAGGGGGAGGGGAAAAGTGCATGGAAGGGGGAGAGTGGAGAGTACAGAGCAGAGGCGAACAGATACATAATACAAAATAAATAGATAATAGAGGCAATAAAACAGTGGTAGTGCAGCCAGCAAGTGGAAAGTGCTGTGTTTACGGCAGCAGACTGGGCAAGTCTGATAAGTGCAGAAAAACAAGAAAATGGGGGGGTGGGGTACTATATGGGTACAAATACAGTCCCCAGAGCAAGGGGTGGCCAGGAGGCAGTGTTGGAGGGTAGCAGAGGGAGCAGGTACCTGGGCCTAGTGGACAGATGGTGGCCAGGTACACAGTGCCAAGAGAGAGCAGATCAGCAGGGGACAGGAGGAGCGAAAGCAGAAGCAAAGAGGAAGGTCTTGAGGTGCTTCTCCTCAAGTTTTAGAGTGGCATGGCAGCTATTCCAGAGGGTGGCCCCAGCCGACGACAGAGATCTACCTCAGCTCGTTTCTTTGAAAAACGACTGACCCTGAGGGAGTTAGAGGTAGAGGAGGGAAGAGCTTGAGTGGGGAGGTATTTGCAGAGGGAAAGCTGAAGGTATTCTGGAGCCAGGCCCCAGAAAGCCTTGTGGAGAATACAGAGGGGTTTGAATTTAATCATTGCATCCACTGTGATCCAATGGAGAGATTACAGAGCTGGGGAGATACTTGAGGCCAAGGACAAGTCTTGCAGTCCAGTACTAGATTAGTTGCAGAGGGTAGAGAGTGGAGGCAGGTAGATTTAGAAAGAGGCTGTTACAATAATCCAACCTAGAGAGAACCAGAGCTTGGGAGACAGTGATCTTCTGGGGGAAGGAGAGGAAAGACAGAGTACCTCTGAAGAGGCGAAGTAGGAAGTTTGACTTTTTAGAGACCTGAGAGATGTGGGAGGAGAAGGAAAGTGTGGAGTCAAAGATGACCCCGAGGTTCTTAGCCTCGCAGGTGGGGGTAGGAGGAGGGCCATGGGAGGACGGCCAGAGAGTGAGGGGAAATGATGGTGAAGGTGTGTCGATGAGGTTGATCTCTGTCTTGCTGGCGTTCAGACAAAGATCATTGGCGGCGCACCAATCTTGAATGGCAGTTAGGCAATCAGAGATGAGAGAGGGAGAGGAGGTGGCAGAGGGAAGCCTGAAAATGAGTTGAGTGTTGTGAGCGTAGCACTGGAAATTTGAGCAGAAAATGGCAATGTAGTGGGTGAGAGTTGTATACAAGAGAGAAGGTCACTTTTTCCTTAGGCCAACTACACTCTAAGACTAGTGCATGAAATAGAGTAATATAAGTGATTAAATTCCTGCTCCACTGCCTCAGTTCCAGTAACTCCCCGTCAACTCTTTTTGACAAGTAACGATCGAACATCTTCCATAACTCATCCGAGAACAGAAGCAAACTGTGTTACTCAGAACCTCCTCTACCTACCAAAGAAAATGACCATGCTGCCGCATCTCCCAACAAATAAGACAAAACAAATGCCATCTTAGAAGTATCAGTTGTAAATGCCTTCAGCTGCTAAGGAAATGCAATTCACATTGCATCCCAAAGGTTCTAAATGTTCACTAATGCCTGCCAAACCTTTCAGGTGGTGCCAGCAGAGTAGCAAGATAAGATGAACCTGTTCCACTCTGAAACTGCCCAACCACCACTTCCTTCACTCCTCCCTTCCTAGAAGGTCCTGCTACTGGTTCTGACAGTAACTCAGGATGTCCATTGTCCAAATGTATTCCAAAGTGCACCTGCTCCCTGGGTTTCTGAGTCTCGGTTACCCTCAAACTAAGCTCTTCCAATCTAGTACTTAAAACTAATGTGTCTCTTTGGGACGCCTTCAGCTCCTCCCGCATTTCTCCCAGCATTTCCCCCAACTCACTTAAAGTTGGTTCTTAGTTGGGTTCCATCTCCAACCCAGGCAGGATTTCAATTTGTGGGCCTGTCGTCCTGTGAGGTCCCAGTTTACCCAGCCTGTGGAGGTTTAATATACCGTCTGGACCCTTCTGGACTGTTCAGACTGATGAAATTAAAACCTTCTTCAAACTGGACACCCCTGAGGGGAAAGGGGATTGGACAGAAAACAACGTTCCAGACTTCAGCTCTACCCACAGCCACTGTTCTCTGGGGGATATTTCTACTGGAGTCTGTTGAATCTGCAAAAGCACTAACTCATTGATCTACTATCCCTTTAACTATATCCTCTACTTCTCCAACCCTCTGGGGGATATTTCTACTGGAGTCTGTTGAATCTGCAAAAGCACCAACTCATTGATCTACTATCCCTTTAACTATATCCTCTACTTCTCCAACCCTCTGGGGGATATGTCTACTGGAGTCTGTTGAATCTGCAAAAGCACCAACTCATTGATCTACTATCCCTTTAACTATATCCTCTACTTCTCCAACCCCCCTTGTACCTGGCTGCCTTTGCTAATTGCTTGAAGGCTGGTTGATATGGTTCCTAACTGTGTCCCATCTGAAAAGCGTCTTTCTTCAGGAAACCTGACTGACTTGCTGCTTGTTTTTCCCAAGTTATAGTTTTCCTGAGTATTTCCTTTAGTGCCGTCCAGGCAAAACTATACATGTGTTTAAACATTTGCAATTGTCTTTTTCTCTGTGTAGATCAATGCGCTAGAACTTTATTTGCATTGAATGATACCCAGATTCCTGCACACTTTTCAAAATTTCAATTGAGGTCACTGCGCTCCTGCGTGATATCACCTTTCATCGGTGCGCTTCCACACCTTAAACACACATTTCCTTAAACCATGCTCCCCGCGCCTTCTACTCAAAGTTATTTTGACTGTGCAGCCTGTGTTTCAAAAATCCCTCACTGTGCGGTTTCTAGGGACACGGCAACCCCATTTGTACATGGAGCATTCAGTTAAGGTGCAACATTGTGTACTGAGTGTATAGAGTTTTTCATAAATATACTATAATTCAAAGCACTGCATTTATTACGTAGAAGTGTGTTGTCCCCTAACGATCCCCAGATAACATTAGGGGAGACGTGGACTAAGTGCTGCGCTCTGACAGCTGCACCATTACCCAGGCCCCTCCTTAGTGGTGAAAGAATCCCACAGGAACCAGCGAAGGAGTCAAGGCAGCTGCCCATCCTCAGAATCATCCTTGAGCCCAAGTCAACCATGTTTGAAAAATTCAGACCATACAGGACCCACAGTGCTACATGTTAAAGTTTTCTCAAACCTCAAACTGTGGTTTTGTTGCATCAAATCTGTTTGTCGCTGCATCCTGCCAGCAAAGTCCATCACTGGTCTGGCTCAAACAAGAAGCTCACCATTGCCTAAATGTTCAATCTGCCATGTCAGCAGCACCAGGATATTTGCATCAAACCAATCTGCACCTTGACTTGAACCACTGAAAACACTGTCTCGACCACCAACTCGACCCAGCGTACCCATCACCACAAACCAGCTCTACCATTGATTCTAACTTGGTAAAATATTTGAACCACACCATCCTGATGTCATAGTCAATCACACAGAACTGCAATTCCAATCCTAATCGATCGGCTATGGATATCCGCAACTCACCACATTTGAACCTGGATTGACCTGCATGCCCAGCACTGAGAAACCCAGTTCCATTCTGTTGAACCACCAGGAATAGACTAATGTACTTTTGAAAGGTCCAAACTTTTGTCCACTCGCTGATAAGCCACCCTTTTGTACATTCCTTCTCAAAGACATATCCTTTTCAACTGGCATTGCTGCTGTGTGTCAATCTTCACAACTGCTACCGCACCCAGCGTTACTTCCTATCCATTTCTGCATGTTCTATGTCCTTTCCACAGGGGTGGACATGTGCCAGTGTTTGTTTAGTCAGATGTATGCACATGTATGTGTTTAATTAAAGTATATATATCATATATAGAACCTTGGTTCGACATTCCTTGATTTTGGAGTCTTATACCATTGGTGTTTTTGGTGCAACTGTCATCGCATTCACACCTCTCTTAAGATTATAGACTCTCCTCAAACTGCTTTAGCAAATGAGGCAACAGAGATATATCTCTTGGCAGGGCCTGTTTCACCGTTATTATTGGGATACCATATGGTTGGTAATAGTGTGAGTGCCGAGTAGTCGGTTTAGCCACTACCCATCCTTGTACTCCTGTAGAACAGTAGCTGTTTTATCACAAAAATGGCTGTCTTGGATTCCACAAGCAGGATGCCATGTTGCCACTAACAGCGCCAAATCTGGCCTCATTGTAAGAGAGGAGGGAGACAAAATGGCCTTGCGGCTTCACAAATCGTAGAAAGCATCCTTTACCAGAGCACTCATTGGCCCTCTGTACTACCCGTTTTACCTAATTTCTGTATGCCCTCAATATTCTGTCTATTGTACTAACTGTACCTGAACTGGTCCCATGCATAATGTGTATATACTTTATCATTGTATGCATAATGCCCAATAACCCAACACTGCCTTCTTGCATAGTTCCATTCCTAAAATATATTCATCACTATTTATGACCTCTAACTATTTTCCCTGTTGCATAATATATGGAGAATGTTTATAATGTCAGAAGCCAGGAACTCGTGTTTTATAATTTGATGTTGATGTATTACAGAATACTTTGGCATGCTATTAAAACAAGCCAACAGTGCCACTCGCATTGGCACAATGCCTGTTCCCAAGATGGAGTGAACCCCCTCGTGCCTAAAGCAGCAATTCTAAATCACGCGATGGAGCTGCAAAGTAATTAATACGGGATTCGTGTGGTGTGTATTCCCTAGCACATTCTATTTCTGTTCCTATTAAAAAGTAGAACACAAACACAGGAGTTATTGAGTTATTGTCGCTGAAAGCAACAAAGGAAATGCAATAAAAGCTAACACAAGTGGGAGATCTCAGCAGGCCTTCAACACTGGTGACAGCAGCTTGAGCACAGCGTATACTTTATCAATTCTGACATACTTAGCTAGTTATGCAAAACTGCAAAAAGAGAGAAAGAACACTTTTGCATCTGAGGAGAACATAGAACATCTATTTATTAGACCTTATCTATTGTGGCAATATGGCTACAGAAAATCAGATATCCATCACTGCACCTGAGGGAGATAGGATTGGCCATGTGGTCAGGGACCAGAGGCATGCTCAGCCTTGGGCCAATCCGGGGTATGCCTAAAGAGTGCGTAGGATGTGCAAGGCCTTCTGTTATGCAAACGCTGGAATTGTGGGCATCATGGTAGCAGGATCTGTTTCACTGAGATGCCCAAGAATACAGAAACCCCCTGGCTGATTTTCAATTCTTAACATTACATATGATAGGTGAAGGCATGTGTTAGTTAAGTGCCGGCCATCTCCAGGAGGTTGACACTTTACAGGACATGTTTCTGGAGCATGTGCTCGGTGTGTTGCCTTCAAGAGTCATATGTCATTCGTCCCTCCATTTCTATTAGGCGCCTGCATCATGGGGGTTGTCACTACATGAGATTGTCAGTTCTCTTGTTGTCCATTGTATATGGTAAGCTAGGCCTCAGTGTGTTGGTTCCAGGATCACATCATTGAGTGTGCCATTATGTTTAATGTGGACGTAGGGATGTTTTGTCTGAGCTGCACATGCCGTGTTTCTCCGGTGTCATCTTCTCGGTCCCCATCGAATTTGGAATGATTTGGGATTTGTCATTGCACTATAGTTATTAAACCAGAAGAATAATGGGATTCTGCAAACTTAGATTGTGTGCAAACTGAGAGCTCCCTGGGGTTGTGCAAACTGTGCGTAGACTGGTGTTGTCATCATTCAGAATATATAGCGGCATGCACAACTGTAAATGTACTGCTGGAGTTTTATGGTTGAGAATGTATGCGGTAGATAGATTGGAGGTATCCTGAAATGTTGCATGTATGCTGAAAAGTAGTATATCATTCTGGTATTGCACAATTTGGAACATGCTTGAAATATACAGAAGATGGTGTCACTGGCAAAATGACTTGCATGCTGATATTGACCAGACTGGATATGTAATGGGATTTTGCAAGCTGAGAGTACACTGCAATGTTTGAACAGTAAAGGGCTATTCTGTGAGGCTGAAGACTAGACGCAGATCTGTGAATACAATGGGATTGTGCAAACCTGGAATATACTAAGATTTTGCAAACGAGAACATACGCGGACAGTGCAAACTGAAATTAAATTGAGTTAGCAGAAACTGGAATATTGTGAAGTTAACATAAGATGAATATGCAGGTATCATGCAAACTAACAGCAAGCTAAAAAAAAAACACAACTGGGAGTGGAATTGAATTGTGCTGGATCCAAACTGACATTTTGAATACTCATATTGTAGAATGGATGTTTAGAGGGAATGTGCAATTGACGTTCAGACAGTATATATACTGTCTTTGCACAAACTAGACATTTATTCGGATTGGCATCCAATATGTTGATATGATGAAATTTCGGCAGTTTGAAATATGCTTGGAAATCAATTAAAATGCTGCATAAGCACAAGGCATATGTATGCCCTCAAATGTACACCTCATTAAGATAACTCATAATCACACCTCATCCCACAATTGAATAGGCCTACAGCCAACTTTGCACCCAATATTACTCCTTCACCAGAGGGATCTATGTGATTACTGTGAAAATATAATATGCAGACGAAACTGTAGACCCCCCAGCCACCCCCATACTCCACTCACATTATTACCCTGACCCCCTCCCCCACATATAATTGCCTTGAAAATGCACAGTACAACATTCAGCATTTTCGCCTGCTGTATATTCAACTGTGCCTTAATGGGCTGATACCCATCAGAGCAGATGCGCATTGAAGGAGTAATGCTTCTCAGACTGCAAGCACAGGCACAGGCGCCTAGTGGATACCAGCAACCACTGCAGATATCCCATATCACCCATTTCACATGAGGCTGTGGTCCCCTCCCTCAGGCAGACCATCTAGCTGTGCCCCAGGACCCCCTCAGGAAGCTCATCAGCCTTTGCCACAGCCTCCTCAGACAGCCAATCAGCCTGTGCACTAGCCCCCTCCGCCCCCCTCAGGGAGGACTGGCTGGAAAACAAGGCCAGCCTGGGATCACCAAGCAGGTTGCACAAAACTTTGACACAGAAGAAAGAAGGACGGGACCATATGAGAGGGGGCATCAAGGCAGTTATGTCACAAAAGGGGTGGGGCTATGATGAGGAAAAGGTCAGCCATTCGTTATTGTGAGAGATACACCACACACAAAAATGAATGTAGCTTTAGGAACATATGAGGCTTGGCATAGGCTTCCATTGACAAGTGAGGAGCATTTCCCAGGGTATATTATGGGTAAACCAGAGTGGATGGATGACAACACCTGTGCCACAAGAAAAAAACAGTACAGAACATTGAACCGCATGAATGCACGCGCATGCAGGAGACAACTGCAGCAGAGTGTCCACATGCAGGAATGTAGATGTAATGTCCATCAACTGATGGGCAAGGATAGCACAGCATCTCCAAGTGACCCACATCCTCGTCTACAAGACATTGTTACTGTCGATGCAGTGCAAGATGCAGGCATGCTTTGGCAATGCTTGTGTGTAGGTGACATGTAAGCAGGACAGCCCTTTCAGATGCCAAATGACCTGTCAAACACTAAACACACCATTCAGCCTGATAGGAGCGCACATCTGTACTAATCAAACCAATGTGTCCTAGGGAGGGCACCTGCCCACACGTATGCTTGCCATCCATCAAACTGTCACCAGCATGATCATTTGTCATGTTCAGTCTGTCCTCCTCCATGACCCCATGCCATATATGGACACCCCATGTTGCATGTACCATGGTTAGCAGACTCTGACCATTGCCACACAGCTCACCCTGCATGAAGACTGTATCAAAAGCACACATTTCTATGGAAACACTTAGATACTTGATGAATGTATCAGAGTAGTAACAGGCGGGAACCACACAACCCATTTTTAATCCCACACCACATCCCAGCCCAAACTGTTATGGTGCATTCAATGGAAACCAGTTACCACTCTCTCATGCACATGACTCTACTTGTCTTCCCTGCATTGCAGTGGAAAAGGTCCATTAGCAAGTACAATGCAAGACCAGCACATATATACAGGTATAACACTGTGTTCAACAATGCTGTAAGTGTCAGGACAAGGAGACTTATTAAGTTTGGTGATGAAGTAAAAAAGTGGTAGCGTAGTGACTTCATGCGCTTTCACTTTAATGTCTTGTCTACTAAACAAGTACAATGCATTAGAAATCGTACAATTGAAGGTGATCCATGGTGCAGGTACTGCAAGACTGTTGATGTTGTTGAAACTCTCGAGCACATTTTATTGGTTTGCCCCTGTTTAAAGACTCAGAGGATAAAGTACTTCTCAAAATGTGTAGTTTCTATACATGAAGTGCAAAGAGACTTCATATGGAACAGAATGCTGCACAATAATTGCATACGTTTAAAAATATCTGTGACAACTTTTTTGAGAAATGTTTGTGACTTGAGTTAACCTGGGTAAAAGATTTTACTTGTCTTGATTTACGCAGATCTGGATTTGAGGAAACGTTTTTTCTCATCTGTGGTTTTCTTTTATTCTGAAAAGATAATGTAAGTTTACTATGATATGAACATTTTGACACAAAAAGGATTAACTTGTATTCAAAGTTTGGTACTTTTATGCATTCTTTTAAAACTTTTTTCTGTACAATCAATGTTTGATAAATCTTGTGATATTGTATTTTGTGATATTGTAAAGGTTTGTAAATAAACCAAAGCAATAAATAATTTTTAAAAAGTGGTGGTATTTCAATTAAAGCAAATTCTTGGGGGCGGTAATGGAAATACTCCCATTTTCACTGCACCACCAAATTCCGAGTTTGCCCTTGAAGTGGAACATTTAACTGGAGGAGGAAGTTCATTGTCGACTTTAAGGTTGGTCAATTGGCAATATTAGCATGGCAGAATTACTGCTCATGTTAGTTCCACCAAAATCCCCATGGAGTCCTACACCACCCTACCGCCCGTGGTAAACCCACATGGCCGAGTGGTGGTAGCAATAATGAACCCCATTGTGCCAGTCATTATCCAACATGAGGAGGGATATACAGATGCCGCAATGCTATGTGTACCACAACAGTGCATCAACTGTATGTGCCAGCCCACATCCATGCTAACACGAGGCAAAGGAGGTGCACACATCAGTGTGACGAGCAGCACCATGGCGTTCTCCTCCACTTCGTGTGCACACAGCAATACAACAGTGCAAGACATAGACTAATACATAGCCTGCCAAGCTGAAATGGATTTGAATCCAATGAAATCACCCTACTTATGGCACCTGATACTGTGTAGACTGATGACATAGGGATCGATTGCACGACTTGAGCAGCAAAGCTGGATTTGCATGTGTTTATACCTAAAGATAAAGCACATTCTGAAACACAACGGTATAGTAAGTGTTGGCTGGTCACACTCAGCTATTTGCCCCCTTTTAAATGTACAAAATAGTATGCAGTGCCCCCAACTGTAGAAATGTGCTGAATTTGCCAAGCCCCTATATGCCAACCAACCGATATCACTCTCTGCGGCCAGAACCTGGGTGACTTTAGGGAAATTCATATTGCAGATCTGTGAATAAGGTGAATGCCACAGTATTTCACCTTGCACACTCAAATTAGCTCTTTGTGGATTTGTGCAAGGTCAAGCTGTATTACATTAATTGCCTGTGCTATGCTGTGTGTCCTACAGGTGATGAAGGACACCATATGTATCCTTATCTGATGACACCACTGTGCTATCCTGCCAATGCTACACAACAATCATATAATGCTACCCATAACCAGAACACCATGGAGGGGGCATTTGACTTAATAATAACTGCTTCATGTGCCTCCCTAGGAGAGATGGGGTCATTTGTGTACCATCCAGAGACGGTCTGCCACATTGTAGGCATGCGTGCCATAATGGCCTACTACATTGTGGTTATGTGTGGCATGCTGCGCAACATTCCCTTTTGCCGAAATGTACCCATGCCAGTAGAGGACAAGGATGACCCTCACATTGATGACGGATGCGATGGCCATGCTGGGGAGGCTCCAGGTTCTGGCCGGCAACAAGATCATATAGACGGATTGTCCTGAAGGAGGAGATCATTGACGACTTCTTCTTCTTCTTCTTCTTCTTCTTCTTCTTCTTCTTCTTCTTCTTCTTCTTCTTCTTCTTCTTCTTCTTCTTCTTCTTCTTCTTCTTCTTCTTCTCCTCCTCCTCCTCCTCCTCCTCCTTCTTCTTCTTCTTCTTCTTCTTCTTCTTCTTCTTCTTCTTCTTCTTCTTCTTCTTCTTCTTCTTCTTCTTCTTCTTCTTCTTCTTCTTCTTCTTCTTCTTCTTCTTCTTCTTCTTCTTCTTCTTCTTCTTCTCTGTATGCCACACAATATGGCCCTACTCATAATTGCCCTGTCCCATATACCCAAATGACGTACAAAAGGTACACAAGAAATGTGGTTCAAAATCTTTTACTCAAAAGGAGGGTTGATAGGATTCTGCTGCCCATTTGGGGTAGCAGTGGCTAGACGAAAATAAAAGTCCCGTCCATTGTCTAGCAATGCATTTGTCCAGGGGTGATCCATTACATGTGGTACTGTAGGGAAAAACGGATGATGATGAAGCACAAGAGAAATCCAAAGAAACAAAAGTCAAAGGTGTGGGAAGCGTGGTGCAGGATGAAGTTCAAGAATAACGCAGCAAGCAGGTCTGGCAAGGAAGAGTGGAACAGTCTGGGCCTCATTACAAGTAACTCTTAAATGTAGCGGTAGCGCTATTACTGCTGCATTTAAAGGTCCGCCAGATCATGGCTTTGGCGGATTTCCCCCCAACTCTGAGGTGGGGGGAAATCCACGGCAAAATTGCTGATTTTCGGCGCGATTACCGCCGGCGGGAAATCCACCAGCGGTAATAGTGTGAATTTTCCCCATTGGGCCCAATGGGGAATGAGGAATTCCCGAATGGGCCCATTGGGGAATGGGCAATAACCCTTGCGCCAATCCCGTGATCCGGCGCTAATAGCGCCAGGGGATTTGGCGTTAGGGCTATTAGCGCGCTACCACCCATATCGTGATGAGGCCGATAGGCTGGTATGGTGCAACTTACTCCCACATCGTGGCCATTTAGGAACTACGCCATGTTTTGTAGGAGCCTCTGGTTGCACCATCTGTATCACTTAAGAGCAGGAAGGGAGTGGTGAAGTTGTGGTGGGAGAAGATTCCCCCTGGGCGAAGGGGTTGTGTTTGAGGAAATGCTACTGAAGAATCAGCCCACTCAACAGAATGTGTGACTGGGCTTCGTGCAGTAGGGTCTCCACCATCAGAAGGAGGCATTACTACATGCCAAGAGGAGGACAGCAGCAGAGGTGTTGCGAGCATCATGCCAAGTGTCCTGGTTGTACCTGGAGGCCTGCTCCTGGCCCAATCAGGCAACCTCTTTGGACTGATCACATGCTGCTGCTGACAATGCTACCGGAGTATCATTTGTCCACATATATCGGCATGCTGTAGTGTGGGATGGGGGATGGATTTTGGCACATATGCTGCACTGTGTACCTGGGTCACAACTTTGTGTCATACTATCTTTGTTCCGCTGCCACATACTGAGAGTGAGGTATCACAGTGAATCACAAAGATGGGCCATGTATGGTCAGGTTTATATACTCTAGTCAATTTTCTGAGTACATATATCTCTGGCAAACATTGTTCTTGTATTGACACCCACCTATAGTCCATAGGGTGTGCGTCCATTATACTTGTTCCTGGGAGCACCCATAGCCTAAAACAGTATTTTTATGTGCACATGTGGAAATGTATTTGATGCCGTAGTGTGGGAAGATTTATTCCAATGTGTGTATTGATATGATTTCAACAAGGACCCTACAGGAGGCGGTGGGGGCATTAAAGGTCTAAAACGATATGTTGCTTATGTTAAGTTCCTTACATAGTAGAGACTTTGATGCACTGGCTAGTAGACTGCACAGAAACAGCCAAAGTATGGAAACTAAGATTTGGCAAATTCGGATCGATCGATGAGAGTGTGAACAGTGAGTGGTTTTGGAATAAGCTGATGAGCAATTTCTCTACCTCTCTCTCCATTGCACTGATGCAAGTTCTGATCATAATTAATTCTCAATAGCGTGTATAGGAAATGATTGTGGTACTGTAGGGATGCTGCAGGTTTTCTGTCAGGCTAGATTGTTCTTTCCCTACTCACCCCCTCCAACTCTAAGTTCTGTTGGTTTGGGAGAAGCAATTTACAGGGTAATTCATAGAATTTCACACAAAAGTGGCGCACGTGGCTGGCGCACAGTGTGCGCGTACGAATGTCTGCGCCAGCCGCGTGCGCTAAATCAATTTCCGCGCACAGCGTATTCATGGATTTTAGCCTCCAAAACCAGCCGTGGCTCAGATTGGCACAGCGACCCTGCAGCAGCGGCAGTTACGCCCCCAAGAATGCCCTAGCGCAAGGAAAAGCCATCAAAATTCCCAATTCAGCGCAAAGGGCTGCGCTAACCCTGGACCAGTTTACAGGGCTGCCAAACAGCAAACACAAAGCGGGGAACGTGTATTCCTGGGGTGCGCGTGAAGTTTCACACGCGAAAGGGCCTGTGCGAGTGGGGTACTTGTATTACTGGGGTTTGCGGGAAGTTTCACACGCAATTTCAGCAGGGTACGTGTATTACTGGGTTCGCGGGAACTTTCACACGTGAAAGGGTCTGGGCGAGTGGGGTACGTGTATTACGGGGGTGCGCGGGAAGTTTCACATGCGATTGGCCTATGTACGTGTATTTCAGGGGTGCGTGGGAAGTTTCACACGCGATTGGCCTGGGTATGTGTATTTCAGGGGTGCGCGGGAAGTTTCACACGTGATTGGGCTGGGTACGTGTATTTCAGGGGTGCGCGTGAAGTTTCACATGCGATTGGGCTTGGTACGTGTATTTCAGGGATGCGCGGGAAGTTTCACATGTGATGGGTACGTGTATTTCGGGGGTGCGCAGGAAGTTTCACACGCGATTGGGCTTGGTAGTGTATTTCAGGGGTGTGCGTGAAGTTTCACACATGATTGGGCTGGGTACGTGTATTTCAGGGGTGCGCGGGAAGTTTCACACACGATTGGCCTGGGTACGTGTATTTCAGGGGTGCGCGGGAAGTTTCACACACGATTGGGCTGGGTACGTGTATTTCAGGGGTGCCTGGGAAGTTTCACACGCGATTGGCCTGGGTACGTGTATTTCAGGGGTGCGCGGGAAGTTTCACACGCGATTGGCCTGTGTGCGTGTATTTGAGGGGTGCGTGGGAAGTTTCACACGCGATTGGGCTGGGTACGTGTATTTCAGGGGTGCGCGGGAAGTTTCACACGCGATTGGCCTGGGTACGTGTATTTCGGGGGTGCGCGGGAAGTTTCACACATGATTGGCCTCGGTACGTGTATTTCGGGGGTGCGTGGGAAGTTTCACACGCGATTGGACTTGGTATGTGTATTTTAGGGATGCGCGGGAAGTTTCACACGCGATTGGCCTGGGTATGTGTATTTCAGGGGTGCGCGGGAAGTTTCACACGCGATTGGGCGGGGTACGTGTATTTCAGGGGTGCGCGTGAAGTTTCACACGTGATTGGGCTGGGTACGTGTATTTAAGGGGTGCACAGGAAGTTTCACATGCAAATGGCCTGGGTACGTTTATTTCAGGGGTGCGTGGGAAGTTTCACATGCGATTGGCCTGGGTACGTGTATTTCAGGAGTGCGCGGGAAGTTTCACACGCGATTGGCCTGGGTACGTGTATTTAAGGGGTGCGCGGGAAGTTTCACATGCGATTGGCCTGGGTATGTGTATTTCAGGGGTGCGCGGGAAGTTTCACATGTGATTGGCCTGGGTATGTGTATTTCAGGGGTGCGCGGGAAGTTTCACACGCGATTGGCCTGGGTACGTGTATTTCAGAGGTGTGCAGGAAGTTTCACACGCGATTGGCCTGGGTACTTGTATTTCAGGGGTGCGCGGGAAGTTTCACATGCGATTTTGCTGTCAGAGCGAAAAACGCGTATTTCGGGGGTGCGCGGGGAGTCCTACATGTGAATTGGCAGTGTGGATCATCCCAGATGTCCCCTCTACCCCCTCCATGGCCCCTGCAGGCAGCCCACACCACAGGGGACTACCATGCACCCCTGTTCATGTCCCGCAGGCAGCCCATCCACCATGGGCATGCCCCCCAGCCAAGCCACATGTCACGTTGCAATATGGTCACCAACTCATGTCTCCCAGCACCCCCACCCCCCAGCAGTGCAGGGCACCTGCCAGCAGGCCCCCACACATGTCCCCAACACCCCCACACCCCAGCAGTCAGGGGCACCTGCCAGCAGGCCCCCACACATGTCCCACACATGTCCCTCTGCCTCCCCACCCCCCAGCAGACAGGGGCACCTGCCAGCAGGCCCCCACACATGTCCCCCTGCACCCCCACCCCCCAGCAGTCAGGGGCACCTGCCAGCAGGCCCCC
Organism: Ambystoma mexicanum; assembly: GCF_040938575.1. Lineage (NCBI taxonomy): Eukaryota > Metazoa > Chordata > Amphibia > Caudata > Ambystomatidae > Ambystoma > Ambystoma mexicanum. Next base: position 1,181,022,751 of record NC_090933.1, read on the forward strand.
ACACATGTCCCCCTGCACCCCCACCCCCCAGCAGTCAGGGGCACCTGGAAGCAGGCCACCACACATGTCCCCCTGCACCCCCACTCCCCAGCAGTCAGGGGCACCTGCTAGCAGGCCCCCACACATGTCCCACACATGTCCCCCTGCACCCCCACCCCCCAGCAGTCAGGGGCACCTGCAAGCAGGCCCCCACACATGACACATGTCCCCCTGCACCCCCACCCCCCAGCAGCCAGGGGCACCTGCCAGCAGGCCTCCACACATGTCCCCCTGCACCCCACCCCCCAGCAGTCAGGGGCACCTGCAAGCAGGCCCCCACACATGTCCCCCTGCACCCCCACCCCCAGCAGTCAGGGGCACCTGCCAGCAGGCCCCCACACATGTCCCACACATGTCCCCCTGCACTCCCACCCCCCAGCAGTCAGGGGCACCTGCAAGCAGGCCCCCACACATGTCCCCCTGCACCCCCACCCCCCAGCAGTCAGGGGCACCTGCCAGCAGGCCCCCACACATGTCCCCCTGCACCCCAACCCCCCCAGCAGTCAGGGGCACCTTTCAGCAGGCCCCCACACATGTCCCCCTGCACCCCCACCCCCCCAGCAGTCAGGGGCACCTGCAAGCAGGCCCCCACACATGTCCCCCTGCACCCCACCCCCCAGCAGTCAGGGGCACCTGCCAGCAGGCCCCCACACATGTCCCACACATGTCCCCCTGCACCCCCACCCCCCAGCAGTCAGGGGCACCTGCAAGCAGGCCCCCACACATGACACATGTCCCCCTGCACCCCCACCCCCCAGCAGTCAGGGGCACCTGCAAGCAGGCCCCCACACATGACACATGTCCCCCTGCACCCCACCCCCCAGCAGTCAGGGGCACCTGCAAGCAGGCCCCCACACATGTCCCCCGGCACCCCCACCCCCCAGCAGTCAGGGGCACCTGCCAGCAGGCCCCCACACATGCCCCACACATGTCCCCCTGCACTCCCACCCCCCAGCAGTCAGGGGCACATGCAAGCAGGCCCCCACACATGTTCCCCTGCACCCCCACATCCCAGCAGTCAGGGGCACCTGCCAGCAGGCCCCCACACATGTTCCCCAGCACCCCCACCCCCCAGCAGTCAGGGGAACCTGCCAGCAGGCCCCCACACATGTCCCACACATGTCCCCCTGCACCCCCACTCCCAGCAGTTAGGGGCACCTGCCAGCAGGCCCCCACACATGTCCCACACATGTCCCCCTGCACCCCCACCCCCAGCAGTTAGGGGCACCTGCCAGCAGGCCCCCACACATGTCCCACACATGTCCCCCGGCACCCCCACCCCCCAGCAGTCAGGGGCACCTGCCAGCAGGCCCCCACACATGCCCCACACATGTCCCCCTGCACTCCCACCCCCCAGCAGTCAGGGGCACCTGCAAGCAGGCCCCCACACATGTGCCCCTGCACCCCCACACCCCAGCAGTCAGGGGCACCTGCCAGCAGGCCCCCACACATGTTCCCCAGCACCCCCACCCCCCAGCAGTCAGGGGAACCTGCCAGCAGGCCCCCACACATGTCCCACACATGTCCCCCTGCACCCCCACCCCCAGCAGTTAGGGGCACCTGCCAGCAGGCCCCCACACATGTCCCACACATGTCCCCCTGTGCCCCCACCCCCCAGCAGTCAGGGGCACCTGCCAGCAGGTCCCACACATGTCCCACACATGTCCCTCTGCACCCCCACCCCCCAGCAGTCAGGGGCACCTTCCAGCAGGCCCCAACACATGTCCCCTAGTACCCCCACCCCCCAGCAGTCAGGGGCACCTGCCAGCAGGCCCCCACACATGTCCCACACATGTCCCCCTGCACCCCCACACCCCCATCATTGACAGGCACCTGCCAGCAGGCCTTGACACATGTCCCCATGTCCCCCAGCCAACACGTCATCACAATCCAGATCCCTGGCTCTTATGGCCACACAATCCCACCCCACAGCACCCCAGTCCAAACACCCAACCAAGCTTTACATCCACTCCAAATTGAAATCCCCATTACATGATAGATCACAAATAAGCAGTATGCGCATGAGTACAAGTCTGTCCGACCCACACAATGGCAACAGATGACTGAGAAAACCCACATTGTGACATGCATGAAACCAATGAGAGAAAACCACACATTGAAGTAAGAAACAAAAATGCAATCAAGTCAAAATGAAGGGAATGAAATAGAAACACACATTAATTCCAATAATAATGAAAATGCATGTCCCAAAAAATGATAAATAAAAAAAATTAGAATACAAATTAATCCAAATGAAAATGTGTCCAAAGTCACCAACCAACAAAGCAAATCCAAAGGGAAAGAAAAGCGTAATATCCATTGCTCCATGTTGAAGAAAAATAAAGATGAAGGAGAAAAATCTACTGTAAAACTATGTACAAATAGCAAATCCAGGGTCCATGAGCCCAACGACATAAATGAAACCTACAATGAAACCTATCTAATTTCTAACTATATACAAAAATGTGGGGCATAGTCCATGCGCCCCAAATGAAAGAAAAAAGAAATGAAACTTAACACTAATGATCTATATTCAATGGCGGCGGGCAAGTCCAACGGCTCACTTGTTGATGTCATGGGCCAGGGCATCATCGAACTCCTGTTCAATGTCTTGGAGGCGGGCCTGTTCTCTGGCCCCGAGGTCTCACAGGGATAACGCCATGTCCACCTCCAACTCCCTGCGAGTTCCCTCGAGGCATTCAGCCCGCCTCAGCGCCCTGCGCATGGAGTTCTCCACCCTGACTATCGTGAGCCGGGCCTCCTCCGCCCGCCACCGCTCCACACCTATCTGCTGGCCCAACCACTGCCACATGGAAAACACTCCCATTCCAGGGTCCCCCTGCCCTCCGGCCGATGCCTGCCCCTCTGATGTAGATTGCCCCGAGCCATGATACTCCCACGTTGAGCCTGCCGCTGCCTCCGACGCCACTGCCTCTGCCAGCACAACGGCATCCAGGCTGATGGAATCCACTGACGCCGTTGTGCACGTGCCCTGCTTGATGATGCCGACAAATCCTCCATCTGCTGGGGTCCAGTTGCTGTGGTGTCCACCACTGCTGGACCTCTGACTCCCGACTGTGGTAGGGATGGGATCCCCACCGAGCTGGCTGCGTTGGTCAGGGCAGGTCCACAGGGGGCCCTGGTGGCATCTGGGCCAGAAGACGGCATGGAGAACGACTGGCGCATAGTCTCCACAGAGGAGGAGAGGGCCGCCAGAATGGCCGACACATGTACAAATCCCCTGACCATGAACACTCCCAACTGGGCCACGTTGGCATGCTGCTCTTTGTGATGACGTGCATGCTCCCCCTGGGAAGCACGCACGTCATCATGAATGTCAAGCGTGCACAACGCGACACCAATCAGGACCTTCTCCATACGGCCAGGGGTCCCCTCGTCCGCAGGTAGAGGAGTGTCAGATGACATGGACATCCCCCCTACCTGCGGACGGGCCTGGTATGGGGCATCCCTGCTGGTGCATGGTGGTGCAGTCACAGGGTCAGGGACAACGACATGCACAGGCCACTCTGCGGTGACCTGTGCTGCCTCCTGCCCCTGGCCCTGGACTGCACCACTTGCACCAGTGGTACTACCCCCACCAGGCCCAAAGTGCGGCTCAGTAGCGGCCTCCTCCTCCTCTGTGGAAACCACCAACCTGGATGGCTCCACACCGTCTTCCGCCGTTGCAAGCCCCTGTGGGGGCTCACCCTCCCCTTCCGCTGCAGCCGTAGTGGCAGACGCAGCACCAGTCCCCTCACTCCCGGACAATGGTAAATTCTGGGAGGGTGACTGGGCCTTGCGTCGCCGGCCGCTGGGGGCATCCCCGCCGCTTTGCTCCATAGCGCCATCTCCGCCCTCTTCATCACTTGCCGCTGTGTAGAGGGAGACATAGAACACAAGCATCAGGGTACTGTACAATGGTCCCCTAGACAGAAAGCAATAGCAGATGAGTGGCACTGTCAAACATCACTTCCATCATGTTCCTCCACAACACATGGGTCAGTGCAGGCAAAACACATGGAGTAACAGACATGGCGCATGCTATGAACATTAGCATACATGTCCAAGGGACTCTTGAAACATACAATGCTGGTTTGAAACTCACATGCATCATGGGTCATGCCTATCACATGCACACACTTCACCCTAGTTTCATCCATCTGGCCTCGTACACCCCAGACACAGAGTAGGCTGCATCAGTGAATCTGAACATTGTCACAGACATGTGTCATGCATCCATGGCATTTCCAAGTCACAGACACGCAAGTCAGACACACAGACATGGACACCATACATGTCCATGACAGCAGCACCCATCTCTCACACCCCATCCATGTCCAATAACAGAGACAGGCATGCATTAATGTGTGCATTCCCCATGCTGCTCCGCATGTTGCATTGTAACACATGCACCAACCATGTGGTTCACACATTACTGGTCTCACATTCATGACCATGATGTCCCTGCACACACACATATGTACATGGCCTATGTCACACATACAGGCAAGTATCAGACAACCAGCACCCTGCAGCATGCCCTGTCTCACACAGCAATGCTTGGCCACTTACTGCTGAACTCCGGACGGGTCTGCCTCCGAAGGATCTGGGCGTGGAGCGCTGGGCCTACGTGTTCCAGGACCCTCATCTGGATGGTACTCATGCTGCCCCGGCACCCCTCAACGAGGCGCCGGGCCTTGTTGAGGGTCCTGGACCTCAAGTCCTCCCAGAGCTTCTTGACATGTTGGAATATTCGGACTCCCACCCCCTCCGCGTTGATGGCACTCACGATGTCCGTCCAGATCCTGGTCTGTCCTTCCTTGTCAGCGCGCAAACTTCCGAAGAGGGCATCATACTGCCCCAGGACTTGCTCCACCAGGACACCAACTTCGGTGGCAGTGAAGCTGGTGGCCCTCTGCCTCTCTGGCTGGGGGTTGCCAGTGGTCTCAGATGGTGGTGTGCCCGACATGGCAACCCCAGAGGCAGGCGTGGGTGGGCAACTGGGTCCTGGGGCTGGGCTGTGGAGCGATGGTATCCCAGTCGGGAGTCTTCTGTTCCAGCAGGGGTGGTCACAGCAACTGCACCCCTGCAGATGGCTGATGTGCAGGCACCAAATAGCAGGGCCCGTGGGCAGCAGGCAGGCAGGCAGATGGCAGGTGGGAGCGTGCTCGGGGCTCTTGGGGGCAGGAAAATGGCCTTCAGGGCAGGAGCGTGGTCTTCCGTGTGTTTTGCGTGGCCAGCTTGATACGGAGTGATTTGGCACGTGAAAAAATTGCACGTCAGCGTGTAATTCGAGGAAAGGGCCTTAGCGTGTAAGTACATCAGCACACGCACGCGATTCCATTGCACCAAAGGCCAATATATATAGTTCTACATTGAATTTCACTTCATTTAAGTTTCTTTTTTACCATGGATCAATGGATGTGTCTTATGTTTACACTTTGGATTTGATTGGACGGACAGACTCTTAGGACCCATTTGCTTTTGGATTGATTTGGATTCTGGTTTCACACATTTTTTTAGAATATTTTGGACATGCAGTTTTTTCTTCATTTTTTCCATTATTGTGTGATTTTTTTTTATTCATTTGGTTAATTATTGAATACACATTTATTATATACTTTACTGATGTGGTCTTATCTCATTTGTTTTGTGCATGTCACAATGTTGATCTTTTCAGTCATGTGTCACCATTGCATGGGTCTGAGGGACATTGATTCATGGCCATGCTGGTTATGTATTTTCTATCATGACTTTGGGAATTCAATGTGGGGTGTTTGGACTGGGGTGGGATTTGGGTGGCCATGAGGGGCATGGGTCTGGAGTGTGATGACCTGTCGGGGGGCACATGTGTGGGGGCCAGCTGGCAGCTGGGGGGTGCGGGTGCAGGGGGACATGTGTGGGACATGAGTGGGGGCCTGCTGGCAGGTGCCCCTGACTGCTGGGGGGTGGGGGTGCAGGGGGACATGTGTGGGGGCCTGCTGGCAGGTGCCCCTGACTGCTGGGGGTGGGGGTGCAGGGGGACATGTGTGGGGGCCTGCTGGCAGGTGCCCCTGACTGCTGGGGGGTGGGGGTGCAGGGGGACATGTGTGGGACATGTGTGGGGGCCTGCTGGCAGGTGCCCCTGACTGCTGGGGGGTGGGGGTGCAGGAGGACATGTGTGGGGGCCTGCTGGCAGGTGCCCCTGACAGCTGGGGGGTGGGGGTGCAGGGGGACATGTGTGGGGGCCTGCTGGCAGGTGCCCCTGACTACTGGAGGGTGGGGGTGCAGGGGGACATGTGTGGGACATGAGTGGGGGCCTGCTGGCAGGTGCCCCTGACTGCTGGGGGGTGGGGGTGCTGGGAAACATGAGTGGAACATGAGTGGGGGCCTGATGGCAGGTGCCACGGACTGCTGGGGGGTGGGGGTGCTGGGGGACATGTGTGGGACATGAGTGGGGGCCTGCTGGCAGGTGCCCTGCACTGCTGGGGGGTGGGGGTGCTGGGGGACATGTGTGGGGGCCTGCTGGCAGGTGCCCCTGACTGCTGGGGGGTGGGGGTGCTGGGGGACATGAGTGGGACATGTGTGGGGGCCTGCTGGCAGGTGCCCCTGACTGCTGGGGGCTGGGGGTGCTGGGGGACATGTGCGGGGGCCTGCTGGCAGGTGCCCTGCACTGCTGGGGGCTGGGGGTGCAGGGGGTCATGCTTGGCGATCAGTAGTGCAAGGTGACATGTGGCTTGGCTGGGGGGCATGCCCATGGTGGATGGGCTGCCTGCGGGACATGACCAGGGGTGCAGGGTAGTACCCTCTGGTGTGGGCTGCCTGCAGGGGCCGTGGAGGGTGTAGAGGGAACACCTGGGAGGAGCCAAAATGCCAATTCACGTGTAGGACTCCCGGCACCCCCGAAATACATGTACCCTGCTGAAATCACGTGTGAGACTTCCCCGAACCCCAGGAATACACGTACCCCACTCACAGGGCCTATCGCGTGTGTCACTCCACGCGTACCCCAGAAATACACGTACCCCACTTGCACAGGCCCTTTCGCGTGTGAAACTTCTTGCGCACCCCAGAAATACACGTACCCCACTCGCACAGGATCTTTCGCGTGTGAAACTTCCCGCGCACCCAGACATACACGTACCCAGATCCAATTGCGTATGAAACTCCACGCGAACCCCAGTTATACACGTACCCCACTCGCCCAAGGCCTATCGCGTGTGAAACTTCCCACGCACCCCCAAAATACACGCACGCGCTATTTTTCACACAGCGGGTCTCCGTGTTTGTCGCGTACCCCTTTGCACGTCATTTGTCCTAGAGGGACACAGTATGGGACATTCATCATAGCTGTATGTACGTGATTTTTGTTAGCGCCCATTTTTTTCATGCGCAGGGACGCTACCGCCTGCCTTCGTGTGGCGGACGTGTTTAGGCCTGTGCGTGTCTTTGCCCGTGCGCTGGTTTGCCCTATTCGATCCATGTATACGTGTTGTAGGCGAGCGTGTGGGCGTTCCCCGCACTTGCCTCCTATACTTCCCCCGTGACGCCCACATTTTCACGAGTTGTTCCCCATTCCACGTGTCACGCCCCCTGTTCCTCCTACTTTTGTTGTGTGCGCCGCGCTATGTGCGATTTCGCTGTGCGCTTAGCGCATGCTGTTTGGAGACGTGTGCGCCAGCGTGCGCCACGTAGAATTTTGGCGCACATCCTGGAATTTCCTCACGCATGGACTTCCATGAATCGCTGTGTGCGGGTTTCGCTGCGATTTTCGCACTGGCACTGCGATTCGCACGCTTGTGCTGAAAATTTCAGCGCGCATTAATTCCATGAATCGGCTCCATAGTTGGGGGGATTGTGGGGAATATCTTCAGACATGCTGCTGGTTGGAGGATGATAATATGATGCGTGTACTCTGTGAACTATGCCTCCCAATCACAAACTGTGTATGGTATTCATCCTATTCACATTACATATGTCTGTTGTGCTAGCATAGTCCTGCATATTGCTTGTTGGGGCAATGGTTCTTCTGGCATCACATCCCATGCATGGAAAGATGAGTGTCATATTTGCAGTTGCAATGTGCAGCAGATTGTTAATGTATTGTGTTCCTATTGTCTATATGACTTTTTTCATCATGCTATTTTGTGGGCCTATTAGCATTTCAGGTAACATCTGTGTAAGCCTCCTCCTTGAGAAGCAACACATGCCTGTATATCCGTTAGGCCGGATGAGCATGTTGTGGGTGCAATCATTGCTAGGCAAGTAAAGCAAAAGCCATGCTCACAATGTAATTTTCACCAGGTTACATGGCCATCACTGATGGCATGCTCATATTTCATTGTTATGTTCCAATGTTTTTTGTGGACATTTTATTGGTATTCTGTTGTTGAATTGATTAAGAAATGTTTTGATTATGATGCTATGTTTGATTGTATTGTTAAGTTATGTGTTTAATGTTTGCTTTATAACCAAATGCACAGTAAAAAAAATAAAAGGTAAGGGATTGAGTAGGGGACATAACTTTAGTGCCAGATTTGACTTGTTTCACCCCTTCATTGGGCATGGCATCTCACCGGCTGCGTTTGTTCATTGAGGGGCAGTTATTATATGTGCTTGGGAGCAACACGTCCACCCAATGTAATCGGTCTCTTGGTGTGAGGGTCTTTGTTGACATCATGTGTGTTTTGTTTGGTGCTGGAGTGTTAAGCCATGGATGCAAGGTTGCATGTGAGGGTAGGCCTGTTGTTGTTTCCATCTGTATGGTGGATTCATAGTGGCATGAATTTATACCATTCCTAAAGGATGAGACACTCTTCTTGGAGGTGTGATAGGAAGTACTTTGATTTGCTTGACCTTGTTAATGAACATGCTCCAATCATGAAGAATATGGTCCACGAGTGACACAAAGGTGCATAGTTTGCATGTCCTTCTGCGTTGCATAAATGGGAATTCCCATGGGATCCTCTGCATGTGTTTTACATGTGTTCAATGGAGTACAAAAGGAAAGGGTATGGTGAAAGGGTATGATCATGCCAACTGTCCATCACTCTTCCATTTTGTGATCTCACATGCATATGGGAGTATGCAGAACCTCATGTAGTATTCCTATACAGGTGCTAAATTGAGGCACATTCATTAGGAATAGACTAATCTGACACCACGATGGTGGACAGCACAGAACGATAGGCAATGCCATTCCTCAACCATGTCACTGCAGGAATGGAACACAGTGTGGCCCATGGCCTTTTGCTATGATTCTGTCCTCATGTATTAATATTCCAATAACATCCTCATGACATGGGTCTGTGTATGGGCAAGAGTGGGCAGATAACTTTTGGTGGGTAGAACCTGTTCTGCGTGGCACATCCTTGACTGCACCCTCAACCAGGACTTTAAGCTCCTTACTAAGGAACATTTACCCACAAAACCAGGTCCTGGTGGATGGCATTGGGGAGGGCTAATGAAGGAGGCAAGCTGGTCAGGTTCTGGTTGGGCCAGAGTTTAGGGTCTCATGAGTGGGAGCAGTAACAGTCATCAGTGGCAGAAGCAGTTTGTAGATAGTCCTGGAGGGTGAAGCTGCAGATTCTGAGAGTCCTTGTACCTTTATTTTTTCATTTAGGGTACGGTGGAGGATAGGAGAAGCGCTAAGACTAGTGGGCTTCTCAGGGGAGGGGATGTTGTATATACGCTGGGAGGGGTGAGGTGAGGTTAGCTGGCCCTGGGTAGGTTCTGAAGATGTCCTTTCTTTGTTTTTCAGACGTGTGTGGAGGGGTGGAATATTTGGATCTCCTGTTGGTGTCTGTAGTTGGGGGTGTTAGCCCTAGAATTGGGTGTTTCTCCGCAGCGTAGGGTGTAGCGCATCTCTATCATGTCTGCGATCCTCTTTGATTTCGAGTGGATCTGACATGGACCACACCGTTACACCACTTATGTTTGAGGTCTATATGCCTCTTGTGTATGCCGTACAATGGAGTGCAACAGAAGCATTAATCAATGAAAATTAGTTGTATGTGCTGTACAACAAATGTGGCCTATGCATCGGTGTTTCACAGGGTGTAATAAATACACCCTATAAATGACCCCCTGGGACTCTTCAAACAGTGAATATAATACAATTGAATACAACTAGAAATGTATCCAGATTGTGCAAACTGAAAATATACATTGAGGGTAATTCCGAGTAGGGCGGTAAGGGTTAACGGTCACCGGTAACGAGACCGGTGCCGTTAAACCCTTACCGCCCTATTCCGAGTTCCCTTTGCGGGTTGGTACTTAATGCCTGCTTTTTGCAGGCGTTAAAAATCCAACCCGCAAAGGGACCTAGGAGCTAATTACGGCACCGTAATTTACGGTGCCGTAATTAGCGCCTTCCCCTTTCCCATTGAGCCCTATGGGCCAAAAATGGGAATGGGGAAGGGCCCATGGTGAATGGGGAATTACTGCCCCCGCCAACCTTGGAATGGGGCGGTAATTCCGCCATTCACCATGGCGGAGTCGGAACCATAACGGCGTCAACCTATGCGCTAATAGCGCCTTGGTTAAAGCCAGGGTCGGAATGAGGCCCATTATGTATTGCAGAGTAAAATGGCTATGTTGAAATGGGAATATATTTGGGTTATCAAATTTGGAGCTTGCTTAAATTGTGAACTTGACAGTATGGTCAAATTGTGAACATTATGAGTAAACATGTTTGGTAAAAGTGAAAATATACTGGGGCTGTCAACCTGAGATTATACTGGGTTTGCCATACTATGACTATTCTAATATGATGTAAAATGCTGATATTCTGGGTTTCCATAAATGTGAGTAAACCTGGGAATTTGTAAACTGAGTGCATTCTCAGAAGGCCAAACTGAAAGTGTTCTAGGATTGCGACATTTTGAATGCACTGGGTTGAGCAGACAGGACATGCACTGAGATGTTGAAAGGTGGGAATATCTATCGACTTTGCAAACTTGGAAGGTACTGGAGTTTTGAAAACTGTGACTATGCCAGACTTGTCAAACTGAGAGAATACTGCCACACTGCAAATTGGGATTTTACTAAAACACTGCAATCTGATTTGATTATATTTGAAATGTTTATAAATAAGCAAGTTGTGCAGACTAAATTGCATTTAGGCACCAAAATATGCAGTGTAGGCAAAAGAAGAGCCGTGAAGATAGATAGGAAAACAGACTCTGCAGAACAGGTAATATTTTAATGTCTTATATAAATGCTGAATTGAAGATAGTAAACATCAGGATTATAGGGATGAGTGTCAAATAGACCCATCAAAGCTCCTCTGTAGAAACTGGGACGAGAGAGCTTGGGAGGTCCTACTTGACCATGGATAACAATGTACAGGAACTGCTACAACTAGTGGCCGAGTCTGGTAGTGGCTGCACGGACTGCATGTGGTAACCTAACAGCAACAGTTGACACCTCCCAGAGTACCTAAACTCCTAACAGCAAATGAAGACACCTCACTATGGTCCCATTCCTCCTAGAAATCATTGAAAGAGCAGCCTACTTGCAGATACAGGAGCACCTAGAAACTAACAACCTTCTAGGCCTTAGACAATCTGGATTCAGGCCAAGGCATGGCACTGAAACAGCCTTAATTGACGTAAAGACGCAAATCGAAGAGCTGAAAGTCAAAGGGAAACTTGCCTTACTCCTGCTCCTCGATCTGTCGGCAGCATTCGACTTAGTAGACCACAGAGTCCTTTGCTCTCACCTAACATCTGCTGCTCTCTTCTCCAACAAAACCACCACGTGGATCCGATCCTTCCTCGACAATAGGTTGATGAGAGTCTTCTCACCAACATCCTCAAATGAGCCAGCACAAGTTACATGTGGGATTCCCCAAGGTTCATGTACATCTCCCACACTTTACAATGTATTTACGAAGCCCCTATTCGATGAGCTGGACTATCTGGGTGTCACCTGCACTAATTATGCAGATGACATCCAGTTACTCATGCCCATCTCTGGAGACTACAATTCTGACGACAAAGAACTTAACAACATCTATGGCCTCATACAGGCCTGGATGGCAAAACATGGTCTGTGTCTTAACGACGACAAGACGGAGCTTCTCCTTCTAGGGTCCAAGACTAAACTCAACAAACTGGACAAACAATTCAAAGCCTTTAACATTAATGGCAATTCTATCAGGGTCTCCAAAGATGTTAAAACTCTGGGCATCTACATTGACTCTTCGCTAAATTTAACCAGACAGGTCAATGCTTCAGAATCCACCACAGCTTATGCATGCAAGCTAACTACTGCCTGCAGGCCGTACCTCACCACTCCTAACTGTATTTCGATAGCAAGAGTGCTAGTACTTTCCAAGTTAAACTATTGTAACACCCTTTACCTGGGAACCAGTCAACAAAAATGTAATAAACTTCAAGTCTTACAAAATAATGCCATTAGGACAGCCCTCAATTTTCCTAGATCCCAACATATCTTGGAAGCACGACGCAACTTGAACTGGCTAACGATCAAGCAAAGGATTGTCTTCAAAACCCTTTCTCTCACCCACAAAGATCTAGCCAATCTAGCTCCAAGCTACCTATCCAAAAAAGTCACAAGCTATACCTCAAACCGTCCCATAAGGTTGGCGCAATCACATTACCTGCCTCTACTCTCCGCCCTTTACAACTTATCCAGAACAGGACTGCAAGACTTGTCCTTGGCCTCAAGCCCTGGGATCGTATCTCTCCAGCTCTGAAATCTCTCCATTGGCTCCCTGTGTATGCAAGGATTAAATTCAAAACCCTCTGCATTGTCCACAAGGCTTTCTGGGGCCTGGGTGCAACATACCTTCAGCTATCCATCTGCAAATGCCTCCCATCTGGAGCACTCCACTCCTCTACCACTAACTCCCTCAGGGTTAGATGTTTCTCAAAGAAACGAGCTGGGGTAGATCTCTGTCTTCGGCTGGGGCCTCCCTCTGGAACAGCCTCTCTGCCACTCTAAAACTTGAGGAAAACCATCTCTGGTTCCAGAAGCACCTCAATACCTTCCTCTTTGCTTCTGCCTTCTCCCCTCTCCCCTGTTGATTCTGCTCACCCTCGGCACCATGCACCTGGCCACCCTCTGTCCTCTGGGCCCAGGTACCTGCTCATCTTGCCACCCTCACGCACTGCCTACGGGCCACCCCCTGCACTGGGGTCTCTATCAGTACCCATACAGCTCTCCCCTTTTCCTCCTGCACATTCAGACCTACACGGACTGCTGCCATAAACCCAGCACTTGCCACTTGCTGGCTGCACTCCCATTGTTTGTTGCCTTTTTATCTATTATTTTATTATTATTTTTGTTTTTTTTCCTTCTCGCTCCGCACTCTCCTTTTGTTCCCCCTTCCATGCACTTCTCCCCCTTCTCCCTCTAACCTGCACTTGCACGTCCTCAATGTCACTGGGCCTAGTAAGATCGTTGTTTTTGTTCTCCCCTGTTCCCTTTCCCTGCCTGATCGCGCTCTGTTCACACTTGTGTGAGCGCGATAGAAATAAAATATCAATCAATCAATCAAACATTGCCTCCAAATACCTTACTTTAAGGTGCAAAAATCTGGGCGCAGCAGCTTCCCTCCTTGGCAGCACAATTATGAGACACCTTACCCTTGCCCTTAAGAACTGCACTTAACTACTATGCATTCAGGAGGAATACAAAAACTTGGCTTTGTGCCCAAGATTCATAGCTGCCACCCTTTCAGCTTCAGCCTACAGACTTACCTGTTGGAAACACACTAATATAAGCAGTTCCACTGCAAGCCAATCCTGCCAAACCTGCTTCCGTTAACCATCTGTACTCTGTATTTTGTGTTTATATATTCCATGTACCCTTGACCCATTTCCTGTTATCTTGTAAATTTCATGTCATGTTCTTTTGTAAATTTTGTAAATTATAACCGTGTCTATACCTTGTAACTACCTATGTAAGAAATACGCCCAGATGCCCAAGGGCTGGGAGCACAATACAAATAAATACAATGCAATACCTAACCTCCTAACAGCAAGTGAAGACACCTCAGTGAGTACCTCTCCATAAACAAACCCTATGGCGACTGTGGAGATTCCCCAAAATCATCTGCAGTTTTTTTTTTAAATGACTGCCCTGGGAGGGAAAGTCTTTTCAGATATTTGTTTTGATTTCTTTTTAAGTTAGACTACTTTTTGTGTGAATACATTATTTTAATGCGCATTCTCCTTGTCTGACCTCTTTGTGGATCTCTATTACAGTGCATTGGGTATGGAGAAATCAATTATTATTAATCTCTTTCATATACTTCATCTGGGATAATCATTTTGACGTATGTTTGATCAATATTAAGGTTACTGAATAACATCCTCACTTATTGAAATTAATTTTAAAAGCTAATAATACGGGAAAGAAAAAAGAAATAAAGCACAAGGAGGTGAAAATGCAGTGACGCTAAAATATTACATTCTAAACATTTTCCATCAAACTTGCAGAGAGCCCTTTTATACTATTGATTTGCTTTTGCCTTATATTACCAAAAAAGAGCATTGTCCTTAACATATAGTTGATTCTTACAGGGTCCCTATTACAGAAACCTTGGACTGGTTGCTTTATTTCAGTTGTACACCAGAATAATGGGTTGCCCGACTGTTAGCAAGACACTATTAACAGCAAGGAATACCTTGTCCTAATGCAAAGATGCATTGAAAGAATACGCGTTTTTCCCCTTGGGCAAGTAGTTCACTAATGTTGATACCTTGTAAAATGGCGACTGGGTAAGGTGCAAATACACCTGCTCAATGTTTCTGTAATATTGGCACCAGTTGGTGAACTGACTTTCTTTCAGCTCACTGTTCAAGGTTGCACACCTTCCCTTAATTTAACAAACCACATGTTCCATAATATGTTCCACTTCTTCTCCCAATCTTGTTAAATAAGTGGCCTCTCTTTAGCTTCAAAAGGTCTTTAACATTAACATACCATGATTTCTACTCTTATCACTGGGTTGCGTTCAGGTCATTCAAAAGCAAACTTTGGACCTTAGTTACAAACATATTTTACAATGGAGCTATCCTATTAAAAAACACAGTAAAACAGGCCCTCTCGATTCGTCTTCAGTGAAGAATAAGGCTGCACTTATTATATAAATACATAGGCAAATACTGGACCGACAGGACAACTGATACTAACAAAAGAACACACTAAATATGTTGCATGAATAGCAATCTTAAGTAACACAGATTTGCTTTCAGTTTGTTTTGCAAAAATACCAAATATATAAAAGTTGTATTATTATTAGTATTTGTTTTAATTTTATTTTTAATGCAAACCTTTATACATTGATAAAATCCCCACTTTTGGAAAAGCACGATCATAAATTTAACAAAAATGCAAAGAAAACTCTATCAATCCTCCCATCCTCCCTGCCATACGGATAAGGGTTATATTGGCAACATTTACTCACTTAAAACTGGCACATTTTCAGAAAAAAGAAAATGGGGAATACAAAATAACCGCAACAAAAAAAGAACACTGCCTCCTAAGAGCTTGTCCCACTGCTATCACACATACAGTTCCATGAAAATGTTTGGAACAGTAGCACGCGTAATGCCAGATCAAGAAACCACTATTATTGCTGCTTAATCCGAAGAGGGAAACCTGTATCTCTTAAGGTGCATGAATAATTTGAATATTTATTACAGCACTATTTCTGTTTTGTAGTTAAAACAGATTTTTGGAATGTGACTTATATTTGTACTACCAAAACAATTATTGTATTGCCAACTAAAAACAATTGGAAGTAAAATACTCATACTTAGACATCTTTTCTGTAAAATGGAATCCTTCATAAAAAGCAAACAACTTTACAACAATAACCTATTAATAATACATTACATTGTATAGTACTCCCAATCACTACAAGGTTCTATGTTCAGATGACACTTTTGCTCAGTGCTAGGGTTCAGGCTATGATCCCTCATAATCCATCCTAACATGTGTTTACACCAATATTCTTTATTATAGCAGGTCAGTGTATTCCAATATATTTAATCTCATATCTAACCCTTCCCATGCAGAGGTGTGTTTCACAAAATGTTTATAATGTCCTTCAGAAATGCTATTCATTCCAAAGATAAGGCGAGTTGCCTTGCGGTCATTAATTTCGAACACAAAGCCTCTGAACAGACAGCACTTGCGAGTGAACAAACTTCTCAAAATATAATTTTCATCTCTGAATAAGCCTACAACAGTCTAGCATTGATATGTTCTGTTGTGTTAAAAGAATTTGTTGAGCCGAGCTAGGAACCAGAGTCCTCAGGAGGTCAGGAGGTCAGTCAAGGTGGAGAGAAGACATAACAGATCAACATAACAGATCCTAGATTCCTAGGTAGACACTTTTTCCTAAAATTCAAATAGTCAGAGATTACATGCAGTGAAAGAAGAAGTGAGTTCTATAAAACTGAAGCTGCCACTGAAAAACCCTAACCACTGACTGTACTTCTTGAGACATGCAGTAAACAGAGAAGCAGAAGATTAACTCAACACATTTTTTATGAGGGAACATATTTGACAAATTGCACATGGAGATGTACAGCTACTGAGCCATAATTGGCCCGATGAACCAGGCAGCGTGACTTCAATTTAATTCTGGCCTCAACTGGTAACCAATGAAGGTTCTGAAGCATCAGTGATGTATGGGCAAATTTTGGAAGGCCCACAGCCAGATGGACAGCAAGCGTTAAATTAAAAGCTTATGGTGAGAGAGTGACATAGCGTTACAATACTCTACAGTTCCTGAAATGGTAGCAGAGACTACCATACTTCTCAACTTATCTGGAATACAAGGACTCATTTTTCTCAGAGTTCTACTTTTAAGGTGACTAGAGCTGCATCTAGGACTAATCTCTGGTGACAATGATAAAGGCGAGGGAATCTTCGCTCCTAACTTCTTCATTAGAGAAACCAGAATAGGTAGAGGGCCCAATGAGGCAGGACAGAATTAACTAGTCCACATAGATTGGGCAGCTGGTGACCTCCTGAGGACCATCAACTCCATTTTCTCAGTGTTTAACTTTAGCCATTTGGCATTCATGTGCACCGTCTATATCAGCCAAACAGTTTCTCAAGCGAGAGGCCGCCAGGTCCTGTTCATGATCGATTCTAAGAATCAACTGTGTATCGCCTGCACTGCAAATGTGTAGATTTTGAACAGAAGGGTAGGGCCTAATGTGGCAGGACGATGGGCGAAAAAGTATTACTATAACTAAAAGTGTCCTGCCACTTTGGAATTCTACATGCATCAGTATTTTTCCGGGGTGTTTGAATCCCCCCTAACCTTCGGGTACCAATAGTCTGGGTATTTTTATTATTATATATGAAATTCCGACTAATTATTTTTCTTTTCCTTGGGCGTTTTGAATTGGCTCTGTTTATTTGTTTTACAAGATGTTAAAAGCATTGCCATGAGCATTTCTCAGGTTGCTAAGTTTTCAGACAAAAAACAATTACTTAAACATATAGAGGTGTTGAGTAAAACAACCTGTACATATATTTAGAAACATGGGGAGGTTTTTGCACAACAATATACCTTATTATTGTTCATATTACACAAACTGCATCTGTGTCAAAATTTGTGCATTTACCAATTTGCAATTTCAAGTTTCTGTTTTGACCTCCTATTTCTGTTTTTTTTAACAACTTGGACAACAACTGAAATAACAAAATCAAAGGATAGAGAAAAACGCTAGGGAAACATCAGTGTTCAAGCAAATTAAACAGTGGTTATCCTGTATTGCCTTGGTTTGGTTAAATAGGCACCTGCATTCTGGTTCGTGTTGTCACAACTGTCTTTGAACCTATACTAACCTAAGTGTCCTGTCTCATACAAATTGGCTGGTCAATCATTTAACATTTCATTTTTTGTGTTACACTACATCATACACAAAATATAGTGACCACTCCTGGGTCGACGACTCTGATCTTAGATTAGCTTCTTCTCAAGGAACAGTATCCAATCTCCCAACTGAACTCTGACTCCAAGAGGCTCCCTCCCTTTGTATACTATGTTTGTTTGGTAGTAGGTGGTCCTGTTGATGTGTTTGTTTCCCTGACAATATGTGATGACCTCTTTCTCAATTTGAGATCCACTACATTTGTATCATTCACCAAAGCTCTGACAGATTAGCCTCTGAAATGCCTCCTTGGCCAGATTGTCTTAGAATTGGTCCTGCAGCGGCTCCCAGGTTGCTCTGTCGGTATTCAGAAATTTGGGGAACAATGGAGCTCACTTTTACATTTGTGCTGCAATGTAAGCGCTTCCCCACTGCCAAATCCTCATCATTTCCCCTGCGGGGTGCAAATGTAAAGAGCGAAAGGTGGCGTACTATCGTGTAAGCCACCTTTTGCTCTTCACATTTACAGTCCGCAGTGCAAAGTGGGTAAACTCTGCCTGGCATGCAGGCATACCAGGCAGTGTTTACTTTTCATTGTGGGCACTGCTTGCCATGCTGCCCTGACAAGAGCTCAGTTTGAGCTTCTGCTTCAGGCAAAGTTTATAGTGCCTACATCCTGCTTTAATATTTCATTCTAGTGCTTTGACATCCACGTTTCCATCAAAGGAGGGACAGGAGGGCTCAGCCTATTCACCCTTGTACCAACTATACAGGTTACATCCTGGATGCATGCTGGATATGGCCACAAGACAGCTTCTTTTGCGTGATATCCAGAATGGCATTGAACCCAACAAATAAAAAAGAAAAGCAATATACCATCTTTTGAAACTGCTTATTGTTTTGCACTTCTTTTCTAAGTGGCCCCAGGGTACATGCAGGTTTTCCCTGAGCTTTCACACAAATGATACATAAAACACTACAAAATGTTGCACAGAGACCTCAATGGCATTAAAGATGAACGTGACCTTATGGACATTGAAAAGCGGAACGTGGCTTTAAGAATGTAAGCCATCCCCTATATACATTGGTACGTAGGAGAGTGCTCTGCCCTGAAATTCTATAGAGTATTTGTCTTAGTCCTGAGTTAGAGGACTGAGGTAGCCTAATTTGTAAGACTCTTACTGTGAGGAATTCGACCATCCGCAAGGTGGGCGTACGCTCGCCTGTGTTTCAAGAAACTTTTTAATAAATGGAATGATGGTAGACCAACATCAGAAAAATGCGTGGGTGTTATCCACACATTTTCCTATACTCCAACACTACAAAAGCATAGACCTGTGTATTCTGGTTTGGACATTGCCTACACACACCGCCCACTCCTGTCATATTTTGTTAGAATGTGACAGTCGAGGAGTGCACAATGTGAACTCTAGGAAGGAGGAGAACCAATCCCCTGCCATGGTCTGCCTGATTAACTGACAAAGGCCCTGCAGCTGGTGTCAGCGATTATCATACAAACAGGGGTTACTTCAAACAGTCCCATACACGGACAGGCCGCAGAGGATAACAAGGAGGCAGGAAACCCAACCAACCTATATATGCAAGTGTGTCAACCTAAAGTCAGCTCTCACCTCCAAGTATCGATGGCAATTAACTGTCATGTCTGGGTCTCTTGTTTACAGTAAGCCTCCACGCTAGGGGGACCCAATTTATAAGGTACGAGAATATGGTTTGCAGGAGCCAGAAAATCAGGTCTTGCCGCAGCTTCAATTGAGACCTGCCGCTTGACAGGGACCAAACAAGGAGGACCATTAACCAGAGAGACTCTTTGAACACAACAGACAGGAGGATGGTTGGGACTTAGTAGCACAAGGGAGTGAGCCCACATCTCTTTCTGTTGAAAGAATGGCTCTACCATATTAGTTCTGGGGCACAACTTGTTCCTGTTTTCACCCATTCCTTTCTTGTTGCAAAGAACTGTAGTTAGGACCTCACGCATACATGAGATTGTTGGTGGGGACCCCATGATTAATTCATTAAGGAAGGGTTAGCCTACAACAATCACTCTGGCCCACTTTACTTTAAAAGAGGGCTGAGCCCCTCTTTTGGCAGATCATCTGAAGACTTCAGAAGAAGTAAGAAATAACTCCATCTTGGACCCTGGCTGAAAGTACAGTCCGCCGTACATCTTCCACCAGCAATGGAAGGCCAGCAAATCCAAAGAGGGAAGCAAGATCCCTCCCCTAAACTTCTCTCAGGGAACATAGGTAGAAACCAAACTCAGAGGACACTGGAGCGTCTCCTCCCTCCAACGTCCTGGGAGATCCCTCAGCCTCTTAGCATATGTGTTGTGAGTGGTGCACCTGTCGGTCGCCTGCTCTGCTTGCTCTTCTGCATCATCCCCTCCTTCTCCTTGTCTGTTGGCCCTAAAATCCCATGATACCCACTGCTCTGTCCCTTTGGACTGTGACTGGTGCTGTTCCCCCTTGTTGTCCCCACTCTGTTTGTCGACATTGTCGGATCCTGTGTCCATGTTACTACAAAACTCATCTGCAAAACCTAGTCTCCTCGATGTCTGTTTTAGGTTTCATGCTAAGATAATTGTCTATTAAATCATATTTGCTGCCTCCTGCCCCTGCCCCGAGGCCTGCTCCACTTCCTCTTGTTGCGATCCTGCCTCAGGAATTTGTGCTATCTGCCTCTGCCCGTCTATTCTCCTCAAGTTTATTTCTTTCCCACTCTAATGATGCATGTGTCTTCACCGCTATTATTTCTCATTCATCTTCCTTCCTGCACGCTCGCTCTCTTGACAATCTGTCCAACTGCAACTTCCTCTGTTCCCTCTCTGCTAACTCGTGTTTTTCTTGCTCTGCTCTCTCTCTCTCCTTCTCTCGGCCTCCTCTAGTTCTCTCTCCCTTTTCTCCCTCATCTCCCTTTCCACTCTCTTCCTTTCCTTTAGATCTCTTTCTATCATTTCTTCCGGTTCCCTTTCCAAGTGTTCCTTCTCTTCCTCCCTTCTTCGTTCCCTGTCTTCTTGCTCTAGTTTCTCCTCTCTCCTTCTCACGCTGTCTTCATGCTCCAACCTCACTTCCCTGTCCTTCTCCCGTATTTCCTCCTCTTCCATTAAATCTACCCAGTCTGTTGTGTTGTGGTCCCATTTCAGACGTTCTATCATCTTTGTTGCTCCTTCTGTCTCCCCAGTTGTCTTCCCTTGAAGCTTTAAGAGCACCTGCGCTGCTATCCATTCATTTGTGCTATGCCCTCAAACTCCTCCTTTGCGTGCTGCTGTTCCTCACTGCTTGCCCCTTCACCACTAGCGGCTGTCCTATGCCCTTTGTCTTATCCTCTTTAGTGTATGGTGTTAACATATGTCAGATTTGATTACCCCGCTGCTGCCCTTACTTCCCTCAATGAGTACATTCCCTATTCTTCATCTGTGTCATCTGATATTACACTTGAAGGGATGAGGAGGCGCGAAGGGATGCGTCCCTTCTTCTTGCACCTCCTGTTGGCCTAGCATCCACTGACGTCTTGCAGTTTCCCTCTCACCCTCCTTAAACATGTGCTACAACTCGAATATTGGCATGCGTTTGGCTAACTTCTTCCCCTTGTGTCAATAGCGATTGCTACACGTCTTTGGAGAAACTTCCACAAGGTGGCCATGGTTTGGTTAATTTACCTTTGGTACTTTTGGACCATTCTATGCTATATTTACAAATGTTCTCCTTATACAGTGGCAGTGTCTTACACAAATGCTGAAGGGGAGTAACCTCCAACCGTTACCTTGATACATTTCAATACCTCTCACCTGACCTCAAGTCGAGGTTTTCGATAAACTGCTGTTCAAGGATAAACGTCTCAATGCAATGATGATACGTTCTAAATTCTACGAGCCTCTCTGGCTCTGCACCTTACCAGGCATGCTCTGTGCACCACCCCTCCTTCACAATCGTTGTCTCCTCAGGCACACAACCACAATCCTCTGCATGTGCCTTCTGTGCACCACCACTAGTTCACCTTTCTGCCAATCTCATGTAATCAATACTACCTCCTCACCATCTCAAAGCTCTCCATGTCCTATGTGAAACCCTAAGGGTGATCTCACCAAGCTATCAACACACTACAGGTAAATCAAATATCGCACGCACACAATAATATCCCGTTACTCCCAAACACCCACAGCTGTCTTCCTACTCACCAGGAAGAGTATACCAATATTCTCTTGTGATCGAACTGCACCCGTGGAGTCACGTAGGATGTGAAAGCAGTCAATTCACCTTCCACAATCTAGGCCCGCTCCCTGGCTAACTCTCACGGAAATACCATCTTCTATGACCCAAGCTAAAATGCCCAACCCACAGGAATACCTTAGTTACAAAGATGTGTCATCCAAGTCTTTACACATTCTAGGTTATTCACCAGAACCTTTTTACCTCTAAGACTGAATGTGCCATAAACATAGAAAAAAGACATATACCTCTGCTCCTGTCCCTACTCACTACAACAGTGCTAAACCATGCTATCACACTGGTAAACAGTCCTTTCAACAATACTTGACAATACTAAACAATACTCCACAATACTCAGTACCCTCCCTCACTCCCATAATTGATGTTGGTCTGGATCAATACTTAAGTTCCGTGGTGTGCTGACGCTGCTCGGCTGACAGCTCCCCATCAAGGCGCTCACCTCCCTGTCCTGGTCTGCCTGGACAATTCACCGATCTCGGGCAGGATGATTTCCAAACGCCTCCTGACAAACTTTAAAAGGGCACGCGTTCTCCCGTCCTTCTCAAAATATGCGAGGGTCCCCGATCATCTCAAGTTCAGCAGCAGAGGAGTCAGCTTAGTGGCCGGCTGGCACATCCAACCATCCTCTAGCTACCAACTTGTTGGGGCAAACTCCGAGGTAGGTTCGAGGACTACTACGAGTTCGCAAACTCACAAAAAGTCCAACACCTCTCCCAAATGGAACGCAGACCCAGTCAGACAAAAAGTTCAAACTGCAGTTTATTACAGCCAAAACAGGGATCAGTACAAGGATTTAAGAAATCCTGTGATATCTCAATGTCTCCTGGCTCGCAGGCCAGTTTTGCATGCTGGGTGTTTCATAGTGATGTCAGAACCTGGGCCCCTCTCCAGAAACCTATCCCACTACTGGATTGGGTACTGAGTAATAGTCCACCTATACTGGCCCCTATACATGTTAGTCTACTGGCTCTCGTTTGTCAGGTGGCTGGCCTCCATCCCCAAATTACTATCTCTAAATAATGTTGCAGTGTGAGGGTCTTACCATAGGTTCTTGCCCATTGTTACCCACCCCTAGGATACTAAGTTGTGGTTGGCTAGAGCTGACGTCCCTAGGCCTGCGACACAAAATGATTCCCAGCTCTTGGTGTACCTTCTCAAGGTAATATGAATGACTATGGGCCTCATTACGACCCTGGCGGTCCGGAAATAACGGTGGCGGTAAACCCGACGCCACCGTTGTTTCCGGACCACCTGATCCCGACCCCTGCAGGCGGGAGGTGATGTTCCCGCCAGGTCTGACCTTGCGGGTTTAACACCGCCCGCCTGCAGGCGGACGAGGAAACACCGGCAGCATTACAAGATGCTGCCGGTGTTTCCATGATCCCGATTCCCATTGAGTCCAATAGGACTCAATGGGAATGGGGATTTACACCATTCCGCCTCCGTGATTTCCGGAAAACCGGGGTTGTAATGCCCCGGTAATTCCGGGAATCACAGAGGCGGAATGGTAATACGAGTCCGGTGGTAACCAGGCGGTTTTACCGCCGCGGTTACCGCCGGACTCGTAATGAGGCCCTATGTTTCTGCATTGTAACTTGTGTGTACCACCATAGTCTATGTGAGTGCCCGTTCACATCGTGCAACACTTGTGTCATGTTTTAACATCTTTGTTGCAAGCTTCTGTCTGACGGCGTCAGATCGACTCTCTTTCCCAGCACCTGGTTTTCATTCATCATCTGAGTCGGGAGGGTCACGTATTCAGAGACCACGATGGAGCTTCTACAGCTCTGAATAAGTCTGAATTCTGAGCAATTATTCGTATTTATTGCAACTGGAGTTACTATTGTTCAGGGAATGGAATATCACTTGTATCTGGTGGCCTTGGCAGCGGGCCATGTCTCAAACGTTGTGCTCTCTGTTTGGCCTGAATTCTGTTCAGCTCAGCTCATGCTGAGGGGCTTGTGGCCTGCTGTTATTTTCCTAGACAATAGCAGGGTTTCAACATGTCCGTGCTATTCTATAGTCTCCATATGTTAGTCAAACGTTGTTCTGTCAGGTCCCTTAGGTGCTCCTGCATTTCCATAGGGTTATTTGCATATAAGCATTTGCAAGCTGTACTCAGGATCTCTTCTCGTGGCGGTTTCTGCTTTGCTGTGTTCAAGCTAATGACAAAATAATAAAAGCAATGCTAGTATGTATATGTAGCTGTCCTTATAGAACTGTACTCTCGTGTTGTTTGTGTATTCAGGTATGTATTTGTGTCTCGATGTGCGGATGGCATGTGTGCTTCCTGTCTAACGCTGCTATGTCGTGGTGTCTCTAATGACGTCAGTAGCGTGGCTTCTTGGCGTTTTTATCGATACTGTCAATTGAAGTCTCCTTAGTTGCAGCCTGAGGTTCTTCATTCACTCTGGGTAGGGTTTGTACCGCTCCTGGTCTATGGTCTGGCTGAGTGGGTACCTCTCAACATGCTGATCGATCATTGGAGCACAAGGAAATGGTACGAAATAATATGGGCAATCACAGAATCTCCTGTTTTCCGTTTGTGCCATGTACCTGTATAGGAGGAGGGGGGTGAATTTGCCCATCCCTCATCACATCCATGTTACCAAATTGGACAAGGAGGTTAATCATTTTCTTATTATTCTGTTTGGATCCCTTTTTTTTTCGTTAGAGGTGTGGGGCTGATTGATGGTTTAGAAACCGATATTCACTCCTGGACCACTGATATCCCGGAAGTTGATTTGTCAGAATCAGAAGCTACTGGAGCTTCCGCCACACAGCAGAAGCACTACTCAGTGCCCATCAAATTGCAAAGTACATGACTATGAAACTCCCACACTATCCACTCGCCTTGATAAAGACCCCCTGGTGGTCAGAACACATGTTGGCACCTTGGTAACATTATAATATTATGCTAAATACAAGTGGAATGACCTTTTGTAACCACAACATGACAATCGCAATTTAAGTGTTCTACATTATATGAATTGCATGGACAGTGCCTACTTTGTAAAAATCCTCAACCCCTCTACTACAAATATTTGTATTAGCGAACAGACACACATCTGCTCTCTCGCTGCTTACCAACAGATTTGAAAGCAAGCGAGTGGGAGGCACTAGCTTCACTGTCACAATCCCCACCCTCTGGAACACCCTTCTGCCGGTAATCAAAAAGGAACCATCTTACTTAACATTCAGGAAACTCTTAAAAAATTGGTTGTTTAACAAATACAAGTGATGAATTCTATTTTATACTGTGCTCTACAAATACGACTGATGTAATCCATTGTATGCTCCGCCTATCATGTTCTGACATGCCACTCTACCTCGCTTGGTACAAGACAAGTGCTGTGGTACCTCTGGGTTTGGGCACTACACAAACACATTAAACAAAATTAAATAAAATTAAAATAGATATCACTACAACGTAGGTAAGAGGATTTTATCACCTGCCTCTCGCACACTGTTTACTTTTAGACCATTGCAGTGCCTGACAATAGAGCATATTGATTTTGCAGAACTCATCTATCACAAGCTCCTTTACACTGAAAGATGCCTTACTGAGCACTCCCACCTGTCAATCCAAGATCTTTATCAATACATGACTGCAAATACCCCATAGGGTAAGATATATATATTTTTGTATTTTGTTTTATTGTGTATTTGGTTTACAATTTAAACCTTGAACACATAATTGATCAGCTACATACATTGAAAAATCAATACGTAAATCTGTCATACATATACATAAAGATTCAAACAGAACAAACATTTAAACTGGTCAAATCTATATTCTGGATCATGCCTACCAGACAATAATTAATAATCCTTGACCTTGTATAAACATGTACAGTTTTTTTTTTATTTTCAAATCTTTAAAAAAAATCCCTGAAATGCTACAGCACTGATCACCAATATGTTACCACAAGACATATTCTCCCACAATTGATCAGTCTCAGTTTGATCCGTAGTGCTCACACATTTTGCATAGCCTTTCTTATACAATTTGCACAACACAAGGCAGATAGTTAAAACATACCTAAAGGTCTCAATCCCCTTATTACAAAACCTGTAGATTCTCATTGCATATGGAATTTATTTCCATTCAAAATATGTTCATTAGTATGTAATAAACTCAATCTAAGACAAATTGTGATATACATCAGTTGTACACATTTTGCCTTAATAATATAGGTAAAAGGTGCAGTATATTCCCAGTATGTTACTTTTTTGGACAAATTATATAGTATCCAAGTTCTTTGGGATAGCTTTGCTCTTCCTATCTTTCAGGGTACTACCCAGATTCAAAGGGTTTGAAAACTTTCCACTGCAGAGATACATTTCCTAAACATGGTTAAAACAGTTTCCATCCCTATTAACATCTTGTTAAACAGACTATAACAAGTATCAATTTCCTTGTTATCATCCATCATTTTATAAAAAATAAAGTGCTACATGCCATCTTCCATAATGTAACTAGTCAGGTAAAGCCAACTTCAGACTGGATCACCTCCACAGGAACAGAGCTTGGGAGGACCAGACATGAATGCCACATTTTACCTTCCAGTAATTGAAGCCAGACCAAATAATTATAAAAATGATTGCAGGTATTATACTAATTGTGTAAAACCTCAATTGCCTTCAATGGAATATCCCTCGTGGTAAGAGATAAATGCTTTGATTAGGTGAAATATTTTAAAGATGTTCAGCATTATAGTTTTATAAAAAAAACTTCTCCCAAGACAGTAGCTAATGGGAACATAATGATACATATACATTTCAACAACCTCAATTGGAACACCATCAATCTTCCATTCACATTTGACAGAGTATTTCTTATGCAACCCTATTACCATTATGTAATTCCAATAAACTGCACTGAAGTTATTTTTGCAGTTTTATACAGAATAATATGCTTGTCTGTGTAGGACAGGAGCCAATACTAGGTGAACATGTTGTGCATTGTCCTGATGTTGTGTGCATATTTGCCACATATACATTGTAAAGTGCTGATACCAAGACACATCCCTGCATTAATTCATGGTTGGTGTCTATGAGTGGAGATAATGAACCCTCATGATTCAGTCTGTTACCGTGGTTCTATTATATAATTATTTGATTAAATTAAGTAATCACAGCCCCACTTTTCAAATTTTTTCACAGAATATCCCATGAAACAGTATCGAAGACTCCAGCATAATCTGCATAACAAATAGTTTCAGTCGCTTCATGGCTAGGCTAGATTTCATAAGGTAAAGCACGGTCAAGATGTTATACATAGTACAAAGTCCCTTCCTGAAACCAGTGTGTTCAGATGTCAGGAGCGTCTCATTCGATGACCATTTATTAAGTTGTTTTAATAAACATATAGAGAAGATCGTGGAGCTTTAATCTGTCATAGCCAGCCATCAATAGTTATTAGGGTTCTCAGAAGTTTTTTTTTTATATTTGGGTATTAAGTTGGATTTTTTCCATTCCTTGGGAATCAGGGCAGTATTTATGAATTTGTTATATTAAAGAATATGATGTAATACATTGTCTCACAGTACAGGGGAGCCCTTCATTGGAGCAATAGATACTCTGTTGGTCCCAGGATCACGAGAAGATTTACAAAATGTCATCCACTGTATAAGTAGAACAGGTGAAATCATAATTTGACTATAGATTTACATAGTTAACGTTATTTTCTATATGAGTTCTCAGGGTCTGTTCTCTGTAGTACGAGTTACTAACATGTTCTACCCAGGATTTTCTGGTATCGGATTGATCTCTTTATTTCCAGTAATATGTTTGTGCTCATAATACCAGATCTTGTAGCTATAACAGGATCTAGGCGCTGTAAACATCATTTGATATTGAGCATTACGGATTGAAATTTTATGAGCCTTGAGCTAGTTCTTATACTTTGTGCAGAGATTGTCTATCTGTGTCTTCCTTATTATGCTGTCAAATACAAGTTGCTTGGTGTTCTGAAAACTGGAATTCAACTCTCGCTTCTTAGTAGCAATAGTTGCATCATAAACATTGTACGGTTTATGTTGTAGGCATGTCAACACTTCAGAGGTCCGGACATCAATTCAATCACCTTACCAATCTCCTCCAATGCATCATCAATTTCCCAGCTAGATAAATCACACTCTCTCCCATTATCTAAGTATACCAAAGGTAGATGGCAAAATAGTGATCTATTAAATGTTTCTATATTTCTTCGGTTCCAATAAATTATATTCCCTTGAATATTGCAGCCAAGGCTATCCTTTAAATACTGTGTGTTCTTCATATTTTGTATTTTAAGCATGCATTTCAGTACTACATGATCACTTAGGTCATTTACTACCATCTCATAACTAGTGAATAGGCTCTTTATGACATGGGAAACATAGTTCTAGTCTTACATTTCCCAATATGCAATGACAATATGGAAGAGGGGGCAGCTGTAATCTATCAGCATCTGATGGATTCAGAAACACCTTATCGTAACCAACTAATTAGGAGGACCAGCAAACATCAATGTTATTTAAAGTAGTCCCCTAATACAATAAAATGCAGTCATGAATAATCATGTTGGGCAGTTGACTATATCATATCTCCATGCTTCAAAACCGATTTAATTGACAATTGTCCCTGAGGATTATACACATTTATTTAAGTATTTTTAAAAGGGAGAACATTGTGATTCCCCAAATGATGCAAACATTCAATGAGCTATACAACTCATTTAGCAGCCACTATGAGACCACCAAATGCCTACGCATTTAATTTTTAAACTATGCCTCTGAACTATGGTAAATCCATCAAACAATCTTGAACCAACCAGGTCTCCTGCAGGACAGCAAAGTAAGATGTATTAAGAATGCAAATACCCTACTGCATACTCAGAAAATAGTGCAACCACTAGTAGTACATGTTTCTAGAATCAGCTCCATCAAAATCAGTATTAGTTCAATAGTTCTTTGAGGACCATGCATCAGGTAGTCAATCCCAATTTATATCATTGTCAGCAAATTTAAAATGATCAATATTGGAAATCCATTGCACATATTGGCCCCTGTGGTTCCTTGTGATTTTAAGATTACTTAAGTCGCTATCCAACCATGTTGGGTCAATATTAAGCTCAGTATCATCATCCCTAAGAAGAAACAATTCAAAGCCCATTTTTAATAATTCTTGTGCAAAAGTTAGCAGACAGTCAACAATGAATGAAGATATAAAATTCACCAAAAACCAATTAGAAGCGCAAACTAATATCTTTCCATCTTATCAGAGATCATTTGGGTATTTGATGCATTAACTTTAACACCATATTTCTATTTAATAAGGGACTGTCATCGGTTGCAAAAAGCTACATTATTTTTACCTGCCAATCCCCAATTTTATTTAACCTAGGAGCCAGATTCACTTGTTCCTTTCTATTATCACACACAGTAAGGGAATTAGCAACCAACTTTGGTTAGTGCATTGAGAGTAGATACTTCACTAACCAATGTCTAATTTTCTACCTTTGTTTCACTCGAAGGTGTGATAGAGGTATCAAGTGAAGTGTCAAGCTTATCATCCAAATAACTTTGCTGTCTTTTTGATCCAGCGTACCAAATGTACTTCTTCTAATTATTCTCTGGTCTGGCTCCAGCAGTCTGTACTAAATCAACTGTCAGGGTTCTGGACACAAATGAGGCTAGGTGCCGATGTACTGGCCAGAGAGCCCAAGTTTCACATATGTACCTGCTGAACAATTCACTGTGAACTCACAGCTCTCCTCTTACATTGTTTTCTTTGTTTGTTTTTCTCCTTCTCTGTGACCTTTTATTTACGTCTGCTACTATGATATGTTAAAATAGTCGAATGATCCACCTGAGTATCAGCCTCGTAGTGCACTATGTCAGCATTTCATAACACAGACTGAGCTGAGCTATTACTGCTAACATTATACTGTGCCATCCCATTATCACAATCAACCAAAATCACCTCTCGCTCCTTCGTCTCTGATGTCATCGTAGGAGTATTCATAAATCTCTCTGCGGTCACACCACCCCATACTATTTTGCGAAATAGCATCTGCAATTCTACAGACCACTTTGCAGAGGGATTTCTTTTTGTGTGATTATATTAGAGCAGAGAGAGAAAGGGGCTTTGGTAATGGTTAATAAAGAAATTCCCCTCCTTAATAGAGTCCATTGTTCAGCTCAAAAAGCTATTGGGCCTCATTACGAGTACGCTGGTCCGGATTCAATGCAGCCAGTAAAACCGTACCAGCACCATTTATCGGGCCGGCAAATTTCAACCTTCGATCCCGGAAACACTACAACCCCGAAACTGCCACCGCTGAGACAACGCACCCGATAACTGCGTCGGCAGACACAGCACTACGACATCCACAGTTACCGGCAATGGGTAACACTGTGCGCATTACAAGTAGCATGGACACGGAAACTCTGCCAAAAAATTGGCAGTAAAACTGTGAACACTGTGGCAGTTCCACCGCCACCACGAAGATGGCGTTAAACAGTGTCAGGTGAGCTGAATCAGGCCACAGATGCACCAAATAAGTCCAACTGGACGCAGCAGGCCACTGGGAGCCTACAAAAGGGCCACACCCACACCCAGGCCAACTCTAAACACAACTATGCAGGCAGCCGCTGCAGCAGCATTGGGTCTGGGGCTATTGAACCTACAGGCAGCAGTGCACATTGTGGCAGCAATGGTGCAGAGGAGGAGGAGGCGGAGGAGGCACAGGTGGCAGATAGCAAACCCTGAACCCATACCAAACCCAAAGGTGCAGCCGGCAATACCCTGCATCAGGGCCTCACCCTGGAACCTGACCCCAAAGCAGATCCACACATTATACCGGCTGGTCCAGCAATCATGTCCGTCGTCACCATGATTGAGGATGACATCAGCACCTGCATTGGCATACAGACGGCTATCCCACCCATGCTGAAGGTCGTCTTGGTACTGCATTTCCTTGGGACTGGAATGTATCAGCACACTGTCGGTGAGCTGCACGGGCTGTCACAACCCTGTTTCTCAAGAAAACTGGACCAGGTACTGGATGCCCTGCTGTGCCATGTGTCCAAACACACCGTCCTCCCCCGTACCCTCACCCAGGTCATTGCTACCAAGTTGGCCTTCCATGCCATTGCCGGCATGCCAAATTACATTGGTGCAGTAGACTGCACCCTCATAGAGCTGACCGTACCACGTGCAATGGCGGTGGTGTACCGCAATAGGAAACAATACCACTCACTGAATGTACAGATGGTATGTGACGCTGGACAAGTGATAACACATTGCTTTGCACGTTTTCCAGGGTCAACACATGACTCAATGGTCCTGCAGAATTGAACATTGCCACGGTACATGGATTGCTAAGCTGGACAAAGCACATGGCTATTGGGTGAGTACAAGTGACAATGCATGGCCCCTGTGAAAGGGGGGTGTCCAGGGCAACGACCTCTGTGTCTGGTTTCCTACAACTGGCAATGCATCACCCCCTGGCCAATGTAATTGACAGTCACCACAACCCAGACATTTCAAATCTACACATTACAGGTGGGCACAGTGTGCCCGTACACACCTTGCCAAAGGAGATGCACAACCAAGACATGTACTGGTAGCACAAGTCAATACGACATGAGGCAGTGAATCCACCCACCCACCCAATTCACCAGTGCCCCCCATGCACATGATGAGTGCACATCCGACATTGTGCATCGACCACATCATCACAGTGTCCGTTGACTGACGCTTCCATGTATGTACACCACTGCACGATGCAAAACTTAACAACCACAAATGAGCACAAGGGCAACTATATATGCACAGCAAGTCATCGGACAATGTCCAAGCGCTAATGTGGACAACAATGACCCAGGAACACACTGGCTAGACCACTGCTTGCCCCTTATTGATGATTAACTAATGACACATAATTGCGCTGCTTCTGATCAAGACATGGATACCACAAACGCTGACATGTCCCCTCTATTTACATCCCATGTAGGTGATGCAGGATAGGTACTCACGCCATGGCGGATGATGCTTCTACAGAGGCCAAGGAACAGGCATGAGAAGGCCTACAACAGGACAGACGTCCGCACACGTGGCATGATCGAGAGGACATTTGGCCTACTGAAGGCAAGGTTCCGCTGCTTGAGCAGATCTGGTGGATCACTGCTGTACAACCCAGTGAAGACGGGTAAAATTGTGCTTGTGTGTGCCATGCTGCACAATCTGTGCATGCGCAGGAACGTCCCTCTGCCCCGAGACACAGAGAATGATGGTGAAGTAGATGATGAAGATGACAATGGGGTTTTGGATGGGATGGCAGCACCCCCTCGCAGGAGGGGCACAAGATGGTCAACATGCACGGGATGCACTCATTCGCATTTACTTTTGAGAGACTGTACATGAACAGCATTGCATGATTGTGATGATGCATGTTAATAAATTGATTGATTGTAAATGAAATAACGGATGTTTACACGTAAAATCATTTCCAAAAGTGATTTATTGTCAACAAAGCAGGTAAGAAGGTGAATTGGATAGGAAATCTGTACACCAATGCCCACCCAACGCCCATCTCCCAAACGTACCCGCCCCCACCCTTGCACCAGACCACTAATCCCATTATAGACCTCCCCCACCACCCTAACATACCCACCGCCAACCATGCACCAGACCACTAACCCCATTATGGACCTCCCCCATCACCCAAACGTACCCACCACCATACACCCAATGTTTCCCAGATTGTCTTGTGGACAGTCATTCCCACATGGCACTATTTCTGGCCGCGCTTATGTGCATGAGCGCCCTTGCCAGAGGGTGCACTCAGCCGACTGGAGCACCTCTTTGGGCTGCCTGTGACAGAGCTTGTTGGAGTGGTACTGGTGGATGGCATTGGTGGCACGACTGGTGGCACACGTCCGAGAAATGCCTGCTGGGCCACATACATGCACTCGGCGATGGAGGACATCACACTGTTGCACTCCCGGACATGGTGTGCTAAGTTGACATTGGTAGTGGCAAAACGCCCAATGGCCCTGGACAGCCGACGCACCGATGTTGCATTACTTTCTCGCTGCAGCCATGCCTCCTCCCGCTACAGCCTCAACTCCTCCGTCAGCAGCCTCCTCCAGCTGCTGCATCGCCTCCTCCTGCTGCAGCTTCGACTCCACCAGCTGCCTTTCGACAAGCTGGGATTGGGTGGACTGCTGTTCCTCCATCCGCTGCATGCGTTCACTTATCTCTGCCATGGAGGGTGTTGGTGACCTCCTGGGGCTGTACAGTGAGGGGGGACGGGAGGGCTGAACTGCAGGTTGTGGAGGGATGCCAGGTCATCCATGTTGTCCTCCTCCTCCTTCTCCTGTCATTGATCTTCTGACTTCATAACTGGGACACTGTTGCTACTGGATGCAGCGTCCTCGGCCGTGCAGGGATGGACATGTGGGCTCGTGCATCCGTGCCAGTTGCAGCTGGTGCTGGTGGCTGTGTCCCGGAGGTGCTTGCATCCTCATCCCCAGCAGGATGGCTGCGTCGGCCACGTGCAGATGGATGTTGCATCGCCTGTTGGGTATTGTCGCTGTCACTTGTCGTGCGTGTGGGGAGACAGAGGGCATGCTGTCAATCGTGTGGTGGTATTTGATAGGTCCATCACATGCATCACACTGAACGATCTGTGACCACTTGCATGTACACACATTTGACTGTTGAAACACTCAGGTGTGTGTGTCTCACTTGTACTCAGTCACGCACTCTGTGCATGTCCAGGGGGCATGTACTGAGTGTGTGTTGCTTGTCATCTGGGTGATTGGTGGGTGCATTGGGTCACTCTTGCCCTGGCTGGGGGGGGGGTCATCAGTGGGTGCTTTGGGTCACTCATGCCCTGGCTGGGGGGGTTCATCAGTGGGTGCATTGGGTAACTCCTTGGGTCCATTCACACACATGGCTTTGTACATTGTGCACCTACTGGCATAAACTGGTGGGCTCACTCCTGCCTCTGCGTTGCCAATGCTGTGTATGCCCTCAAGGTGCAGGACACTGCTGCACCACTCCTCCCACGTCTGCAGTTTCAATGGGGATGCTGGGCCTCCACCAGTGCCAGTGCTGTGCTGGCGGTGTGCAGCGATGAGATTACGCACTCTGAGCCTGAGGTCATCTCACCTCTTGTGGCAGTCCTTTACGGTGCGTATGGTAAACCCTACTGTGGTGCACTTGGGTGCTGCGTTGCTGGGTGTTGCACCGCTGGTCTGCACGGAATAGCATTTCTGCGTGGTCTACTATGTTCTCCACAAGCACTTTCAGCTCTGCCTTACTAAACCTCTGCTTGCGCTGTCTTCTTGCAGGAATCCGGGATGCCATTGTAGTGGATGATTTGCACAGCTCAGGGAGGTGATGTGGCCTGTGGTCTGTGAGGATGGCAGTGGATTGTGGTTTAAATAATGGCCACCTCTCTCTTTCTGTTTTTTGCGATCATGGTGTTTCCACATTCGGTGATTCCGTGTCCGTGCCTGTGGGGGCGGTCATGGTTATTCCACTGATTTTTGGGGCAATATGTCCGTGTCTGTGGGTGTTTATGTGCCGGCGGTGACACCATTTCCGCGTTGGTCTGGTGCGCGCGACCGACAAACTGTAATCGGCCGCTGATTCCGCGACCGGGTGTCACTGTCATCACAGAATCAATGGTTTCCGGGACAGCAAACTCGTAATGAGGCCCATTGTCTTCCAGCTCATTATATAGAGTCTCAGCAATGTTAACAAGATCTGGAGATTTAGAACAATCATTACCAATAATGTTACCAAAGACTTCAGTGTACTGTATAGGGTAGCTGGGTAACGGGTACTCTAGTGACTCCTGCTGGAGACTGTAGCACATGTCTAGTAACTAACTGGTATATATCAGTGATAATAATGAGGAATCAGGATTACCATCCTGTGAGCTTGTGGGGGGATTTGTGTTTCCCAATTGACATTGGCAAGGTTCAGCTCCTGCCTTACTATTGTCCGTGTGATTTTCCCAGCCTCAGTTATGTTCGACAATGTGTCTTTATTTATATGCAAAGAGTCCATAGTGGCTTCCTCAGCCACTTGCTTGGTTGACTTTTTTTCCCTTTGGAAGGCTTTGTAATTTGTTTGCCTCATGCTGAACTTCATAACTGATAACTGTTCTTCTTGGTCGGCATATTGCACCTTGATCCAATAAATCAACAAACCACAAACCACCGGCCGCTGGCTGACTGCTTTACTGCACTTTTCCAAATGTACTTCTACGATGTGATGCCCAGATATATTAATGATCATAAGACTGATTGTAGAATTTCACCATTAGCCTTACGCATTTACTAACCTAGTTAATGTTTTCTCTCTCTCTCCAATCCTCCTCACAATGCTTTCAATTGCATGATCATTGTTTTCTCTTGAACTGTACTTTTATTCAATGTTTATATAACTAATACATGCATTTGACTAATATGGAATATCAATAATGGCACCCCAACACAAATTTGTAAAATGTCAAATTCTATATTGGACCTGCGCTTTATTTGTGACCCTCAGCCTTGAAAAAGACCTGTTTAGGTTGAAACACGTGTTGGATGTATAGAGCTGGGACATATTGTTAACCCATCATTTTTCTTCTACTTATCATTGATTGCTTTCAGAATTAGTATGCTCTCACCAGAAGGGCATATATTAAAAATGACATTCATTTGCAGTTGTTATTGAATACATTTGAATACAATTCATAATAGGAATTGAGTGCGATTGTGCTACTGTAGACCTTTTTCACTGCTGCAATACACCACTTAAACTGAAATGCATGCCATCACAAAATTCATAATTGATTGCTTACCTGATAGCAATCCTTGCATACATCTACCTGAGAGGAAAAAGAGGTGATGGGACACCACTTTCACCTGAGGCAATCTCATTTGGCAAAGGCAACAATTGCAAGATTCTGAAGGCAAATTCTCAACTTTAAAGCCAAAAATCCTCAGCATCTGGTGATTTCATCATGGGGAACTAGACACTCCAAAATTTAGGAATAACATCATCATATCCCACTCATGATTCTTCAGAAATCCTCTGGATTGAATGGCAGTAATGTTCATTATTTCTTCTCTAATTCTTTGGCAATACTGCTGAATAACCACCAAACTCATAATGAGGTCAAATATACTATACCTTATAACTTTTTTATGCTATTAGGTCCTTGAATAGAAATTAAAGGAACCCTACTAAGCTTAAAACTAGGACTATGTAGGGTAGAGCACACACCACTGATGAACAACCTTTTTAGTTCAGCACTCTGAAGCTATTTTGCCCTTCTCCCAAAAAAAATACAGAGTCACCTTAAAAAAGGAGAACTTTCACGACCTCCCAACATCCAGGCTGGAACACGAACTGTATATGACACCAAGGCTGGATGTCTGCAATGAGGTTCACACCATACACAGAACAAACATTGAAGGTCCTCAAGCACCGTGTCTACTCTCTACACAGGGCATGCCCTCGGAGGTTGCAGGTGAAGATGGTAATGGGGTGAATGAACATGGCACTAATGACCACGGGGGCGCCAATGTAGTTGCTGAAATGAAAATGACAAATTCATTAATAACATATTCACTGTTCAGGTTAAAACAAGATATACTATACATGATAAAAAACACATTACCCTCCACATCCCAAAAACAACAAAACCATTGCTTTTCTGTAGTTAAATAAAAATATTGGAATTGTTGAGGGTTGAGGATCAGAAAAATGAGAGCAATAATTTGTGGGGTTGTGAACTTGAATGATGAATTGCACGTCTAAAGGTAACAAATAAATGCCCAATGAAAACATAAGAAATATGCAACATATAGAGGAGGCTGTTAAAAGATTCTGCGGTTAATCCACCAACATAGCAAAACGCATAGGGCCCAATTGCAGGGTGGGGCTGGGGGGCTTTAATCATGGAACGGAATAAAGATCAATTTCACAATGGTTGTAGAATCAATCCATGAAGATCCAATGTCCAAATCAAACTAGAGGCAGCATCTGATTCCAGAGTGTGGGGGCCCTCAAGGGGGATCAAGGTTGGAGGCTCATGCAATGGGGCCCATGCTTAAAATCCAGGATGGAATGGGAGTCATTGTCGTCCTCCTTGCTTTACTCGCATGCCTCCTCCAACATTGTTGACTAGTGCCCACTGTTGCATGAACTCCAGTTTTGTCTGTGATGTCAATAACTCAAAAGATGTACCAAGGCGTCAGCATCTGCAGCATCAGAACTTCCACCGTGGCAATGGTAGGTGGGGTGCTGGTGTTTGGGGTCACTGCGAAACTTGATGGTTGTGTTGGGCTGCTATGTGCAGTTGGAGTAGCAACCAGAGTCTGCTTCTTGTTCCGGTGCAGAGTGGGCTTAATCCTTGGCAGGTGGTCACATATGTGGCCTCCTCTTTGGTGACCTGTAGAGCCCCTGAATTTAGGAATACACAGTGAGCATGTGTGTTGCCACGTTTGTCACATCATACATTCCAGAACATCCATTAAAAATTATCAATGTCACATGGCATTTCTCTATAATTGCTCCTCTCCCTGATGCTCTCAGGATGTCCATAGAATGAGCAATAATGGCAATTGTAACATTTACTAATGTGTGACCTACAAGTGGTAGAGGCAAAGCTGTCATTTTCTTTAAACTGTGATAGACCAACACACATATTTCCTTAGTTTATTCATTAATGTCAATCGAATTGGATTGTATGTGCTGGTCGAGTCATGGTTTGTTTGTTGCATCATGAGATTTGTGGGTCTGGATGTTGCAGTGTTTTTCTAGACATGAAAATTCTCATTTTCACAGATTCCCCACTACTTTGTATTTAGACATGCATAGTATGACATGCCATAGTAAATAAGCAACCCCTGGGTCCCCATGAGTGCGGTGGCTTTGCGGTTGTATACGAATTGTTTGTTTTACAACTGCTCGAATGACAATTGACCTTTTCACAATTGACCGAATTGTGAAGGTCAATTGTACCATATATGTGGGGGGCAACCCCCCACAAACCTCCACCCAACGCCAAACCCCCCAAAACCCATATATATATATATTCAGTCAATTGTGAAAAGGTCAATTGTGACCCTTTAAATTCGGTCAATTGTTTATTCGAACAATTGTAAACAAACAATTTGGGTAATACCGGCTTTGCGGCTTAGGACATGTTGTTCATGACACGTGTACTTTCACAAATTATACTTAGATGAACACATACATTGTCTGCTGCTCCGAACATGTGTTTGCCTTTACCGGTATCCTGGCGATGACCCCTGAAAGGTTACTTTGAGAAGAGGGTCACATGCTACTCTTCGGACAATGATACATGTCTTATTTAAATTCAAACACAGAATGGGTCGAATGAAGGACACATACAAAAGAACTCAATCCACAGTTTTCCAGCCTGTGTTCCGATGCCGTGTGAGTCGGCATCAGGTACTTACACAGATACCACCAATGATATGCCAGTTTTATCTGCATGGAAGGAGCAGGTGGGGTCCATAGGGATACACACAGACCAGAGATCTGTAGTGAGGCCACCTTGATTAAATATGTTAGCCATATTTACAGTGATCTGCGGGGTTCCCTGCCACTCCACCCATGTACAAATACTGACACAGGAAGAGACAATGTCACATCCCATGCACCATGCCGGGAATCGTGCAGGGCAGATTTCCTGCCATGGATGAACTCTGTGTAGGGATCCTAAACACACATGCAGTGAGGGTCACAAAGCCTTTATGCATGTGTATTCGTTTCTGACTAACCACATTGGGACCATGAGGAGACACGGGGTCTAGAACAGCATATATATGTTTCCTGCATACATACAGATATTACATTTGATATCTCGTACTAACCATGCCCTCCTACCGCAATGCCTTCAACTCCCTTTACACTACAATTGTTGACTCTGGTGAAAGCCTTTTTCTCCCAGAGTCAGCATCTCCCAAACGCCACAACAAATGTTAGTCAGAGGTAGTCTCGCAGAACCACTCCAGAAACTGTATTCTTACTGAAACCCCCTAGTTTCCATTATGTAATAATTCCATAACATAACCAGTTTCAAGGCAAGGCAGTCAATGGAGTATATGTTAAAGGGTATAGAGGACATACCCATTTTTGACAGCAAGACCAATAAAGTGCATTCATGGAAGATAGCTTAAGGCCATGATAAGAACTTGAAAAATAAGGCCTGGCAATCGTTTACTAATTGCTTTGATACTATTGTCCTTCAGTGTTTCTTTTTCAAAACAAGGCTTTTGTGATGTATGGCCATCTGGTAATGGTGTAGAAGCCCTACCTTTTTATCTGAATTAAATAATACAATTATGCAAGTAATTCAATCTTAGAAAGGATGGTGTGCTAACCTGATCCCCTTTCATAAAAACTCCCCGCCAAAATCATAGTGTACACCTGTGTGCCAAGTCAGCCGCATGACCTGTAGCACCAAACAGGTTCAGGAGTCAAAGACACCCTCTCTTACAGCTGGGGTGGCAGCAAATGCACTTCAGCAATGAGGCTGGATTTAAAATGTACACCTCTATTTCCAAAAAACATACTTATGATGAACTACTATACTGTTAGCAGTTTAATCTTTAAACATAAACCATGCCTGAGTGGGGGCAAGAGTGGCTGGTAATTCACATAATTATTTAAGCCTTGTCTTATTTGCATTATACCACTGTCAACCCAGTGAGGTCAGGTGAGTGATTGACAGGCTGTGTCATACTATTTGTATTTTCCCTAGACAGCATGTTTCTGTGCAACCAGAAGGACAATAACCAGTAGGGGCCACCTCTCTTTTGCTCCTTTGTGAGATCGAGTAACACCTCTCTCCAGCAGGTCAGCCCTCAGCAGGACCTATCCCGGGAAACAGGCTATAAACAGAACACCCTAACAACAATGACAAGACCAAACCAAGAGGTTGCATACAAAAGGGCCTTAGATGCTATGGGCCCAAGAAGGTAGTATGGTTAGTGTAGGCAAAGGATGCTTTGTACAGTTGGGGAAGGATTCCACATCTTGCTATTCTCTGGACCTATTATTTCCTTCCTTTCTACTTCACTTCCTTAAGCACAAATCTCTTTGGGTATTATGCAACCAGACGAAGGCCACCTGCCACAGGGACATGGATAATACCCCTTAAAGCAGGGTTGCTATCCTCCAATCCTGCAGTGCCTTTTGTCGATGAAAGAGGGCATCTTCCAGCCCTTCATTGAATCACTGTTGGACTTACAAGGACAAAGAAATAATTAATTTGGACGTCTTTTGTGAGAGTTGATATTTTCAAAGTCCTATACCATTAAGGTGAAGGAGGCACGCCCTTCACCTTACCCACTTCAAGGGTACACTTGGGTCTGACTCTTGATGAGTACTAGGACCCACTATTCTGCTTTAAACCAGCATGGTATGGGAGAGCAGAACCTGAAAGGAGACCCTTGTTGTATAACCCCAAAAAGTGGGTCTCACAGAGTTCTGGTGACCAGAACGGCCAGTATTACTGATTTCACTGTATCACACAAATCAAACCACATTCAAGTCATGTTCACTGCATTCTAACCAGAAGGATCCATCAGATCAGTGCTGCTTTTGAAACTGCATGCAACACCGAACCACTGGTTCTGCACTTTTGATCTGGCTTACCACCGCATCATATCTGTTTTGTACGAGCAACCAGCCTTCCACTGTAGACAAATGCAAACCAACTCCTCGTGAACATAGCATTGCACAATCAGGGTCACAGCTTCAAAGCACTGAACCTCAACCAAACTGCTGGAGCAATGCTTCTGAAAGCATGCCACTGCATGCTCTGACCAGAAATAACACAGCCCACTAAGGATACAGGCCCAAGACACTCTTGCAAGGATAACACGTGTTTATTTCTACAAAATAAAGATGCATCAACAAAGAACTCTGTTGTCGCTGAACATTCTAATTTCAGTCAGCATGTGTGCTACATTATAAGCACAAACAACGTCACTCATAATGTAATCATATAAAGTACAGTTCTACAATATGGATTGGAGGAGCCCCATAGGTGTAGGTCCTGCTCCGTAATGGGATGCCAGGCCATTGGTCCATCTTCATTTGTCCATCTCCATCCATGTGGGCACTGCTGGGCTCGGCATTTATGGTGAGCTGACCTAGCAAATTAACCAGCTACTCCAAAACCCAATGACATTCTATCATTGTAACAATGCACATGGAAGATACAGGGATGAGCTTGGGGGAGAGTCAAAGTCAAACTAACTCACACACACGTCACTCGCTCCGAGACAGATAAGCAACTCCCAAGGTCCTCCACCTTAGTTTTAGGCTATAATTCTGATGCTACTGTGCACCTTGCTGCACAAATCATGTGACCCATTCCTGACGGCGCAGTAGCCTTGCCTTCTGCTTAGTGATTGATTGAGGAGTGTAAATGTTTTATGGTCAGTGGTCTGGGTTTGGATGGTGCTGTGGCATGCAGGGGTCATATGATGAAAGCATGACAAAGATGTATTTCACATATGGGTATCGATGGGGGCAGGAGGGCCTTGCTATCTGCTCCGTGAGATGCTACTGCCAAGAGGCTTTCTGCTCCCTTCTCATACTTTGCAGCGCACATTCTTCCCAGGGCACAAAGGGGTAAATTTCTGGTCAATGGACGATCTTATATATCTCTGAGATCTGGACAGCGTGGGGGTAGTGTTCATGCTCATGCAACGGTTCTAATACTAACACACAAAATGCTGCTTGCCACGTTTGGGCCTAACTTTTAAGATGGCTGCCATTTGCCAAGATGTTGTTCACACCCTCATCTACCATATAGCTTGTATTGCATGCGCTAATGTGATTGTGCACCCTCCTCTATTTACCCCTCCTGCTCCCTTAATGTTCTCAAGTGTTTATTCCTCATTCAGTATCGCCTAGGAGTGGGAAGAACCTCTCTCCTTCCAAACATTACCCCTTTTCATTCATCCTAAATTAATGAATTTCTGTGCAGTGTGATTGGCAAATACATTTCAAAACACGTTCTCCTCCCCCCCCTCTGCACCCTACCCAACCATTCAGCTTCCATGTATGGTGGTGACCCATCCTTTCAAACCCATGCTCTGCAAACATATTGTAAACTTGCTCCAGAGTGGGCATATTCTTCTGAGGTACATGTCATGTAAATACAACTCCCTTCCCCTGCTAACTCTACCGAGCGTTCTTTGTAGTTTTCGGGGGTGTGGTAACCTTGCCAAGGTGCTGCAAGGGATGGTAAATCTCTATCATGCAGGGCTTGTTTGGATTCCCTGTCTGGGTACCATTTTCTGGATGTTGCCCCAATTGAGAGCATCATTATTGCGCTACTGGGCACTGCATTTGGCACATGCAAAAAATGACCAGGATGAAGATGATGATGGGCAGTAGCATCTTAACAATTGCCCTCAGCCAGGATGGGGCCCATGAGAAAGTTAGATCAAACCAGTCCTCATTCTGTATTCCAGCTTTTTTCTTCATGCTCACTCCCAGGTTGTGCACATCATTTGCAGCATCTTCAGGAGGTATAAATGTGCAGCAGCAAACGCCAATTTCTTTATTGTCATCAGCCTTATGGCACAGAGTTCCACTTTAATGATGTTGAACCCTTGCTCTGTGTTGTTAGCCAACTGAATCAGTTCTATGCGGACAATCTGCAGGCATTTAGCTTTGTCCGCAGCTTGAACTGCCTGGTGTGTAACAAGGATGCAAAGAAGTCTCTGTTTTTGTAAAGAGTCAGTATTTGTCCGGTATTTCCTCGAGCATGTTTGATGAGTGCTTGGACAGATAGTTTGCTCTTTTCTTCCTTTGCAGTGTTACGCCTTTTTCATTTGCAGGGAAGGTGTGGAACTCTGGCACTGGCAACAGGGTTCTTGATTCTTATTCAGAGGTTTGGAAGGTGGTAGGAGCAAAAGTCTCTGTTGTCCCCACTTGCAAATGTACTTCTGGGATTACAAAGAGGGTGGAGTGCAGCATGGCCAGTGAACAATAGACCCTCCATGATGGAATGAGGTGCAAGTATGCTTGTTGGCCGCACATCCAGTAGTAATCCATCACTGCTGCCCTGCCTTTCTTGAGATCAGGAATGAGCAATGTTGTATTGCACTGTTTGTTGGCCCCTACAGATACTGTTCTGGCACTGTAAAAGCAAAGTTCATATGAGTGTTCTCTGTGCAGTTTCAACAGTTTCTCATGTTAGCTTTGTGATATATTCAGTCCACAACGGTACACATACTGCTTCCACCTGTGCAAGAACCCCTTCTGTGTATCCCATTAGACCCTCTGCCTTGCAGTTTACTGTTGTTTTTTGCCATTTGTTATTTATGTATTTCAGCCCTTGTATCACAAGGTAGGGTCTCTTCGTGCATTTGACACCTTTTGGATTGTTTTGCATTGCCAGTTGTCCGGAACAACAAGTCCGAACCCTACATTGTGTGCCTGGATAGTGCACCTGAGCCTACATAGCGCAAGATGTACTAGGAATTGCACCTCTATAATTGGTACTTTCTGTGGTGCTGGGAACTTGGGTGCTCCTGACGCATGCAGTATCAATGAACACACATAACAGCTGCCATTCACGGTGTATCTCCCCACCAAGCTCATGTCCGAATACCAACTATTGGACATTTCTGGGTGATGCACATCTTCTATGGCATCGTACTTCGCCCTTCGTGCTTGTATCTTTGTACATTTGCGGGCACCAATATATCCATTAATAACATCAATAATATTATTTACATCTGTAGGATTTGTGATATAGAAAGTACTGTGGAATTTCAGAAACAGTTGGGACCTGCCCATAT
The DNA here is from genome assembly GCF_040938575.1 of Ambystoma mexicanum. Lineage (NCBI taxonomy): Eukaryota > Metazoa > Chordata > Amphibia > Caudata > Ambystomatidae > Ambystoma > Ambystoma mexicanum. The sequence goes on from NC_090933.1 coordinate 1,181,066,737, forward strand.
ATTATCTATTATTGATGGTTGTTCATGTGGAAACAGCACTATAAAGGACCAAAGGAAGACTGCTGGTGTGCTAGCTTCACATTGTGGGGCAGCTGGGTAAGAATGCATTCTTTCCTAGCATGATTCCCATCAAACACAGTACTGTGGCATAATGATGTTCTCTAATATATTAGCTCTGGTTACCTTATGGTCTGTTGGGATCTTAGTTAGATGTTATGAAGAAAGGCTAGGGAGATTGCCCCATCATCGATATTATGATTGATTTAACTACACACAAATTGAATTATCAAGCCTAACTCCAGATGTTTTTTTGTTGTTCAAATACCCAGATTATCAGTTTATTGATAATTTTCTTTATAAAGAAATATACCCCTGATGAAAAGACTTACTTCTCGAAACACATTGGCTTTAGTTTAATTTGTTGTTATTGAAAATAAAAAAAAATACACAGATTGATTAAATATCTCTTTGATTGTTTAATAATGAAACTATGTTATTTTGGAATTACCTTGTCCTAGATACTAACCAAAATATAGATTACATGATTCAATTAACCGAGAGATGTAAATGAAAAACTATAAGGCTCAGCCAAGCCACAGATAGAGTGCAGGTGACGTGAGTTCCCACATTTAGGAACTTTTTATTTTCAGTATTATAGTACAGTCCATGTGCAAGGATTGTTTTGATATGCAGAGTGATGTATAGACAAATTTAAGGTTGGAGTGCACTGTGATTATCTACTATAAAATATATTCAAACAACCCAGTGTGAGGGGGTGGATTCTTATTGTGTTCAGAAATGTTGACCAGTTGATGCATAAAGTTGGACCTGGTAGAAAATACATCAAGTTCCATTGGAGTGGTGTCCCTTTCGTATGTATAATGAGTGATTGGAGAGCACTAGTTCCATCGTCTTTACAATGTGAAAGGTAAAACTCATGCACAAAACTCATGCACACAAGAAGAGAGACGGATGCACACTACTAGTGTTTTAAAGTGCTGATGCAGCATCTGTGATCCAGTAATGGAGACCCTTTACCTTCACTGCAAGAGAAGTGGGAAAAACCACTTCAAACAGTCCACTGAATCTGGGGATATTCCATCTGCGGACAAAGGAGCGCAGATAGACAAGTACTCCTGGCAGCTGCGCTTCAGTGGGTGTGGAAACAGTCGTGGAGTCAGCTGTGTTATCTGGCACTTCTTCGCATCAGGGTGATGCAATCTTTCGGGAAATACATTTGAGTGTTCATGTTAGAGTGGTTAAATAGTCTTTGAACTCGTCACCTAAAACAGCTGCTGTCCTATGTGCATCTGATGCTCTCCTAATGGGGTATATTGATGTGTGAATGTTACAACCAGTTACCACCTCATGGGGTAACAAATGGTGGTCCTTGCGGGCTGTGTTCACAAGCTAAACAATGGCAAGAGCAAAAAAAGCACCAGATGTTTCTTCAACGTGGTGCAACACCTAGACGGCTTACTTTTGAGGAGTCTGTTGATCCTCTCCACAACTGCGTTGGCCTGGGGTTGATAAATCGTTCCCATCCACGGTTTAATGCCGAGCAGTTCAGTAATTTTCGTACACAATTCGTTGAAAAAGTGTATGTCATTATCTGACCTTAACACATCACACACGCCCCATCAGGAGAACACTATGCAGACCAAAAATGTGTCTGCGCACTTGGCAACCAGATATGCACAAGGACCAGCTTCCACCCATCATGAGAAGGGGCAAACAACAACGATCAGATACCGGGACCCGCTGCGCAGTGAAAAAGTGCACACATATCAATTGCGAAAGTAGCTACGTAAAACGGGAGGGCGCTCATTCTAATCGTTATACAAGTCAATCCCAAATTAAAAGTAATTTACATATAACAGAAATATAGGGGCATGGGTAAGTATAACCAAACCTAGAGTTAGGCTAAAACTTGGTAAATAGGCCTTGTAGTATCCCTTTGCAGCTAATGTGTATTAACTTTTATTAATCTGCAACAAAGCTGCAGTGGCTGGTAACACATTGCAGGTCCCACGATACCAGGCTGTTATGGTAAGAAGCAAAACAACAGTTGTTATTATTCGAGGTCACAGATTAGAATGTATTAGTCTCACCAACAGACATGGAGAGCAGAACCATTTCAGAAGTGAAAATATTTTGCAAAATATGATTTTTAGATAGAGTTAAGGAACCATGCAGTTTCAAATTGTCCCTTAGCACATTTTGCCTGTGAAGTATGCACAAGTGTTCTTAATATGCAACATTTGAATAGTAGTACATCCGTGGTCAAGGCTCTGGCAGTGTAATGGGTCGGAGCGCTTCTCACAAGTACTTAGATGAGATGACCGGAGCAGTTGAACAATGTTTTTCTGGTCATCCTAAATGTTTCAATGAATTGTTATTATGATGTGAGAAGTTGGGGATGGATTGTGACATCACATATTCTAATTGTGGGCTGTGTGCGAAGGTTTGTGGACCCACATTGAGAACATAATGTAAGTTTTTCTATGAGGGTATGATGTTCGAGCACCAATCAGCTCAGTGTGGGAGATTTGTTCATGTTGCAAAGTTACAACTAATATTAATCAGCTTGATTATTATAAAAGTCTTAGATTTAAGGGTGTTTCTTTGACAGAGCCATTTTATGCAGTTCTGATCTGTGATCTGTTTGAATATAGCTGTCCCAGCTTTGTCTGGGCCTTGAATAACTCTTCCATTACTTCTTGCTGTGTACACTCCTTTTTTAACTACATTTGTAATTTTTTATAGGTGAGTTCCGAGGTGACCCCCAACACAGTGAGAAGGGGCAGACGACAACAATCTGATACCGGGACACACTGCAACTCTCATCCATTGCTGCCTAGTCAATGTGCAACTCGCGGTATAACCCAGTAGGGTGGGGCAAGGTGCCTCTCAGTGTTCTCAGTGTCATACCTGTGCTGAAGCTATGACACGTGGTGCATCGAATCACTAAACTTGTCAAGGGCTCCTGGATGTTTGGAATGAACCAATCCTCTTGTCTATCAGCAGAATGTGGTGTTTGGAGGTGTGGGAGGGGTGATGGAGTTGTTGAAATGCTATTATTTACAGTTCATGTTGGCTACTAATGTTCCTGTACATTCCTGCCTCCACATTAAATCAGTAGGCAATTGTGTGCAGCATTGAACAGGAGAGGTGGCTGGTCAGTAGCGGGTGTTGTGACAACATACTCTGCCACAGTTGGTACTGGGAGATATGCTGCTATTTTGGCTGTGATATCTGCAGCAGCGTTCCCAAATGACACTTTGTCTGTGTTGTTTGTATGGGTGTCGCATTTGATGACCACAACCATGGAAGGCTGTGACAATGCAAAAATGTGCCTGTCTAATAATGCTGCATGCTGTACTGGGGATCCATCTGACCCTCCTAATGCCCCTTCTTTTCCACCGTGAAAGACAGACATGCACTGTTGTATGACGTATGCTAAATCAGAGTAATCAGTCACATGACATCTTTGTGATGATTGCAGCACTTTGATGAGCACAATGAGCTCTGCTGCCTTTGCTGAAAAGTGCATTGGCAGTCTCTTCATATCAGTGTTTAACATTCACTGTACATAAGGTGCATCTCTGCTGCACCAGTATGACTGAGACCTGTGTCCTGGTCAATTGTCGTTGACCCATCAAAGAAGAGAACCTCCTCCACCATCAAGAGGTCTGTCCTTTGCTTTGGGAATGTCATCCTCTTCACTATCGTATGTTACACAGTGGTGTCTGACCAAATCTTCATCTGTGCACATTTCAGTTATAAATATTGTGGGGTTCACTGTTTTACATCGTGCAATGTTGGTATTAGTGCTGGAGAGGATGATCTCGTATGCAGATGCTCTTTGGGTAGTTATGGTGGATTACGATCTTTCTAGAATGGAAAAGACGGCATGTTCCACGTATAGCATTACTGACCAGGCCATCATCATTGTGGAACTGTTCTCAATAGCAAATGCCACAGCTCCAAACTAACGCGAGCGGCATGTGCATAGATCAAAACAGACAGGAAAGCATTCTGTGACATTGAACATCCGCCAATTTTAAAAGGAAGAAATTACTCTCTGAACATGCTGAGAATGATATAAGAAGAATGCAAAGGAATTAATGTGGCATTCTCCAACTTTGTAAGATAAGAAGATTTTTTAAAAGTGGAAGAAAAACGAATATGAAAATAGCATGCTTCCGATGCACAAAAGGATTTATTCTTCTTTGTTCAACAATTACAGAGTTCCAATCTGACTAAGGGTATAAAGCAGTCACTTTGTTTGAAACAACCTAAGGGGTTTAGAAAACATCTCTCTCACTGAAAGAAATATACTTGTCCTGAAGACAGCTAAAATAACAAAGAAAAAACACTAGCAATTGTGTCAAATTGTTTTTTTTGCCGAAACATATGTAGACATATCCAACGGATATAAATAGAAATCCTAGTACTTGAGAGAGGATAACAACTGGCTCTCTGTTTCAGTAATTGTCGTAAAAGAATAGCCCAACTGACAAATATATCAAAATTTGTGAAAACATGGAAATTGTCACTTACTAACCCTATGATCTGACAGAACATCGTACTGTTTAAGTCGCTGAATTTGTTTTATGTATATGTTCCATGTGGAAAGTGCACATTTGTTCTTAATTATCTTAATTATTTTTTATCTGTGAAGTATAAACAAACCTTTTTTTGTGAATAATTTTTTTTTTAAAGTTACACTAAGTGTTTATACATGATAACTGTGTTGGCACTAAATTAGCAACCAACAGGTTTGTGAAAGCCTGCCCAGTACCTAGCGGATTGAGATAGGGGTAGTCAATCTTAGTCTAATCTTGCTTTGCACAACTGCAAGAGCCTGTTTGCAAGCAAACTACCCTTGCATTACCGAATCAAATGTGCCACTGTAATAGGCCAATGGCTTGCTTTTCTATGACAGCACAGCAGTCATGAGCTGGCCATTAAAGTTTGAGAACAAGTAGAATTTCTGGGTATATTCTGGGGTCTGTTGCAAGACATTTTACTGACAAAAGACATTTGGTAGCCCAACTGCGTTACCAAATTCTAGAGGTTGTCGCAAGAGCCCCAAGAGGAGGAGATCATGCTAAAAGGTTGGACCAATGTAAACTCTTTTGGATTGACAAACTTCACAGTATGAGTCCTTATGGGATGAATGAAGACTTTCGCATGGGAACTTTCCTCTAAAAAATGGGATCTTAACCTTCGAATATCTCAAAAGTAACTTGAAGACCCTTAATCCCATATGGAACAACACTGCATGATCCTACTCATTTATATCTAATTATCACTTGGCTAACCATTAACTCATGAGTAGTTTGTTCATCAATATACAGGAACATCTGGTTTAAATAATATATACATACATGTGAAAGGTCTAATATGTCTTAATCATGGCCAGTAAGAGAGGGCATTCTCATCTCATATTGAGAGCTTTAGATCTTCAAGAGGGATAATGGATATAGCCAAGCAGTGACTTAAAATACTATGTTTTTTATACATTTTGGCTAGGTGCAATTTAAAAAAAAAAACACACACATCTGACATTAATGTAACACTAATCCCAATGCACTGGTAATGAATGGCATATGTATCAAGATAATGAGGACAATTGTGATGATAACAAATCTTAATATGAATTTTGGATGTTGGAAAATAGTACCAGGAAATCAAGAGAGATTGTGAGCAGAGGTGCACTAAGGTTGTATTAGTCTATACTCTGTGACGCTAAAACTATATTTCCTGAGAGATTTCTAATTGACCTAAACTCTTTGAGTCTGATTGAAGGATTACACGAAGGCTAACCTTTATTATCAATCCAATTGATATTTTCGATCACTACCACCATTGGGTCAGGCAATGTTGTAATTCCTTATTACATTTTCAGTTTAATACACTGTGAGTAACATACTAAATGATTAGGAACAAGGGGGACGGTATGACTAGTTCTGTGGCCAACTTATGCCATTGCGGTTTGGGACACTCACATAGTGACAGACAATATTAATCATTAATCACTGATCGAGTTGGGCCCTTGATACGTCTGTTTCCTTTGCAATTATCGATTATCTGAAGTCTTCTCTACATCACAAACCTGTTTTCCCATCTGTTACATTTAATGCATGCAAGACGTGATGGCGTCACATGTTTACATGTGACATCATCACGCTCATGCATGAAAACGCCGTCTTTATTTTCTATATGCTCCGCCGTCCCTTGAATGCACTCCCGTGGACTACAGGGGATGTGAAGCAACAAGGATTCACTTACTCTAAAAGCCACATACACATTGTGTTTACATCCTGAACTTCTCAGGTATTGTAAATGAACTATAGCCTCATGACATCTCATATACCGGGTTACCTATTGGATTTCTCTCCTTTGGTTAACCTCATGCCACTCTCTAGATGACAACACAGACTTACTCCATCTACAGTGAGAAAGTACAGGTAATCTGCTGACCTCAGTGCCTGCTTTTCATTCTTCAAAATGGTCTTAGCAGTTAGTAAGAACCTCTCTTATAACTTATTTCTATCAGGACAACTTGGCACCTAAGACAGCGAATTGTTGCAAGAAGAACAACACATCCACTACATGAAAAATGCACCCCTTTCCATGATTGAAATATTGAGGTGATTATTTTCACTCATTAGACGGGTCTGAGAGTTATGTATTGACAGAGTGTGGGGAAGAGGAGCAATATACTTAGTAGTAATATATCTCTTGCAGAAAAGTGGACCTTGGTAACAGGATCAACCTGACTATACCACAGTAACAATTCCTGGAGCGGATTGTAATCTTCGAGCAGTCCCACATTAAAGGTAGGCTTTCCGTCACCTTTGCAGAAACTTTAAACTACCTAACACAGCAATTACCTCGTAGTGACTACTTTATACATTAATACAACCATCACCTGAACATATGCAGATTATCGTTGTAGGTGACCCTTGGTGAGGTAAATAGAAGAGATTTGATGCTTATCATCGCTCATATTGCAGCGCTAGGGATGACCTTGGGGCACTAATGAGAGGTAGAGTACTGTACAATTGGGGGATAAATGAATGGAAATAGTTGATTTCCCAAGAGAAAACACTCACAAGACATCGACTCAATGATGTTGTTTCTTATAGATGCCCAGGAAGAATTTAAGAATATTATCAACTGATATAAACTATGAAAAAATCATGTATCCACTCCTGAAGAAGGGAAAGTATTTCCCGAAACGCGTTGCTTTCTTGCACTAATAGTGAACATTATTAAATACAGAGACAATTATCTGTATATTGAATATTGTAAAAACATGGACAATTACAAATGACTTGTTTTATGAAAATTAAGTGAGCTACAAGGAAAGTACCGTGTGTGAATAAAACAGTGAACGATTTTGAACGTTGTTGATCACAGATTATTTAAATATATGAAAGAAACGTCTTTATTTTGACTTATTGAACAATTGTTATTTACTTACACACATTGAACTATTCAAAACTGTCTAATCTAATTAACGGTGAACTATCACATTGATACTGCTTTATTTATTGTTTGTTTTAGGACAGAAACCGTGAGTGTGCAGGGGACGCGAGGGTTCCACAGCCCGTGGACACCCTTTCTCTCTGTTTCCTTGAACATCACAACCTAGTGTCAGGGATGTGTCTTTCTCCTCTGAACCTCGTTACTTTACCTAATTTCACAAGATGGTTATAAATATATACATATTTAGGTTTGCTTGTGTGTTTATCTCTTTTTTCCTATATTCTGGGGTTGCTAACATGGGTGCAGTTGAGATCACCTTTTTGAGTTCATCAAAATTCTGCAACATATCTTCAGTCAAGGCAATTTTGTTGTCAGTCTTTTGTGCCTCCTTGGGGCCCTGTAAGAGCGGCCTGGTGTACGCTGCATAGTTAAGGATCCATGTCCTGCAGTAATTGCACAACCCTAGGAACTTTTGCATTTGTTTCACTGTTGTGGGTTGGGGGGTGGCGCACACAGAGGCAGCATGGTCATGTATTATCTAGTTACCATGTGCAGATATCAACTGACCTATATGTAAAACCTCCTGGACTTGTATTGCAGTTTTGCCTTGTCAACCTTCTACCCCTTGCAGGCCAGAATCTGCAAGAGTGTAATTGAGTCTTGTCAGCAGTGTTGCTCAGTGTCGCTGCATACCAGAAGATCATCCACGTACTGGATGATCATAATGGACACCTGGATGTTGCCTACATTTGCATGGAGTATTCTGTTAAACATGCTGGGGTTCTCACAGTACCCCTGAGGTATTCTTCTGTGTTCAAACCTCATTCCCCCATCTGTAAAGGTGGTAATGTACTGTGAGTCCGAGTGTAGTGGCATGGAGAAAAAGGCATTTTTGAGGTCAACCACAACATCATTCAGGGGGCACATATCCTGAATCATTCTCCAATTGCCACCCATTGCCTTTTTTATAGGGTTGATAGCCATGTTGCATGAGGAGGTACATGGTACAATTATCCCTTGGTTGAGAAGTGCACTGATGGTGTCCTTAATTCCCTCCTCTGCCTCCCTAGAGAGTGGGTATTGTTTCACCCAGGGTAGTATTGCTCCTGGTTTCAGTGTGATGTGCCCTGGGGTCAATCCCTCTAGAAGCCCTACATCATGGGGGTTTGTTTCCATAGTCTCTCTGGCATCTGCTCCAAATCTGCCTCAACAAACTGGGGTGGGGCCGTAAGGGCCATCATGGGACACTGATCTTTTCTATACTGCAACATTATTTCAAAGGGGATACATATTGCTAGCACAATTTCTCTGTCATCTGGCCTGTTTTTGAACAATTATGTGTCAGTCACCTCCTTCGGTCACTAATTTGCCTGCAGCTGCTGTGTCGATTCCCTTTCATGTTCCTTTATTTGTTTGCAGTGGTGTATTATTATACTCTGAATTCCTGCCTACCCGTTCGCTTCAATGTCCACTATTTTGCCTAGTGCCTTCTGCACCTCTTTTGGTAAGCCCCTCTTCATTACGAAATAGAAAAGAGGAACTGATTGGTCCCACTGGTCACCAGTCTCCGCCCTCCACTTCTCCTGAACCTTAATAATGTACTGCACAGGGTCTTCATCATCACCCATAGTGTTTTGCATGATCGACTGCACGTCTTTGGTATCGGGCTGTGTGCGCCGAAGTTTGCCCCACACCTGCGCTCTGATGTTGTTGAACAATGCACCATTATCACACAACCACACTCTGGGGTATCCTGCTTTAATCCACATGCCTCCAGCCTGCTCTCCCACTATTGCCAAACATTAGATTTTCATATCACCAATGGCAAGGGGTACACCCGCAGTGTGTTTTGCAAATGCATATATATTTTTCTCCGCCCCCACTGTTAACGGCGGGAGAGCTTTCATCAAATTGTTCTTGTCCATCTGTGCCCAGGGCACATACTGTGCTCTACCCACAACCTTGTGTATCAAAGGCATCTGTTAGTCCACTTTTTTCCCTTCATTTCTTCAAGCAATTCCTTTTTTCCTCACTACTTAAATCCGGACAAACCTCCTTTACATCTCATCCCACAAACTTTCCACTTGAGGTGTTATTTGTGGCACCTGTTACACTTCCTCCTCACCTTCATCCTCAAATGTATCCCCTGTACTCCACCCATCATATCCCTGATCTCCACCTAACCCTCTGTTGGACCTTACAGTTCAGTACCTTGTGCTGAATGCTTGTTTGTCTTCTTTCTTCTCTATATGCACATCCTTGATTGCAATGCTGTCCAATCTGAACAAAATGTCCAACGCTCTCCACTCATCTAGTCTGCTCCCCTTTGCCTCGCTCTGTGCTGTTTGCAGTCACTCTAGCTCTGCTCTCGCCAACTCTAGTGCCAGTTCTAATTCTCTATGCCCTGCGCATTCCTGAGGTGGAGCGTTTGCCGCAGTGGGTAAATATGGGTGTGGCAGGACTGTGACCCAGGTGGATACATAGTTTGGATTAGAGTACACAGTCACTGGGAGTGCTGCCAATGGGTATACACCTTGTATTCTGTTTGTGTCCCAACCACCTCCCCTTGCTGGCACACTTCATGGGTGTTCGTGCCGCTCCCTCATTGGAGTCTTCCACGTCCTCAATCATTTTGCATAATTCTAAAATGTCCTTTCCGTTCTGTAACTATTTGCTCTTGTATTTTGCTGCTTGGAATGTAGCCATGTGCTCCAAAATTCCGTTGTTATGGGTGGCCTGCTCTGGTAAGGAGCATGGCATCCCCCCTTGTGTTTCTGCCACCCATTGTTTGTGGAAATGCTTGATCTTCTCCCGGTACACGGACAAGGCCTTGTACATGCACTCTAAAGGTGTCTCCCCTCCCATTGCAGCGGTGTATGAGCTGTAAAGTGTACCTATACTTCTAATCGCTGCGCACAATGGAAAAAATCACAACCAAAATTTAATTTGCTGTTCCTTCCGCCCCATGAGCCCATGTTGTCTTCCCTCCCCTTCACAGAAATCCACTCTTGCACCCCACGCACACAAAACAAACTGCTATATACACAATTCCCTTCCTCGTGCCTCCACCCTACACATCAAAACATAAAAACAATAAGCTAAAATAACAAGGTAAAATAACAACCACTAATATTCCTGAGCCCACTAATTATGAGGGGCTCCTATTTATTTATTTTTTCTCTGTTACACAATGAAAGTGGTACCACCTTCTCCCCTCACTCGTGGAGGATCCTGACGCTCCTGTTTTCTTTTCCATAATATACTCCTTAAAAATTCAATAATGAAAAAGCAAAAGATCACACCCACACTATACAAACAACCTTGCTCTCCACTTGCTCACAACCCGCACTCTTTCCCTTATGCCCGTCCCTTACTTGTTGAGAAGAAAAGAAGATTCAACATGTAATCCTCCCGTCCCCTGCACACTATCAGGTGTTGGCATAAAGCCAAGTACTGTGAAATTTACACAGAATTCAAATGCAGTAAACAATGTACAGACAAATAATTTCATCACACGAGGAAAATGTCAAGAAGAAAATATAAATATATAATTGTTTCAAAGCAATAGACAAATAATATTTGTACAAAACATAGGTACATTTGTACAAAACTTAGAGCTGAAAGCCGCTCAATTCCAGAGACAGAGTATTGTGGCGAATTCTTCTGGGTGTTAATGGTGTAACCAAATCTGGGAATGAAGTTAGAGAATATAGACAAAATGAGGAAAAGTGGTCAATAGATCCTCTGTAATTACCTATGTGCCGTTACCTCGCTTAAAATCCTCTAGAGGCCAAGAAAAGGTGAGGAGCAGAGAAATGTATAACAAACTCTTAGAGGTGAAGGGGGTATAACTCATTAGATAAAAAGGGTTAAGTCTGGAAAAAGTAATAATGGGAAGAGAAAAGTAAGAACCTACCCCACTAGAAGTGACAGCAAATTCCATGTAGAGACGCTTAATAGATACCAAGTCGCAAAAGTGTCAATAAGCGATCGCGTATGCTGAAATTAATTTAAAACAGACAAAAGTAACCTACAAGAAATATGTGCAAATATGCAGAAATAATCACAATATAGTGTGAAACAACTTGTGAAGTAATGCTGCGGCTCTGTAGTAATAAACAAATCTGAAAGCGGTGGTCACATACCTCTGTGATAATCAAGTCACCGCAATACTCTGTCTCTGGAATTGAGCGGCTTTCGGCTCTAAGACTTTCTATGATCCGACCCAGTTAGGACCATTCTAACTTAGTATACATTGACAGGTATGTATACCACTTCATATTTACTGGATGCATTTCTTTCACTAGATATTTTCTTCTTGTCCCTTATCTATACTTTAACTTGTGTGAGGTTACTTCCATTCCACGCTACACTGGGGCCAGTGCAGAGCATGTCCTTTTACCACTAATGTAATTTTCTTTATGTAAACCTTGTTTTGAGTGATATGTGAGTCCTAATGAGCGAAATGTAATTTTATCGAACACCTTGTTCTCCATGGTTTCAACTTTCATATTTGTTTATGACATATAACCACTTTTGAGGGCCCTTGGTCCTCTATTAGATTTTTTACTAGATACATCCATGCTAGACCGCAGTTGTATATTTAATCTAGATGTTGCATATACACCTCCCTTTTACACACTTCTATACAATATTGAGAGCAAACTAATGTGAATTAACAAGTTTCAGTAGGCTCCACAACTGTTTGGCAATTGTACCACAGTGAATTATTAGGACCTAATATTTTCTGAAAAATGATCTCTATTGCTTTAAACTATATTGTGAAGACAGAATATGTGTTTTGATTAAGTTGGTTGTAACATTACAAACTTTGTTTTCATTGACAGTCCATTTAGGCCATTTGAAGAAGGGGAACCAGTCCTCAAAACGTGTCGCCCTAGAAAACGGATTTACTTTGGTTTTCTTCCCTGTACATTGATCTATGTTTTGTACAAATATTATTTGTCTATTGCTTTGAAACAATTATATATATATTTTCTACTTGAAATTTTCCTCATGTGATGAAAATATTTCTCTGTACATTGTTTACTGCATTTGAATTCTGTGTACATTTCACAGTACTTGGCTTTATGCCAAGACCTGGTAGTGTGCAGGGGACAGGAGGATTCCCATGTTGAATCTTCTTTTCTTCTCATTTTTGTGTAGGGATTTTTGTCACAGGATCCCAGTTCCTCCCCCGCACCTTAAAACTTTAGTGAGTTTATTCTACTTGAATCAATTATCTAAATAGCCCAATCATTAATATAGTTGTGCACCACTGTTTCTAACCATCGTCCCTTACTTGTTATCACTTGTAAGGATATACTCACATATACGTGTTCAACTGAAGTCCTCCATCACAGGGTTCCAACAACGGCCTGCACTCTCTCTGGCACTGCACCCCGCTTCAAGGAGCAGACAGAAATTCTGTAAAAACGGCTCCTTCAAATTTCTGGGATCAACGCCTCTGGGACTTGTCACTGTAGGTGGGTGCAGCCCCTCGCAAGAAACGGTCTGGAAGCCACCATCAGTGTGGGGTTGCTGGGATCACATCGGGGTCACCAAATGAATGCACGCCCCTGCACACTAACATCAGAAAAAATACAGCTTGCTAGGGAAAAAGGCCGAAGACACTCTTGCAAGGATAACAAGCATTTATTTCTACAAAATCAGTAAAGAACTGTCGCCGAACATACTTAGTTAGGTCGACATGTGCAGTACATAATAAGCACAAACAACATCACTGATGATGTAATCATATAATCATATATAGTATAATTCTACAATATGGATTAGAGGAGCCTCATAGGTGTAGGGCCTGCTTCATTGAGCTAAAACATGGTTTTGGACCCTCCTGAGTGAAATACATTACATAGAACAGAGTATTTGACCCATGCTTGTTCTCAGCGGCGGGGCTCCCACACTCTTGTTTAGCATGCTAGAGGAGACTTCCTAGGCTGTCAATCTTGGTCACAGAAAAGATGTAGATGAGAGATGGAATAGAACAACTTGGGTAAGTATTGTTGTGGGCCCATGTAGATATCTGAAATCTTTTGAACAGCTTAAAATTGTACAACTCATACTTTTTTTCTGAGGTTCAACCAGAAGTCAGTATCATTGATGAAATGGATGATGCCATCATTCTTTAATGAGGTCTGTGATCAGGATCTGGATCTGACCTCCTGAAGTCTTGCCAGTGATTTTTGATATTCTCCAAGCTGCAAGTAATGCAGTCCACCACATTAATATTGTGTGGATGTGTTAGGCAGAATCGTATGCATTACCCTTTGGGAACACTACACACAATTAAGACTACACATGTAAGTACAATGTCACATCTGGTACAAGCCTGTACTACACAGTAAAGTGGTAGCGATGACTGAGCAGCCAGACTTATCTCAAGAGTAAAGTGAGCAGTATCAGAAGTTACACAAAGGACAGCAATGACTATGGTTCAAGCAAACACTGATTCAAGGTTTCTGTGGAAAAGAATATACATTTATTTACACCCTCAGTTATGAAACAGTTCACTAATATAAAGCAGCAGAAAATCACAATCGTAATACATTACACCCCACCCAATCAATTCTGGACAAGTTAAACTCAAAATGAATTGTGAGCAAAATGGCACTCCAGCAATTTAAAAAGGGAGGGAAAGACAAGGTTATTCAAAATCAAGCAGCACCAGCAAGTAAGTAGGCAGGGCAATCTAGAAAAGGCTCAGTACAACTAAGATTCAAATCAATAGGCCTGGGCCAATGTTAATGGTTCAGAGTCTTTGCAGAGAATCACACAGTTCAGAGTAGTTTGCGGTTAAGTCTTGCATTCTGGAATACAGTGCGCCCGTGTTTAACATCTTTCTCTCACCACAATAGAATTAATACAAAACAACGAAACTCGAGATGCGGCAAGACACTACAAAATGGCGCTCTGCAATTGCAAACACTTTGGACCAGACTCAAATTACCAAATGTCCCTAGCGGTCACTAAGTTAACATCATCGTTTTAGTAGAAAGTGAAAACGCTCAAGCGTCCTCATCCGTGACGAAGAAATTAATGAGAAAGTCTCCGACAGGAACGAACAGCAGTCTGTTCAAGGAAAACAAGTAAGCCGGCAGTACCATACATAGTGCTAATTACACGGCCAGTTATCCTTAAACAGTCTAGTCCAAGAGTTTTGAGATTATTACAATCCGCACTTTCTGTTACTATTTACAGAACGGCAAGGTGGATTATATTTAAAGAAAAGTGTGGACAATACTATCATTATCATGTAGATGAAAATGGTAAAGGATTCTCCGTGTCACATGAAAATCTCCACTCTCAATCCACGAGCATATGCGAACATGGTGAGCATATTGTGATGCTTTTTAAAGAAAACCGTGGAGTGGGACCCAGCGCTTTTGTAGAGCGACTTGGTCCCACTCGCGGTTCTTGTACACATAAAACACATGGGCCCTCATTACGACCCTGGCGGAATCCGCGGTGCTAAATGCACCGCGGAGCATGGCGGAAAGCCGCCGATAGCGCCATGGGGGTTGGCGGATTTACCACCCCATGCCGACCTTGGCGGAGCGGTAAATCCCCAATCCCCATTTTACCCTTCCCCATTCCCATTCTTGCCCCATAGGGTATAATGGGAGTGGGGAAGGAGTTAATTACGCCGCCGTAAAGTACGGCGGCGTAATTAACAACGAGGTCCCTTAGCGCCATGGTTTTCTCCGCCCGGTAAAACCAGACGGAGAAAACCTCCATGGCGCTAAGGGAACTCGTAGTACGGCGGACGGGTCCGCCGCGATTAGCGCTGGCGGAAACCCACTCCGCCAGGGTCCTAATGAGGCCCATGATTAGTTTTTGAAAAATTCTTTTGCATTTCTCTATTAGGCATCAGTGTCTAACACCTAGAAGATTTCACCAGCCTAGTTGATCCTATATATCTCGGTTCAGTTACCATTGGCACTTTAAGAACACATGTCAGTTGTGTTTTCGTTTGATTATTTCACAACCTTTTATAAAACTTAAATAGACACACTTTAATTAAATTAAATATAAGTTCTATATTTTTATCTTTATTTCAACTTACAGGAAAAGTAAAGCTTGAAAATTGTACCTGAAGAAGGGCTAGTCCCGAAACGCGTTTTGTGAAAATTGTAATCTCATGTGTGGTGATTAAGGAAAAACCAATGTTATAAATTTGTTTGTCTATAATGACTGCATATTGCTGAAACCATTGTCTTGTGGAACGCACAAGTTATTCATTTATATGTTGGAATTTGTACCTGTGAAACAAACCATCTTGAAAAAATAGTTGTCTTGAAGTAAAGCAACTTAAATCAAATTGAACAGTATATTTTCTTTAAACATTTATATAATATTTACTGATGTTCATCAGATAAAATTGTGCCCTGTGTTTGCCCACCAAGTTAACGGTGGACCTTTTCTCTAGTTTGCGGTTAAGTCTTTGCCAAGAGTTCGAAACGAAGTTGGTCGGAAGACAAGTTATTTAAAAGACTAGAGAAGGACAAGCCCTCGGATTAGCGAAAGATTTAAAACACTTTCACAGTGGTCGGACAGAACGAACAACCGGATTTGAACAGTACCTTAGAAGAAGAAGAGTTATAGCTGAGACAGAAGTTCCTGGCAGGTCCTGCAGGCTCACGGTTTCTGAAGCGACTGTCGGACTGACAAGAAGGAGGAAGACTGGAGGGTCCTGCACTGCCCAGGGAAGAAACCAGCAGCAGAGAATAGTGATGAATAAAAGATGCACTCCTTAAAACCTAAACAGGATCCGGTCCTCCTGGCTATCTGATTCACTGCAGCGAAGCACAGCAAATTTGACCAGGAGAGGGAGGCCTTGCTTGGGGTCTGGCGAACTGGTTGGTCCCACCAGCTCAAGGGGAGAAGATTCCTTGCAGATCTTCCATGTTGTTGAAGTTTTAGGCAATTCGGACCCGCAGCAGGGCTTCACCGGGAGGTTCAACCGTCCTGACAGTACAGTCACCTAGCCAAGCAAACAAGAGTGCGACTTGGATCTCCAAGGAGACCCTGTGCAGGGGGCCTAAAACCCCTCCCTCACATCCTGTCCCCCCAACACTAAGGCACCTAAGGAGGGCTTCTGTGCAGAAGCCCGCCAAAGGACGGCGAACAAAGGAACCAAACCTAGTTTGGCATGCAGAGTAAAACACGAGAAAGATCTTTATAAAAAGAAATGGTGAGAAAATAAACCCAGCCGGAACCAAATAAAATTAGAAGGGGTCCAGCGGATTAAAGTTTGAGGCTACCACCATAGCCTCTAACAGCTCCAAGGCTATTTCCATAGTCCGCGGTAGGGAAAATATGGTAGATACCACTGCCACCAGCCAAATCTTAGAGAAAGGGGAACAAAATAATGTTCCATGAGAAACAGACAAACAGGTATAACTATTAACCCTTCCAGTACTCTATGGAAGATAGTTTGTACTGGGTTTGTTAATTTAAAAAGACTAGTAAAGTCAATGGAAACTTTACATGTTCTGGGAGACAGTAGTCCGTCCCAGAAAATGGGGTTTTAAGTCTAAAAGACAACCCTTTGTCACTGCACTAAAGGTGCTGTTTGACACACAGTAAAAAGATGATGACTATGGAGTAGTTGAGACTCCACAGTCTATGAACACATAAATGTAAAACACACAGCAAAACACATGTAAGAGGAGGGAAAAAAGGCTCAAACTCTTACCAGGTGAAAAAATAATTCCTAGAAATCCAGCAAAGCTGCTGAGGGACTCAGTAGGTACGGGACATAAACCATTCTGGAGAATTCTCCCTAACAGGATGTACTCTCCATCTTCTACAAAATGCAAGTTAATATCCTGAATTCCTTGAGACCACTGGACAATAACATAACAATGGAGTCCACCTGTGCATTGACCGTATTTACCAGTAATGCTCCGCGTGGTCAAACCGATGGTGTTCTGCGTGCTGGGGCAGGGTGTCTGGTCTGGCATCAATTCAGCCACAGTATTGTGCTTCATAGATGGTGAGTGGGTCTTGCAGGAGCTATGAGTGCATAACAGGGCAGAACCCAAGAAGTAGAATTAAATGAGTAGCAGCAAACAGGGCAGCTGGGTGGCAGGATGTTGTGTAAGTGGCGCTGGGCAGTCAAAATCTCGAAAAAATAATCTCGAATAACAATAAGGTCGAAAAAAAAGACCGAGAAAAAAAAAGTTGTTTTTTTTTTTTTAATGATATATTTATTTTGGGGTCCGGGATTAAAAAAAAATGGTTACAAAAAAAAAGAAAAAAAAAGGGGGGTTGGGGGGGGAACCCCCCCATTTCGAATAAAAAACGTCATAAAAAAATAATTCGACCTTTTTTTTTCGGCCTTTTTGTTTCGAGATTTATTTTTTCGAGATTTTAAAATTTGGTATTATGACCATAAACCGTAAGTGGCTGGTGAGAGAGTGGGTATGATACACAGCAGACCAGTGGAAACATAAGGGGTGCTGAAATGTGGGGCTTTGTGGGTGCATCTGCAAGTCCTTTCAGAACATCCCCAAGCTCGGTTGCAGAATTATTGGCATGTGTACAGACCTGGGCATTGTTTGTTTTCTTCAAAGATGCAGAAGCGGAAATGCAGGCAACATGTGTACCTTTGCAGATTAGCTGTACTTTGTCATCTCCCATGCAACTGTACACTTAATAAGTCAGCTCCACATGCAAAGGCAACATACTGCAAAACCTGCAATTCCATCAGACAAGGCCTCTCGCGACAGGATGAGGAAGAGCTAGGGCTATTGCTAGCAGATTTCTGGCATCTCTCAAAATCAGGGCCACAGTGGAAACGTGTTTTGATGCAGAACCGAGGGTCTTGTTGCATGAAAGAAGTTGATCTAATAATGTTATGTCAAATTGTGCACTAACAAAAAGTAGTCGCTAATGCACCTTTTTTAGTGAAACATCTTTCCAAAAAAGTGGATACAAAATATATGCTGCTACACTTTGCTTATGCCTCAAGATCGCATTATCTTTGGGCAGACCCCACACTAATGAATGTAGAGTTAAAATGTGCATGTGCTGTGTGTGGTCTGGCTCACACAGCAATTACTTTCAGTTCCTGGTAGTCAGGAACCATCTGAAACAGCCATGTAACTAACAATCTGCATGTGCTTCATGTTGTCTGATGTTGAATGCAAATGATGTGTCTTCCCTGCTGTCTGGAGTAGAGGAACCAAAGCCACTAGGCAGAGCGGAAGCGATCACGTGGCAGGCACAATGTTGAGTGGCAATATGGATACTCTGCTTTAGGTTTTCAATGCAGTCGGAAAGATCTAAAAGCATTGAAGTGTGCTGATATTATCCCCATATCATGATTCAATGACAGGACACACAAGATTGAACGTAAACGAAAGGCGACTGCAGTGTGCAAGCAGAAAGCCCGTTGGCTTTACAAGCTCAGCATGTCTCAATTAATAAAGGATAACTTCTGATGCCTTAATTGATCAAGAATGACATTTTGTTGCTGATGACAAGGTCAATTAGTTTTGATGTTTGCAATGAAAATGATTAGCATGTCTGAATTGCGCAGGTCGATCATTAGAATGTACATGACTCTATTGTAATAAAGAAATGTGTCTGATTCTGTGGGGGTCTCCATGTGGATGTGCACATTTCATAAGGCCAGGCTTTGAGTCTACAGTGGTCTATTTAGTGTTTTTGGTGAGTGTTCTGTGTATGTGTTTGTGCGTGTGTCTGTGTATTTGTGTTTGGGGGGCAGGCAACTGCAGGATTCTGTGTGAGTTTGTGCCGATAGTTACGCGAGAAGCCGACTAGGGAGAGTGGATCAACCTAGAACATTGGCCCTAGCCCTAACCAGTCTACTGAGGCAAACATATAATGCTGGACCATTGTGGAATTTTGCATCAAACTATGCCATGGTAGCACTGAAGGATAGTGCAGGGAATCTATGATCCCGGATCACTCATTCTAGCTGTACCCAGAGCATTATATGTGAACAACTCCAGGACAATGCATTTAAAATATACTTCTTGAACACTCACACTCTGACACTGCATCCAAACTATTGATGTGCGGGCAACAAAACACACACCACTTTCAATTGACGCAAGGAGGAAAGGCTGTTGCTATCAATACTGGAAACAATAAACAACTGCTGTACTCCACAACACACATCTGGAGCAGCTACAACCCATGCATTTATACGAAACCAAAGATCACCACCACTGTTTTCACCTGGAACCCTAGCAAGAGAGCAGCAGCATCTCTTACTTTAATCTGTACCACAACAAGATAGCAGCACCACCCCTTGCTGTACTTTGGACCCAACCAGCGAGCCAAGACATCCATACTATACTCTTCCCGCTAACTTGGAAAGTCCCAGGAGAACTGCTATACCGAGCTTCTAATCTACAGTGAAGTAACAGCCTTACTACACTTACTACACATTGCACCAAACCAGCGAGCAGAAACATCCTTACTATATACCCACATCAGAGTGCAGCAGCGGCTACTACAATATGCACCAAGCTAGAAGACCAAAAACACACCCTCTGCTATACTCTGCATCCTGAGAAAATAGCAGCAGCACACTCTGTTATGCTCTGCAATGCAAGAGTAGAACTAAAAGCATAACTCAAAATGGACATCAGCCGGAAGACACCCCCTGATGTACCCTGTCTAATAAAATGACGGTGCGAGTTGAGAGGAATTCGATCATCCGCACGGTGGGTGTGTGCTTGCCAGGGCTTTTTTTTTAATTTACAAATATATTGAATGATGGTAGATGAACCTCTGAAAAATATGTGGGGCAAATCCACACACATTTTTCTATGCTCACAGCATGACATACACATAGACCCATGTACTCTGGGTGGACACAGCCTACAGGCACAGTTGCCCCTAATTTAGTTGGAAAGTGAACGCCATGAGAACATTAAGGCATCTCAGAAGGGGAGGGCAAAAACATCCTCCTGCCATGGCCAGACTAAACATGTCATATCTCACAGAAGGAGATGGTCTTTGTGGCATCGTTGGTCCCAGTCACGGATTACAGCCATTGTATCTCCCAAGATGGCGGCACCGGCAGATTGTAGCATTCCAGCCGTGCAGTGAATACTTGCAACCATGGCTCCACCCACTCAGCAAGGATCCGGTTATCTATCGGCGTGCACAATGCTTGAGTGCGTTGCTACTCCTATCAGCCAGCGCTTCGTAAATTCGCCCCTAGGCTTTGTCTCCTTGCTACATTTCTCTTTGTGTTATACTAAATACCCTCACTGTTCCTGCATTATAGAAGTTTTCCAATCGTATACTGTGGATAGTTGCTCTGCCTCGTAACCCCTGCTCCCTTCGAGCTCAAGGATGGCTCAGAACTGATTCTTCACTTGCCACCGGTGATAGCTTTCAGCAAGACTGGCTGGAACGCTTTGTGTCTACGTATTCAGTCCAGTCTCTTTTTACATTTCCCGACTGTGTATCCTGGAAGCAATTCCCACTTGCTTCATGATTGGAACCTGATTATCAGGTATCTTTTCTTACTTTCATTTCTGCTCTGACGCTTCAGTTAGGACAGCCTATTCCAATCACGTTTCCTCCCTTTCTATTCCTTATCACAGCAGATTCTAGAATTCTCACCACGGTATTCACATGTCTTTACTTCTCTATCGAATTCTGTCTCTCAGGTATTGGAAAACACTTTCTCCCAATAGATTGAATAAAATTACTATCTTTAGGAACTCAAGAATAATAAACCTTTATTTCTGCAATATCGATATTTCAGACGGAAATCGTACTCTCGCAATCCTGAACATTCTAATGCACATTTCAGCTTCTAAAGGGTAATTATTTCTTAAACAGCTAATCCTGATTATTCTACTCCTTTTTCAGCTCTCAAATTTACTATCCTATAATCTCTTCTTTTCTTATTTCCTTGTTGTATTTGCATTTAGTCACCTGAAACTGCACCAGAAACTCGCTCCATCCTGTGCAACACAGAAAACATACATCTACAGAGGCAGTCAGGGTTTTTTACCCGAGAGGGTTTCCCTGGAGAGCTCATTCCCTCCTGATTTAAATAGATTGTGAGAGAGGAAGAGGATCCCCAGGGGGCTACTCATATTCAGCACATTTGAGCTACTGGACCAGGTCAGTGAGTGCATGTTTAGTGGGATCTTATTATTCCTGGAAATTCTAATGAAATGCAACATGTATTACAAATAAACTATCAAAAGATCCATGGATCTGTCCCTTCCTTTTGTTTACGTACTGCAGATGATGCCAGCAATTAACATAATTAACATTCGAATAGAGTATAGTTCAAACAGGCCCACATGGGGTCTGGCTGCAGAGTTGAACAAAAGAGACAGAAAACCACAACAACCTTTCATGTGGACTGTGTCAAACTGAAGCCAGCTCCCGCTTCTCAGTATCAAGGACAGTGATCTGTTATGTCTGAGGCTACGTGTTTACAGTAGGCAACCCCTGCAGGGGGACCCATTTCAGAAGGTATGAGTATGTGGATTGATGGAGACAGAAAGTTTATTCTCGCCGCAGCTTCAAAGGAGACCTGCTGCTTTAATCAGGAACCACAGACAGCTCCATTAACTAGAGAGACCCTTTGATCCTCAACAAACAGGAAGAAGGGTGAGACTTTGTATTACATGTTCTCCCCCTTTTACCTTTTCTGTTGCAAATCACTCTGGTTATGACCTCGTGCTTACAGTAGATTGTTGGTGGGGACCCAGGATTGGTTCAGTCATGTAGGCTTAGACTATACCAATCACTGTTGCCCGGTTGGCTTTAAAAGAGGGCAGATCATCTGAAGACTTCACAAGGAGTAACAAGAAGAACTCATTTGGACCGTGGCTGAAGGTACAGCTTCCGTCAGTGAAGGAAGGTGAGGATTTCCAAAGAGGGAAACAAGATCCATCCCCTAAACATCTTGCAGTTTGAACATGCAGTAATATCGCTTCCATTTCTTTGCACTTTGTCTTTTGAAGTTTCAGTAGTGAATTGGGGGATTCACGTCCCTGGCATGAATTTACATGCATGGGTTGTGCATGTGGTTGTGTGGCACCTCCACAGTAGACATTGAAATGCTGGATCATTGGAGATGTGTGATGTCAGCAATGTGATTAGGGGCTTTGCAATGGGGGGTTCATAGTGAAGGTGGTTGCCATCAGCACCTCAAAGTAAAATCAACTAAACTTGTTCACTGAATCTCAAGGATTTTGTTGCACTGAACCTGTTCACTTTAACTGTCCCTTAACTAAAGTGTTTTCATTGAATATCAAGACATGTGTTATGCTGTGTCTTCCACCATCTGTAATTCAAAATGTATTCTTCTGATATCATAACTGATGTCATATATTGTGTTATTTAATGTGTGTTCTTAAGCTACACAACATGTGTTTTTTTCCCTATTGGGCCACTCTCCATGGACTGCGGTCAACATATGGCCCTTGTACCCTGATGTGCCACTACGCTTAAGAGAGACTAGTATAAGGAAGAAGACAAGAGGATTAGTTGAGGAAGTGAAGACGTGATATGTAAGAGCTGCTGTGATGAGGATGAGGAATTATGAAAAGGAAGAGTTATAGAGACTGTGATGAAAAAGAGACACTGTGAAAGTAATGATGGCTGGCATCCGAATATTATCAATCATATAAACATTAAATGCAATACACCCCATTAAGATACAAACTTATAAGCATACCAATCCAAATTAAAACTGTTTTTTCTGGGGTTTTCACACTGTGACTGCGCCACACTTGTTATGAGATATTGATATTACATTTTTGAAAAAATTAACCAGATTTAAGTACAGATTTAAATCACAATTTCTCCCGTGGGAGAGCTCTTTTTATTTGACACGTGTTTTGGCTTGTACTGAGCCTTTTTCAAAACAGGGCAAAGTGCAGAGGCCCCTTCGCTCACGTCGGCTTGGCAATTTGGAAAGGGGTCTTTGCAGGTGGGATTCGAACCCAGGGATTCAAGCAAGTGACCACTATTTCTTACATCCATGCATTTGGAACGCCTATGTGATGTGATGCAATGACATCCATGCATTTGGAACGCCTAATTGATATGATGCAATGACTATGAGATATGCCCTGGTTTTTACTAACTTCTATTATGCTCTTCTCTTTCTTTCCTCACTCCTGCTGCGTTGACACAACCTAGTGGTTCCAACTTACCACTCTTCCACCCTTTCCCATGCCATCATCCCCCTTAAATATTAGATGTGTCTGTGCTAACAACCTGACAATTGTCTATGTATTACTTTGTCTGTTCTCAGTGTTCTTATTCCAGCCCCTCTAATGGCCTTTCCCATTCGCACATTCTATTCCTATAGCCCCTCTTCATTCTATCATATCCATAAAAATATCTCTAATCTTCGCTATCTCCCTTGTTCAGATCTTCCCCCTTCTGTTAACCATACTTTGTGAAATGTGCACTCTCTTTGTAACAAGACCCACACGGTCTTAGACACTTTTTTCCATCTTAACTTACACTTCCTCTGCATTACTGAAACCTTCTCAACACTGTCACAACTGCTACGCTTTCTACTCGATATTGTACCTTCCTACATACCACATGCCCCTCCGGTCACGGAAGAGGGTTTGGTGTTTTCTTTCACTCGTCTTTTTCTATCTTCCTTCTACTTCTCTTCTTGCATTTCCATCATTTGAGCACCACTTTTCCATCTTTCCTAAGCCCCATTCTCTGGCCTTTATCTTGATATGTCACCCCTTGAAATGTCCCTGATGCTCTTCTTCAGGTTCTCCTTTCTTTTTCCTCCCATAATCCTCCTTGGTGATTGTAATCTTCAGTTTTCTTCTGCTCACTCTTCTGTTCTTTTGCTTTCTATTCTCAACTCTTATCACCTATCACCTATTTCTGCCCCCCTTCTCACTCCTCTGAGTCACATCTTGACCTTATCTTCGCCTCCTCTTTATCTACCTATTCTGTCTCTGACATTCCTATGAATTCCTTGGACTATAATCTCCTCTCTTTTTCAAATATTCCCTCTCCTTATCCTCCGCCTGCTTCTTCTCCACCCTTCCCTCCTCGCACATAGTATTGTCATGATCTTCGTTCCTTTAATACTTCATCCTTCATCTCTTCCTATACACCCCTTATTCAATCTCATTCTGTCTTTACGTCTCTCTCTGCTGATGATGCCACCTCCTCTTTTTCCCTTACTTTATCTTTTCCGCTCGATTCACTTCATCCTACTTCATCCTACTCTCCTACTCGCAAACCTCATCGTCTTAGCTCCAGACTCTGCGATGCACCCTTTATTGTGCTGAGTGCCCTTGGACCACGTACCAGTCTGAATCTGATTATTCTCTTAGGTCATCTATTCACTCCTCTTTTGATGACATTCTACTTTCTGCCAAGCAATCCAACTACTATGAGCTCCTCAATTCCTACTCATCGCACTCCCGCTGCCTTTTACAGTAACATGGACCTACACCGCGTTTCTGCAGTTTTGGGGGGCATAGGCCAGACAATTAGTTTGGCAAATTTCATGATGCTCCATCCTACTTATCAAAAAAGTATTAGACAAAGTATGTTCTCATTTCCTATGGAAGATAGGGTTCACCTTAGCTATAAGGTGACTTGTGTCGCCCTACTACCCATAAAATGCAGGGGAGCTATGACAATAATAAATAAATAGATATTGACTGTAATTATTATTTCCGAAAGTTGTTAGTCTCCTATAACATCATTCCTTATTTGAAGAAAGTCTCCTGTTCTTGGTGACTCTCTAAACAGCAGTCCGCATTGACCTTTTGTTATCCACTTTGTTTTGAGAATCACAGCCTTTCAAGAATGTGCTATTAAATGAGCTATTAAATGAGCTTCATGTGTCTTATGTTTGCAGCTGGACTTCTTAGATAGTTCAAGCATGTGCTATTGCTCCTAAGGAGAACCCAGGGACGTTGTTTAGGGGTTCAGTTGCGACCCCTGAGCTCTCTCTTGCTACCCCTGTGGTCTCTCTTGCTACCCCTAAAAAAAAGAAAAGCTCCTGGGCTGTGGTTAATGCAAGCTCCTGGGCTGTGGGCAGCACCATGTAGCTCTTTGCTTCTGGAATGGGTGGCTTTCTTGTTCAGGCCTCTTAAAAAAAAAACTAAAAAAAAATTGGGTTACACAAGTCTAACACTTTCACCAGAGACCCTCAATAGAAAGAATAGGAATCCTAAATCTGTCTTTCTGGAATTCTATACAATATCTGCAAGACTCATTAAACGTTTATTTCAGGCACACTTCAGGGTGTGAGTCATTTCATTTCTTAACCACCTCAACTCAGCCTTTCATCCTTCTGAGGTCGATACATGAGTACCAACACAGTTTGGGTGATATTTTATGTATATTTCTTCTATATAAAGAAATTAAGCGTAAGTGCTATATGATAACACATCATTATCATTTGGCCATGGATGTCTGCTTGCATGCACAGTAATTTGGTAATGTGAGCCTATACACACTGATCTTAACGATACATATGGCAATCCATTCTTGTATGAAATGTATATCACAGTATAGTGATATTGTAACCATGTCTTTCGTAGTGTACTTAGGAACATTGCTATGTGATGCCACTTCCTGTTTTATCAAGGGTTGAAAGGTTGTGTTCCATCGCTTCCCACGATATCAGTTTGGGGTGGGGTGGGGTCCAATGACATCACTTTCTGTGATGTCATCAGAGGTTAATGGTCATGTGATGTGACATCCGCTACCCCTGGCATTTTGGTGAAATGATGTCCCTGGGAGAACCCTTAGGAGATCAGAAGCCTTGGCACTATTAAGCTAGTGTATCACTAAACACATATGTCAGCTCAGAAGAGTGAATGATGAGATATAGTAGATTACAGAAGGGATTGGCCGACGTATGCTTTGCGAGTTATGTATTAGAAAGTGACTTGTTTCCAGGCGCTAACATAGCAGCAGGCAAATATAGAGAAGGAGATTGTCTAAAATGTATGGTAAATAATAATTTGTCGATGAGAAGGGCACTGGCATGGGAGAGGTGGGCGCTCAGTACTGAAGAGTGATCGCCAGGTGGGTCATTGCCTAGTAAAGTGGAGCTCCGCTTCATTTTGCAGCTATAGTGAGATCTAGGAGGGTGCCACCTTGGCTTTGCTTTTTGGCTTTCCTCTTCCTGGGAGGCACTTGGTTAGACTCCTGCATGAGAATTTCATGAATCTAAGCTAAAAAAAAACAATACCAAAAACAACCTTGAGTTACTTGTTTGCATTTTGAAACTCGAGCTTTTGGGATTGTCTTCATTTAATGTATGCGGCAGACCACACCCGCAACCCCTGAAGCTCATAATGCTGAACTAGGGCAGCGGGGGACATCCCTGCAACCTTCGCTCACCTAGTTCGTTATTTTGGGCTCCAACTTGTTCTGCTATGCCCAGTGCGCAAACATGCTGATTCAGCATTCTTTCAATGTTCTTTTCGGCCATTACTAATTTCATGCTGGCCTTAAACCAAAGGATTCCAGTGGAGTGCGCCTACCATCGGCAGCTGACAATGAGTGGGTGGATTCCCTTGGAATCCATCTTAGAACCCTGTCTGCAAACTGTATTTGCCGGCAGCGTTTCATGGATCCCAAAGCGGAGAGTAAACGTTAAGAAACAAGGTGCCTTCATTTGGTATTTACTTTATCACTCTGACATGGCAGCGTTTAATATTGTTTGCACAGGACCAGCATCATGTATGTTCAAGGGTTGTAGGTCCCCGGCATGCAATTACCATTTACTTTAAAATGACCCCCTTGTCAAACAGGTGGAGTTTGCTGTAGACGCAGAAACCTGTGAGGTTGGGTGTGTTCTGCAGGGCAGAGCATGGAAGTTCCATTGGAGAGGAAAACTTAAGTCATTTTCTCTACCTCCCTGTATCTTACATTGTGTAATTTGCTGACAGTTAAAGTTAGTTGCAGGAGTTATACGGGAGCAACTCTCTCAAGGAATTTCATGTGACCTCACTACTCGAAGCGTAGAGGTTTTTGCTTCTAATCATAAGCCTTAAGTGCGTTAAACAGGAACCCGCTCCTAGACGCTCTGGGCCCGATTCGTGGAATTTTTAGTGCGGTGCAAAGTTACTTTGCACTGCCAACAAAAATCCTGATTTGCAGAGCGGTGCAAAGTGTATTTTTGCACTGCAAAGGTACTCTTTGCACCGCAAATTAGGCTCATTTAGCCCAGTGCAAAGAGTACTTTTGCAGTGCTAAGTGACTTTGCTAAAAATTCCATGAATTAGGCCCTAACAGTTTGATAGAACTCTGTGACATGAACAAGACATTCCAGAACCTGACCCCAGACTAACTGGAGAAGCTAAGCACCCAAAGCCCATCACCCACATACGTGCTATATTATCAATTCCATCCGGGAGACATCAGTCTTGTCCTGGTTTTATCTTTGTATTCTGTGACTTATAGTCCTGTGTTTACACTGTGGAAATTCAGAACTACAAGTCTCAAAAATACAAAGTTCACAACAAGACTGGACCAGCATCTCCTGAATGGAATGGGTAATGTTCGGATGTATGCCCCGAAACACTCTACATCCAGCAGTAGGTTTTCAATCTGTGTTCCTAAATCAAAGCTCTGAAAAACCGTAAATCCATACTGCCATATTTGCGAGAATCGATAATAGTATCCGACCCAACTTGTAGTGGCCAACTCATCCCGGCCATTTGGCCGCATTTATTTCACCGCATTTTTAGGGGAATGCAGGTTTAGGGTATATTTGTTCTATTTCTAAATTATGTTGCTGGTTGGGGAAGGAGTGGTTGGTGTAAAATATGGACAGGGGGGTCGTGTCCTCCACATAGAATGCCAGGAAACGGCAGCAAGGAGTTGGCCACATGCCAGATGTAGCAGATCCTAGATGGGCAGCCTACCATTCAAGAAACCTATGAGATATGAAGAATTCAAGGACACCTAGGAATGTTAACTCCTAAGAAAGAAAGCTTTCAACGGCTAACCCCTAAGAAAGGACGCCTTGGATGCCTAGGACCGCTAACTCCTAAGAAAGGATGCCTAGGACCGCTAGCTCCTAAGAAAGGATGCCTAGGACTGCTAACTCCTAACAAAGGACACCTAGGACCGCTAACTCCGAACAAAGGACACCTCGGATGCCTAGGAACGCTAACTTCTAAGAAAGGAGGTCTAGGACCGCTAACTCCTAAGAAAGGATGCCTAGGAGCGCTAACTCCTAACAAAGGATGCCTAGGACGGCTAATACCGAACAAAGGACAACTAGGATGCCTAGGAACGCTAACTTCTAAGAAAGAACGTCTAGGACCGCTAACTCCTAACAAAGGATGCCTAGGATGCCTAAGAACGCTAACTCCTAAGAAAGGATGGCTAGGACTGCTAACTCCTAAGAAAGGACACCTAGGACCACTAACTCCTAAGAAAGGACACCTAGGACCACTAACTCCTAAGAAAGGCCCTACGAGATCAAGGTGACCCACGTGTTCTCAATGTATCTCCCATACTAACACATATCATCTCTTCATAGCTATCTGTACATATGTGATCTTTACCCAGTATACCCCAACCTTTGCTTCCTAACCGTGATTTGATTGCAGATGGAGTGAACACGTTACATTTACCCACATGTATGAACATTGTTGCATGTTTGCATGTTTGCTTGTTTTCTTGTAATATCAAAATAAATCTCAAGAGCATGAAAGAGCCAAACCTAGGGCTATACCAGAAATTAAAATATATAGGTCTGTTACCCAGGACGGATATACTCCATTTTAGGCTATGGGGATGGGTGATAGGTTCACCTCATGTATATCACTCTACCTAATGTGGGTGTGATGGAGCAGCACTACCTTACACGCGTGTCTATCCATGACTTGAGTGTACCCTGCATGTACACTACAGCAAAGGTATTTTGTAGAGCACATACCATGAAATCAGAGCGGTTGCCTCTTCTCAAAGTGTATGTATACCTCACATTACAACTTACTGTATATGAAGCCATACCCCCTACCCAGCACCCTGTGAGGAAGAGCAATACAGAATTGACACGTGCCCCGAACACGAACAAAAACAATAAACTCCACCGTACTAGAAGACAAAGTTCAATTATTTAGAAACTTAGAATATTGTGTGTATCTTTTTTGATATTACAGTGTCGAGTAATGTGGGCCATCTTAAATTCTGAAAGCAATCAAGACGATTGTATCATGTGAACCGTATAAATGTATTCTATTTCAGAAAAATTTCAAAATGATATTTGACTTTATAAAAAAACACAAAAACGTTGTTTTACATAAGAAAACATGTATTAGAAAAAAAACACAAAAACACATGTTGGTCCTAAACACATCTCAGTTTTTTATTTCTCATTTATATTGAACGTAAACACTACTTTTTTTGTTCCTTTCTCTCCTCTCCTCTCCATTTTTTTCTCTATCTTTTCATCTCCTGTGTCGTTTTCATTATTTGAAATTAAGCGCAATGCTAATAATAGTCTGTTTCACCAGGTAGAATGTATTGACTGGTCTCAATATCTAAATAAAAATATATGAAAAATGGCAAAACAATATATTACATAGGTCGCACAATGTCCAATCAGCAAAACAAACATACCATTAATTTACCTGGGAAGGGCTGGGAAGGGCTTATTTTCTGTTGCAGCAGGAAACTCTGCACATAGTTGAAACCCATTACATATTTAAAAATGCACACTAATCAATCACAATTGATGTGACGTCCAACCAAGAGTCAAAATATTCTTTGATTTTCAAAGGGCCTTGTCTGCAAACCTCTTCTGGTGGGCACAGAAGGGGGTTCCCCTCAAAATTACAAGAACACCGACTATGCCCCCAGTCCAGTTTAACCAGGTTGCCAAACCTCATAGGAAGTCTCCTCAGCCGGTTGTTCCCCAGCCACAACGTCCGCATGTTCCTCAGCCTGCAGAACCCTTCTGGGAGATTCTCCAGGCAGTTGAACAGAAGCAGAAGAGTCTCCAGTTTCTTCAAATTTGTGATGCTAGCCGGGACAGCCTCAATCTCATTATCACTCGCATCCAAGAAAGTCAAGTTTTTAAGCTCACACACCTGAGCAGGTAGGAACTGGAAGTTGTTGTTGGCAAGATGGAGGCTTCGTAAATGTTGAAGCCTGGCAAGTTCAGGGGGCAAGCAGGTCAGACAGTTGTTGCTCAGTGTAAGCCTCTGCAGATTCGTCAAGTGGCCAATCTCAGCAGGGATATCGTTCAGGTCGTTGGAGTCCATGTGGAGGACGGTCAAACGCCTTAACTGACCAATTTCTTTTGGCACGTGATCCATCCGAAATGCAAGGCAGCTTTCCCTCTGCGGGCTCATCTCGAGAGCTGTTAGCGCTTCCAGTTCAAACACTTCCGGAGGCAAGGAACTAAGCTGCTTCCCTTCAATTGTCACTTTTTTCTTCTTCCCCGAGAGTGGACTGTGTTCAGACGCATATTTCCAACGTGGCTTCATGGCACGGCAAAAGACCCGGAGCAAAGACACTGGGCGCTGTTTATCCCAGGATTCGATCCAATGGTGTCCTTTGCTTGTTTTAAATTCCGTCCATTTTCCTGTACCCACCTCACAGCTTCAGTGTTGCTCTTTTCTGTAGCTAAATGCGTCACTTCTTTTTTTCCGTGCTAATATATCTTTCATTTGAATCGATTGCTTAGTAACCGCTGCCATGTGAATAGCAGTTCACGGCATAGTTCCACCTTCTGTATCAACAAAGGAGGCTGTCATGTGTTTTACTTTTAAGCTTAATTGTTCCGTGTGCAATGTTTGTTTATTAGTCGCGCTTGCAACACTTGTGCATAGGCGCCATGATACATGTCATATCGTATCATTAAGCTGAACAGGTGCCTCCTTTTTCTTAACCTCCCCCACTTAATGTGGTTTAACAAGCAAGCAGGCGATGCATTTTCGGTTTACTGTAGACAGTCTTGTTATGCAGTTGTATTTTGCTGTGAATGCTTCTTTCTGACAAACATAACATCACTGCCTTCAGTGCAGAGACCAACCACCGGCAGGCGCTCTGGCTACTGAAGGCTTTCAGGCAATCGATATTATCGAGCGTGAGTTTTCATGATTACACAGAAACAATTTGGGGATTTTTACAAGCTTTCCGGTATCTGTCCGGTCATTCCTTCCCGTATACCCTGAAACTGACCCTGCCATCTGTGCTGCCTCATATGTTGCCTGGTATTACCGGGATATTACGGGCGTCGGAAACGGTGCTCAATTCCCATTCTATGGAGTTCCATAGGACTCCATGACATGGGATTGCTGGAATGACAGGCAATGGTAGAAGCAGTGCAAGCGATTATGGAATTTCTATGCCGGTAAGGGCCTGCTCTACCGGCAATTCAGGCCTGCCAGTAGATCAGAGCTCCTGCTCGGGTCTCCCCTGCCTGGTAAAAATGTTGGTTTACTGGAGATTTTTTCAGCATTATTACCGTACCGTGGACCTCGTAATGAGGCCCATTGTTATGATTAAGAAGGTGAGAAAAGGGCGAAGAATTGTTGGTGCACTGGAGAAAAGGAGAGAGGTATAGCGGAGAGTCAGAAGGTTGAAACTCTGAAGTGAGATGCAACAAATAAAGCACTCAGATTTCATGTCTGCAGTGGAGTGCAATTAAACAAATGCTGCATTGTGATGAGCTACTTGCATACACCAATGCTTCAGATGGCATCGAAATTAAGGGGGGTCAAAAAGGGGGACATTATATAACTTCATGGGTCCGGAAAAAAAAACAAAGCATGATGTAATTTGTTAAGAGCATCAGGCTTGAGATGCATTGCCAGGTTCCAGGCCACGTCAATCATAAAGTCAATAGAAAGTAAAGACACTGCAGTGTCAGGTAAACGATTGATGGATAGGGATGACTGGGTCAGGAATGACTCTCCAAGGACTAGCGTTTTGATGTCTGTTTTGAACTGCAGGTTCTTTTGGGACTGGCCTTATTACAGGTACAGCAATGCATGTAAAAACAGTGGGAAAGTGGTGGTCATTTTGTTACAGCCACTATACTACAGAATTACCGCACAGCTGTACTACACCGTACTATGAGTAAGAAGCAAGATTTACCACCACCAAATGGTTGGAGATAAATCATCACCCGTACCTCCAGAAATTGGTGGGTTTACCATACAGTAATTCTGCCAGTGATAAATCCAACAGAAATCCTCATGGAGTCCTATGGACTCCAAAAATGGGAAATTATAACCACTTGCAATCCTGTGGTAACTCCACAGGACCCAGTTGCAGTAACGGTAATCAAGTTTGGCATTCATTTGATGGATGTATTGCTGCATTTCCCCCAAACTTGTAATGATGCCCTTAGCACCTTGTGTGTTTTTCAGGCTCTCTGCCTGTTAGGCACGATTGTATGCAGTGCCCTGTGGGAGACTGCACCAGCCATGTCCTCTCAGTAATAGTTAACCCAACCTTTGGTACAAGCACGTACTATACAAGTTGGTAGAGTGACTGAGCAGCCAGGCTTATCTCAAGAGCGGTCAATGTGAGCAGTAGGGTTATTACACAGAGATTCACAGTGACAAGTATCCACATAACAATTACACTGAAGGTTTCTTGATTAAAAAATTATATATTAATGTAACATTCAGTTGAATAAGCCTACTTTAGAAGGGAGCAAATATATTTAACACAATAATATACTTCAAAACTACACACACTTGGTTTCAATAAATCAGAAGATACCCTTTTGGGATGGCACACAGACACTTCCTACACCCTGAGGTGACTTAAATAACTAGGACACTGTGGACATTGATATATCACTGGTACATTTAGAGCAATACTGAGGTTTAGTTTCAAAAGGAAAAGAGGAGGGAAGGGAACAATGGTTAGCACATATTCTTATACAGGTAAATACCTTTTGAACCCTCCAATGCAAAGTAAATTAACCCTTTCCTGGGGGAAAGGTATAGCACAAAGTTAGAGGTAATAAGCGTATTTCAGGGAGCCAGGACAGTCAATGTTAAGCTCTACTCTAGGGGAACTGAAGCCCTTCTGGTAGGTAAGTACAAGTCTAGATGCATGTGGGGGCTAAATAAATCCCTAATTGTGGCTTTGAATGCGCTCTTGCAGGACATAAGTAATGATTTGGAAAAAATGAATTGCGCCATTTAATGCTAAATCAGAAATGTTGGAACTTTTTTTTTCTTTTAATGAACTCTGCAATTTGATTTGATTTATATAATTATACTCTGTGACGAATTTAATGGACAGTCTAATGTGATGTATTATGCAATTTGGATTTTCAATGGATTATATATTTTATATGTATTTTATATATGTATTTTATATGATGTTTTTCTACTTGTTGTGTAAGGTTTTTTGTAAGCTAAATACGCAACAATAAAAAAAAGTCTTGCACAAAGTTTTAGAAAATGAAATCACTATAGAGCCACAAGCTGGGAGGCTTGTGTGGGGCAAAGCTGCAAGAAACTCTGCAAAGCAACCAAGACAAGTCTCAACTGAGAGCTAGCAAGGCTACACAACAAGAGGTAAGCAACCCCTTAGTTTTACAGTACCTTTGGTTTGAAGAAAACTGGTTGAAGCTGGCTCCTGTTCCTGTGTAGGTCTGCAGATCCAGTTGTTCCTGGGCCTCAGTCGTGGACACAAGTGGGAGGACCTCAGGGTACTCCTGCACTATGAATGGAAGGTCAAACTTCAGATTAGCGGCACTTCACGGTTTCAGCTCCTCACGGCTCTCGCAATCAGCGCCACTGCGATTCTCGGATACCTCTATGGACTTTCCTCACATCTGGGGTCCAGCACTCTGTTGAAGTGGCTCATGCTTGGTCAGTCCTGCTTCATGGGAGTCCGGAGCATCTTCCTGTAGCGCGGGTCTGACTTAAAAAGTATGCACTCGATCTGGTGTTCCTCTGCCTTGCTAATCTGTACCTGTAGCAGCATTGGAAGTACAGCTAGCTCTGAGAGGTTGTCCAGACAACTACGCTTTGGGGTTGATTGGTCCCACCAACTCAAGGGGAAAACTAGTCCATTGCAGGGCTTATCTAGTCGAGTTGAATTCATGGCTTCAGCAATGCAGCAGGGTTTCACCGGGCAAACCAACGGTCCAGCAGTTGCAGCAAGCATCTCTTCCAAGTTCTTCTTAGGATTCCTTCGTCCAGTGGTCAACTCTGCCTTCCAAGCCAAAAGCCTCACCTTTTATGCAGGTTTCTCCCATTCATTTGCAGCCTAGCTGTCAATCACACAGCCGGGTGTAACCAAGCGGATTAAGTACAGGGAGTTTCGGGCACCTCCCTCACTTACTGCCCCTGCCAGACACGCTGGAGCCAGAGGCAGGCTTTACTAGTGAATCCCGTCAAAAACAAAATCAACAAAGGGACCACACCTGGTTTGTTGCGCAGAGTAAATCTTAAGAAGGACCTTTCCAACATGAAATGGTAGACTGGAGCCATTTTGACAAAATGGGCACCCCGGGTGCTTTACTGCAGCTACAATTGCAGCACACGGTAGAAACACACAATGGTAGGAAAAAGTGAACCACTGCCACCAACTATTAATTGTAGAAAGGGTAACATAAAAATATGACATGATAAACTAGACAAAGTAACATCTCCAACACCCTACTGTAAGATGGGTCTAGAACGTTACAAAATGTAAGTGAAGTCAATTTCACTTCACTACTCTTGAAAACAGTAGTTTCACCAAGAGAAGGTAGTTAAACCTTTGAGAAATCTGGAAGACTTCCCTGTGTCCCTGCACTGAAGGTGCTGTGTGACACAATGTAAAGTTAATGCCTATGGCGTTTGTCAGACTCCAAAGTCAAAAAGAACCACAGAATCCAAATCACAGAAAAATACACGTGAGATTGGGGAAAGGTTCTCACTCTCTCCAGGTTAGAAATTAAAAGTCCTAAAATCCATCAAAAAAGAGCTGCTGGTCTCTAAGGTAGAAGGGAATTCACACATTTCTGAGAATTCTCCCTAACAGTGCCAACAAGTGTGAATTTGTTTCCTCATTATTTTATAGGTGCATTTTGAGTGGGATCGGTTTATTTTCTGTTGAAGAACGTAACTCGCATGAAGGACTGTAGCATTAGATCATGGTGCCATAACTTGGGGTAATGCAAATAATCTTGAGATCTTCCCTTTTAATAATTTACTTGGATTTCTCCATTAACAACAAAAATAGACATGCAATCATAAACACAATAAGGAACATCAGTATAAAGCAATTATATTGAAAAATGGTATATAAAATATAACTATTATAATATTACAATTGAAGTACCCTTACTGGTTCATGAATTATCCCAAATTCATTAATAAAACATTTAAATCAAATTATTCCTGTGCATTAAATTGCATGCGCAATACAACCTGATCAGTTTTTATATACTTGGCTAGAATATATAAACATATTGGAAATTGCAATTTATTAGAAAGCACATAACTACGTTACATGAACTAATTCTGTTTCTAAGAAAGAAAGGTCTTAACCATTGCATTTGTCCATGTCAATAACATGGGGCAAACCAAATGAAAGTACAAATCCTCATCATGCCACAGGTGACAGGTACACTTGGGAGAACCATGCGTTCAGCTTAATCGTTTATCAAGAGGGAGTTGTTTCAATCGAACCAATGACAACATCCTCCTACTGGCGGGTGAATTAAACCTACAAATCTCCCTGCGTTGGGGTGTGTGCATCTTCAAATCTGCATGTGATGCCCTAGAAGGTAAGGACTGGACATTCCGCATATCTGATTCTCTTGCCATTCTGTTAACCAAAGCTTTAACAGCTCATTTACATGGTTTAGTGAGCCTCAGATTGTAACATCCCTGTCAGCTCTGCACATATCATGCCAGAATCCATTCCCACCTTTGTACCATATGTCTTTATCTTTGCTTGCAAAAACCTCCATCCCTAGAAATCTGGCTGATGTGTTAGGGTTAGCTGAGAAGCCCAGTTTCAGTTTAATTAAAATAAATGAAACATCTCCACCACGCTAAAGACTCTATATCCTTTATCCCCAGATCATTAAATATAGCAATACTTGGTGTAACAGGTGGAAGATCCAGCACCTTAAATTTTAAACTTCCAGACATTTATCAAGTATATACAAAATGCAAAAAATAAAATCTTAGAAGTCCTTTCAGTCTCAGCGCAGACCTCTCTGCTAAAGGTTTTATAGGTCTGGGCGACACACCATTCCTAGCGAACAAAAGCCCAGGATAGAAGTAAGCAATGAATACTTTGATAATTTCCCTATTCAAAGGCCACATATGTGATTTCCCTTGTTCTACAAAACACAGTATTTTTGTTTTAGTTGCATTGATTTTTAACTTATGCTTTTCAAGGTATTTATTAGCATACCAAAACCCTTGTTCGTGCCCTTCTGTGGTTACATCTAGAATAACTGTGTCATCCACGCACAAAAGTGCGCTATTGTCTGTATGCTTCAGCGTTTGAGGGAATACTTTGCTTCCAGTTCTAGTGTGATCAAAATCCTATGAAAACAGAATAAATAACAGCGGAGCTAGAGGACAACCCTGCTCAATCTCCATATTGGTTGAAATTGAATATCTCACTGAAGCCACTCTTTCTGCATAACCCATTTGGAGTACTTCTAGCAGCCTCTGTGGCATTCTGATGTCATTCAACATACTCAACAAGATTTTCCTATCAATTGAATCAAGTGCTTGTTCTATATCGAGGAATGCTGCAAAAAGTCATATCCCGTTGACCTTGCAGTATTTCTAGATAATAGGAATCAGAGTGAAACAGCGTTCCTCCATGCTAAACCCAAATCTGAGGCCTGTTGGAATAGAGTTCAGAATACTAGTGCAATGGGCCCACTTCTTTAGTGTGCTAGTACAGTATCTTACTTGAGATGTCCAATACAGAAATAGGCCCATGACGAAGGGGATCATACTCAGATCCCTTTTTGACCAATGGAACTATTGAAATGCACCGTCAAGATGCCTGCACCCTACTGAGCTTGATGACTGTTTCAAAAAGATTACCCAAGAACGTTAGCCACCATTAAGGGAACTAGAAGAAAACGTCTGAGATAAAGCCATCAGGAGCCGCTTTTCCGCTGTGTTTAGGGTGTTTGATGGCTGTAGCGTTCTCCTCCTGAATAAATGCAATGCCACTGTGATGAATCAACTTCCAGGGCACCAGTGGTCCAGGGATGAATATCGGTTTCTAAACTGTCAATCAACCCACACCTCTAGTACACGAGAAGGGATCAGACAGATTGGGATACAAGTGAATTATAAAACCTCCTTGTCCAATTTTGGTAACGTGGACGGAACGGCAGGCTTATCTCTGCAAGGGTATGGATTGTTGGTTAGTTGCAACACAGAGAAAATACAATTATTACCCAATGACAAAAAGGACTTCCAGTCAAATTTGTATCAAAATATGTACTTTTTTATTAATACAACAGACAGTTATAGCACATTACAAAATGCAACCCACCCTGTACAGGAACGCAGAAGGCAGACAGTTTCACGAAGGAAAGGGATGCTCTCTTGATACTGACAGGAGGGTAATTGGTAAAGTAATGAGTCCTATTGTTCAAGGTTATTCCGCAAAGGGTTTTACCTGTCTCTAAGGGGCCTTTGGAGAAGGACCAGGGGAGCGGAACCACCATGTACCTGGTACTGAAGAGGTTCTTGGTGCTTGACAGCGTTGTGGTAGTTCCAGGTTGTTTTGCAGCCCTTGAGACAGAGTTAGTGGCAGGAGACAGCTGCAGGTATCAGGCGGCCAAAAGTTTGTCAAGCAGGGCTGGCTGGATGTCTGCAGGCAGCCAGCGCAGTGGCTCAGGCCCAAGAATTGAGAGTTGTGGGATCTGGAATGCTGATCTGAGCATCTCGGGAGCTTCTGGTGACTGCAGCTTGACAACAGTCAGCGGTGCAGTTAGATGCGGTTCGAGGACGTGACTGTCTCGAAAATGTCCTTAATAGATGGATGCTGGGTGATGCTTGTATGGCACTTCTCCTAGCTTCTTTGTAGGTCGAGTTTCGTCCTTCAAGGCGGACCGCCCAAAGCTGTGGAGAGTGTTTGCAGGCAACGGCTTTGTCCGTAGTTCAGATACTGTCCGGCACTTTCCCCTAGGAAGCTTGCTGGCAGAATCTAGCAGGGCATGCTGTGTGCTGGATGGGTACCAGTTCTGGAGCTGCTGGATGGGTCCTCCGAGTCCAGTATCTCCCTCTGTTCCCTGGAAGATGTTTAGGGGAGAGATCTTGCTTCCCACTTGGAACACCTGGCCTTGCTTCACTGGCGGAAGATGTAAGGTAGACTGTACCTTCAGCCCGGGTCCAAATGAGTCCTTTTTCTTACTCCTTTCGAGTCCTCAGATGATCTGTCAAGTGAGGGGTTCAGCCCTCTCTTAAAGCCAAATGGGACCCAGTGATTGGTACAGGCTAAGCCCACCTTAATGAACCAATCCTGGGCCCCCACCAACAATCTTCTGTTATGCATGAGGTCAGAACCAGAGTGCTCTGCAGCAGGACAGATATGGGGTGACAACACACACCTAAGTCCCACCATTCTTCCTGTCAGTTGTAGATCCAAGTGTCTCTCTGGTTAACTGACTTTTGATTAAAGCGCAGGTCTCCCTAGAAGTTTGTGATGGGAGCAGACTTCCTGTCTCCCCTAAATCACATCCTTCGTCCCTCTGAAAGGGGTCCGCTCTGCAGGGACACCTGCGGTAGATGCTGGACGCAAGCAGGCCATTCACTACCTTTAATTCAGTAGAATGGCAATTTTGGAATAAAGACATCTAAATTACAGTCAGAATGTTTATGTTGACAATTAGGCTATAGAAAAAAGTGTGATTCTAAACGACCTTGCAGAGATGGAATTAGGTGACAGTGAGGAAATTAGTTGTTCCCGCATATTTCGTTCCCATGTATTTGTGTTCCAATTCAATGATTCTGGTTTATACCTAACAGCCTAAATCAAAGCCTTGCATCAAATGCCATTTGGATTGTACTACTCTTCTTTCCATGATGACATTGTTCCTACTACCAACCTTATTTTTTGACTGATACTCAAATAGTTAATGCAGCAGAATATATGCTTTGCAATGTCTAAGTAAGGGCTCTCTGTTTGATGGATGTTAGTCTCTGAATCAATCATAACCACTGCCATTGTTCTGGCCAGCCTTCAGTACCATTGTTTGCAAATCCACCCTGGCCCTGCCAATAATGAGCAGCCATACCCAAACTGCTAGACAGGCCGAAAAAGGACATGGCCTAGCAATTGCGATTGAACTGTGATGGTTGGTGGCAGAACAAAGACTAATGGCTTTTGCGCTTCTGTAATGACACAGACTTACTGAAGAATTATGGAATGGAAGACTGCCCAGAGAAATGATAGCAGCCATGTTTAACTCAAATCCCTGCTTGGAATACCTTTATGATGTTACTACACACTTCTCTCCAGAATTACCTTTTTCTTACTAGCAACATTATTCTTTAATTTCTAGACAAGTATTTAAAGCAGCAGGATATATATATTTTGAATATCATTTCTCTGGTCCTCAGGCCTTTATGCGCCCAGTGCATAACTCTGTGACCAAGCCTCATCACCTGTCATTTATTGTTTCATACAGTTAAGCATGACAGGAACAGTTATACTCCCACACAATCAACATAATTAAAATAAGAGAAATCAACTTGATAGGTTTGTAGAAATAGCTACCTGGTAACTGAGAGTTTGAACAGTGCAGTTAAATATCCTTGCTAGATAGTTGGGTGCAGCCTGCTGGTGCAAGTGTACTACTTCTCTTGGATGTTTAAATGACCCTCCATCTCCCTGGTCATTTGTGCTTTCATGGCTGTGGTGTGTAACACATTGTCAAAGGAAAGCAGACAGAGCCTGGCCAGACTCCATGAGTGCAGTGCTAAGCGATCTGAAGTTGTTATTGAATGTTCAGAGCTAACTCCCCCAGCTTGCAACCCCTCCTACCCCCCCTCAACCCTGGATTCCAGGGGTGCTTAATACTACTGACAAGATCCCCTTGCAAGGGTGGGCCAGCGGGTGGCCTTGAGAGAGTCTGGCACCCCTGGACACCAGCTGGAGCCGGGACAGGGTGAGTGATTAAAACACCATTCACACCTTGAGGTCCGGATTAGCTGTGGATGAAGGCCTGAGCCATCCCTCTCTGGATTTGAATGGGGGTCCTGCTGGCCCCATATAGATGTCTGGATAATGCTCTTAACCCACTTTGTTTTATAGAAGGCAACCTATTTCCCATAAACTACCCCATGATTCGTTTTCCTGAAATGAAGGAATTAACATACAGGAGCAAGCTGGGAGACCATGCAGCAGGTGCAAACAACTCTCTACACTCTGTAATGTCCTGCACCTTTGGGGAATGTTGCTGGAGGTCAGGATTGAATCCACTACGGGTCAATTGCCACAAATGGCCGCCATTTTAAAGGGGAACCTGGAAGCAGGAGTTTTAATCTGCAGGAAAGTCTTCAGAACAGGATTGTGTTTTTTCTCACGTCCCTTTTAAAAGCTGTGCCTACAGTTGCCGCAGGGTCCCTCGAACGGGATTACTATATTGCCACAAGCAGAGGTGCACTATTGCCGCCATTCTAGACTAATGAACACCAACCATGACCCTATTACAAAAGGGGGGCATGGAGTGCCACATTTACGCGTCACATGCTTAAGATAGGGGTACTATGCATGCCATGCCCATGTTAGCATCTCTCATTTACACTGGCTTGTTTATGATTGGGGTGACGTGTTCCCTTGATACAATCTATTCTGCCCATAATTATGTATATAATCTGTGCTCCCAGTTACCATTCCCCTTCTTTCTTCCTGTGCTTGGAATTGTCCACCTTCAGATGTTCTAGACCTCTGTATCCATCCACATTCTAACATACGAAACACTGATAATATAACCATTTTCGGGAGTCCAACTTGGACCATCATTCAGTTTGGATAAGTTGTAATTTTGTGTATTTATTCATTTGTATTTATTTAAAACAAGCATGTTAAACCGGTCACATCTGTGTACGATGCCCTTCAAAAGAGGGGTGGTTTACAAAGGACATGTTATAATGGGGCTAGGGGTAACGAGTGGTCGAGAAAAAGGACCCGGAAGTGGCAAATGGAGACATCGTACATCGACCATACACGACTGAGGACATTATTTATCACTATATTCCCAAGTACAGTCTAGGGCAATGATTATTGGGGTGGGTATTGACATAGGCGACCCTGACATGGAAGGTGTTTGCCATTCTTTTGATGATGAATTGCCA
Source organism: Ambystoma mexicanum (assembly GCF_040938575.1). Taxonomy (NCBI): domain Eukaryota; kingdom Metazoa; phylum Chordata; class Amphibia; order Caudata; family Ambystomatidae; genus Ambystoma; species Ambystoma mexicanum. The sequence continues at coordinate 1,181,108,541 of NC_090933.1, forward strand.
GTGTGAAAAGCCATTTTCTGAAGCACAGCCGGCGAGGATTTGCTCCAGCACGAGTGACCTTACCAGACACACCGCTGCCTCCGCCCAGCGTGCCCGCTCTCGTAAACATAATGGCCCAGAGAGCTGCCAGCAGTCTCAGGGATTATCATAAGGGAAGCCATGAATAATGGAACATCTCCCAGGGTAAGAAGGACGAGAAATGGCGCCAAAGAACACAAGGCTCCATTTGTTCCACTTGATAAGAATCAAATATGTCACATGTGATGCATCCTGCAGAGTTTTGCTTACCTTGTGTCAATATGAGATAGCATTCACTGAAATCGAGGTAGATTAAGGGCCTTCAAAAACCTGGCAGGACTTTTAATCATTAACCACACAAACATTTCAATTGAGCATGCACTGGCCGTGCATTCACAGCAAGTTAAACATCAACACAAACTCAATTGAAAAGATCAAACTAAACACAAAGAGCTGAGCACTGATACTGAACAAATGCTCAAATAACCTGCGATTTGTATAGCAGCGGACTCGTTGAATATGTAAATGATGGTTCTATGTTCTTTCACCCCCAGTTATGCTGTCAATGTGTTTTTTGACAAAATGTTTTTAACGAAACAAATAGGGCCTCATTACGAGGCTTGCGCTCCCGTAATGAAGGGTGCCGGTACGGGACCGGCACCCTTCATTACGGGATGTGCAATTAGGAGGTTCCCTTTGTGGGATCCTGTAAGGATGCCTGGTAAAACCAGCCGTCCTTAGCGGGTCCTGCGAGGTGGGGTTGGGAGCTAATAATAGGCCGTTATTAACGGCGCCGTTATTAGCTCCCTCCCCATTCCCATTGAGCACTATGGGGGCTCAAATGGGAATAGGAATGGGTTCCTGCAAGGAGGAATTACCGGGTCCTCCAACGTCGGAATGACCCGGTAAGTCCTCATTGCAGGAACCCGGTCTGGAGGCAGCCATGGCACTAATAGCACCATGGCTACCTCCATACTCGTAATGAAGCTCATAGATTTTTTTGTTTTGTATTTGGGGGGCTTTCCTACAATCCCCCCTTCACTATTATATACTCCCTATTCCCCAGACCCCATACCCCTTATATCCCCTTACCCAGACCCCTTTTATTTTTAGATGAGTTTTTTCATTGAAACATTTTCAGCAAAAAACATCAAAAAATATACTGGCGATGCAACAACAGTTGTCTGTACATGATAGAGCAAGTGTAGTTGAGGATTCATTGAGTATTCACAAAGAATGAGCACACACACATTGATCACTGGTTCACTTACCCAGTTGATGAATTGTTACCCAGATGATGGTTTGGTAATTATTTAAATATTTAAGATGTTTTCTATTTATATTTAATATGCAGTTGAGCATTAGTTGAGTAGTTAAAAATACTTTAGCAAGTTGAGAATAACCAACAGGGAAAACTATCAGCCCAGTTACAAGTGTGCGCAACCGGAAAACATGTTACTTCCCTCTCCTGTTAAACATATTCTCCATCCCCAGAATTATGCACTGGGCTGATCTTCCCAAATCTAAGCAAAAAGTCTATCCCTTCGCTGTCTTCTCTTGCAGAGTTGTATCAGTCACTGGGTAATCAAGTTTCATAGCTTTCAGGAGCAGAGTTGGATAGAGAACTTACAAGATAACCCAGTATTACTTTGAAGAAAGCAAAGTCTACACTGAGGTATTTGTTAAATTTACATTATATAGGAAAGGTACATCCACACAGAAGCAGGAAAGTAATGTGAATATAGAATCTTGAGTCTTATATTGGAGTGTTTTTAATTTCTTCTGCCATCAGGCATATGCAACCACTACTTCCAACATCAACCAGGGCCTTCAAATACATGTATCAAGGGGTGCCAAAGGGATACCCCTTGCTGTATCTGAACTAAAACAGGTTGGTCTCTAACATGAAATAACAGGGAGAGACATAGGATCTGAAGGCTGAGCCTGGACACTGGTCTAGATGCTGTGTGCTCCCTCGCTGGTGAGTATAGGGCCAATGTTAAAGATGGGAACAACGTAATAGATATGGTCTTACATTTGAAATGACTCAGAGGCCTCCAGAAGGTGGGCCAAATGGAGAGCAACAAGTGGTACAGTATCTTCACCAACTGCCAACTGCGGAAATCAGTTATGATGGTCAAAGGTCAGCAGTGGAGGATAACAGGTTGCCGGTGGCATGGATGGCACAGCTGTCGGATGATCATCAAGCAAGCAGGATAGCTGTGGCCCCACTAAAGAGGATTCTGCTGCTGGGATTACAGTGCAGAAATTGAGGTAGAAGAAGTACTCCTCAAAGTACCAATAATTCTTCGTATTGCTTTAGTTGTTTCTGCAGGGGCTTTAGCACCTCTGTTCACTCTCACTCTATTTCCATATGCCCAAAATTGTTTGTGACTGGCAGGCAGGAAAGTGTGCAGATAGGGGTAGCATTTATAAGTATATTGTTTTCTAACACTTCATTTTCTGCTCACTCAGAATTGTTGTCTTACATGTGATGCCCTGTGGAGATAGATAAAAGTTTAATCTGCCTGATAAATCAGCAGGCTTCAGATTGAAGTGGGCACAGTAATTTTATACTTTTATTCAGGCCCAAAAAAGCCTCTTCCAGGCAGGTTAATAATGCAGTTACCGACAGGTACTGGGGTTGAGGGAGTGCCATGAAGTGCTAGCCCAAAAGTCTTCTTTTTTGTTGTGATGGTATTAAGAGAGCACTTTTTTAATTGAACCACCTTGCTTAGGTTATTTGCAGATGCAGAATGTCCAGAACACTTGGCCAACGTCCGAACAAGGGAATTCCTGACGAAGCTTTGTAACAATATATTGGCAGACCACCCTTAACATGGGGAGCCCCCCACAATTAAGATAACCCAAAGCACACAATTGTGTTTGTTCAGCTATCAATGTCTTTGAACCCATACATATATGTGTATATCCCTCCCCCTGGCCCAACAATGTGTTAAGACCCAGGCATGGTTAAAGAAAGAACAGATATTTATTTAAAGTAGAGGTTCAATGAATATTTGCACCAACCAATCACACATGCCACCTTCTCTGTATCACAAAACCTAGCTTCAATACAAATCACACTTTTTCCTTTTTGTCTCAGATACATAGAATTTAGGCCAAATAAACAGGTAAAAACTCTTGTCCCACGAACCCCTTTGATGTTAAAATTAAATAATATCTTGGAACATTACTAAATCCTGAGCATTAAAATTGCTTGACAAGGTTTAGATTTAAAACAACAGCCACCTAAAGCAAATTGCACTTGCAGTGCTTTGTATAATAGTTTCCCGGCGCACTTAAAAAGGCAAGTAGTTTTGAAATCACACAGACTTGTGAGAATACTTTTGATTGGTAGAGCCCTCCTTTCTACTTCACCCCAAAGCAATACAAAATCTGCTTTTATCAGGGTCACTTACTCACTCTACGGAGAGAGTGTGCATTTTTTAAGTTAGAAATTGCACTTGGTTTCATTTAACCCAGCACTTCTCTATCAAGCACCAAAAACCCAAGCTTCAGTTATATTAAGCAGCCCTCTGTGTGAATGCAAGGTCTGAGGGGCGTGGGGGGGGTGACAGTTGGGAATTTAGTTTTTCAACACAAGTTTTTTTTTTATAGAAGTCTGGGGTTGACATGAAAGATAGATGTATCCAATTATTTTAAATTACTATAACCTAACTTCCCCCTAGGAAAGAGGGCTGAGGTTTTGAACTCCCCAACCTCCCGCTGCGTCAATCGATATGGGTTAATTAAATTCATATTCAGTAAAATATTCTAAGGGTCTACACAGTTTTTCCCACACCCACTAGTAAGGGTAAAGCAAGCAGACGCCCCTCACACTGATGTTCATCTGAATCAAGCTACTTACTCTCAGTTTTTGCCACTCAGGAAAAGACACCAGCATTTCAGGACCCTCTCCTGGAGAAGCACAGCAATCTGGTAAGGGACTTCAGTCAAAGATACCCACCAGCAAGCATCTCTCTGTTCCTTCTCTCCTGGGATATATCCTAGCTTCTTTTGTCTTTCCCAATTTCTGTCTTCACAGGCAAAGTTAATCCTGCAGCAATTTATAGGCCTTCCACACAGATCATATTTAGGCAGTTGTCTCAGGATTCAGCCAGATGGTATTTAGGCAAGTCTCCTTGAAGATGTTTAAGCAGCTTTCCTAGGTGTTTTTTAGGCAGGTTTCTTTTCTATCTGGCTGGTTGCATCCACTTTTTAACCCTGAAGTCCCACCCTTGAAATATTGAGATCAGCAGTTGTTAACGTATTAGCAATGCATTTTCATTGGACCTTTATAGTATTGTCCTCCTCCCAGGTTTAATCCCCCTATACGAACAGGCCCTTGCAGCTCTATGATTGAAGTGATCTAAAAGATAGATACATCCACCTGTATGACCTTCTTTTCACATGTAATTTTGCACTGTACCGATTTACACGAAAATTATAATAGTTAGGAATGTGACATTTTCTACCCCGATATCTAATAAGGCATCAGCTCCCCAACCTTCATATTCAGAACATTTTCAGGGAAGATAGAAACACTTTTTAGAAAGTTACAAGGTTTCCAAAAATCAAACATAAATACAAATGGCATCAAATAATGGGCTCTTCATCAGCTTTAAAATGACATGGAAATGTTACTTATCATTGCTGAGAAAATGACCAATTATGATAGTAATGATAGTCCATTTAAACTAATGGGAATCTTCCAGATGTATGCAGATCTTTACTTACATTTCAAAATTGTCCGAAGTTCGAATTTTCATTTCCACTCACACTACAAGCTCTGGGCATCTGCCTCATCAGTGCTGTCCAGTGTTGATTTTAGCCTGCAATAAACCCATTACCCTTTCTTCTTCCCCAGCTAATGGTAAATATATGGCTTCTCCCAAAGACCAGGCCTCATAACAGTTCTTGATCACTGCCAGACTGTTCTGCTCAGCAACTGACTCTTTCTCAGGAATTGAAACCTGCAGTCGTGCCTCTAGCAATAGCCGCTTATATTAGTGAAGGTTACATTTTCCTTGCGCCCATAGGGCCTGTATTTTTCAAATGAAGCCTTTTATTTATTTTAGTAAATTGCATCTCACCATCACTGTTCAATGCCCTTCTCAAAATATGTTCATTTTGGCAAGAGAACACTTATTGCCATGTTTTTACTTCCATCTGCAAAATGGACCTGCAAGACCCTTTTGAATCAGTGTATTTCCTCTTTCACACATCATTTTTTTAATGTGGCCAACTGCAATTGAAATGATGCTGCTCAGTTTGTAATTCACAATGTGCATTTTCAATTCCTTTCTGCAGTCTGGTTTTACTTGTCAACATACTCCTTGTTTCATACTGCAGAAAAGTGTATAGTAACTATGTGCACTTGTGCATAGCATCTGTTTAGAAAGTCATTGTTGTGCCTGCAATAGTTGTTTGTTATATACAAGAATGTAGTTTCATAAGAAGTTCTTGAAAGAGGTATTCCTGATTCCTGAGAATGTTAATGTGTGCTTTTAATCCTTCGTAGCATATCTTGTTTAAAACAGCAACTCTCAGTCTTTTGCAAGGCTGCATATGCATAGGTTACAGTCATTTTTACAAAAAACATTAATGTTTGATTCACATTAACAGTGTCATACAAATTAAAACAAGGGTAGCTGTCATCACCTGTCTAGTACAATCAAGTTTGTAAATACATACCAAAGGACAGGATTCAGGGAAAAAGGAGGGAAGATAAACAGACTTGTTACTTTTGTCATAAGTGCCAAAATCATAAGGCATTCAGTGCATGTGGTAGTCTCCATGCATTATCAAATTCTAATTGTGATGTCTTGCAGACAGGCTGGTGCCCTAAAACCTCAAATATAGCGTGCACAGTGGATAGTTACTGTAAAGGCTTGTCTGATATAGCATGTTGCTTGCAGGACTTACACTGTTGCTGATATGGTGCAATAACAGGGGTGATTTGTGCATTCACAATCCATAGTTGGTGGTTTTATTGTGCATAAGGTATTATCTGCTAAGTGAGGGTTAATCAATGTCCCAATTTTTCTTTGTACCCCATTGCAAGTGTTTTGATTGTATACATATAGAGAGAAGGCTCACCTAATGTAGTCGATTGTAGTACCTAAAAACGAGCAGATGAATTGGCATTTTTAGAGAATTCATAGTCTACTGATTATAAAGGTATTCTAAGTTAAATAACGTTGCTGGTTGTTTGTTATTAACAAACAAGCCAACACCTTATTTAGCAGCAACAAGTAATGTATGTAAAAGCCACCCATACCTTAGTAGATGGGCTAGAATTTCCTCTTCTAATACTCCAAGGATTAGTTCTCAGTTGCCAAGTTCTAGCATTGTGACCCTCATAGGTTTCAAGTCCTGTAATTATGTATGTCACCTTAGTGAGGGCATTGGATAAGATATCCCTATTACCATTATGTAAGACTTAAACATGAGCTGGCTACCAAGGCAATAGAATACACATTTCGAGAACTCCAACCTGTTCTAATGATCAAGGAATTTTAGAAATTCACACTTAGCAACAATGCTTTCTTGTCTAATGGCTCATGCTATCTCCAGACCAAGGGGATTGCAATGGGGACAACATTTGCTCCAACTTGGCCAATTTGTTCATGGCTCATTATGAGGACAAACATGTATTACACAACAATTAATTTGTTAAAAACATTGTTATGTGGAAACAATACATAGATGATGTTGTGATTGTAAGTAATGGGGCGCAAGACAGTTTTGGAGAATACGCACAATTTTTCTGAACACAAATGAGTATGGACTTTCATTCATGGGACACTGTGATGCAGATAAACTAAACCTTTTGGACTTACACATTTATATCAGAGACAACTGAATTGAAACACCCAAATACCGTAAGAAGACAGAAGTTAACTCGACATTACATGCTAACAATTGCCATAGAATATCAACAGTCACCAACATTCCCACAGTGAATTCTATCCCCTGCACTGTAGTGATGAGGATGTGGACCCCTGGCCTTGCCAGCTCTCACTATTACCTGGAAGTGCACCATCGTCCCTGAAGCATCCAGGCCTGCCTGCCTGCCTTCACTGTACTAAATACTTCATGCGGTAGGAGGGTTTTTGGATAAAAAGAGAATTACAAAATAAATCTCAATTACTGAACAAAATAACTTTCTCTATTTTTAAATGCCCTTTTAAGCACGCCGACCACTGTGTTGCTTTTAATGTGCATCTACCTGTGCCTGGGGCAGTGTGCACTGTTTGCTGGGGGAGATTTTCCATCTATGTGCCCTTTGTTCCTGGCACCACGTGACAATTCCAAAATGGCCACCGCCTTCTTCATTCATTGAGAATGCCCGTAGGAGCTCCTTATCACTGCCTCCTCTCATGCTGATAGGCTGCCTTTTTTCTTCATTTAGCCTATCGGGGAACTGGCAGGCTTTAGCCAGTGCCCTCTTCAAAGGTCCACTTCTGAGGCCCTGTCTGCCACTGTCTGGATCTCTCCGGGAGTTGGGGCCCCCACTTTGCCATTCCCCTAATCATGCACTGTTTTTTCTGGGCTATCTGATCACCCCTTTAGCAATTCACTTAAGTGTTGTTCTTATTGTATGCTACTTACAACATCCTCTGGACTTCGAACCTCTACTGACAATCTCCATTAACTATCCTCTGAATATTTGTTCTTCTCACTGTTGTTCAAAACACAAAGCCTGAACCTCCACATCTTCCTGAGCTTTTTTACCTCTATTGTTTCACCCTGTGCTATCTTGCTATATACATGTTGGCCTATAGTAGACATTTGTTTTTAGCTGTTTGCACATTTTGATTGTCCTGCTACTATTTAAATTCATGTTTTAGCTCTGCACATCTTGATTGCCCTGCTACTGTTTAAATGTGTTTTTAGCTGTGTGCACATCTTGATTGTTCTGCTACTGTTTAAAATCGTTTTAGCTGTGTGCACATCTTAATTGTCCTGCTACTGTTTGAATTCGTTAATAGCTGTGTGCACATCTTGATTGTCCTGCTACTTTTGTAAATTAATTTGTAGCTGTTGTTCACGGCCTGATTTTAATGAGATTGTACTGATAATTTCTCCCCCTCTGTACTCTGCCTCGTCTGCTACCTGTTGCCTTAACCCCCCTTTGTTCCCATTGTCGCTCTTTGTTGTTTTCCCAACAGCCCTACTCCATTTACCCCATTCCTCTGTGTGTGCACTGTATTTATCAGTCCTACACCTGCTTCGCCCCTTCCTGTGCATGTGCACTGTATTTCTGTGCATGTTACCTCCCCTCAGCTCCTAGTGTTTCTCTCCCAGCACTGTTCCCTGTCTCCCCCCCACCTGCTACTCTTCCAGATCCTCGGTTACCTGAGCCTGATTAAGTGTACCCCACTCTCTGTGGTTGATATCGGGCTCTGTATCTCTCCTATTTTTTCAAATTGCTTCTCTATCTCTTATCCTTCACCCCTTGCTAAGTCCGGCAGGAAGAAACTCAAGAAGGACATACTGTGCTCTAAAGCAGGTCTTCCAATTGCAGACACCTACGTCACTACCTCTGCCAGAGAGACTCTCACTGACATCCTCTTTTTCGATCCCTCACCCAACCAATGGATGAGCCATATGATCGCTTTTCTCTCTCCATTCTCTTCCTCACCCACCTATGGTGGCACTCGCTGGGAGCTCCTTCTTGCCCTCTCCACGTCCAGGGTCCTCATCTACCGCAATGGTACCATCATGGTACAGGGTCCTCAACCCAAGCTTAAACTCTTTGCTAGGCTCCTCCCCCACCTTATCAACCTTCCTCCTCTTTCTGCACCAGTTCCTTCGGCATCCCTGGCTCCCTTGCCTGCTGTGTCCATCTTGGCTCCCTTGCCACCACCTAACCACCCTTATACCCTCACCAAGGCCTCCTTGCCACCACCTCACACACTGACAACCCATTCAGCCTCCTCCTCTATGGAGAACCTACCACCCACTAACACTGTATCTGGTGCTCCCTTGCCCCCTGTATCCCATACCGCACTGGCTCCCTTCTCAACCACTATGGACCCAGCTCCCTTGCTAGCCTTGGTTCTTCTGACCCCTTCTACCTCTGTCTCTCATGCACTCTCATCACTTATGGTGAAGACCACTGTCCCCTGCTCCCCCCTGTAAGTGTTTCAATAATGGCAATCTGCTCTGCGTTGCCACACTTAACACCCTCTCAGCTGTCAACCACTCCTCTGACAACTGCAACCTCCTTGAACTCCTGGATCTTGATATTCTTGCCCTCACCGAAAACTGGTTGAATAATAGCTATGTCACAAATGTTGACACACTTCTCCCAGAAGGCTACAAGATACTCTCTCTGCGTAGACAAAACAGACTAGGTGGGGGAGTAGCATTGATCTTCCCTGAGTAGATCTCTGTGTCTGTCATTCCCACCCAGGCCTACTCCTCCTTTGAGTGCCTGGTCTGTAGACTTGCCCTCTCTCCTAGCACTTAACTCCTGCATGCTACCTTCTATCAGCCACCTGGACTACCCTCCCTGTTCAACACAGAATGGGCGTACCAGGTCTCCTCTGTCCTCTCCTCCTCTTCTCAACTCCCCTACTGGGTGATCTCAACATCCATCTCGACTCACTTGATTCCACAACATTTGTGACTCTCTCTCTCTCGTTCCATCTTACCCTCAAGCCCAATGCACAGAGCTGGCCGCACGTTGAATGCTCTCATCTCAACTGACATTACTGTATCCCTCTCACTACTTCTCTCTCCTGGACTGATCACGCTCTCCTCTTGTCTCACTTGAAGCTATCTTCTCCTCTTGCATTGGTAAGCCTGGCACTGTCAGTAGCTGCCTTTGCCTCCACCTCCTCTGCTCCTCCCACTCCTGTGGCTGGCTCACAGCCTGACAAAGCCCTCTCTAACTTTAATCTCTCTGTTTCCAACACTCTTGATATTCTTGCGCCTGTCATGAGGATAAACCTGAAACCTACCAAAAAGTGCAACTCTTGGTAAGATTCTGAACTGGCTGCCCTTAAATGCAAGTGCAGGGCAGCCCAACGGAAATTAGATTCCTTGGGCGTACTCTCTGACAAACTGGCCTGGTGCTTCCTCCAAAGGCAGTATAGACTCTGCATCTGCTCCAAGAAAAGAGTCTTTATTCAAGCCTGCATCTCTGTGGCATCCAATAACACAGCAAATCTTTTGAAAGTCGGCAAGGTACTAGCCAACCCTACCGCAGCCTCCTCCAATCTTGCACCCACCCAGGCCCTTTGCTTGGCCCTGGCTGCACATTTCACCTAAAAAAAGGATGTCCTATCCTCCCTCTTTTCTTTACCACCTCATGCACCGCTTGTACCACCCTTTGCCATCTCCACCCCTCCACTTTGTCTGTCTTCACTCTCCCCGGTCACACCTGAGGAGGTCACTAGACAAGTCAGATCCATGAAAGCCTGCTCCAAACTGGTGGACACCTGTCCCACCAAAAACATCAAAGACAGCACTGACTTTCTCACCCCAGCCTTGTCCAACCTCTTCAACCTCTCCTTTGCCACCAGAGTTTTCCACACTGCTCTTAAGCTCTGCCTTGTGCACCCTCTCCTCAAAAGACCTTCCGCTGACCCTTCCATTCCTGCAAGCTATCACCCGATCCATCTCATTCCTTTCCTGGGAAAACTCGTGGAGAAGCTGGCTATTTCCCAGCCTACCCTCCACACTGAATCTGGTGGCTGCTTCCATGACCACCAATCTGGCTTTAGAGCATCCAGAGGCATGGAAACGGCTCTTCTGAACACCTGGGAAGATCTGCTCTGAAATCTTGATTTTAACTCCCCCTCTGTCCTCATTCTACTCAGCCTCTCCTCTGCCTTTGATACAGTGAACCACCTTTGAGATATCCTGAGCATCAAAGATCAGGCCCTGGCATGGCTAACCTCCTTTCACTCCGACCACCCATCCCAGGTGGAACTGAGGTCTTTCCTCTCCCCTATCACTGTCTCGAAAACCGGTGTCCCCCAGAGATCTAAACTATCTCCCTGGTTTTTCAATGGCTACATGGCCCCCCATCCCTGATAATAGTCACCTTCACCTCCAACTTTCAGTGTTATGCGGATGACATGCAGCTCTCTTTCAGGCTACCCTCAGCCTCTTCCTCTTCTTCACTCATACCTGACTGTCTGTCCACAATTCAGTTGTGGTGTGCTACAAACAACCTCTTCCTCAATGCCAGTAAGACAGAGATTGTCCTCATCGGGACCCCTGCTCCCACTTTCCTTCTTTCCCTCTGTCTGGCCTCCCTCGGACCTACGCCTCCACCTACCAACGAGGCAATAAACTTGGGGGTCATCTTCAGCTCCACTCTCTCCTTCTCGTCTCACATCACATACATCTCTAAAAAGTCCCACTACCAATTCTACCTTCTCAGAGGTATTCAACCCTTTCTCATCATACCCCAGAGACTAACCATCTCCAGAGCTCTGGTCCTCTCTATGCTGGACTACTGCAACAGCATATTTCTCAACCTGCCCTCTTCTACCATCCATCCTCTTCAACTCATCCAGAACAGAATTGCAAGACGTATCCTTGGCCTCAAGCCCAGGGCTGCATCTCTCTTGTGCTGAAATCCCTTCACTGTCTCCCCGAGGCTGCATGGATTAAGTTCAAGACCCTTTGTATTGTCCACAAGGCTTTCTGGGGCCTGGGCCCTCTCTATCTGCACTGCTCCCTCCCCAAATACTAGTCTTCCCAAGCCTTCCGCTCGTCTTCCTCCAACTGTCTGTGGGTGAGCCCCTTCTCCAAGAAGAGACTTGGGTGGAGATCTTTATCCTATGATGGTGCCTCCCCCTGGAACAACCTCCCTGCCTCTGTTCATCTAGAACCGCATCGCCCTAAATTCTGGAGACTCTTCAAGACTTTCCTCTTTGCCCCTCCTTCTCACTCTCCCTCCCTTGTTAACCAACTCTTCTGCTCCCTCACTCTCTCCCCTCTACTTCTGCTCAGCTTTGCTGACTGGCTGCCTGGTGTATCTCAGAACCTCACAGGTTCCATGTTTTCCTCGCCAGTCTCCCCCACTTGCCCCCAGGCCTTGCGCCTGCCGCAGCACTACTGCACTTCGGTTATGACCCATGAGAGTGGTATCTCCCTGCACTTAATCCATGTTTTGACATGACTGGGTGCACTTGTCCCTATCATGCTCCTCCCACAGACTTCCTTATCTGTTCACCTGCATAATCTGAATGCACCATGCCTAGTAAGATTGTTTGTCTTGTCTTCCTTATATCTTTACCTCCATGCATGGGTGTTCTTTGAAACACGTGTGTATAAGTGCATAATGAATAAGCAATCTATCAATCAATCAATCAGGCCCAGAGAAATTGTAGTGAAAATAAAGAGTATGAAAAAGATGGTGAACTCCTGACCGAGAGGTTTTTGAGAAGAGGGTATTCTGTGAAAACGATAAACATGGCACAAGACAAAATCAAAAACATTAATAGATCAGATATGATAGTCTGTGCACCAAAGGTCTGTGTATCAAGAGACAAGAGCGACCGTATTAATATAGTCACACATTATTGCAAAGACTTGCGCACATTACAACAAATAATGCTGAAAAATTGGCATTTGTTATACATGGAAAAAGATCGATTACCTTACTTTGACAAAAGACCACACTTTGCATTCACCAGAGCCCCACATTAAGGAACAAACCCTGTCCGTTTTTAGATACCAGCAGAGCAGAGACTGTCTCAGACTGGCAAAGAACAACAAAGGGCTTCCACAAATGTGGATCTTGCAGTATGTGTAAATTTGCTCACAATGATAGTGACAGCTTTCGTTACAAGGATGATGTTGAGATCCACATCAATGCCTTTATCAATTGGAGAACACCATTTGTGGTGTACGTGATTATCTGCATATGTAACAAGTTGTTGATAGGAAGCACTATGAAGCATCTTCGCATACGCATGCAAATCAAACATTAATGCTTTTTGTTAAAATTACTGTAACCAATGCATATGCAGCCTTGAAAAAGATTGGGCCTCATCACGAGTTGAGCAGTAACGCTGGCGCTAATAGCGCTGGCACTATCTGACCTAACGCCAAACCCAGCGGCGCTATTTGCGCCGGATCACAGGTTTGGCGGAACTGGAAATCCCCATTCCCCATTGAGCCCATTGCGGAATGCCCCAATGGGGAAATTTCGTGTTCTTACCGCCGGAGCTAAATTTCGGCGGATTTCCCCCCAGCTAGGTGCTGGGGGGAAATCAGCTGAAGCCATGATCTGGTTGACGCTTAAATGCGGCGGTAATAGAGCTACCGCCACATTTAAGGGTTACCGCCAGACTTGTGATGAGGCCCTAAGAATCGAAACACGTGCTGGCTGTTTCAACAAAAAATACTACGAATGATTAAAAGCACAAAAGAACATTCTCAGAAATCAGGAATACTTCTTTCAAGGACTTCTTATGAAACTACATTCTTGTTTATAGCAGGCAATTATTGCAGGCACAATAATGACTTTCTAAACAGAGTCTAAGCGCAAAGTGCAAGTGGTTACTATACACGTTTTAAAGCTCCATGGTTAAAGGGTTAGCCACAGACCACTAGCCACGCAGCTGGCCTGATCGATAAACGATTTTTGTCTCAGTGCAATTGGACTCATTATACCCTGCACCCACCGTAATAGTTGTCAACTGCATAAAACCCAACATCTGCATGCACTAGGCACCTTGGTTGTGTTGATGTTTGAGGCTGGCTTTTCATTCTGCCTTTCTAGATAACATTTAGGCATAAGAAGAATATATTTCACATTAGAGGCCCGACCTGGGTTTCTGTTCATTTTGTTGGGCTGAACATATCTCACAGCTTACTAATATGTTACACATGATGACAGTACTTTGCTCCTGGGTTCCCTTGCCAGGTCTACAGCAGCAGAATAACCCAATGCAGTTCTTCCCAAGTCATCATCTCTGGTCCAAAGGATCGCTGGGATGCCACCGAGGTCTGGAATATCAGTAGGTGATGGGACAGAAATAAGATGCTCACGGAGAGCCCCTTGTTCCAGTTCTGCTGACTGGCTACTCCACAGGACTAGGAGGTAGTCTGCGAATTTAAAATAGTGGAACTCGGCAGACTTTGAAGCCATTGGTCACAGAAGTGACCAGGGAAGTACTTGTGATAATAATTATGGATCACAGCAAACATGCACATTCTTTTTCGCTACCTACAACACTTGAATGTTTGGCTGGTCCATCCATCACCTTGTGTTTGTGTCATATTTATCCATCCCACATTAGCTTCACCTTATTAAGTAGATAAACGACGTTGGGATAATCCCTGCCCCCTAACAGTTGAATTAGCCAAAGCACATGTACTTCTTACCATGTCACCAAGCCTGAGGACAAAGAAAAGAGCTCCTGTCTAGGGAGGCTACTCATGCACTTTCCATTGTTAGCTGTGCTGGGCAACCTTAAATTCATACCACCCTACTGTTTGTGTGCTCACCCCTCGAACTGTGGAAACGTTGTGGCCTTCCAAAAACCCTGTGAACGTATTATCCTAAACAAAATACACCACTGAAATAAAAGGCATCAACTTCTCACTGTCCACAAGGTCTCCCTATTACTCTGCCAACTAGTAGGACAATCTTACCTTCAAAGTCCTCCAAGACCATTCATCATACTTTGCCAACAGCTTCTGGACCCGAAATAGCTTCAAAACACATCCTACAGGCTTCAAACCAAAAATGATGGACCGTAGCCACCCGTTGAAAATTGCCAGTAAGGTTTCTGGAATGGAGAAGCAAAGATAGTGGCATCAAGAGCAGTTGAAGCTTACTGCAGCACAGCCATGGTGATAGGGAACAGCAGCAACCAGGAGATTGTATCTTGGGTGGAGAGATATGTGGAGAAAGGCAGACTTGCAAAAACTCAAGAACATCTTCCAGACCCTACTGACAATCACCGTGTGCTCTGCTTCCTGCTGTGTGGACCTGAAAGGGAAGGAGCAGATGAAAGGATCAAAGTACTGACCACTCAAAGACTGCATAACTACCCACAAGAGCTTGCCTCGCTGAAAATAAATCTAAGATAATTCAAAACACCTCTGTGCGTGTGTATCAAGCATGGCGCATTAGTCAAAAAGGTTGCTGATGGGTGAAATGTATATATAGCAAAAAGGGCCCATCCTGTGTTCCATCAAAGGTTAGGACGATGCTGCTAACTGGGGCCTCAGAAAGGACAATGCAGCTCTACAGTACATCATTGCATTCGCTATTGTGATTGCTAACTAATTATCAGGATACAGAATAAGACAGAAATCCAAAGAGACAATACATTACCCTATGATCTCTTAATATCTCATAATACGCCGTTGTGGTATGCCATATATAGAGACACATCAATTTCACAGGCAAGCGTTTATATTTTTGATTATGACTGAGTATGTATAAGCAGGAACCTTACTGTATACGTGTGTACATTGAAAGGGTTCTCAGCATGTTCCTCCCAAATATACTGATGTACATTGAAATTATATTTGACCTCTTGGATGCACAACACAAGCTGCCCCAGTAGATATCGAATCCTCATACACGTCATATAATGCTTCTATACTTTAGATGCTGATTAAACATATATACTAAAGGCTCTTCTTTAAGACGTTATGTGCATTACCAGATGTTCCCTGTAATGTTGATGCACATACCTTTTTTTCTCAAATCAATGCACATATAGGCAACATGCTCTCACCACCATTACTAATAGAGGCCCCGGCTAATTTGGTATATCACAAACTCAATTGGCATCAATCTCAGTTTCTCCAATGGAATTATGTCCTGTTTTATTAATTTCATACTACAAAGGGTAGTTGTGCATTCGTAATTGAAAAGGGAGGACTACAAGTTGCAGAAGGCAAAGAATAATCTAGGACTGGTTTAGGCAGTAGTGCATTACATTGGAAATATTGATGGTATCAGAGCTCTCATGTCTCCCATAGTCAACCGTGCAAAGCTTTCTGTGAGAAGGAAATCCCTCGGTTGTTTGCTTAGAATTCTGGGACTGTGATGCCATGTGGCAATGGTTTGGATGCCCTGGATTTTTTTATTATTCGTATTAAATCATTAAAATATGCAGATAATTCCCTCACGGAAAGGGAAATCTTCTAATCAGATTCCCCTTTCATAAACTCCATGCCAAAAGCATAGTGTGCACTTATGCCTTGCTGCATCAGTTTCCCGATTTGCTGCACGTGTTCTACCAGTGGCACAGAGCAGGGTCCGAGGTCACATATGCACTCTAGACAGCTACAGTGACACCCTAGTCTCTACAACACAGGGCTGCATTTAAAATACAAACAGCTTTTCCAAAAACTACATAACTGTGAACATGTTGTCCTGGTGGCAAATACAACTGTAAATATAAGCCATACCTGAGTAAGGGTATGGCGGCCAACATCTCTCAGAGTTATCCCAGCTACATTACATTGATATTGTACGTGTCAGCCCTATGCGCCCATTTCAGCTGTGGAAGGTTTGCGGTTTTTTTCCCACAGACAGGCTGAACCCTGCCCTGCTGGCAGGAATGTAGCCTGGTGGGGTGCCTCTTTGTTCCTTTGCAAGGTCAGGTAACAAACACCCTTCTCCCTGGGACTGTCACTACACAGACCTCTGGCCAATGAGCAGAAACAAAGAGAAACACCCATTCACTGAATGCTATGCCTCACTCCATGGTGCGTTTCTAAAGGCATGTCATCCTATTAAGAAGGGGGAGGTGGAGGCAGGATAGCTAGAAAGGGATCTGTACAGTTTTGGGAGGGTTCCACCAATCTTGATTCTCTATGTCTCTCTTTCTCTTTCCTGCACCAGCCACTTTCTCTGGAGTAAATCACTTTGGGCGACATCATAAGGGTAATGTCCACACATTTCAATAGCAGTGATTGGACCCCTAAAGCTGGCTAGTTTTGGCCCAATCACCTGGTTACGCTTGCCTATGAAAGAAGTGGTGCCCCACCACTTCTTCAAATCATCTTGGGAATCATCTTGAAGCATCTATGGATCAGCACTTGAGAAGATGAGAGAGCAGTCCTCTCTAAAGTCCTCCCGTTTTGAAGTAGAGCCAGGTATTCCAAGGCAGACACCAGCTCTGTTCCCTAACTATTGCTAGAAACTATTGGGGGCTGGACCATAAGGCTGCCTCTCTGCCAGCCACCCTGTTGCCTAGGACCTCACTGTGCTTGAGGTTCCCTGGAGGTGTGTGCCCGCCTCTCCCGTATTTGGAGCTCAAGAAAAGGGCTGACATTGGCTCTTGAGACCCAGGGGTGGGACTCACATCACCTGGAATCCAGAACAGCCAAGATCCCTGTTGTCGTCGAGGACCTGCAGTGTCATGTGACTCAAGTGCACTAGATGCCAAGTTATCTATCAGGACCCTTTAAGTCTGCCCTTTGGTGTCTATTGTTCTCTGAAATGCCATCCTCTGTTCGACTCCATTAGCCACTGTACTGTGCCAGAAAAAGTGTGTCATTGTCTGTCTCGGCTCAGACCACGAAGTACTGCTCCCTTGCATTGCTCATGCCGCCATCCAAAACAACAGCTACTTCATCACCGCTCCTGTAAGACGATCGCCCCCAATGCTGGTTTTCGATGAACAACAACCTCCAAGCCTCTGCTTAGAATCCACTCACCTGCACATTCTGGTACCAGCTCAACACCTTAGAGCTACGATCGCCAACTGAACATGTGGACCCCCTGATCCGCACAGCAAGAGTAGATAATTTGAGACTGCAGCCACCTTCCATTCGACCCCGACTCGATGCCAACTGGCCACTGGGCTATCGTGACTGCTGCATCCTTGATCCAAGCCAACACCAAGAAGTCTTTTCAGCCCTGCTGAACCACCAAGTACCGCAAAAAGGTACTATTGGCTAACAGCCCCCTTGGTCCATTGTCGGGCTTGTGAGACTGGTTAGGTCATTTTGAACCCTTTTTGTTCACAAGTAGATTGTTTAGTTTGCCTTTCAGCCCTTATTCATTACCAGAGCCGTAGCCAGGATTGAGTAACGAGTGGGGCCTGAAGCTAATGTAGTCGGGCCCACCGCAGTGACATTAACATCTGTAAATGCCCACAGAGCGCTCTGACGGAGCATTTACAGACTTTGGGTGGGCCTTGCTCGCTGAGGCCCTACCCTGTATATGCCTCTGTTCATTACCCAGATTGCTGCAACTACTATTGCTGCTTATTCTGTGTTCTTTCCTCAGGGGTGGGATCTGTGTAGTGTTTTCTTGTAAGTTATGAATGTACATGGTGTGTTTAATTAAAGTGTCTATATTTATTTATAGAAACTTGATTGCCCATTCCTTCATTCTGAACTGTTATACTTTGCTGTTTGGGTTGCTGCTTAACCACATTCACATCCCTCTTCAGACCCTTCCCTCGGCCCACATTACCACACAATGCAAAGGAGGCACATCTCTTGACTGTGCCTGATTTACCTTCATGATTGTGTTGACTCTTAGTTTGAAGAAGTGTGAGGGCTGCATGGGTGTCTTAGCCTCTATTTATCCCTGTACTCCTGCAGGGCAGCAGTCTATGTGTCACAGTCACAGAATCCAAAGGGAAAAAAGAAGGACTGGATGGAATTCTTAGAATGACCATTAGAAACTTGAGTGGTCTGTGATATTTATTTATTATTTTTTGCATTTATTACAGCGCACAAATCCCTCGGGTATCTAGGCTTACATTGATGGAGTATTAGGAGGTGCAAAGTTAGTTGAACAGCCAGGTCTTTAAGTTTCTGTGGAAGGTCCAGTAGGCTGGTTCTTTTCTGAGTGCTGGAGGGAGGTTGTTCCAGAGTTTGGAGGACATGACCGAGAACCTCGTATCCGCCACGAGAGGAGAGTGAAGTTGCGAATCTAAGGAAGTGAGAGTTCACAGATCTAAGATGTCGGGCGGTGGAGTATGTTTCCACGTCGCGTGAGAGTTAGGTTGGTGAAGTGTTGGGGAGACATTGATGGAGCAGGGACAGTGTTTTTAACTTAATCCTTACTCGGATGGGCAGCCAGTGCGCATCTCTCTTGGCTTTTGAAATGTATTCAGATTTGGAGAGGCCAATGGCTGCTCGGAGAGCATTGTTCTGAATCATTTAAGTTTGTTCAGGTTGAGTTCTGAAGTACTGGTAAATAAAGCATTGCAATAGTCAAGCTTGGCTGCAGTGATGGCTGTTGCAATGGATAGGAGGTTAGGCATGGAGAGGAAAGGCCTGCTGGCATGTAGTAGTTTGGTTGTGTAGGCTGCTGACGAGATCATCAAGTTCACTTGTTGTGATTGGTCAAGGTTACAGTCCAAGTACAAACCAAGGACTTTGGAAGCAGCAGATGTGGGGATTTAGTTTCCCCCGATGGTGAACTCCTTGTAGGCTGGGTAAATGTTGCTTTAGTGTAGAGTGGCAGCCGACTATGAGGATGTCGGTTTTATCGTCATTGATCCAGTTTTGTATGACTTCATACACTGAGCTAATAATGGCTGAGTCCTGGGCATATGAACTGGAAAGGGGAATAAGGAGCTGTGTGTCATCAGCGTAGTTCTTGTAAGATATGCTGAGTAAGTCAGGGTGGTCGAATAGGGGTTTTGTATTAATGTTGTAGAGGGTGGGGGAGAGGCAGGAGCCTTGGGGAACTCTGAAGGTGACAGGAGTGGGTGCAGTGGAAAAGTCATAAATGAAGACTTGTGAAGATCTCTCAGCTAGTTGAGAGCAGAGAGTTTGGTGGTCTACTCGATTGAATGCTACAGAGAGGTCCAGCATCTTCAGGAGGGAAGGTTTGTCAGTGTCCTTGATGGCATCAAGTTGGATTTTCAGGTCAAATAGGGCAGGTTTGATTCCATGCTTGTGGCAGAATCCTGATTGGTGAATGCCGAAAATATTGTTCTCCTCAAGCTACTTTTGAACCTGGATGTCGGATACATGATCCAGGATCTTCAGGAGGTAGGATACCGTAGTAATGGGATGATAGATTATGCTTATGGAGGGGTTGAGGGAAGGTTTCTTGAGCAGCAGTAGGACCCATGCTTCCTTTATGGATGTTGTCATCAAATTGGAGTAGAGGGGGGGATTGATGATGGCAGTTATGATGGGAGTGCCTCGACAAACGCTTTGATGATTGGAGATGGGCAAGTGTCAACTTTGCAATGCGAGCGTTTGAGACTCTTGATGATCTTGGTGCTGTCCAGGGCTGGGACATGGTAGAAGTTCAACGGGGTGCAGGTGTGGCTCAGTAGGGCACTGGGTGTGTGAGTGGAGGTGGTTTGGCTAGTATGGCAAGTTGTTTGGACATGATTGTATCTTTGAGGGAGTTAACTTTTCCAGTGAGGGCATCTTGGATTTTGTTGCACCAAGCTTTGTCCACTGTCAAGGCTGGCTGTGGGCGAGGGGATCTCTAGCTCCTGGAGGATTGTGCAAAGTTCTCAGTAGTTGGATTTCACGTTACTGATTCTGGAATTGTAGTTGCTGGCTTTGGCAGAGTGGATTTCCCTTCTGTAGTCTTTGGCAAGGAAGGAGAAGTGGGCTTTGGGTGGAGGGGATTTTTTTTTTCCAAGCTAACTCAGAGGCGTGCTTTTTGGGATGGGTGTCAAGGAGCTCAGGTGTGAAACAGTGAGGATTTGGCTTTCTGAAGTTTGAGTGGGGCAAGCATGTCGACTGCCTGAGCAATGGTTTGCTTGTAGAAGTCAACCAGTGCTGCTGGGTGTGTCACTGAGGATGGGGGTGAGTAAGGGTGGCAAATAACGGGGTGAGGCTGGGGTGTTGAGGTTTTCAGTGCACTGGGCCAAACCTTCAGGTTTGGCAAGGTGAGCTGGTTTCAGATTATTGAAGGCAATGGTGTGGTGCTCAGACCATGAGCAAGGGGTGGTGACAGGAATGGAAATGTTGCAATTGAGGTCACTAATCCAGTCAAGGGTGCCACCTTGGTCATGGGTACGCTCGAGGGAGTGTCGTGTGAAGTCAGTCTGGTTAAGTGCAGTGGCTACGCTGTTGGCGAGTGAGCCTGCTGGATCGTTGAGGCGAAGGTTGAGGTCCGTAAGGATTACACATTTTGAGTTGGGCTTGATGGAGGAGAAGATGCTTTGCAGTACATTTTTCCGAAGGCAAGGCTGGAGCCAGGAGGGTGGTAGATAAGGAGGATGGTGTTGGAGTCGGTGGGTAACATGGAGAGCTTGGCGAGTAAGGATTTGCATTCGGGGATGATGTTGGTGTGCGTGGCTATGCTGGTGAGTGTGTTTTTGAAGATGAGAGTGACGCCAACTCCTGTTTTAGAGGATCTGTCACACCTTTGTATGGCGTAGCCCAGAGGGATAGCGATGGAAAAGGCTGGGCCTGGAGCAGGGTGGAGCCAGATGGCAAGTAAGTTGAGGTTGTTGGAAGTGTTAAGATCAAGGATGTCGGCTGCGTGGGCTGGGACAGATCTTGCATTGATGAGCGCATAGTTGATAGTCTTGGTGGGCGTGCACATTTGCTTAGGTTGCAATGGCTGGAGAGCAACAAGAGGGACACGTGGGATAAATTGTGTGCGTAGCCTGAGGAGCCTGTTCCTTGTAAGGATCAGAGGGGGCATAGCGATAGCAGAATCAGAGATTTCAGGTTGTGTGGGGCATGGACTGCAAATCTGCATAGGGCGTGGTGGTTGAGGAGCATGGTTTGAGATGCACAAGTAGAGCCAAGTGCGTATCCTGAGGAAACTGTTCCTCGTAAGGATCAGAGGGGGGTGGAAATAGCAGAATCTGAGATTTCATGTTGCGTGGGGCCTGGTCTGCGAAACTGCTGTGGGTGTAATGGTTGAGTAGAATCGTTTGGGACGCACGCGGAGAGCCAAGTGCATAGCCTGAGGAACCTGATCCTTGTAAGGATTGGTGGGTGCTTTGCGATGGCGGAGTTACAGGCGTCGGGCTGATAGGAGAATAAGCGAGGTGGCCTAGGTGTGCATTGGGGGAGAGCAGCGAGGTGCAGGAAGGGCAGAGCCACCAAGGCACTTACCTGCGGTCCAAGTTTGGTGGGAGTCCCTGTAGGTGGGTTGGACTTTCGTGGAGGGTACTGTAGGGGCTCTTGGGTTACGGCTGTTGACGGTCTCAGATCTGCCTGAGGATGTTGCAAGACCAAGGTGATTGAGTATGATTGAGAATATGAGGCAAGTTACATGGCAGTCAAGTTCAGCAGCACCAGTTTGCAGTGCCTAACACCTGTAGTGCTCAATACTGAGCCCTCGGCCTCAGCGGGTTTTGGCTCAGAGTGTTTGGCACGCAGGTTTTAAACAAAGCAGAGTCGGACATCAGTGCTTAGCACGCAGTGGACGTGGATCGAGCAGCACGTTCTGCAGATCTGAGGCACTCAACACTGTGCCCCTCGCCTGTGCAGGCTTTGCCCCAGAGGGTTCGGCATGCAGGTTTTAAATGAAGCAGAGTCAGACGTTGATGCGTAGCACATAGTGGATGTGGATCGAGTAGCATGCTCTGCGGACCTGCAGCACTCAACACCACCCACTTGGCCTGCTCGGGCTTTGTCACAGAGGGTTGCTACTGGTGCACATGCAAGCTACATCTTGCAAACTGTGAATTAAAAGCTGACATTATAATACTGGGAAGATCAATGGCAAATGCACTATAGTTTTGACTTATTTTGAAAACGGCTTCAAAAGCACTTTGCACACATATTTAGTATCTCAGAAAACAATGAATAAAATCATAACATGTACCTGTTTTATTGTCTGATGTTCTCTAAACCTCTGAAGGAATAAATGCTGAAGCACTAGAACTATGTACAGCATCCATTGTTTCAAACACATTCAACGTTCACTGCCCTTCACCCTATACAGACGTGATAGAAGTGAGCGGGAACGGGCCAGAGCGGTGTTTCAGTACTTTTCTTTTCATCTGTTTACCATTCCTCTAGTTTTACAACTATATTCTCATGTTCTTTACAGAGGATGTGTCCATTCATGTCCTTGTGCAAGTGTATTCACTTAGACTATTGAAATGCCCCGCCGCAACACCTTGTCACATGTTGCACTATTCTTCCGCCTACCCGCTTCCCTTGCTCAGACCACAGTTCCACTACTTTTTTCAGAACACTTCTATACCTAAGTACCATTGAATGTGGTTATTTTTGTATCCCTGTGAGATGCATAATTCAGTGAATCTTAAATGTTGGCATACTGTTCGCATTGGAGTCTATGTAAGCTCACACCTTTTCTCTGAATATAACTCTTATGTTATGATATGATATGATATGGCATTTGTAACGTGCCTATACACAAGTGTTTCAAGGCGCGACGAGGCGGGGGGGACAAGGGGAGACAGAAAACGATCCTACTAGGCCAGGTGTCATTCAGATCGCGCAAGTGCAAGGGTAGAGGGGAAGGGAAAAGTGCAGGGGGGGAAAGGTAGAGGGAAAAGTGCAGTACAGGGTTATAGCATTCAGGATAAATAACAAGGGCCAGCTCGTGGCAAGTGCAAGGTAAGTGCAGACAAGTGCTGGGAAGGGGGGCTGTGGGGATACAGACACAGACCCGCAGTGCAGGGGTTGCCAGGGAGGCAGTGCAGGGGAGAGTGGCTGGGCCAAGGACCGAGAACGGTGAGTGGCCCAGTTGCAGATTCAGTGCAGTTTCAGTAATTTTAGCAGGGGAGAGGGGGAGAGAAAGCAGAGGCAAAGAGGAAGGTTTTGAGGTGCTTCCGGAACCGAAGATGGTTCTCCTCAAGTTTCAGGGAGGCAAGAAGGCTGTTCCACAGGGATGTCTTCTTTATAGGACAGTAATGCATGATTTTCAGTGAGATTGGCAGAAGGAACACTAAAACTCTCTGCACTTGCATTGATGCAGTAGTACTACGCTCAATAGGGTAGCACTGACGTTGCCTAGGTCATGATGCAAGGTGCTCACAGCATGCCTGCACTGGATCAGAGTTTGCTCCCATTCTCTGTTTAAAAGGTTTCTGAGGGTATTTCCATGAAAAGCTAGTTTGTGCGTAGATGAAACATACTAATTCAACAAGGCAAGAACTGGCATGCAAATTGGGCCCTTCTGACCCTTGCAGTTGAGAGGTTTTTGGGGATCACTTTAACGGTGTGTGCAGCAGTGCTTAATGTGTTGGGAGTTTTGCCAGGGCTCAGACCCGGCAATTATTTCTGACCCCTGGAACTTATTTCTGAACCCACTTTGATTAAGTTGTGGTATTTTGGCAACTTTCATATTTTAATCGTCAGTCAGTCGTAGTAACTCAACAAGCAACGACATGGTGGCGTAGGTTGGAAGGTCATGGCTAATTATCCATTTTCATGAATAACAATGTGTTGGAAGGTGACAATGCTGGCCACTCGTGATAGCTATGCCTGCACACTGCTCCACTCAGCCTGCAGGACATTGGTGCACATGTTGTACCTTAATAACCTGCATCTCTGCACAGCAGTGTGGGTTGGCAACAAACGGACAGTCACCAGTGAGCAGCCTCAACACAGCGACACGTTCAGTGAAAAGTCCAATTCCGAAGATGAGTACCTATACAAGAAGTCCTTACTGCAGTGTTTGACAGGAAATGTCATTAGTTCAGTCATGACTTTGCCTTTATTTGTCCACCAGTTCACCCTTTGGAGGAAACTATGTTTGTTTTTTGACTGTGATAATATGATCAATATATTCCACTTTCCACTGGTAGAATTAGAGCAACATGTAAATGATGATTGCCCTCATTACGACCTTGGCGGAGAACCATGGTGCTATTTGCACCATGGTCCATGGCGCTAAGCTGCCAACTCCGCCATGGTGGTTGGCGGACTTACCGCCCCATTCCGACCTTGGCGGGGCGGTAAGTCCCCAATCCCCATTTACCCTTCCCCATTCCCATTTTTGCCCCATAGGGTATAATGGGAGTGGGGAAGGCGTTAATTACGCCACCGTAAATTACGGTGGCGTAATTAACAACAAGGTCCCTTAGCGCCATGGATTTTAACGCCTGCGAAAAGCAGGCGTTAAAATCACCATGGCGCTAAGGGAACTCGTACTCAGGCGGAAAGGGGCGCCATGGTTTACGCCGGCGTAAACCCCTTTCCGCCAGGGTCGTAATGAGGGCCGATGTGTTTTAAAGAAATACTTTAACATATATGTTATTTCAAGCAACATCTAACATATATGTTATTTCAAGCAACATCTAATATGCTATGTTGACACTGCCAGATTGAGATCCTTTGTCACCTTCAAGAACCGGTGGGAGTTGCAGCTTTAACCCCAAATATGTTGACATGGAATCCCTGGCCTGCAAATGTTCATGCCTGCCCCGGGCCCACCCAGAATTAAGTGGGGCCCCTGGAAAAGAGGCTTTTTACACTATGTCAAAGCTACATGTGGAAATGGAATGTCGGCTGAACGGAAGGTGTCAATGCTCATGGACTTTCTGGGTTATGAGGGACAAAGAATGTATGAAACATTGCCAGACACTGTGGAGCTGGATATGGAAGGTGGAGTAAATGATTTTGATGAAGCACTAGCCAAGTTAGATAAGCATTTTGAGTCTAAAATAAGCACTGTGCTTGAACGTTACCACTTCGGGATGAGGTTCCAAAATGAAGGGGAATCCGTAGAAGAGTATTTTACGGCACTGAGACACTTGTCCTTGAATTGCAAATTTGGCAGGGGGTTGAATGAGCACATAAGGGACCAATTCATGTTGCACTGTTCCAATGACAAAATCCGGGAGGAAGTGTGCTTGAAAGATGACCCTAATTTGGATGAGGTCATAGGCATTGCCAAGAGGATTGAACATACATTACAGTGCGTTGCTAAACTAACCACAAAAGAAACTAAGATATCTCAGGCGGCAAAGGTGCTGAGAGTGGGCGACAAAAAGAAAGAGGGCATAAAGGACAAGAAGAGACACAAGGCCAGACCAGCAAAACGTTATGATGTTAACCAGGGCAAGGGCGGGGGGAGTCAGTTGGGAAATAAAAATACCCAGAAAGATGGCATGCAAGGAGTTGCAAAGAGGGATGACAGGTTGTGTTTCCGATGTGGAAGTGCACGTCATCTATCAACCTCTCCCATATCTCCCGGTAGACAAGCAACTTGTAGTATTTGTAAAAGGTGGGGACACTTTGAACATTTTTGTAAAAATTACTGTATTGGTGGAGGAAAAAGCACTATGTTGGTTGATGAATGTGATATAGTGTCATCAGAGGATGGTGAGTGAAGGTTCAGAAAATTAGATAGTTACTGTGAACATGGTACGATGTACAGAAGTTGATGAGTGTGAACATCCTTCCACATGGGTTGAGATAAATGGATATCAAGTGAAAATGCTGGCGGATTCATGTTCTAAAAGCACACTGATGTCCAGAGCAGTTTATGAAAGTGTAGTTTGTGGCAGTATGGAAGATTTAAATCCTTCTGATAAGAAACCTGGGGGTTACAATGGAAATAGAATAGACTTGTTGGGATGTTGTGATGCTCAATTCAAGTTTGAAGGAAGGATGACCTATGGAAAAATGTATGTTACTAAAAAAGGTGAAACCCTGCTTGGCTGGAGGGAGCAAAGGGGGTAGAGCATTAGACTGGATCCCAATAGAAAAGGACAAGTGCTAAATTTCACTAGTATTCCAGAAGTTGATAAAATGGGGTGTAATGAAGATATTCCAATTGTGAAATACCCAGATGTTTTTCACAAGGGTGTGGGATGTCTCAAATGGATGGTGCACAAAATTGTTGTGAAAGAGGGGAGTGTGCCTGTAGCTGCTAAGCTCCGACCTTTACCTATGTCAATGTGGAATGCTGTACGTGAAGAGTTGGAGAAATTAGAAAAAGCAGGCATTATTGAACCAGCTAAAGCTGTAGAGTGGATTTCCCCAGTGGTGGTGGTAAAAAAGGGGAGCGGGGATTTAAGAGTTTGTGTTGACTTGAGGGAGTTGAATCGGTGTGTGATAGATGACCGACACCCCCTTCCAAATATGGGAGAACTATTTTTTGCTAAGTTAGATATGGCAAGTGCATATCAGCAGATTAATTTGGATGTTGAGTCTCGCAAGCTTACGGCTTTCATCTCATATGAAGGAATATATCAGTTTCACTGCATGCCTTTTGGACTGATATCAGCGTCCTCGGTTTTCCAAAAAGTGCTGGATAAGTTGCTAAAAGGGGTGAGTGATGTCTGGTGTTTTCAAGATGATGTGTTGATATGTGGGAGAAGTGAGGAGGAATAAAAAAAAAGGTGGAGGTGGTGTTGGAGATTTTCAAAGGACGAGGCATAACATTGCGAGGAGAGAAATGTGTTTTCTCTACCCGAGTGGTGGAATACTTGGGTCATGAGATATCAGAAGATGGGTTAAGGCCAAAAATAGATTTGGTAGATGGGATTGTAAGAAGGCAATCGCTGAGGAATAAAGCAGAATTGAGATTGTTTCTGGGAATGATAGAGTTTTATCACCGTTTTGTGGAAAACTATGCTGATAGTGTCACTAGGCTAAGGGAATTGCTGAGGAAGGGAGTAGAGTATGACTGGGACAAAGAATGTGAAATGGAGTTCAATGAGGTCAAAATGAAAATTGACCTGGCAAAGCCTTTAGCTATGTATGATACAAGAAAGAAGACTTTTCTCTCTGTAGACGTGAGTGAAATGGGTATAGGAGTTGTGATGTCCCAATTGGGGGTGGATGGCAATGAGGCACTGGTGATGCATGCCTCCCGCATGTTGAAAGGTGCTGAAATTAACTATTCGGTCTTGGAAAAGGAGGCATTGGCATGCCATTGGGGCATAGAGAAACTCAAAAACTTTGTATGGGGTCAAGAATTTATCCTAAGAACAGATCATAAGCCTTTGAAAGTAAGGGGCTTGACAATGTCTCACAGAGGGTTGCTTGCTGGGTGACGAGGCTACAATGTCACAAATTTGTTATTGAGGTTGTATCGGGTAAAGAGAATGTGCAAGCAGATCATGCTTCTAGAGTAAGAATGGATGATGCTGATGATGATGAAGGTGACAAGTATGTGGAGGTAGGGAATATGGTTTTTGCAACAGTAGAAGGTGTGATACGGAAAGAGGAATGGATTCATGCTTTGGAGTCTGATGAATTGTGGAAACGCATAGTTGGTTTTGTCAGGGAAGAATGGCTGGAGAAGAGGCTGCTGTCAGGTGAAGAAAGGTCACTATGGGAGGTGAGATTGGAGTTGTCAGTGAAGGATAGGCTGCTATACCGGTGGGACAATTGGTTGTTCCTGGGTGTTTGAGGGGGAGATGAATTAAAATTGCACATCAAGGTCACTCGGTATTTACAAAACTAAAGAAATAATAAAAGCTGACTATTGGTGGCCGAGTCTTTATCGTGAAATTGAAAGGGCGGTTGCAGAATGTGTTGATTGTATTAAGTCTGGAAAGAATTTGTCAGCTGTGGCGCAGCCAGTGAGGAAAGTGGAAGCGCCAAAAGGAGTCTGGCAGGATATTATGGTAGATATGGGTAAGGGGTGAGAAAACTTTGTGCTTGCCTTGGTAGACTTGTTTTCAAGGTGGACGGAATTCAAAGTGATGAGGGAGGTAACGTGCCAGAGTATTGTGGGATTTTCAGAGGGTGTGTTTGAGAGGGAAGGGCTGCCTAGGAGCGTACAGACAAAGGTCCACAGTTCACTGGGATATTGTTTCAAGAATATTTAAATAAGTGTGGGATAAAACACAAGAGAACCACGCTATACTATCCCCAAGGGAACGGCATGATTGAGAGGGTGAACCGAAGTATTATGGAAGGAATCAGATGGGCGAGTGCATGTGGTATTGATAGGAAGGTTGCTGTTAAAGAACGGTTGTATGCATTGCAAATGGCACCGTGTGTTGAAACGGGAGTCAGTCCCTTTGAGCTAATGAGAGGATGAAAGGGAAACACTTTGTTATCGCCAGCTTGGCTGGGTAGAGCAAGAGAAACTGATAATGTGGTGGATGATGTGAGAAAAAGGATCGGTGACCGAAAAGAAAAATGGATGAAGAAAATCAATGAGAAGTTTCCCTGGAAGAGAACCATTGTTGAAGTGGGTGACTTTATCAGGATAAGGAGAGCTGTTGTTCCCAAGAAGGTTGATTCCCTGTATTCAGATCCTGTTAGGGTTGCTCAAGTATACAAGGGTGCTGTAAGATTAGAAAGTGGTCAAATATGGAATTTGTCAAGAGTTGCCAAAATAAGGAAGTGAAGTGGAGATTGGCTGCTTTCTGAACTCTGCTCCTTCCAATTGTTTTTTTATTTTTTATTATTGTTTCTCTTCTTCAGAATCTGTATTAAGGCCACTGTTTGCTTGTTTTGTTCATATTGTTGTGTGTTCATCACTTGCTTCATCAAACAAAAAAGAATGTTTTATAATAAGGGAGGTGGTGTGTTAT
Organism: Ambystoma mexicanum; assembly: GCF_040938575.1. Lineage (NCBI taxonomy): Eukaryota > Metazoa > Chordata > Amphibia > Caudata > Ambystomatidae > Ambystoma > Ambystoma mexicanum. The sequence goes on from NC_090933.1 coordinate 1,181,137,922, forward strand.
GATGATGCTTACCTTATGTATAAACTTTATGTATGATTTCCTGCATATCTTCCAGTCTGTGGATGGGTGATGTCAGATGATTCCAGAGTGTGGAATCCCCAGTGTGTTTCTCTTCAAGAATCAGCAGTTGGTTAGAGACTGCAGTGTTGGTTGGGGGTCTCTGATATCTGTCTTCAAGTTATTCAATAAACTACTCTGCAGTCTCATCTGGTGTGGTCAGTGTCCCAACAATTCAGTAGGGGGAGTTGAGTAGAGGAGGAAAGGAGAGAGGAGGCCAGGTCAGGCCATTCCAAAAGGAAGCGGGAGGGCTGACTAGGTGGCCGATAGAAGGTATCCAGCAGGAGTGAAAGCTAGGAGAGAGGGCGACCTGCAGACCAGGCACTGAAAGGATGAGTAGGCCTGAGTGGGAATGACAGCAAAGGGATTCACTCAGGGATGATCAATGCTACTCCCTCACCTGGTCTGTTTGGTCTAGGCCGAGAGAGTATCTTGTAGCCTTCTGGGAGAAGTGTGTCAAAACTCGTGACAGAGCTATCCTTGAACTAGGTTTCAAGATCCATGAGTCCAAGGAGGTTTCAGATGTCAGAGGAGTGTTTGACAGCTGAGCAAGTGTTAAGTGTGGCAATGTGGTGCAGATTGCCATACGTCAAAGACTTACGGGGGGAGCAGGGGACATTTAACAGGTTTCTTCCCAGTTTTTTTTCTCAGGTATATATTCTACATCACATCCATACACCATTCCAAAACTGATCATATCTGGTTATCGCAAAGGCAGCCCTTAATCAATGAGGCAGGTTGTACACATTGGAATTTTCATAAACATCCATTTCCCACTCACTCTCATTTTGAGTCTATGCTGGATTGACACAGGGGTTCCCAGTAGGGACAGACCCATATTGTGCTAGGTTTATCCCACTAGAGTCAAACAAATGATCACTCTCACAATTTGATACTACACAGTTATATGTGTAAGGGGAAATACATAGGGAAGCTGTCTGGAACTCATTGTCTCATGAATGGAATGCTATCGTGCATAGAAGGCATGTAAAGTTGGCCACCACTTTGCCTGTGAGAAAACTCCCAAGATGGCCACAGGTGGGTTAAAGACATCGAAGTTTCAGTAAGTGTGTAGTGTTCCAGGACTTAACAACACTAAACAGGAAGGGGTGAGTGCTTAGCATTTTCTGCAAGTCACGCTATGATTGCCTGATGCTTACAGTACTCCTTATATGACTATGCCTGCAGTATCTACCTTTTGAGAGCCACACCTGTGGAAAGCATGACGGATCCTGTAGGCAGATTTTTGTTTCATTGAAGTGCATTCTAAGAAGGAACTCGCAAGACACATCATGAGGAAAGCTACTCTTTCAGTTTAGTGTTCACGTGCTGTGATGGGTCTTCCACATGCTGGCATTCTCAGAAACCAGTTATGTTGTATCAACGCAGAGAAGCTACAGTCAAATTACCCCTTGCCTTTATTCCGAGTCTGCATTGGAGAGGTTTGCCAAACTCTCCGTTTTATTCAATTACCAGTGAATAAGGCCACCATGGAGCATATTCCTCGGTCACAGCATTTGTCAATTACTTGTTTTCGATTAGGCAGCCTCCACTCGGCTCTCAGCATTAGTCGATTGCATTCACTGCAGCATGTATTCAGACACTCATCATTTGCTGACCCAATGGTTTGTTTAGTTGTCCAATGAAGTGTTGTGGCAGCTGCATGGACAAGGTTACATCTATTTGGGAACTTCATGAATGCAGAGACAGTGTTTTAACCCATTACTGTGAAGGTAAAGAATATTGTGATTTTCTTCAGTAAGTTTCTGTGAGGGAGAAACTAATTTCTAAGATGTTTTCCAGCAAAAAGCACGCTCTTTTGCATGGTTTCAGTTCTTATAGAAGGATTATTTTGGTATTCATTTTTGATCTGCTTTGCAACAGAGTGCTACCTGAAGAAAGGAAGATCATTTGTGACCCATTACTCCACACCATCTGGGAACTGCCATTCAGCCAACTCATCTGCTTTGACAGGCCAACAGATATTAAGGGGTAAGTACTGATGGTATTATGCTGCCTGTGTTTTGCATCAGATTGGGTTTATGAGATCCTGACCACTAAGGCCCTAAAATATTATAATGTCCTTGCATACAGATACCAGGCAGCAATTATCAGAGCCAGACGAATCACCTGTCCCAGTGCCCAGCCCCAACCCAAAAACAATCCAGCCTTTGAGACAAGAGTGGCCTCCATTTTGGGCACCATGCACCTTTGCCTCTGTAAGAGATTGGGTACATATTCTCAGTTAGAGTTGCTGGATAGCCACAACAAGGTCGGTATACTTCCGTTCCCGCAAGACACCAGCTAAGTGTTACAGAAAGCTAAGCCCATGTTTTTTGTCTCACCTGGATGTGATGTGTGACCTCAGATTTAGATCAATTATCTTGTTTTATTGTAAGACCTGAAAGCAGAGGAGGAGGCAGCTAGGACTGAGACAAATGCTTTACGTTGGGAAGTAGTGGTTAATAGAGATAGTATTGAAGAATCAGCCAGTCGGATAACACAAAGCCAAGTGGGTCAAACTCCATTACCTGTGCCTGCTCTTTCTTTGCCCAACCCTATCCAGGTTATTTTGCCTGTTTCTCTCCCAAATGCCCCTCCTGAGCGCTTTACAGGAGACTCTTTAAAATATGCTATCTTTATGAATCAATGTAAGTTACACTTCCTCTGTAGACCGGATACTTTTCCTAATGATCAGACCCAGTTGACATTTTTGTTGTCGTATTTGGGGGAACATGCAGCAAATTGGACCATACCATGTGTGGAGCGGGTTGATCCCTTACTCAGTGATTTTCAGGAATTCAAAGGGGAATTAGAGAAATTATTTTCTAGGTAATCACAGGTTTTAGATAAGTTATTATCACTACAACAAGGTTCCCGAGATTTGTTAGCATCCATTACTAGATTTAACTGGTTATTTGCCTAAACAAATTGGCCCAAAGAGAAGAGAACTTCATTATTTCACCAGAGCCTTCGTGGAGAATTAAAGGATGTCTTAGCTCAGGTCATAAATCCTCCAACTTTGTGTTCTGAGTTCTTCGAACTGGTAATGCAGTCGGATCACTGTTTGAAACAGATAAGGGCTGATCTTTCCAGAGTGGAAATGAGGCTCTCGCCAAAAAAGACTGTATACCATGCAGAATCTGCTCATGAACCAATGCAGTTGGGGGGAATCTTCAACAAAGACAGTTCCTCATCAGGCGGAAAATTAACAAACCTGGCAGGTGTTGAGACCCAGCTGTCGAGCATATTTAGAGTGTCATATGGCTCACATTTTGCTGTTCCAATTACCTTAATCAGTTTGTGTCAGCCCCAGAAGATAAATGCTTTGGAAGCCTATATTGATTGCCGAGAAATTGGAAATTAAATGGACCAAAATTTGTCAAACCGGGTGTGTGTACTTACCCGACCGAAGGAGGTGGTGGAATATGTGTGGTCTGTGGATGGCACTGCTTTGTTTTCCGGTCAGTGTCAAAACACACTGAGACCTTACGACTTCTTGTGCCAGGAGGGACACCAAGAATCATTCACCTTTTAAATCATTGACACGCCACAGATGCAAGCGAATCCTGGGATTGCCATGGTTGGAGACGCATGGCACTCGGATAGATTGGAGAAACGAGTGCTTAACATTTCCAGAGGACTGCATGAGGACATGCTGCATTCCACGGTGTGCTCCTGGGAATCCCGTCCCTGCAATTTCTGTACATACGACACAGAAAGTGTTGGGACTGGTTGGAGAAATACCTGCGCTTTACAAGGACTATGAGGATGTTTTTCGGAAGGAACAAGCTGAGACATTGCCACCTCATCGTCCCTATGACTGCCAGATAGACCTCAAACCCAGAACACATGTGCCAAACAGTCATGTTTATGCTCTCATGGAAAAGGCGAATGAACACTTGCAAAGGTACATAGCTCAGTATCTGTCTAATGGATTCATTCAGCCATCAAAGACCACTGCAGTGTCACCACACTTCTTTGTTCCTTTGAAGGAGGGGGATTTTCCGACGTGCATAGATTACAGGAAATCAAATGAGACAACAGTGAAGAACAGATATCCGTTGCCGTTAATACCAGTGCTGTTGGATCAAGTGAAAGGGGCCACTATTTGCACCAATCTGGATCTTCAGGGGGCCTATCACTTGGCACACATTAAAGAGGGAGATGGATGGACAACAGCTTTTTGTACAAAATATGGTCTCTTTGAGTATTAGGTGATGTCTTTTGGGCTATGCAATGCTATGGCTGCCTTCAAATTCATTATGAATTACATTTTAAGAGAGTTATTGGATGTATGATCAGTGGTGTATATTATACATGGAATGCAACTCCCGCTGTTTATGATCCAGCAGAGGCGTTTGAAATGCCTGCAGTTGACAACATGAGACCATCAGGAATAGAATACAACAAGCAAAGTCTCAATTACAACAGGCCAAGGATCTGTACAAGACACAAGCAGATAAGAAAAGGAAGATAGCTCTGAAGTTTAAAGTCGGAGACCAAGTATGGTTGGCTACACAATACATACGTCCAAAGGGGCCTAGGAAATGTCATCCCTGAATTGTTGGACCCCATCACATTACACACATTGTTAACCCGGTTGCTGTAAATCATCTTCCCATTCATCCAGTTTTCCATGTCGCATTGCTGAAACCTGTAACTCCACGCACCCGCTCCACAGTTGTAAAGCCTGACCCAGTGATGGTGAATCAGAGAGAACCAGAATTTGAAGTAAAACAGATTCTAGATTCAAAAAGAGTGAGAAGCAGGTTGTACTATCTTATTGATTGGAAAGGATATGGGGTTATGGATTGAACTTGGGAGCCAGCTGCTAATGTCCATGCTCCAAGGTTAGTGAACATTTTCCATATAGAGTATCCCAATAAAATGAAACCCTGAGATACTACATTGGGAGGGGCCTTGTGGGGGGGGTACTGTTAGGAACCCATTGTCTCATTAATGGAAAGCTATGTTGAATAGAAGGCATGTAAAGGTGGCCACCACTGCATCTATGAAAAAACTTCAAAGACGGCCGCCAGTGGGGCCAAGTCATGGAAGTTTCAGTAACTATGTAGTTCTGCGGGACTGCAGGATTTAAACGCCCCTATGCATTAAGGGGCGAGTGCTTAACGTTTTCTGCAAGTCGTGTTATGCTTGGCTGATGTTTACCATGCTCCTGATAGATCCATGCCTGCAGTATCTACCTTTTGAGACTCGCACCTGTGGAAAGCATGAAGGAACATGTAAGCAGATCGCGGTTTCATTGAAGTGAATTCTAAGACAGAACTCGCAAGACACAATATGAGGAAAGTTTCTCTTTGAAATTAGTGTTCACATGACACAGCAGTTTTTCCACTGAAACTGACTTACCAAATGAAGTCACGTTCAATTTACCCCTTGTATTTATTCTGAGTGTGCATTGGATAGGTTTGCCAAGCTTTCAGATGAAGAAGGCAGCCATGGAGCGTATTCCTCGGCTCACAGCATTTGTCAATTACTTGTTTTCCATTTGGCAGCCTCCACTCGGCTTCCAACATTAGTCAATTACAATCAACGGAGCTTGTATTCAGACACTCAGCATTTTCTGACCCAAAGGTTTGTTTAGTTTGTTCAATTAAATATTGCGTCAGCTGCCTGTACAAGGTTACATTTATTTTGGAACTTCATGAATGCAGAAACAGTGTTTTAACCCATTCCTGTGAAGGTAAATACCATTGTGATATTCTTAAGTAGGTTTCTGTGAGGTAGAAACTCATTTCTACGTTGTGTTCCAGCAAGAAGCACACACTTTTGCATGTTTTCAGTTCTTATAGAATAATTATTTTGGGATTAATTTTTGAACTGCACCACAACAGAGTGCTACCTGAAGAATGGAAGATCATTTGTGCACCATTACTCCACACCTTCTGGGAACTGCCATTCAGCCAACTGATGGGCTTCGACAGACCAGCAGATATTAACGGGTAAGCACTGATGGTAATTTGCTACCTGTGTTTTATATCAGATTGGGATAATGAGTTCCTGACCAGAAAAGCCTTAAAATATTATAATGTCCCTGTTTATAGATAGCCAGTCAGCAAATGTCAGAGCCAGATTAATCACCTGTCCCATCGTAGTGCCCAGCCCCAACCCAACAATAATCCAGACTCTTTTGGGGCAAGAGTGTGTGACCTCCATTTTGGGCGTGGTGCACCTTTGCTTCTGTAAGAGATTGGGTACATCTTCTCAGTTAGAGTTGCTGGAAAGCTACAACACGGTAGGTCTTCTTCTGTTCCCACAAGACACTAGGTAAGCATTACAGAAGCAGAGTAATGTGTGGCTGGTTAACCCTCCCAGACCTATGGTGTCCTGCGGCCTCAATAGTTATTTGAGTACACAATAAGGTTTTTCATGAGTACTCATCATGTAAAATGCAGGAACCAGTAGAAGGAAAAAGAAAAAATACCCAATGCCTTGTTCATAAGTGCAGGGTGGATTTTACACTGTATGTTTAAAGTGCCAGCGGCAGAGATTAGATTGGTGTTTCATATGAGACGATTCAAGGCCTTTCGTGTGTAACTTCTTTGTGGCACGTGCCGCCATTTAAAGCACTTGTGGTTGTGAGATTGTGATAGGTGCTCCTTTTGGCAATAACAGGAGAGAGACAGAAAAAAATCCACCTGACTCTCTCCACACACATAAAAAGGATCTCTGCGACATTAAACCCTTAACTGGTGAGGGCTTTCCCTCCCAGTCCTGAGCCCTTTTTTGGAGATTTCGGTATGCCGCATTCAATCCCTTGTAACATTGTTGTTACAAGAGATATCTCTGAACGATGTGGACCCTTTTCTTCCCACATTTAGGTGGTCATAATACCACCTAGTGTGCTGTAGGGGGGTGCAAGAAAATAACAAAAAAGAAAGCACGTTTTTTCCTTGTAAGAGCTAGAAACATATGATTTGCTGTTCTGAATTTGCTTTTTTCTACACATGCCTCACTCAGTCACTGACATCATTCAAATTCAGCACACACTCAATTCCAGTCATAACAGCACCCAAGGTTGGGGACATCACTTCCAAACATCCTGGACCTCTGGTTTGCGTGCATACAGATTTTCCCTGTGGGGACAGATGGGGACCCTGTTGGGACTGCCTGGGACCGCCGCTGGACTTGGGGATGGTCGATGCACAAGGGAGACACACACTCAAGGACTGGGACATCACGCCCAGCGTCCTGGAGCTTTGCCTGTTCTGCATTCCATCTGTTCGCTCTGACTGCAGTGAGACTGCAGTGTTGGTTGGGGGTCTCTGATATCTGTCTTCAAGTTATTCAATAAACTACTCTGCAGTCTCATCTGGTGTGGTCAGTGTCCCAACAATTCAGTAGGGGGAGTTGAGTAGAGGAGGAAAGGAGAGAGGAGGCCAGGTCAGGCCATTCCAAAAGGAAGCGGGAGGGCTGACTAGGTGGCCGATAGAAGGTATCCAGCAGGAGTGAAAGCTAGGAGAGAGGGCGACCTGCAGACCAGGCACTGAAAGGATGAGTAGGCCTGAGTGGGAATGACAGCAAAGGGATTCACTCAGGGATGATCAATGCTACTCCCTCACCTGGTCTGTTTGGTCTAGGCCGAGAGAGTATCTTGTAGCCTTCTGGGAGAAGTGTGTCAAAACTCGTGACAGAGCTATCCTTGAACTAGGTTTCAAGATCCATGAGTCCAAGGAGGTTTCAGATGTCAGAGGAGTGTTTGACAGCTGAGCAAGTGTTAAGTGTGGCAATGTGGTGCAGATTGCCATACGTCAAAGACTTACGGGGGGAGCAGGGGACATTTAACAGGTTTCTTCCCAGTTTTTTTTCTCAGGTATATATTCTACATCACATCCATACACCATTCCAAAACTGATCATATCTGGTTATCGCAAAGGCAGCCCTTAATCAATGAGGCAGGTTGTACACATTGGAATTTTCATAAACATCCATTTCCCACTCACTCTCATTTTGAGTCTATGCTGGATTGACACAGGGGTTCCCAGTAGGGACAGACCCATATTGTGCTAGGTTTATCCCACTAGAGTCAAACAAATGATCACTCTCACAATTTGATACTACACAGTTATATGTGTAAGGGGAAATACATAGGGAAGCTGTCTGGAACTCATTGTCTCATGAATGGAATGCTATCGTGCATAGAAGGCATGTAAAGTTGGCCACCACTTTGCCTGTGAGAAAACTCCCAAGATGGCCACAGGTGGGTTAAAGACATCGAAGTTTCAGTAAGTGTGTAGTGTTCCAGGACTTAACAACACTAAACAGGAAGGGGTGAGTGCTTAGCATTTTCTGCAAGTCACGCTATGATTGCCTGATGCTTACAGTACTCCTTATATGACTATGCCTGCAGTATCTACCTTTTGAGAGCCACACCTGTGGAAAGCATGACGGATCCTGTAGGCAGATTTTTGTTTCATTGAAGTGCATTCTAAGAAGGAACTCGCAAGACACATCATGAGGAAAGCTACTCTTTCAGTTTAGTGTTCACGTGCTGTGATGGGTCTTCCACATGCTGGCATTCTCAGAAACCAGTTATATTGTATCAACACAGAGAAGCTACAGTCAAATTACCCCTTGCCTTTATTCCGAGTCTGCATTGGAGAGGTTTGCCAAACTCTCCGTTTTATTCAATTACCAGTGAATAAGGCCACCATGGAGCATATTCCTCGGTCACAGCATTTGTCAATTACTTGTTTTCGATTAGGCAGCCTCCACTCGGCTCTCAGCATTAGTCGATTGCATTCACTGCAGCATGTATTCAGACACTCATCATTTGCTGACCCAATGGTTTGTTTAGTTGTCCAATGAAGTGTTGTGGCAGCTGCATGGACAAGGTTACATCTATTTGGGAACTTCATGAATGCAGAGACAGTGTTTTAACCCATTACTGTGAAGGTAAAGAATATTGTGATTTTCTTCAGTAAGTTTCTGTGAGGGAGAAACTAATTTCTAAGATGTTTTCCAGCAAAAAGCACGCTCTTTTGCATGGTTTCAGTTCTTATAGAAGGATTATTTTGGTATTCATTTTTGATCTGCTTTGCAACAGAGTGCTACCTGAAGAAAGGAAGATCATTTGTGACCCATTACTCCACACCATCTGGGAACTGCCATTCAGCCAACTCATCTGCTTTGACAGGCCAACAGATATTAAGGGGTAAGTACTGATGGTATTATGCTGCCTGTGTTTTGCATCAGATTGGGTTTATGAGATCCTGACCACTAAGGCCCTAAAATATTATAATGTCCTTGCATACAGATACCAGGCAGCAATTATCAGAGCCAGACGAATCACCTGTCCCAGTGCCCAGCCCCAACCCAAAAACAATCCAGCCTTTGAGACAAGAGTGGCCTCCATTTTGGGCACCATGCACCTTTGCCTCTGTAAGAGATTGGGTACATATTCTCAGTTAGAGTTGCTGGATAGCCACAACAAGGTCGGTATACTTCCGTTCCCGCAAGACACCAGCTAAGTGTTACAGAAAGCTAAGCCCACGTTTTTTGTCTCACCTGGATGTGATGTGTGACCTCAGATTTAGATCAATTATCTTGTTTTATTGTAAGACCTGAAAGCAGAGGAGGAGGCAGCTAGGACTGAGACAAATGCTTTACGTTGGGAAGTAGTGGTTAATAGAGATAGTATTGAAGAATTAGCCAGTCGGATAACACAAAGCCAAGTGGGTCAAACTCCATTACCTGTGCCTGCTCTTTCTTTGCCCAACCCTATCCAGGTTATTTTGCCTGTTTCTCTCCCAAATGCCCCTCCTGAGCGCTTTACAGGAGACTCTTTAAAATATGCTATCTTTATGAATCAATGTAAGTTACACTTCCTCTGTAGACCGGATACTTTTCCTAATGATCAGACCCAGTTGACATTTTTGTTGTCGTATTTGGGGGAACATGCAGCAAATTGGACCATACCATGTGTGGAGCGGGTTGATCCCTTACTCAGTGATTTTCAGGAATTCAAAGGGGAATTAGAGAAATTATTTTCTAGGTAATCACAGGTTTTAGATAAGTTATTATCACTACAACAAGGTTCCCGAGATTTGTTAGCATCCATTACTAGATTTAACTGGTTATTTGCCTAAACAAATTGGCCCAAAGAGAAGAGAACTTCATTATTTCACCAGAGCCTTCGTGGAGAATTAAAGGATGTCTTAGCTCAGGTCATAAATCCTCCAACTTTGTGTTCTGAGTTCTTCGAACTGGTAATGCAGTCGGATCACTGTTTGAAACAGATAAGGGCTGATCTTTCCAGAGTGGAAATGAGGCTCTCGCCAAAAAAGACTGTATACCATGCAGAATCTGCTCATGAACCAATGCAGTTGGGGGGAATCTTCAACAAAGACAGTTCCTCATCAGGCGGAAAATTAACAAACCTGGCAGGTGTTGAGACCCAGCTGTCGAGCATATTTAGAGTGTCATATGGCTCACATTTTGCTGTTCCAATTACCTTAATCAGTTTGTGTCAGCCCCAGAAGATAAATGCTTTGGAAGCCTATATTGATTGCCGAGAAATTGGAAATTAAATGGACCAAAATTTGTCAAACCGGGTGTGTGTACTTACCCGACCGAAGGAGGTGGTGGAATATGTGTGGTCTGTGGATGGCACTGCTTTGTTTTCCGGTCAGTGTCAAAACACACTGAGACCCTACGACTTCTTGTGCCAGGAGGGACACCAAGAATCATTCACCTTTTAAATCATTGACACGCCACAGATGCAAGCGAATCCTGGGATTGCCATGGTTGGAGACGCATGGCACTCGGATAGATTGGAGAAACGAGTGCTTAACATTTCCAGAGGACTGCATGAGGACATGCTGCATTCCACGGTGTGCTCCTGGGAATCCCGTCCCTGCAATTTCTGTACATACGACACAGAAAGTGTTGGGACTGGTTGGAGAAATACCTGCGCTTTACAAGGACTATGAGGATGTTTTTCGGAAGGAACAAGCTGAGACATTGCCACCTCATCGTCCCTATGACTGCCAGATAGACCTCAAACCCAGAACACATGTGCCAAACAGTCATGTTTATGCTCTCATGGAAAAGGCGAATGAACACTTGCAAAGGTACATAGCTCAGTATCTGTCTAATGGATTCATTCAGCCATCAAAGACCACTGCAGTGTCACCACACTTCTTTGTTCCTTTGAAGGAGGGGGATTTTCCGACGTGCATAGATTACAGGAAATCAAATGAGACAACAGTGAAGAACAGATATCCGTTGCCGTTAATACCAGTGCTGTTGGATCAAGTGAAAGGGGCCACTATTTGCACCAATCTGGATCTTCAGGGGGCCTATCACTTGGCACACATTAAAGAGGGAGATGGATGGACAACAGCTTTTTGTACAAAATATGGTCTCTTTGAGTATTAGGTGATGTCTTTTGGGCTATGCAATGCTATGGCTGCCTTCAAATTCATTATGAATTACATTTTAAGAGAGTTATTGGATGTATGATCAGTGGTGTATATTATACATGGAATGCAACTCCCGCTGTTTATGATCCAGCAGAGGCGTTTGAAATGCCTGCAGTTGTCAACATGAGACCATCAGGAATAGAATACAACAAGCAAAGTCTCAATTACAACAGGCCAAGGATCTGTACAAGACACAAGCAGATAAGAAAAGGAAGATAGCTCTGAAGTTTAAAGTCGGAGACCAAGTATGGTTGGCTACACAATACATACGTCCAAAGGGGCCTAGGAAATGTCATCCCTGAATTGTTGGACCCCATCACATTACACACATTGTTAACCCGGTTGCTGTAAATCATCTTCCCATTCATCCAGTTTTCCATGTCGCATTGCTGAAACCTGTAACTCCACGCACCCGCTCCACAGTTGTAAAGCCTGACCCAGTGATGGTGAATCAGAGAGAACCAGAATTTGAAGTAAAACAGATTCTAGATTCAAAAAGAGTGAGAAGCAGGTTGTACTATCTTATTGATTGGAAAGGATATGGGGTTATGGATTGAACTTGGGAGCCAGCTGCTAATGTCCATGCTCCAAGGTTAGTGAACATTTTCCATATAGAGTATCCCAATAAAATGAAACCCTGAGATACTACATTGGGAGGGGCCTTGTGGGGGGGGGTACTGTTAGGAACCCATTGTCTCATTAATGGAAAGCTATGTTGAATAGAAGGCATGTAAAGGTGGCCACCACTGCATCTATGAAAAAACTTCAAAGACGGCCGCCAGTGGGGCCAAGTCATGGAAGTTTCAGTAACTATGTAGTTCTGCGGGACTGCAGGATTTAAACGCCCCTATGCATTAAGGGGCGAGTGCTTAACGTTTTCTGCAAGTCGTGTTATGCTTGGCTGATGTTTACCATGCTCCTGATAGATCCATGCCTGCAGTATCTACCTTTTGAGACTCGCACCTGTGGAAAGCATGAAGGAACATGTAAGCAGATCGCGGTTTCATTGAAGTGAATTCTAAGACAGAACTCGCAAGACACAATATGAGGAAAGTTTCTCTTTGAAATTAGTGTTCACATGACACAGCAGTTTTTCCACTGAAACTGACTTACCAAATGAAGTCACGTTCAATTTACCCCTTGTATTTATTCTGAGTGTGCATTGGATAGGTTTGCCAAGCTTTCAGATGAAGAAGGCAGCCATGGAGCGTATTCCTCGGCTCACAGCATTTGTCAATTACTTGTTTTCCATTTGGCAGCCTCCACTCGGCTTCCAACATTAGTCAATTACAATCAACGGAGCTTGTATTCAGACACTCAGCATTTTCTGACCCAAAGGTTTGTTTAGTTTGTTCAATTAAATATTGCGTCAGCTGCCTGTACAAGGTTACATTTATTTTGGAACTTCATGAATGCAGAAACAGTGTTTTAACCCATTCCTGTGAAGGTAAATACCATTGTGATATTCTTAAGTAGGTTTCTGTGAGGTAGAAACTCATTTCTACGTTGTGTTCCAGCAAGAAGCACACACTTTTGCATGTTTTCAGTTCTTATAGAATAATTATTTTGGGATTAATTTTTGAACTGCACCACAACAGAGTGCTACCTGAAGAATGGAAGATCATTTGTGCACCATTACTCCACACCTTCTGGGAACTGCCATTCAGCCAACTGATGGGCTTCGACAGACCAGCAGATATTAACGGGTAAGCACTGATGGTAATTTGCTACCTGTGTTTTATATCAGATTGGGATAATGAGTTCCTGACCAGAAAAGCCTTAAAATATTATAATGTCCCTGTTTATAGATAGCCAGTCAGCAAATGTCAGAGCCAGATTAATCACCTGTCCCATCGTAGTGCCCAGCCCCAACCCAACAATAATCCAGACTCTTTTGGGGCAAGAGTGTGTGACCTCCATTTTGGGCGTGGTGCACCTTTGCTTCTGTAAGAGATTGGGTACATCTTCTCAGTTAGAGTTGCTGGAAAGCTACAACACGGTAGGTCTTCTTCTGTTCCCACAAGACACTAGGTAAGCATTACAGAAGCAGAGTAATGTGTGGCTGGTTAACCCTCCCAGACCTATGGTGTCCTGCGGCCTCAATAGTTATTTGAGTACACAATAAGGTTTTTCATGAGTACTCATCATGTAAAATGCAGGAACCAGTAGAAGGAAAAAGAAAAAATACCCAATGCCTTGTTCATAAGTGCAGGGTGGATTTTACACTGTATGTTTAAAGTGCCAGCGGCAGAGATTAGATTGGTGTTTCATATGAGACGATTCAAGGCCTTTCGTGTGTAACTTCTTTGTGGCACGTGCCGCCATTTAAAGCACTTGTGGTTGTGAGATTGTGATAGGTGCTCCTTTTGGCAATAACAGGAGAGAGACAGAAAAAAATCCACCTGACTCTCTCCACACACATAAAAAGGATCTCTGCGACATTAAACCCTTAACTGGTGAGGGCTTTCCCTCCCAGTCCTGAGCCCTTTTTTGGAGATTTCGGTATGCCGCATTCAATCCCTTGTAACATTGTTGTTACAAGAGATATCTCTGAACGATGTGGACCCTTTTCTTCCCACATTTAGGTGGTCATAATACCACCTAGTGTGCTGTAGGGGGGTGCAAGAAAATAACAAAAAAGAAAGCACGTTTTTTCCTTGTAAGAGCTAGAAACATATGATTTGCTGTTCTGAATTTGCTTTTTTCTACACATGCCTCACTCAGTCACTGACATCATTCAAATTCAGCACACACTCAATTCCAGTCATAACAGCACCCAAGGTTGGGGACATCACTTCCAAACATCCTGGACCTCTGGTTTGCGTGCATACAGATTTTCCCTGTGGGGACAGATGGGGACCCTGTTGGGACTGCCTGGGACCGCCGCTGGACTTGGGGATGGTCGATGCACAAGGGAGACACACACTCAAGGACTGGGACATCACGCCCAGCGTCCTGGAGCTTTGCCTGTTCTGCATTCCATCTGTTCGCTCTGGGGACGGGTTGGGATCCTGCAGGGGCTCCCTGGGACCATCCCTGGACTTGGGGATGGTCAACCCACATGGGGGACAGGTGCCCAAGGCCAGAGACATTCCCTTGACCATTCTGGAGCTTTGACTGGACTGCGTTACAGCTCTTCCCCCAACAGGTAGCTCCGGCAGTGTACCAACCCCTCCCCAGAGAGAAAAGGTGTAAAGCGCCATGGCCAGAGCTCCAGGATGGTCGGCAAGAAATCCTGGTCCTTGTGCACCTGTCTCCCGGTCTCCCTGGTTGGTTTACTGTCCCCAAGTTCAGAGGCGGTCCCATTGAGCCCGGCAGGTTTCCCATCCGTCTTCTGAGGGAAACGCTCTAATGCAGCTCATCCACATCTCCAGAACGGTCAGGTTACTATACCTGGCCTTGGGCGCCTCTCTCCCTTGGGTCTCCATGGTTGGTTTACTGTCCCCATTTTCAGCGGTGGTACCCGGCACGACCCCATCTCTCATCGTAGCTAAAAGCGTAACAGAGCCCAGCCACAACTCCAGAACGGTCGGTGTTGATGTCCCCAACTTTGTGCGCCTGTTTCCCATGTGGGTCGACTATCCTCAAGTACAGCAGCGGTTCCAGGGAGCCCGAGTGAGTTCCCCATTCCTCCCCAGAGGGAAAAGCTATAACACAGCATTTCCAGAGTTCTACGATGGCCGGGGACGCTGCCCCCAGCCTTGGGAGTCTGCATTGCACATGGGTAAAATGCCCCCCAGCTCAGCAGCGGTCATCGGACGACCCGGGAGGGTCCAGATCCCCTCCAGGATGGAAATGCTGTAACGTGGCATAGCTAAGGCTCCAGTACAGCCGTGGGTGCTGCTGCTGGGCTTGGGTGTCTGTCTCTCATGTGGGTTGACCGTCCCCAAGTCCAGCAAAAATCCCAAGGAGCCTTGGCAGGGTCACAATCATTCCCCAGAGGCAAGAGCTGTAATGCATAATGGCCATCTAGGACGGGCGGAGGTGCTGTGATGGGCAAAGGGCCAAGCAACCACCATCCCCAAAATCCTTTACCTGGTGGCCTAGTGCTCCTTTGTGCTTCCCATGGGTGCACAAATTGAGCCAGACCCCCAATTTTGCACCCCCAGGGAAGCAAAAAGGATGTGCCCATCTGTGGGGATTCCTGAGAGGACTGGTCCCCAGGGACTGGGCTAGACCACTGATGTTCCCAAGTGTGCCACTAACAATGTAGTACAATGTTGTTTTGTTTAAAGATGTAAAGGCAGGCGCTCTGTTACCAGTCTTTAGCTTCTCCTCCTAACACACGTGTTCATGACTTCATCGATCTTCAGGGAGGCTGAGTTACTTTGTTTTTTCAGGCGGGTCTGCATTTCTGTTTCAGGTGTGACAAGTTAATTAGCTCTAAGGATTCTGGTACTTGTATTTTTCGCACTTGATTTTGCTGGCAGGTGACTGGAAACAACTCCCTCCATAGCACCAATCTTCCCCTTCATGGGTGTAGGGGGAAAGCCATGGTTGTGGCTCTCCAATGGAAGGCATGATGGCCCTGCTGCACTGCCTTTCCCGGGATTTCTGTAACAATGTTTAAAGATGTAAAGGCAGGCGCTCTGTTACCAGTCTTTAGCTTCTCCTCCTAATGCACGTTTTCATGACTTCATCAATCTTCACGGTGGCTGAGTTACTTTGTTTTTTCAGGCGGGTCTGCATTTCTGTTTCAGGTGTGACAAGTTAATTAGCTCTAAGGATTCTGGTACTTGTATTTTTCGCACTTGATTTTGCTGGCAGGTGACTGGAAACAACTCCCTCCATAGCACAAATCTTCCCCTTGATGGGGGAGGGGGAAAGCCATGGTTGTGGCTCTCCAATGTAAGGCATGATGGCCCTGCTGCACTGCCTTTCCCGGGATTTCTGTAACAATGTTTAAAGATGTAAAGGCAGGCGCTCTGTTACCAGTCTTTAGCTTCTCCTCCTAACGCACGTTTTCATGACTTCATCAATCTTCACGGAGGGCTGAGTTACTTTGTTTTTTCAGGCGGGTCTGCATTTCTGTTTCAGGTGTGACAAGTTATTTAGCTCTAAGGATTCTGGTACTTGTATTTTTAGCACTTGATTTTGCTGGCAGGTGACTGGAAACAACTCCCTCCATAGCACAAATATTCCCCTTGATGGGGGGAGGGGGAAAGCCATGGTTGTGGCTCTCCGATATAAGGCATGATGGCCCTGCTGCACTGCCTTTCCTTGGGGGCAAATGTGTGCAAAACAGCACCCATCTGCCGGCAAATAAGGCAAAACAACTTTGTGCAACGTTTGTGGCTTTTTTGGTGGTGTGGGGCTGGGGATAGTTCGATCTGGGGGTCCCATGCACTTCTAAAATCAACTCCCTGGTGGTCTAGTGCTCCTTTCTGCTTCCCAGGGGTGGCAAAATGGGATCAGACCCTCTCTTTGCCCCCCCCACCCCAGGGAAGCAGAAAGGATCTGTGTTGATGCCTTTGAACTGCCAAGAACAAAGAAAGTTACTGTTGGAGGACCCCAGCCCTGCTGATGCTTTTGTTGGGACTTAAGAGATTGGGGTAATACCACTTTTCCACCAAGAGGCATTTTATTTTAAACATTTTGAGTTCTTGCCCCTAGCTCCCATCTAAATATCAAGAATGCTTACATCATTAAATTCTGCATGTCTCTGTCTTTCATTACCTATGTGGGGTTTTGTAAGTGTTTCCTAATACACTTGTTATTGCATATTGCTGTCTTTAATTAAAGTATTTATTTCTAAAACCTCGATTAGACATTCCTTTATTTTGCACTGGTGTACTGTTGTACCTTTGCTGTTTGGGCTGCTACTGTCTCACATGCACACCCCTCTTAGGAGTATAGCAAGCCCTCTACCCTATAAAGACTAAAATCAACATTGGATTGGGTTGAAGCAAATCTGCTTTAAGGGTCCCAATCCTTGCAAAGGTTGCCTTATTTCATTATACCCAAAGTGATGTGTGCTGCAGGAAGTGGTGGAGACAAGAAGGAAAAAGAAGTCTGGAGAAATGCAACATGGAGGATTCACCCCCAACTATGCTAAGCTCCGTCTGTCAACTGTAACTCTGATCCCGTTTCAAGCCCAGAGCATCAAAAGCCCATTGGTATGCAAAGTCCTTGTGTGAGACCGGCCCTTTTTTTTCGGTGTGAACTCTGAAGCCTACTTTCCGAGATGGCTAGCCATTCTAGGGAGAATACACATAGCCTGTCCATGTCTGTCCTGGTTTCACAAGGTTGAATTGCATATGATACAGATTAGATGTGGTTTTAATAATTATGTGTCCGACTAGCTTGCATACGGAACACCCAGGTATGGCTTATATTTATAGTTTAAACTGCCACCAGGATGATAGTGCGTTACAATTATGGGGGTTTGGATAGAAAAGAAGATTTTAATGCAGACCCAACACTTTGCTGTCACATCCGCTATGCTATCAGAAAGGGCAACTGTGATCTCTGAGACTGCTCGGTACCACTGGAGAGCAGGTGCTGTAGATCAAGTGTACTATTTGCTTTTGGCATGGAGTTTGATGGAAATGGGGTCTGATTAGCAGACTAAGCTTTCTCAGATGGATTACCCATAGCATTTTATTAATACAAATCATAAAAGCACAGCTTTCCCTACCCTTGTACAAGTATCCTTTGTTGTTTGAATAACTGAGTTTCTAAATAATGGAATTGAACAATGTTTCCTTGGTTTTGCATCAAGTGGACAGAACAAATAAAAACATGTATGGCTCCTTCAGTCTCTCTTGGGCAGGCACAACAGCCACTATATCATGATTAACTATCTTTTCATTGTGATGTGAAACAGGATAAAGGATGTTTGACAAGTGATATTTGAAATATAGACTCTTGCCATGATATGGCATCTTTAACTCCAAATAATTCTAGCGAATGGTGGGTCTTTTTCCCAGATAATTCAAAAATCATTGGCTTGGTTGAATATTATTTACCCATGTTCTCAGACACTAATAATGATATGCCTCTTTGATTGCAGCCTTCCTCCCTGTGTTGATAAGTAAAGGGTCATTCCACATATGTTCAAAGATTCAAAGTAATTAATGTCTTCCTCACATAGCCAAGCCAAGGAAGCCTCCTCACTCCTGATAAAGAACATACTGCATTCAATGCTTCTCTTTAATTCACCTCTATATTTTACAAGTTCTGGTGCAGTGCACATATTGGCCCAGAATAGCAAAGGTCTAAATTTGGCAATATTAACAAATGCCAAATACACCAATTCAAGAAACAGTGCAATTGTTGGTGTACTTATGAGGAGTCCCACCTGTTTCTTAGTAAATCCGTGTTTCAACTTTTCTAAAGAGTACAGGTCTACATGTGGCCATAATTCACAGGTTCGCTGGAATGGCTTGTGCTTTATATTGGTCTGGGGTAGAGCTGCTGACAGCCATCCCACCATAACACTTTGCAAAAATCCCATAACCTTCACACTATCATATTAATTGCAAGTTACTTATATAAATGTGTTTCCCCCACTTTGCATCAGTACATAATCTCACACCAAGGTAATCCAGCTGTTCTACTTGGTCAAGAAGGGTGTTATTTAATAAATTACAAAATTGAGGTGTCGGTACCTCTACATGACATTACATTGGTATGTTTGACATTTACCACCAAACAATGTTCTTCACACAAACTTCAAAATAAATTAACCTGGGTTCGAGATTAGCACATCATTGTCAACATACTGACTCAAGCACTTTCTACATTTCATGTGGTACACAAGGTTGTTACAAATATTTTCACCGTTTTCTGCTGTTTATTGGGTCAAAAGCTGACCTGAGGTCCACAAAGAGCATATTTAATACCTGGAAAACTGGGACAACATACTTTTGAATGAGTGCACATTAACTAAATAGCTGATTGAGAGAGTATATACCTTTATGGAAATCTGTCTGGAAATGTGTTCGGATATTGAAGTGCTTGCGTCAAGATGCTAATCAGATTACGAAAACATTTCAATAGGTTTTTCACAAAGCATTTAAAAGGTAAATTGGGCAATAATTGCGAAGATCACATTTAACTTAGCTTTTAAAAATGCAGATGATCTTTGCTCCTTACCAATTGTTGGGACAAGTAAAAGTAGAATGTATACAGTTAAACCACTTTGTCATGAAAGGTGTTTATAAATCAAGTTCATTACATAACAAGAGTCAACAGGGATATGATGTAAACCAGATGTTTTTCACAATATTTGGGCTTGCAGTAACTTGATTACTTTGTTACTAGAGCAGGAGTTTGCAACCTTTCACTCTCCACTTGTTTTGGACTACAGCCTGTTATATTGTCTACACTTTATCTCATGCTAAATGTTTAGATTTAAAAAGGTGATCGCCATCAGCCAAAACAACATCTAAACTCATGTTTAGTTTTGAAGATGTTTGTTTATGTTCAGGTTGGGTCTCATGCCCAACGGTTGCATTATGACATAATAGAATGCAGAAGATGTATATAGGGACCCCCTTGGTAAAGCACAGACAGTAAGTAACAGCAGCCTGATTGTGGATAGGGCATCTAGATGGACCTGAATACTGAAAACATGAAATAACTTTGATTTGGACTTACCTTCTTCCAGGATATCACAAAGCCACATCAGCCTTAGCCAGAATAGTCAGTGAAGATGGAAGAAGACAGAACTAGTCCAACACCTCTATAGTGCCTCAGCTTGCATACCCATGTGCTACAAAAACATAACAACACAACCAGGGCATCTTCATAAGCATCAATGCCACCCCTTCACTCTGCTCTTCATTCTGTGAAACCCTGCTCAACACAGTGTACACGTTACTAAGATGCAAGTAACACCTGGATATAGGCATTTACAATAATTGGTGTTAATGTTTGTTACATTTGCTTTTTTGACAGTATGCCAAATGACTCTTTGCTCTGTTTCCCTCATTGCCTTCCACAATTCGTCCCGGTTTCTAGTAATATCCTCATGTTTTTTTTTCCTAATTAACTGCTTATAATTCCTCTTCACCTGGCTAAGTAAAATCACCCCAATTACTGGCATATTTATTATATGATTTAAGAGTTGCACCTTAGAAATATTGCATTCTTTATCATACCATATATTTCAGAGCCAAGGCTCGGTCTCCTTTATGGTTTTCAATCACAAGTGGAGAGACTGCTTTTGTCAATTTACCATAGAACTCCAGTGCAACTAAATCTACATCTGGGGAACGGGAAAAGTTGGCATGCAGCTGGAAACAGATTGAATACAATTGTGGACAGACTTTAACCAATTCCAAATTAAACCATCTTAGTCTTCATAAGTTTGGTCAGTTGACTGTTGTAAATCCCATCTTTGAGGAGATACAGAGCAAGCCATTTTGATGATAACAGTTAAACCCAATGAGTCATGATCATGTCTCGACTTAACATCCCTGAGGAAGCAAGATTTAGCAAAATATAATGAATGAGACTCGACTTTGGCACAATTTCACAGGCCTCGTGTTCATAAAATTGAATATCAGTATGAGAAAAAAAAGGAGTGCAAACTGTGTGTTGAAGCCCTGTCCAACATGTGTGTGCACACATGGAGTGCAACTATTTCAGTCATCGGGGAAGTAGAAGAAACCTCTGAATGATCAATGCTGGCCTAATTCAAGGGATCAGTCAAGTGCTGGGTCTGCTCTCACTGATCCATAAGCCAGAAGATAATAGGCAACAGAACCTTCTCAACAGCCTGCTTTTTTCCATGGACCAGATCTCTTGAAGGTATCACATCTGTACACGGTCTAATAAATTGTGGCAATCTGCATCATTTCATTTGCTATTAATTAATTCATGCACGCATGCCAAGACACACATTTGAAAACACCTGCTCCGCTATGTTATGTTACAGTTGATTTATACTGTGCATCGCTACCACCTATTCAAATTAGTTGTAGCAATACACCAGAGGGGGGGACAAACACATCATTTTATAATTAATCATTTTCCTGATGTGTCATGTAGTAACATGGGCTCACTTCTCTGAAGGGATTCCGACATTACCAGAAACACCAGTTGTACCGGTTAAGAGGGATTCGGCCATACTAGGATTCAGTCCTACAGAGTTCCAATAGCAGATGGTGTCAAAGATCTGCCTTCTATTGCCTTTAAGACTTGTGCAATTCTTTTAATTTGCTAGCATTTCAAAATCAACCTCAGATGTGTCCGCTCAGCGTGCTGCAGGCTCTGCCATTTCTAATAACAGATAGGCAACTGCCACTGTGGCTTTTTGATCAATTGGGGTGTTGTTCCCAGCTATACAGATGGCTAAAACTGAAGCATCATTAATCAACATGGTTCTGGAATCGTTTCTTACTTGACAAATGGTATTTTCCTGAGGATAACAAGATTCCCTAAAAGTTGAATGTAAATGTGTCATGTAACGGCTAGCTCTAGGGGTTTGCATGGTAAAACGAATCCCATTGTATAGATACACACATCTGATTGGGCCTGATCATGACTTTGGTGGTAATGCCAGCGGTATTAACCCTACCACCGAACTCCCCGGCGCTAAAAGCGCCGGATCACGAGTTCGGAGGTAATGTAATTCCCCATTGAGCCCATTCGGGAATGCCCCATTCCCCATTGGACTCAATGGGGAAAATGTGCGCTCTTACCGCCGGCGGATTTACCGCCGGTGGTAATAGCACGAATATTCAGCGGATTTCCCCCCAGCCAAGAGCTGGGGCGAAATCCGCCGAAGTCCTGATTTGGCGGACCCTTAAACCCGGCGGTAATAGCACGACCGCCGGATTTAAGGGTTACTGCCAAAGTCGTGATGAGGCCCATTATTATGTCTTCATCAATTAGATCACATTTGCCATTAAAGCAATACATGTGACATCCAATTCCTCCATGCACAACTCAACGATCTGCACCAAATAAATTACATTTGAACAGAATTCAGTCTTTTGGTTTCTATGCACATCCCATTGCATCTTCTTCATTATTACATCTAGAATGGACATTCTGTTTGTCAAGCACTGATTTCCCCATCCCTATTTAGGGCCTGATTCACTGAAGTGTTTTATAATGGTGCAATCCCATAGGAACACGTTCTGTGAATCAGGGCCATCATATGCATTGGGATCCTTCCAAAATAATCACTGACCCTTCACTGTTACATATTTCAGTAATGTCGTTAGTTATATGCAATCATTGGGGCTTTGGGCAATGCTACGCCCCCGCCACATTTGCCAATAGCCCAGCATTATTTGAAAGGAAAATAGTCTGAAATTTTAAAGATATTGTTCTCATTAACAATTGTTACATTGATCGCTACCCCGGCCAGTGTGCAGATCTTCGCCTCATCCTTATAATGTTGGCCAGCCTCCTGTTGTAAAGTGGATGGCGAACTTCGTATTAAAGGCTATGGGGGTCATTATGACCCTGTAGATAGCCATGCCGCTATCTGCGGCATGGCTACCCCCATTCCGGGTACTGGGTCCGGGTTCCTGGAATGGGGAAATACCGGGCCATTCCGACCTTGGAGGGCCCGGTATTTCCCCATTTCAGGAACAAATCTCCATTCAAGCCCCCATAGTGCTCAATCGGAATGGGGAGCATGGTAACAACATGCCCGTTAATGACGGGCCTGTTATTGGCATGCTGGTCTGCTCGCAGGACCCGGTAAGGACGCCTGGTAAAACCAGGCATCCTTACCGGGCCCCGGGAGCAAACCTCGTAATTGCGGCAATAGGGGGTTAATGGGGCCGGCAGCTCCACTTGCCCCATTAACCCCCTACCGCCAGGGTCGGAATGAGCCCCTATGTCTATTAGACAGTTGCTATTGGGACATGTGTGCCAGGCTATTATGCAAGTCTATGCAAAAAGGGACGAGCATACTAGTCCTTGGCACTTAAGGGGTAAATAGGAAGAGACGCAGAACTTTGAGAAAAATAAGGTTTTGTTTGCTTCAATGCACATACATCATTTTCTTTAGCCATCTTGATGTACATGCAGCATCTCGAGTTCAGGGGTGATCCAATCAGTCAGTCTTCTCGTTTTCTTTCTGATATAACACACCCCGCCTCGCAGCTGATCAGTTATTTGGTTTCAGTATTAGATTCATCATACATTTGCGAAGGTGGCTGAATAGCTGCCAATAATTGATAAGCAAATTGGCTGAGTAAATTGGAAACACGAATTTGCCTTACCTATTTGAAGTGATTTATGTCTAAAAGACAAGTATACCTCAAACAGAAATAAAATGAAATACATTGTTCTACAATCTGTTCAGTCACTCCATTCACTCCATTCACTCCAATCATGTTCATTTTCCATCTGCAGCTCTTGGAAAGATGTGGAGTTACTAAAAACCAGGGACAACCAGCCTCTCTCAAGGTTTTCTCAATTCACACAGGTTCTACAAAATGTCAATACACCCTCATCAAGATCAGGGAGTAGCATTAGTAAGACCTGTGTCAATGGGCCTCAGTACAAGAAGTGTGGAATGCGTTTAGCGGCGCCAGTAATGGTGCCGGCACCGTTAAACGCATTCCGCACTATCACGAGGTCCCCTCGCGGGACCCGCTCTGGTAATGGGCCCGTTGTTAGCTCCCTCCCCATTCCCATAGAGCCCTAAGGGGGCTCGAATGGGAATGGGGAAGGACCGGGCCCGGGTTACCTGAAGAAGGAAATACCGGGCCCTTCATACTCGGAATGGCCTGGTATTTCCCCATTCAGGGAACCCGGACCCGATTTTAGAGGCAGGCATGCCCTTTTTAAGGGCATGGCTGCCTCCAAAGTCGTAATGAGGCCCAATGTGTTTTAGCTACTCTTTGCCATCCTTGCATCCCTGTTGCAATTGAATAGCTACTCTGTTGCACTGTCAAACTGCACAAATGCAGCTTGAGGTCTTGATGTGGCTTGGGTACTGGCGTGTCCTAAAAATGGCTTATAAAGGCGATTTAGGTTTCCCTTGGTGCATTGACACACTCCCTTAGCTGGGGTCCCCCTTGACAAGGAGACAAGTACAACTGCAGACTTCAGGGCTATACAAGGCGCAGATGCTGTTACCTTCTGAACTTGGCTTATAAAGGGAATTCTGGCATCCAAAAGTACACATGCCCTTCCTGTGTGTGTCCCTTTGCAGAGTCCTTGAAAACTGCAGACTTGACGACTTGATGCGGGACAGATGCCGGCACATTCCAAATGGGGCTTAAGGAGGCTTTTCCGGTCTTTGCTAGTGCACTGAGACACATCCTGTATTGTCCTCTCCCATGGGCAAAGAGACCTGCAAAACGAGGGCTACTTTCTCCCAGTCCTACTATTCCTCGTTAAACTCAGAACTGACTCATGCCTCTCTCTCGCCAGTGATGAGATCATTCCGGTTCATTTTACATTGACATGAGGATTATCTGACTGCTCAGGTAATTAATACCTGGACTGGAGGGGGAGAGGCTATAAAGAGAAAACAAAAAAACATTTTGGGGAAAGGATTTTGTCAGACAGTGGATTGGATTTGTGAGTAAGTACAATGATGGTGACGATGGGGTGTGGCGATAGTGGCTAAATATTTAGGGACAGAACCCAAGTTGCATTATTAAGACCTTTAAGTTTAAATTATATTCCACAGAGGAATAGAGGTCAACATAACAACATTTGTAATTGGTAAAATGCAAGAATCTTGAAACTAAACAAATAAGGTTCATTAAGTTCAACTTCCAGAAGACCTTGTGATTGCGAGGACACGACACAGAGTGATAAGGACAGACACACATTTAGAATGTATTTTTGTTTTCAGTTAATCAACGTGATTAGTAAATGGTTGCATATAGACCCAGTATATACTTAGAAGGTGTGTTCACTAAGATGCATGTACAGTATTTTATAAATCACAAATGATAGAGAGTACCGATCTGATGAAATTAGTGTGAACATAATTTGGACATGTCGCTTTTAAGAACACTAGTCCTGTTCCAACAAAGCCCATTGCGGTGTCACAGTGGACTGAGCAAAATCCTGGGTTAATATGGTCCGGAGGATGTGTCATCTCTGGAAGTAATCAGGATGTTTTCCATTTTGTGCGCCTTGATACATGTGGGGTCTATGTATAGGTGCCAGGGTTGATGGTCTTCATTGTTGTCATTCTTTATCACAAACTATAGGGCACATAATAGGAGTGAAGAGATGGGTCAATGTTTGAGCCTATTAGGGAATTACTACTCTTATTCAAAGTCATTTGAGGTGTAGCTGCCATTGAGTGAGGAATTTGACCACCCACATGGGTGTTTGTGCTTGCCTGTTTTTAAAAATAATGTTGTATGAAATGGAATGATGGGAGATCAACCTCAGAAAATGTGTGGGGGTAATTTGCACACATTTTCCTATGCTCGCCGCACAACAAACTAGTAGTCAAGGGTACTCTAGGGGGACACAGACGAGAGGTGCAATCCTCCGTCACATTTAGCTGGAATGTGACAGCCACAGGTATAACAAAGCATCTCAGGAATGGGGAAGGCAACACCTTCGGCCATGGCCAGCCTAATTAAAATATCAACACACACTCACAAACAACAATTTCACCCACACATCTATATAAAAACAAACACACCTTGACACAAAGACCAATATGCACGCGCACATGCATACACATATACATACTCATTTATTTAAAATACATATATATATATATATATATATATATATATATATATATATATATATATATATATATATATGTATATATATCATGATCACTGCTTCCAAGGAGCCAGGACCAGCCCAACGTCCTTGGAAGCAGGCCCCTAACCCTAATCCTAGGCACCAGCCTGTCCCCACGGGGACCTTTTGGACCTTGTCCTGGCGCCGGTGGCACCAGGCTCATCAGAATCATCGGTCCCGGCACTGGAAGCGCCGGGCTCATAATATGTGTGCAGATGTTTGGGTGGACTTACCTGCAGCAGACCATGCTGCTTACTTACCAGCCACTTAGAAGTCCTCTGTAAACAGGAACTACTTTCTTACCTGGGTGGGGCAGCTCCATTCCCTGGATTCAGCATGGGGAAAGCTTCTAGAACTGGAACTCTTTTCTTACCTAGGCGGGGCCGTGGAGGAAGACGCCTCATCACTCCAAGGCTATTTAAACCACACCCGATAGAAGAAACGTGCCTCGCGTTATTCTGCATCTGCAGCAGAACGCTCACCGAGTCTGTTCCAGCCTTTCTTCTTTCGATCCTGAATCTGCAAGAATCATACTCACCATTCCTGTATCCAGTCGACAGCAGCACCTGCAGAGACAAGAAACAGCAGATTAGCAAGGCAGTCTTAACTCGCAGTGCTTACTCACCTGATCCATCGGCTGCGGTCATTTCGGCACGCTGTATTTTCGCCTGTGAAGACAAAAGCATTGTCATTACTTACCGGCACTCCGTGAACTCTGGAATTCTTCACGCTGCATCGCCGCCTGCGGAGATAAAAGCATTGTATTTACTTACGGGCATTCCGCGGACTCCGGCGCTGCAAACAAACTTCTGAAAGACAAAAGAAGAGACATTAGACAGGTATTTACTTACGCTCATCGCGCTCTTCACAATAGAACGCCTGCAAATACTCCGGTGCCTCTTCAACACGAGCTACGCTGCAAGGGAAAAAACAGCTAGAGCGCTTGCATTTACTCACGCATTTTCAGGCGCTTTATTTCATCTTCCTCAAGAGTCCTGCAAGCAAAAGGGGAGAAAAGCATCATACGAAGTCCTGCCTTGCACCTAAAGACTCTAAAGACTATTAAGACTAAAAAGGTGTCTGGAAACTCACCGCTCGTGCTATTAACGACGGTAACGGTCCTCTGAGTCCAAGAGGCCTATGTTTCACCAGTTAAGGAACTGGCAACAGCGCCCTGCATCAGACGCAGATGGAGAGTCCAGCATTCACCTATCTAAGGTGAGCACGTTGACCAGGGGGCTCTACGGAGAAGCTGGGGAGAGAGAGGAAGAGAGGCATTACACAACCCAGACCATTAACCCCTATATTCTTTCACCTGCAGAAACCTCACCCTACGAGTTCGTCACACAGTGCGAAGAGGTTCGACCCCAGAAGCCCATCGAGTCCTGCACATCACCTTTCGAGTCACAGACACCTTCCTGCCACGACCTGCGCCTCCGTGGGAATCAGGTGAGCGTTACAGAACGCGAAGCCCACCGCAAAACTCCTACCCAGGCGCAATGGAAACCTCAGACACTGATCACTTAGCCCAGTTGCTCGGGGAATTAAGAGCAGAAGTACATGCAGCTCGTCAGGAAACAAGCTCTCTAAGAAGAGAACTAATACTTTCCAAGGAGCGAACAGAGGACCTCGCTAGGCAATTGCTACAAACGCAGGCAGGACAGACACCTCTGCCCGCTCCCGGAGGAAGTTATCCTTCTGCACCATCTGTAAATCCAGTGCAAATCAATCTACCTGGTAATGTGCCCTTGGCTCCGCCCGAACGTTTTTCTGGTGACCCAAAGAAATATGCAGTGTTCATCAACCAGTGCCGCTTACATTTCTTATGTCGACCAGCTGCATTCCCAACAGATCAGACCAAAGTGGCTTTCGTGCTTTCTTATCTCAGTGGCAGCGCCGCAGATTGGTCGATCCCTTTATTTTTTTTTTTTTATTTTTTTTTATTTTGGTATAGCTGAAGACATCAGCTTTTCAAAAATAATTGGCGTATAAAAAGAATCATTACAATATAAAATTGTTAACACAGTATAGACATACATACAATATCAACAAGCAGCAAAATGGAGAAGAATGACCAAAAGAAGCAAGGTTAAAATTAGGCCTATGACCTAGAATTTGAGTTCAATGTGAAAATACACTTAGGTCTATGGAGAGTAGAAGCCATGTTAGTAACAGTAGTTGTAACGATACTAATTCACGTATATGGGGGTAAATACTCGCAAGAAGGCTATTTTAGATCGATATCTCGTCAGGTAAAGCTGCCTCTAAAAAGTGAGTTATGGCCTTCATTACTGAAAATCTAACGTCCTTAAATAAAATACTCCATATCTCATTGTCATTCTTCTCCATGTACATAGATAATAACTTACTACAATGTCTATCACGAGTGGCTATTAAATTTGGGCATGACACAATTATGTGTTGCAGAGTTTCCTTTACATTTTGTTTCTCACAAAAACAGCAAAAGTGGAGGTCCGCTGGGATAGATTTGCGTCTAACCAGGATTTCTCTCGTCGGCCACAAATTTAGCCTTATCCGCAAAAATTTGTTGCGTATATGTGCAGATGGGCATTTCATAAGATAGCCTGCCGCTTGGCTTCGACATTTAGTACCAAAGAGGTTAGGATCAAAATCTCTATATTTTGCGCAAAGATCGTAATTTGTAATCCAATCCCAGTTAAGGAATTTCCTTTTTGCTCGTGCCGGATGATCAATAAGAAATTGTAAAGAGATATTTGCTCCAACTAAGGTGTCCAAGACAGTATTTCTCCATTTTAGCGAAAAACCAGATGTAGACCCAGATAGGTGGCGAGCGACCGTACTCAAGATGTTATTATTGGTCAAGCCGAGGAGGCTTTTGCGAAAAAAGGCACACATTCTCCATTTAGCTCTACTATGGAGAGAGTTCAAGCCCAATTCAAAACGTAGTATTGGAAGCGGTACGCAATTTGGAAGCCGCAAGACCTTTTTCCAAAAGGTGGCCTCCAGTCCATTCCACATATTATCCCTGACATACAATCTGGATTCAACACCATAGAGTAAAATGGGGACAACCTTTTGTTCGTAATACATCAAGATGTGTTTTAACGTAAATTTCCCAAACTTATAAAGTAAAATTTTCGCTTGGGATGTCAGACTTAACAATTTCGAGTCTAGCATATGTAGCAGTTTCCCATCACTAATTGTGTTTTGTATAAAGACACCGAGATATTTATACTCCAGAACAATGTCCATAGTTTGTTGTTGAAAAGACCAAAATCCCTTATAGGATTTGCATCTGGTGGTGGGACTGCAGACCATAATCTGGGATTTGGTTAGATTTACTATTAGGTCATTTACCTCCACATAGGTTGCCAATGCAGCTAAAAGATTTTGTGACCTATCGGGGTCTGAGAGATCAGTACCAAATCTTCTGCATAGAGCAGCCAAGAGATACGTTGGCCCCCTAACTCCGGAGCATCCACTGTGATTCCACGAAATGATAGACCTAAGTCCAAAATAAAAAGATTGAACAGTGAGGCCGCCAATGTGCAGCCTTGCTTTAAGCCAGTACAGGTAGGGAAGGAGGCGGACAGGAGTCCTTGCATTGAGAGTCGGACTCTCATAGAAGTATCTGTATGTAGATGAATAATTAAAGACAAAAGCGAGGCTGGGCAGCCAAGATCTTTTAGTTTGATAAAAAGGACATTTCGGTTTATGGAATCAAAAGCAGAACTAAAATCGATAAACGCAAAATATAAAGTTTGATTCCTAGATGCATATTGGGACTTCAACATATTAATAGTGATAATATTCGGGATCGTCCCCAGGCCACTAACAAAGCCAGATTGGTACGGATCCCTTTTGAAATTCCTCTTTGTCCAATTGTTAAGATCTCGCAATATGAGACGGGTGTAGATCTTGCCCGAGACATCGAGTAATGCGATGGGTCTATAGCTAGACGGATTGGCACGATCACCCTTCTTATATATTGGGATAACAACAGATCGTCTCCATGATATCGGAATTTTTTGTGACGTGTTAATTGATTCAAACATGGTAAACAATATATCTGACCATATGTTGGGGAATTGTTTAAGATGTGCATTTGATAGGCCATCAGGGCCAGGTGCTCGGGAGTTGCTTGCATGGTTGATATATTGCAAGATATCATCTTTATCAAAGTGTAAATAAAACGGGTGATTAAACTTTAGTTCCAGAGCAAAGGTATGAGGTCGCGGAGTTGCAAATAGATCCGAATAATAGCGTACCCACGCATCCTCTGTTACATCATTTGTTTGACAGGCAACCTGATGGCCTGATGTAGATTGGTTTATAATATACCACGACTGAGCAGAATTTTTGGCTGCTAGAGATACTAGCATATTTTTCCCATCTGTTTGGTAAAGTTTGGCTTTTATTCCCCTTACCCAATTTCTATAACCAGTTTGTATACGTAGCAGAGCAGCCCCACGGAGATCTGGTGGTAATTTTAACGCTTGCCTTTTTTCCGCACGAACCCTGGATTTTCTAAGTCTTATTTCATGGTTGGGAGTATGCAAATGCGAGGTTTGTTTATGATTATAAGTGATAGAGCTTGTTTGAAAGAGCTGCATAAGGTCATGGAAAACCGTGTCTGCCGTCAGATGGTTTAGGTCATTATTATTTAGTTCGCCATGATATCGTGTCGAAAAGGCCTTCAGAGACTGCTCCGACCACTTTAGTCGGTTTCTAGCAGGGTTTATTTCATACGTTCCCTTAAGTAA
Source organism: Ambystoma mexicanum (assembly GCF_040938575.1). NCBI lineage: Eukaryota > Metazoa > Chordata > Amphibia > Caudata > Ambystomatidae > Ambystoma > Ambystoma mexicanum. The sequence continues at coordinate 1,181,168,868 of NC_090933.1, forward strand.
GGCAGAGTGTGGTTTGGAGATAAGCATATTCGAACTGAAGGTGGTACACAGGATATTATGATCGCTCATCTCTGATTCTGTTATTTGGAAAGATGTGACCATGTTTGACATATACATGTTAACATACGTAAAGTCAATGATCCCATGACTACATGCTCGATGCCACGTAGCTCTAGGTGGTATGTCTTGTGAATGTGCGCCGTTCAACATGTAGCGATTCCGTGATTTAGTAAATAATAGCCACTTGTCCAAGCGTTTTTGTTCAGATTTAAGAGAGGGGCCCAAACAATGTAAGTTCAAATCACCCGCTAAGTAGATCATATCTACGGCTCCATCCATCGTAATTATATCAAATGCCTTAGATATAGCTTCCATAAAGGAATCATCTGAAATGCCAAGAGGGTTCCAGTAAACGTTAATAATGGCACATATGTGGCTTTCACATACAATTCTGGTCATTTGTATGAAGTTATTTGGGCAGAACCATGGAAAGATTTTTAGGCCGGACGACTGTTTAACAGCCGTTAACAGGCCAGAGGTTGGGCGACCCATTTGGAGCTTTATAGCAGGTAATATACATACATCATAATTGTTCCAAGACGGTGTTGTGACCAGCCATGTTTCTTGCAACAATATAACATCATACTTCAGCAGATGGGAAGAGTAATTATTCAATAAATGCCGATTCCCTCTAGAGTTCCAACTAGCAAAAACTAGCTCTGATGTAAGGGAAGGTGAATGCTAAGATTGCTTGCTCTGATTTTGACAACTACAGGATTTTCCGGGGCGAGCTTGGGGGTTATTGGGGAGTTTGTTTTGAGGGGCATCCATACACCTAGGAGATCTATCTGGAACATCAGAGGTGAGAAACACCATGAAACCAAGCTCATCAATTTGTGATTTCACGGTCCATATGGTGTTAAGAACCACCCTTGAGTTAATCCATAGGTTTACAACAGACTGATTAGAAGAGTCTGGAAATTCCACAAGATCTATATCTATGGAACTAATGTCATCAAGCTCTGGAATCTCACGGAATATCGAGAGAACAGAAGCCCGATTTAAATTATACTGCTTAGCCGGCAATGGCTGGCAACTAAGAGTCAGGCAATGGATTGCCGGTCGCTTTAAATATGTAGTTGTTGGTTTTTGTTTAACTGGTGCCAGTAGCTCATTAGAGTTTGTACAGGGACTAATCCCTGTTTTAGATTGTTGAGCTAATTGAGGGGCAAAAGAGGTTTCCAGAAACTTGGCGAAGGTGGATTGTAGAATTCGTTCTATATCACCAAGTGATTCTGTTTTAGCGTTACCAGTTCCACCTGAACATATAGGCACACAATTACCAGTGGCTGTGTCCAGAAAGACAGGGGGGCTGGATTTTTTCAGGATTGGAGTTACCACTGGCAATGATTCACTTGCCGAGCTGAACGGCGCAAAAGGCACATGTTTAGGGGTTATTTTGGAGGATAGATATTCGTCAACTGCTCTTCGTATCTCTTTCCCCATATACTCATGATCTGATTTCTGTGCCACAGGAGTTTTACCCATGAGACTATTTGTGATTAGGTTAGATACACTATCCTCTTCACCACTAAAGTTGCCCATCCTTGGTTTAGTGAGGGCTTTATGTGACAACTGCTCAGCCACACTGATCAATTGGCTTAAAGGACTGTGTGCCAGGGAAGGAACAATGGGAGTTTGCTGTAACTTAGCTTTTTTTGCAAATTGTTGTGAATATTTTCTTGTAATGGCTTTAGATGCCAAAACGGAAGAGGATGCTGGGGATGAGAGTTTGTTAATGAAGGCTTTGGTTTGATAGGTAGGAGGTGATACAGATTTAATGTTTTTCGTTTTTTTTTCCTGTTTTAGCGCACAAGGCTTTTTAGGTAGTGGATTCTGGGGATTCTGAGGATCGGGCACAATGGGTTTAGTCCCAAAAAGGGAATACATAGGTCTCTTCTGCCAATCAGTTTTAGACGCGACTGCCTTTTCCATCGTGTCAACTATGGGTTCAGGTATAAATGGTATAGGTTGATAGACTTGATCCATGGATTCAGCCAAGTTAGAGGTCTGTGAAAATACAGACCTCTTACCATTTGTAACAGTGTCAGGCTGACCCAGGCTCCCAAGTCTATTAAAAAGTACAAATTGATTATCAAGTAACAGATCAAGCTGGTTTGATTGTGTTTCTGCCTTTACAACTAGCACTTCAAACAGTTTAGCAAGGGCTAAGATAGCATTATTCATAGATGTGAGTGCTATGCTAGTGCTGACAGTCTGGGAATCAAGGCCGCCAGTAGTAGCAGGTTTTTTTTCAGCCTTTTTTCAGGGAGTCGGAGCTATAAAAGACAGATTTGTGACTGAATTTGAGACACTAACATTTGTAAATAGCACAGGAGATTTTGACAGATTAACCGATGAAACTTGAGATGACTCAATAGAAACAATAGTATCTAGATTAATTACAGGTATAGGTATATCCTGAACAGCTGAATCCAACAGTGGATTGGCAATCGATGAACCACTTACAGTAGGAACAAGAGTATCACATACATCCGGATGCAAAACTGCGACACCAGTTAGAACATTTGTTAGAATGGCACTATCAGTAAGAGAAACTTTTTCTTTCGCAAAAGTAACAGATTGGCCAGACATTGTACCAGATTTTAGAGTCTCACCAATTCTGGCATCTATCTCAGTAGCTGAAGACTCCTTTTGACAAATTAAACACTTTGCAGACGTGCCAGATTCCAGCTCCAACCCATGCGTAGTATCTTTTTGACTCAAAGAGGCCATTATTGGCTGGTATGAAGTAGTTTCTACAGCATTTTCAATAGGGCGTGAGCTAGTTTCAGTGCCACTGGGATTTCTACAGAAGGGACGGATATCCATTCCTAGGAGCATCTCAGATCGGCTCTTAATAGTGGCCATAGCGCAAGACCTCGGCGTAGAGCTAAGTCGTGGTTTTTTTATAGGTACAGAGTGGGGAATCTGGGAACGGCTTGAGCCATTGAACCTATGCAGCTCAGTAACCGGTGGCATGCCAGTTGTTAGAGATTTCATGTTGCGTTTCATAGTCAACGGTAGTGGGATTACCTACTGAGTTGGGGCTGGATAAGGAGTAGATAAGCTGCTAGATGGACTAATATGCCGCGGCGTAAGGGGACTTACTTGGATTGCAAAGTAGGAATCAATAATGGAGTGTCCTCGCCACCATCCGCTTAACAGCCGCACAACAGCACAGCTAGCGGCCTTTTCCCCACCAGGCTTATCGCCGCAAGGGTGGCGGCCTCTGCCTTATCACGGCGAGGGAGAGTCACGTGATAAGGCACGTGACCTGAGAAGCTCCGCCTCCTCCAGGAAGCGGAATGAATCCGGCAAGAGCCCAAGAATGCTCGCAGTGCCGGCAAGATGATTGCAAGTACGTTCGCTTAGTAGATCAAAGTCCTTTCCCGGGTAAAACACTCCACTCGGGCGGCGGCCTCTGCCTTATCACGGCGAGGGAGAGTCACGTGATAAGGCACGTGACCTGAGAAGCTCCGCCTCCTCCAGGAAGCGGAATGAATCCGGCAAGAGCCCAAGAATGCTCGCAGTGCCAGCAAGATGATTGCAAGTACGTTCGCTTTGTAGATCAAAGTCCTTTCCCGGGTAAAACACTCCACTCGGGCGGCGGCCTCTGCCTTATCACGGCGAGGGAGAGTCACGTGATAAGGCACGTGACCTGAGAAGCTCCGCCTCCTCCAGGAAGCGGAATGAATCCGGCAAGAGCCCAAGAATGCTCGCAGTGCCGGCAAGATGATTGCAAGTACGTTCGCTTTGTAGATCAAAGTCCTTTCCCGGGTAAAACACCGGGTCGATCCCTTTAGTCACCCAGGATGATCCGGTTCTACATGATTTCCAGGCATGATTTCCATGATTTCCAGGCCTTCCAGTCCAGTATGGAGAAACTGTTTGCAAGACATGCACAAGGGCAGGCCTTGGACAATGAACTTCTTTCATTACGACAGGGTAATCAAGACCTCTTGACCTATATAGCCTCATTCAACAGACTTATAGTGGAAACTCAATGGCCCGAGGACAAGAGAATAACGCTTTTCTACAGAGGCCTGCGTGGAGAGCTCAAGGATGTGTTAGCTCAAGTTGTGAACCCTCCACAAGAATGTTCAGACTATATTGACTTGGTCGTCCAATTGGACCACAGATTACAGAACAGGAAGGCTGATCGCTCTAAATTTGATACCCGAGTGTTTTCTAAACCACAGACTCCTACTAAGGGAGCGGACACTGTGGAACCCATGAAAATAGGGGGGATGAAAGGTCCTCTAAGCCAAAAGGAGCGGGAAAGAAGAAGACAGCTGCAATTATGCCTCTATTGCGGGAATTCAGGGCACTTTCTTCGAGACTGTCCAGTGAAACCAGCTAAGAAGGCTGTAGGAGCCGCAGACACCAGTGCCACAAGTTCTGAGCAGGGAAACGACCTAGCCCGGCAAGTGTAGAGGTCCTCTTGCCGAGCGTTAAGATCTGTCCCGTGACCTCGCATTTCGTGGTGCCCATGGTCCTCATTAGTCCAGCACGTCCGGATCATTTGCATGCAATTGAAGCTTACATCGACAGCGGAGCAATCGGCAATTATGTGGACCGTGAAATGGCATCAAGGATGAATCTACCCCTTGTCCCTAAGGCAGTAAAGGACGTCATTACTACAGTGGATGGCACGGAGATAGCCTCCGGACCAGTAACGCATGCCACCCAAGAAGTGACGCTAGTAAGCCAAGATGGACACCGGGAGAAAATTGTGTTCGATGTGATCAAGGCCCCTCAGTTCCAGATCATTCTGGGAATCCCTTGGTTAGAGAAACACAATCCTCAGATCAACTGGCGAGCAAAGACGGTTCAGTTTCCAGAATGTTTTACCACTTGTTATCCTCGGCCTGAAGTTTCAGTGGCGGCAATTTCTTCTGAGGTTCCTTCATTACCTTCCGACTACCAGGAATTCCAAGATGTCTTTCGAAAGGATCAAGCTAACACCCTGCCTCCTCATAGGTCTTACGACTGTCAAATAGACTTGATACCCGGAACAACTCCTCCTTGCAGTAGGATTTATGCCCTCACCGAGCCAGAGAATCGTCACCTCAGACAATATCTGGACCAATACCTAGCTAACGGGTTTATCCGTCCTTCTAAGTCTCCAGCTTCCTCGGCTTTGTTCTTCGTTCCGAAAAAGGAAGGAGACCTTAGAACTTGTATAGACTACCGCGCCCTAAGTCAAATCACCGTTAAAAACAGATACCCGTTACCTTTGATCCCTGAACTCCTGGACCAAGTCAAAGAAGCATGTATATATACAAAGTTAGATCTCAGAGGAGCCTACCACTTGGTACGAATAAAAGAAGGCGATGAATGGAAGACGGCCTTCCGCACCAAGTATGGGTTATTCGAATATCAAGTGATGCCCTTTGGACTTTGTAACGCTCCTGCCGCTTTCCAGTATTTTATGAACGATGTCCCTAGAGAACTCATAGATGTGTGTGTTGTTGTCTACATTGATGACATCCTTGTCTATTCATCATCTGAAGAGGAACATCAGAGACACGTTAAAAAGGTTCTCGAGAGACTGCGTCAACATAACCTTTTTGCCAAGCTTGAAAAATGCGTTTTCAACGTAACTGAAGTTGAGTTCCTGGGATTCATATTGTCACCTAATGGGGTTCATATGGATTCGAAGAAGGTCGATGCAATCATCAAGTGGCCATCACCAACCTCGGTAAAAGGAGTTCAAAGCATGTTAGGTTTCGCTAACTTTTACCGCAGATTCATTCCTGAATTCTCCCGGATAGTCCAGCCCATCACCGCTCTGTTAAAAAAGAACAAACGTTTTGAATGGTCTACTGAAGCAGAACAAGCTTTTCAGGACTTAAAAGCAAAATTCATTTCTGCACCTGTTCTGAAACATCCTCGCCCAGAACTCCCCTACATCGTGGAAACGGATGCTTCTAGTCTTGCTATGGGGGCAGTTTTATCACAAAGAGATCCAGTCACACACCAATTACATCCTGTAGCCTTTTGGTCCCGCAAATTCTCGGCTCCCGAGATCAACTATTCCATTACAGACAAGGAACTTTTAGCTATCAGATCGGCCTTTAAAGCCTGGCGACATTATCTTTTGGGAGCCAGACACACAGTCACCGTAATGACTGATCACCGCAATCTACAATACCTGAAGACGGCCAAAGCTCAGTCTTCCAGACAGCTTCGCTGGGCTCTGTTTCTGGCTGAGTTTGACTTTATAATCACTTATCGACCCGGCAGTAAAAACGGAAAAGCAGATGCCCTCTCTCGGATGGGAGTAGATGAACATTTGACCAATCCAGAACCAATACCCATAATCCCAGAACAAAGGATTTTGGGGTTAGTCAGCACTCAATCCTTTGAGGACATCAAGACTGCAGTCAAGGCACTCCTAACTCCGGCCGATTTGCAGGACTGGCAATTAAAGGGAAAATAATTCTCAGTGGATCAAGACCTACCATATTTCCAAGGACGATTGTACTTGCCCTGTGAGAAAATACAAAAACAAGTAATCTCCGCTTATCACGACTCTCTGATGGAGGGTCACCCTGGCATTACCAAAACCATGGAAAAGATCAAAAGACATTTCTGGTGGCCATCATGGAAGAAGGATATTAGAGACTTTGTAATCTCCTGCGGTGTGTGTGCCCAGAATAAAAGTCAGAAGGAGAAACCAGCCGGCCTTTTACACCCTCTGGATATTCCTCCCTGTCCATGGCATACCATGTCCATGGATTTCATCACGGACTTACCTCCATGCTCAGGGTATAATACCATTTTAGTAGTCGTGGATCTATTCTCCAAAATGGCTCATTTCATTCCCCTGAAGGGCCTACCTTCGGCTTCGGTATTGGCCCGAGAATTCTTAGAAAACATCATTCGGTTACACGGTTTTCCCTCGGTTTTAATCTCCGATAGGGGAAGTCAATTCATCTCCCACTTTTGGCGAAGTTGCTGTCGTCTAGCCCAAATTGATGTAAGACTTTCAACCAGTCACCATCCCCAAACTGACGGACAAACCGAGAGGCTAATCAGACTCTAGAGCAATATCTGCGTTGCATGCTCCAACAAACTGAAAACCCTTGGAAGGATATTCTGTGGATCGTTGAATACGCTTACAACAATTCGACTCATTCTGGAACCGGGAAGACTCCCTTCTTCCTATTATACGGACATCATCCTAGAACCTATAATTTGGATCCTCCCCAAGAATTCGCAACACCAGCTGTGGATCATTTACACTCTGAGATTACCCGTGCTTTTAAGGAAGCCACTGCCCATCTGCAAAGAGCTAAAGCTCAAGTCAAAAAGGGAGCAGATCGACACCGTAAAGAGGCCCCTCACTACGCAGTAGGAGACCAGGTCTGGTTATCCACTAAGCACCTGCCTCTAAAAGGATCCCGCACCTTCAACCCGAGATACCTTGGACCCTACACCATCTCTACCATAGTTAATCCGGTGGCAGTCACACAGTGCGAAGAGGTTCGACTCCAGAAGCCCATCGAGTCCTGCACATCACCTTTCGAGTCACAGACACCTTCCTGCCACGACCTGCGCCTCCGTGGGAATCAGGTGAGCGTTACAATATATATATAGAAAAAACAAGGAAAGGTGCGCACTCCAATTCTCTGCATAACCTTCCAGGCCACTGGTGTACTCCTCCGTCCGGTTTCTGTGCCAATACACGTTATTAGGGAGGCTGAGTGGACTTGCAGCTCACCGCAGGTGCTGGTGATAAAAATATGCTGCAAGGGCTACTGGTAGATGTAGTCATCTGGTCAGCAGAGAAAACGCTCACGCCCAATCCCACAGTGGAGAAAGGGGGGGGAGTGTAACCTCAAGTGAGGCACTCCAAAGCCGGGCATATATAACCCTGGTGCGGCACCCTGTTAGCTCTTGAGGATTCCACCCCTCAAGATCCTGCAAAATATGGAAAAAACAAGGAAAGGTGCGCACTCCAATTCTCTGCATAACCTTCCAGGCCACTGGTGTACTCCTCCGACCGGTTTCTGTACCAATACACGTCATCAGGGAGGCTGAGTGGACTTGCAGCTCACCGCAGGTGCAGCTGATAAAAATCTGCTGCAAGGGCTACTGGTAGATGTTGTCATCTGGTCAGCAGAGAAAACGCTCACGCCCAATCTCACAGTGGAGAAAGGGGGGGAGTGTAACCTCAAGTGAGGCACTCCAACGCTGGGCATAAATAACCCTGGTGCGGCACCCTGTCAGGTCTTGAGGATTCCACCCCTCAAGATCCTGCAAAATATGGAAAAAACAAGGAAAGGTGCGCACTCCAATTCTCTGCATAACCTTCCAGGCCACTGGTGTACTCCTCCGACCGGTTTCTGTGCCAATACACGTCATCAGGGAGGCTGAGTGGACTTGCAGCTCACCGCAGGTGCAGGTGATAAAAATCTGCTGCAAGGGCTACTGGTAGATGTAGTCATCTGGTCAGCAGAGAAAAAGCTCACGCCCAATCCCACAGTGGAGAAAGGGGGGGAGTGTAACCTCAAGTGAGGCACTCCAAAGCCGGGCATATATAACCCTGGTGCGGCACCCTGTCAGGTCTTGAGGATTCCACCCCTCAAGATCCTGCAAAATATGGAAAAAACAAGGAAAGGTGCGCACTCCAATTCTCTGCATAACCTTCCAGGCCACTGGTGTACTCCTCCGACCGGTTTCTGTGCCAATACACGTCATCAGGGAGGCTGAGTGGACTTGCATCTCACCGCAGGTGCAGGTGATAAAAATCTGCTGCAAGGGCTACTGGTAGATGTTGTCATCTGGTCAGCAGAGAAAACGCTCACGCCCAATCCCACAGTGGAGAAAGGGGGGAGTGTAACCTCAAGTGAGGCACTCCAAAGCTGGGCATATATAACCCTGGTGCGGCACCCTGTCAGGTCTTGAGGATTCCACCCCTCAAGAACCTGCAAAATATGGAAAAAACAAGGAAAGGTGCGCACTCCAATTCTCTGCATAACCTTCCAGGCCACTGGTGTACTCCTCCGTCCGGTTTCTGTGCCAATACACGTTATTAGGGAGGCTGAGTGGACTTGCAGCTCACCGCAGGTGCTGGTGATAAAAATATGCTGCAAGGGCTACTGGTAGATGTAGTCATCTGGTCAGCAGAGAAAACGCTCACGCCCAATCCCACAGTGGAGAAAGGGGGGGGAGTGTAACCTCAAGTGAGGCACTCCAAAGCCGGGCATATATAACCCTGGTGCGGCACCCTGTTAGGTCTTGAGGATTCCACCCCTCAAGATCCTGCAAAATATGGAAAAAACAAGGAAAGGTGCGCACTCCAATTCTCTGCATAACCTTCCAGGCCACTGGTGTACTCCTCCGACCGGTTTCTGTGCCAATACACGTCATCAGGGAGGCTGAGTGGACTTGCAGCTCACCGCAGGTGCAGGTGATAAAAATCTGCTGCAAGGGCTACTGGTAGATGTTGTCATCTGGTCAGCAGAGAAAACGCTCACGCCCAATCCCACAGTGGAGAAAGAGGGGGGAGTGTAACCTCAAGTGAGGCACTCCAACGCTGGGCATATATAACCCTGGTGCGGCACCCTGTCAGGTCTTGAGGATTCCACCCCTCAAGATCCTGCAAAATATGGAAAAAACAAGGAAAGGTGCGCACTCCAATTCTCTGCATAACCTTCCAGGCCACTGGTGTACTCCTCCGACCGGTTTCTGTGCCAATACACGTCATCAGGGAGGCTGAGTGGACTTGCAGCTCACCGCAGGTGCAGGTGATAAAAATCTGCTGCAAGGGCTACTGGTAGATGTAGTCATCTGGTCAGCAGAGAAAAAGCTCACGCCCAATCCCACAGTGGAGAAAGGGGGGGAGTGTAACCTCAAGTGAGGCACTCCAAAGCCGGGCATATATAACCCTGGTGCGGCACCCTGTCAGGTCTTGCGGATTCCACCCCTCAAGATCCTGCAAAATATGGAAAAAACAAGGAAAGGTGCGCACTCCAATTCTCTGCATAACCTTCCAGGCCACTGGTGTACTCCTCCGACCGGTTTCTGTGCCAATACACGTCATCAGGGAGGCTGAGTGGACTTGCAGCTCACCGCAGGTGCAGGTGATAAAAATCTGCTGCAAGGGCTACTGGTAGATGTAGTCATCTGGTCAGCAGAGAAAAAGCTCACGCCCAATCCCACAGTGGAGAAAAGGGGGGAGTGTAACCTCAAGTGAGGCACTCCAAAGCCGGGCATATATAACCCTGGTGCGGCACCCTGTCAGGTCTTGAGGATTCCACCCCTCAAGATCCTGCAAAATATGGAAAAAACAAGGAAAGGTGCGCACTCCAATTCTCTGCATAACCTTCCAGGCCACTGGTGTACTCCTCCGACCGGTTTCTGTGCCAATACACGTCATCAGGGAGGCTGAGTGGACTTGCAGCTCACCGCAGGTGCAGGTGATAAAAATCTGCTGCAAGGGCTACTGGTAGATGTTGTCATCTGGTCAGCAGAGAAAACGCTCACGCCCAATCCCACAGTGGAGAAAGGGGGGGGAGTGTAGCCTCAAGTGAGGCACTCCAAAGCCGGGCATATATAACCCTGGTGCGGCACCCTGTCAGGTCTTGAGGATTCCACCCCTCAAGATCCTGCAAAATATGGAAAAAACAAGGAAATGTGCGCACTCCAATTCTCTGCATAACCTTCCAGGCCACTGGTGTACTCCTCCGACCGGTTTCTGTGCCAATACACGTCATCAGGGAGGCTGAGTGGACTTGCAGCTCACCGCAGGTGCAGGTGATAAAAATCTGCTGCAAGGGCTACTGGTAGATGTAGTCATCTGGTCAGCAGAGAAAACGCTCACGCCCAATCCCACAGTGGAGAAAGGGGGGAGTGTAACCTCAAGTGAGGCACTCCAAAGCCGGGCATATATAACCCTGGTGCGGCACCCTGTCAGGTCTTGAGGATTCCACCCCTCAAATCCTGCAAAATATGGAAAAAACAAGGAAATGTGCGCACTCCAATTCTCTGCATAACCTTCCAGGCCACTGGTGTACTCCTCCAACCGGTTTCTGTGCCAATTATATATTATTCAGCCACAGTAGTGGCTGTGTAGTTATGGTTAAGTTGCTGGTTCCATAGGAAGAGCACGTTTTGGGTGGCCTATAACTCTGCTCCCCCTGGATAAATCCTCACCAAACCTTGCAAAAAAAAGTATATGGGCCACTCTGAATTTTTGTGCAAAGTTTGGTGATGTTTGGTCCAGGGGGGCAAAAGTTATAGGGGGGGTCCCAATGTCTTTTTTTGCCACTCTCCACTTGCACTGCCTCCCTGGCTCCCCCTGCACTGTGGGACTGTCACTGTATCCCTACAGCCCCCTTCCCAGCACTTGCTCTGCACTTACCTCGCACTTGCCACCAGCTGGCCCTTTTATTTATTATTTATTATTTTATTACGCTACTTACCTTGTACTGCACTTCCCCCCCTCCTCCTCCCCCTGCACTTTCTCCTTTTCCCCTTACCTCTGCACTTGCGCGATCTGAATGACACCTGGCCTAGTAGGATCGTTTGTCTGTCTTCCCCTTGTTTCCCTCCCTCCCTGCCTCGTCGCGCCTTGAAACACTTGTGTATAGGCGCGTTACAAATACCATATCATATCATATCATAGACTGAATGGGGGAAAAACCTTTGCGCACGCCTACAGGTGATACTGCTGGATGGATTTTCACCACATTTGCGGCAGGGGCTTGGTCCCGAAAATGTGCTTTTGTAAATTTGGTGACAATACGTCCAGTAGTTTCCTTTAAAAAGACCCAAAAATATGTCTAAAAAAATGTGTGATATCTATGTCCACTCCGCGGTCACACTTCCCTGTTCGCTCCGCGGACAAGATACCGATTGGCTGGGGGGTGGCGTCATGACCGTGGACACGCGACGTCTTCACCGATTGGCAGCAGCGAGCCGTGATGTGCGTTAGAATGTGTGGATGCGCCCGACATCTTGGATCCGACGACAGTGCGGTCGCACCCAGAGGCAAAATGCTGTGTCGGAAACTGTTTTGGTCTGCTACAGTGTTTGAGGAGGTCCAGAGAGTAAGAGATGGGTGAAGTAGTGTACTTGTTTAGGCGGCAGGTGTTAATGATGTATCCGCCATGCTCCCCTTGTCCAGGATGTTTGTAAGTACTGAAAATGAGGGGTCTCATAAGGATAGTACTTCAGTCCGTGCTGTGCGCAGGCAACTTCAAACTGTTCTAAGGACACGCATGGTGTTAGCAAACACTAAAATTGAGTACATGCTGTAGTTCCTATTTTTGTTTGTATGGATGTACTACTAATTTATACGCCCCCATGGGTGTGATATGCTGCGGTGGTTGTGGCCAGGGCCCGTGTCTTGGGTGCATGGCCGTAGGCTCTAGGCTGTAGGCCATGCTCCCAACACGCTAGGCCCTGGCCACAACCACCGCAGCATATTGCAGCTATACCTACACCCGTAGTCTCGCTTATTGATCAGGTGTTTGTGGGGAGGGACTAGAGTCTTGGATGTATGGCCAAAGGCCATGTACACAAGATCAAATTTGTACGTAGAGAATTTATAAGGCACTATGTGTGCGATATGCTGTGGTAGTTGTGGACAATACGTAGAGTCTTGGCTGCATGACTGAAGGCTATGTACCCGCAAACACAGTAATAAGCATTGCAGTTATAAGCCACTATGGGTTTCATATACTGGACACCCATGCATTCACATATATATGGCCTTACACCCAAGACTCTAGCCTCCGGCCACAACCACTGCACCATATCACAGCTATAGATACAGCCCTAGTATCAAACATCAATTTATACATAGTGGATTTACAAGCCACAGTGGGTGCAATATGCTGTGGTGGTCATGGCCAGGATGTAGAGTTTTGGGTGCATGGCCTTTTTATAAGCAGTGAAGTTATAAGGCACCATGGTTTTCATATAGTACATTGATTGTGGGCAGGATGTACAGTTTTGGCTGCATGGCTGCGCCACACTTCCAAAACTCTAGGCCTTGTCCACAACCACCACATCATAGCACAGCAATGCATACACCTGTACTATCGCTTATTGTTCAGATGGTTCTGGGGAGGGTGTACAGTCTTGGCTGCATGGCCAAAGGCAATGCACCCAAGAACGAACTTATAAGCACTGGAGTTATAAGCCACTGTACACCCATACATTTAAATATCTATGGCCATACCCCCAAAACTCTAGGCCCTGCCCACAACCACTGCAGCATATTACATAGCCACGGTAGTGGCTGTGTACTTATGGTGAAGTTGCTGTTTCTATAGGAACAGTACATTTTGGGTGCTTTATAACTCTGCTTCCCCATGGACGAATGCTCACCAAACTTTGTAAGAAACATTTATGGGTCACTCTTAATTTCTTTGGAAAGTTTGGTGATGTTTGGTCCAGGGGGGGAAAAGTTATAGGGGGGGTGTCCCAAAACATCTCTTTTCCCCATAGACTGAATGGGGGAAAACTTTGTGTCCGTTGATATGTGGCGCTTTCACTGATTGGTTTTGGAACAGCGTGAAGTACGTCATCTTTCTTCGCCCCCCCCCCCACTTTGCAAAAAAAGTATGTGGTGACTCTGATTTTCTTTGGAAAATTCTATGGCCTTACACCCAAAACTCTAAGGTCTGCCACAACCACTGTAGCATATTACAGCTATAGATACACCCGTAGTATTAAACATCAATCAGGTGGTTGTGGGGGTGGCCTAGAGTGTTGGGTGCATGACCAAAGGCCATGCACCAAAGACCACATTTATACATAGTAAAGTTACAAGCCACAATGGGTGCGATATGCTGTGGTGGTTCTGGCCAGGACGTAGAGTCTTGGGTGCATGCACCCAAGAACAAAATTATAAGCACTGAAGTTATAAGGCAACATGGATTTTATATAGTGCAGTGGTTGTGAGCAGGATGTAGAGTTTTGGGTGCATGGCTGCAGGCCGTAGGCTGTACGCCATACTCCCAAAACTCTAGGCCCTGGCCAGAACCACCACATCATATGACAGCAATGCATACACCCGTAGAATTGCTTAGCGGTCAGATGGTTCTGGGGAGGGTGTACAGTCTTGGGTGCATGGCCAAAGGCCATGCACCCACGAACAACCTTATAAGCAGTGGAGTTATAAGCCACTGTACACCCATACATCCGAATATCTCTCGACATACATCCAAACCTCTAGGCCCTGTCCACAACCACTGTAACATATTAGACAGCCACGTTAGTGGCTGTGTAGTTATGGTGAAGTTTCTGTTTCCATAGGAAGAGCACTTTTTGGGTGCCGTATAGCTCTGCTCCCCCTGGACGAATCCTCACCAAACTTTGCAAAAAAGGTATATCGGCCACTCTGAATTTCTTTGGAAAGTTTGATGATGTTTGGTCCAGGGGGGGAAAGTTATAAGGTGGGGGGTTCCCAAAACGTCTCTTTTACCCTTTGACTGAATGGGGGAAAAAGTTCATGTTCGCAGGCATGTGGCGCTTTCCCTGATTGGTTGTGGAGCAGCGTGAAGTACGTCAGCTTTCTTCGGTGGCCCCGCCATCTTTTATTCATGTTTTGGTGTACGCTGAGATCACCAGTAACACAAACAAAACAAGACAGCATTGCACTTGTCAGACTTATGAAATACTATTTCAGAAGGTGACCTTTAAGGAGGCTGGGATGGGATGTGGCAGTACAAACTGAAAAAGTGGAGTTTTCTTGTCACCAAAGTCATACGGTTAAATGGAAGTTGGTGCTCACTGTACCACTATCAATTAGTGCGTCTGGGTTACAATGTTTTTGGAATAATATTGCCATCAGACTGGCGTCCTAAATTTTGAAAACTAAGCCCGCCATCTGCGCTGTTTGCTGGAAATAGCAATTCTGGAGGTGTATGGGAGTAGCAGTTCTCATAATTGGATTTCAATATGTTGTTGCAAAGTAAGAATGTATTTGCCTTCTGAGTGAAGGGCGCATGAGTTGCTTTTTTTGTTGAACGCTCAATAGGCCCACACATCCGAGTGAATGTATAAGGGGCAATTGATTTTTGACCTTGAGCGACAGGGAAACTTTAGAAGCAATTCAAGGAATGAAAGGTTCGAAAAAAAATAGCAATTGATAAGGTTATGTTTTAAAAACGTTTGTAAGGCACATGCAATATCAGTGCACTAAGATTCTTCGGTGCGAATACATTGGTGTCTGACTTGGCGAAAAAGAATAGAGGCAGTACATGTTACGTAAGTTTACTTTTCACCACTCTACACCGACCCGCGTTTTATTTTTAAATTACCGAAACTCTACTTGTGCCAATATAACTGTATTATCTTTCTGCGCTGTTGTATTTTTCCTCCAATATTGGAGAGTGCAGAGTTTCCGCGTTTGCAGGGTATGACTACACTCACCTGTTTTTAGCGTTAATATTTCTTCTTTGAAACGTTATGTTTGACCACATAGCTTTGTGTATCACTTTGCATGTTCTTTTTGTCTTGTTTGAAATCACGAGATGTACATTTTTTTACTGTCCATTCTTTTTGCCTTCATAACTCATTTATCGTCTTCCTGTGTAGTTGCCATTTTTTTTTACCTTACGGCGCATGCAGGATCTCAGCGTTTGTAGCCTGTTACTATATTTACACATGGTCAATAGTAACATTTCACTAAAATGTCATGTTTGACCACTTACATTTGTGTATTACTTTGCACATTCTTTGTGCCTGTTTTGAAATGTTTTGCTAAAGGTTGGTTATTGACACATATTTTCTGTTACGTTTTCCGCCCAGGTACATCTTGCCGTACTGTTCGTGCCATGGTTTCCAGATGCCGAGTGACAGCTATTTTGGACGCCAAATACAACTGCTTGTGAGCGGTTGCCTGTCCATCACAATTCTGTGGGATGAAAGCCCAGGCCCGCTTTGCCCGTACGCGGAACTCGCTATTCAGAGCAACATCACATCATTTATGGTGCTGTAGGCCGAAGGTCATGGCGCCTTCTTGGAAATCACTGTGTAAACAAAGTGGCTGCTTTAACGAAGGACGCATAATTTTTGTATGGGAAATTGCCAACATGTGCCTCATCTTTAACATTTGCAATGACGCCCCTAGAACCATTGTTATCATTCCATTGAAAATGGGATTACTCTGATGGTCTCTGAAAGTTTCTTGTTAAATAAACTTAATTTACATACTCTAAAATGTTAACATTTTCTTTTACAATCCAGTCTATTACTTCAAAATCTAAATTACTACGTTGTACGCCGCTGTATGTTTATTTACACGTTCTGCGTCACGTTACATACTTGTGCTTTTTGCAGGCTAACGTGGAAAGGGAAGAGGGGCTATGTATGAAACAACCGCCTTCCATTTCTATGGTGGCCATCTTGAAAAAGGATTTTGTTTTGAAATACGACCCGCCAAAACCGCGCCGGATTATAACCGGTAATCCAATTTTTTAGTAGCACACGTTACTGCTTTGCAAATCTAGACTATTACTGGCAAAGATTATTGTGTCTATGTACTTTACTGAGAAATATGAAGTACATGCAGTGTATGCAATTTTTTTTGTTTAAATTTATGTACACTGTGAAAGGACGCTCTTAACGGGCTATTTACTTGGTTTGCGGGTGGCTTTATTTTTTGGTACGACAGCTAATAAGGCAATTTGCGAACGGCAACGAGCAAAGAGGCAACAAACGGTAATATGGGCCGGTAGATGGATGGCGAAAAATTGTGTGCGTTTGTTATTTGTAAGGTAGCTGCACTGGTTCTCAGGCTTCTTCATTACAGCAGTGCTGCTGTTTCTTGGGGAGGAGGGATGGCTTTAGCTGATGCCATTTTCAGATAAGTAAAACTTTTGCTAAAAATATACAATGTGTAGTGCATTGCTAATCGCTGCCTACCAATACGTGTTGGCGCTGTGTAAGGGAAATGTTGATGGTGTACGTTCCGACATCAATATTAAATCTATTTCCACACTGTCCATGAGGCATAGATCTTACTGTTAAGTGTGTACTGATTCCGGGTCACGTGACTGTGCTGTACGCCACCATATTGTCATGTGGCATTCTTTGCAAGGTGTATACAGTTTAGCAAAAGAACCTTGTTAAAGGGACGTTATGGTTACGTTGCCCTGCTGAAAATCTGTGACATTCAGTAAAACAATGTTTTATTAAAATGGCGTTATAGTTAAATTGCACTACTAAAAACCTGTGAAATTCACAAAAAAAACGTTATAACCGTGACATTATGGTTCGAGGTAAAACCGAAAAACCCCTGAAATTCGCCAGTTATGGTAGGCTAAGCAACCATACCTGCCCGCCCCACTTTGCACTGCTAACACTAACACCCAGGACATGAAAGATGGCATCACAAATGTCATTGATGACATCACTGCTGATATCACATATGTGCCCCTTTGTTTTTGTTCACTGCAAAATATATATATATATATATATATATATATATATATATATATATATATTTTCAGCAAAAAAACTTTTTTAAAGGGATGTTATTTTGTATTAAAATGATATAGTTTAAACATAAACCTTTCATTTAGATTGCATAATACATTTCTCATTATTTACAAATTACAGAATACAGGACAAAGCAACAAAAACATGAAAAGTAAGAGAAAAAAAAGAGAAACACAAAAAGTCACTTTAAGTAACTTGGCTAAGCTCCAAAATATTATCTAGAAATTGTGCTACTGTGTATAACAGCTTGTTATTTTGTCCTTGAAGGAGTTTTAGCCATCTGGAGTCGCCTTGTTCTTGTTGTTGGAAAATCTTAAATAGGTCTCCAAAGAGGTTTCTCTTGTCGCCTAGTGCAGGACATATCATAATTAGATGGTTAAGAGCCTCTGGTGTCTCTTTATTCTTGCAAAAGCGACAGAAATGTTCCTCTTTCAGTATATATCGGATTTGAGATAGTCTTTGTCTGGTAGGTAGGATATTTAATCGCATTTTCATGAAAATTGTTTGCATAGTTGGGTCCGGAAACAGTTCCAAATAGTGTGGAAGTTCATGCAATGCTCGTACATCAATTGGGCATTGTAGGTTCTTTGAGTAACATGCATTCTCTGCCATTGTTTTGGACCAATCATTGAGCTGTAGCTTGATCTTTGCACGCTGTGGGCGGGCGATTTATCAGCATTTCATCCGTAATGTCTTCCTTTGCCATTTGGTTAAACAGTTCGGTCTGCCATGCTTTCAAGATGGTATTAGGCATTGCTTGTGGAGTTATTTTAAGGATTTGCATCGCTGGAATCGGATCTTCATTTATGACCTTACGCAGAAGATCAAAATGCTTCCAGCAAACTATTGAAGCTAGTGATTGTAGTGCTACCTCCAAATGTATTCTGGTCATCGGATGGTTCTTTGGAAGCTGTAAGATTATCCGCCAGAATAATGCTTCAAGTTTTTGCCAGTTTATGTTGGTAGCAGTGATCATAGCGTCGCTCCCATAGGTAATGATGGGAATTACCTTTTTGCAGTAAAATGCTATGATCGGTTTCGCAGAAAATTTTCCATAGCGCCTATGTAGCATCACTCCTTGGCGTGCCAACATTTGGATTTTGCCTTCCAAAGTAGTCACCCAGGCTGTTTCTTCCTTTTGTTTTTGTTTTTTTGTTTTTTTTAAATCATTTTTATTTTCACCAATAAAGTTTGCAATACAATAAGTAATAAACAAGCTTCATAAAATTACAAATCTGGTCACAAGATTGAGTCCAAAAGAGAAGAAAAAGAAGAAAAAATAATCTCATAATGCATAACACAACATAAATAAGGAGACAAAGTAGAAGAAGAGAGAAAATTGAAAAGAGACCAGAAAAGGAGAAGAGAATGAAACAGAAGAATATCTAACTGTATCATTTGGCAGTACAATTTATAAATAATCAATAAACACATCCCCACGTAACATGGCATGATCTTGGCTAGCATAAGAGCAAATCAGAATACATTTCAGGGTAATAGTGAATTTGGACAAAACACACCAGCATATTGAGTCAAAATGAGACTTTAACCATACACATTGAGAAAGATCCCCCATATGTCCATAAACTTTTCAATCTCTCCTTTCAATTTGCAAATTGCCTTTTCATAGGTGGAGATCGTAAGCAACTTATCCACCCATTCATCGATGCAAAAAGAGCTGGACGACTTCCAAGCCCTAAGAATCATCTTTTTCGCAATCATACAGGCCCTAAGGAACCACATTCTCTTTCTAAAGTCAACATCCTCTAACAATGACACATCACCCAGCACTAAGAGAGACGCAACCATTGGAATGGTGGTGCAGCTCAACACCAAACTTAATCTCTCACAAACTCCCTCCCAGAATACCTTAGTCTTGGGACAGAAACAGATCTGATGATTTGGGGTACCTCTTCCTTGTTTGCATTTCCAGCACAGATCATTTTCCAACAAGTGTCGCTTAAACAGACGCACTGGCGTCCAAAAGGCCCTAAATAGAAGCTTGGTTTGCAACACACTTAAGCCCCAGTCCATGCTCACAAGCCTCACATTACCACAGCAACGCAGCCAGCATTTTTGGTCAATCACTTCACCCAGCTCCTCTGTCCAGGCATTTGCCGTCTCTAAATTCCCCTTATGACACGTTCTCAGGACCTTGTACATAGTTGCGGCTGGGTGAGCAGCATGTTTCCATGTCTCTAAAGCTGCCCAAGCTTTCCCTGGACCGCCAATTGTGCAGGATCCATGTTTACGGAGATGATGCTCTTCAGCTTTCTATACTCTGCGTAGGTGCATTCCGTTAGATCAAAGGTGCAGCAAAGTTGTGCAAACGGGATCCATTCCTCATCTTCAATTAGGTCTGCAATATATTGAATCCCTGCCAGGAACCATGCTGGCCAGAATAGCACTTTTCCATGTAGCTTCAAAGCTGGATTGAGCCAGATCGAAGCATCCGGAAATAAGAAGGGATTGGTTCCAATACAGTTAGACAGGTCACGCCAGCACTCCTTCAAAAAAGCAGTCAGGGGATTTCGCCTTTTGGACAATTTTCACACTGTAGATAATAAGGCCTTGGGGGCCAAATGAGATGATGCATTACTTTCTCTCAGTATGTCAACCGTTGGCTCCCAATCAGTGTCGATAAATTTACACAGATGCCTAACCGTGAAGGCCAAATGATATTCTGAGAAGTGAGGTAGATTCATTCCACCATACTTCTGAGGTAGCTGCATTTTCCATAGCGCAAGTCTTGGTGGTTTCCCGTCCCATATAAATTTCTGCATCATTCTATTGATCTCTTTGAAGTAGTGGTTTGGCACTTTGATTGGAAGCATGGAAAGAAGGTAATTTACACGAGGTGCGAGATTCATTTTAATACAATTGATTTTCCCCTATGTTGACAGTTTCAGGACTCCCCATCTATCCATGTCCGACTGTAGTTTTGGAATGACCACATCAAAGTTCATTTTTGGTAACTTCACCACCTCTGGCCCAATCCAAATCCTCAAATGTTTCAATCTGTTTTGACACCAAGTAAACTGGCACTGACTACATGTGAATTGCATGCACAAGTTGTTGATTGGGAGAATTTCCGACTTAACCCAGTTTACCTTATATCCAGACACAGAAGAAAATTGTTGAATGTCTTGCATCAAATAAGGTATACTGAGTGCTGGATCCTGTATAGCCACCAGCAGGTCATCTGCATATAACCAGATTTTATGTTCATGGTCATCTTCTATTATCGGGAGGAGATTGGCATCAGATCGAAGTAATACTGCCAGCGGTTCCATTGACAAAATGAACAATAAAGGCGAAAGAGGGCACCCCTGTCTGGTACCCCGGGCAAGGTTGAATGATTCTGATATTAGACCGTTGGTGAATACACTGGCCAATGGATCCTTATATAGAAGACACACCCATTTCAAAAAGCCTTGACCAAGTCTAATTTTCTCCAAGCAATTAAAAAGAAAGGCCCATTCAATACGGTCAAATGCTTTTTCGGCGTCTAGGGATACCACAGCTGCAGCGGTCGCCTGTGCATGCCCATGTTCAATTGTTAATAGTAAACGCCTCATATTGTCAGCTGCAGACCTCCCGGTGACAAAGCCGACCTGATTAGTATTGGATCAACGATGGTATCACAGGCTCTAGTCTTTTAACTAGTATTTTAGCCAAGATCTTACAGTCTGTATTGATTAAGCTGATCGGCCTATAATTGGCACATCGAGTAGGTGACCTGTCTTTTTTAGGTAGCACAGTTATCAAGGCGTGCCACATAGTATCTGGCAGGGAGCCAGCATCAAAGCATGCATTGTACACATCACACAATAGCAGCAGCGCGCTGTCAGGCAATATCCTATAGAATTCTGTGGGTAGTCCATCAATACCAGGCGATTTGCCTACCCTGAGTGATGAAATAGCCCACTGAACACCTTCTATGTATACATAACGCTGGAGAGTCCTTATCTGTTCATCAGTTAGGCAAGAATTTATGAAACAATATATTGATTCCCTTTTGTTGCGTTTCAAATCCCCCTTCAGGTTTTCGGATTGCAGTGATGATACGGTCACTCTCAGCCACGTTCAGCCTGTGGGCTAAAAGCCTACCGGCCTTTTCACCATTCTCGAAGTAGTTTATCTTCTGCCTAAATAAAGCATAATCTACTTGGTCTGACATGATTTTGTTCAGTTCATACTTTGTCTCCCTCAGTTGGGTTTTAACCCCTTCATCACGGCTCATGACAAATTGTTTTTCCAATCGTTTGGCTTCAGCAGAAAACGTCTTCATCTTTTCTTCCCTCATCTTTCCTCATCTACCAGATTTCGCCATCAGCACACCTCTGATAAAACATTTAAATGCTTCCCAAATGGTAGAGACCGCTGTGCCTTCTATCCTGTTGTTTCGAATGAATTCTTCAATCTCATCCACAACGGCAACTCTGGTTTGCTCATCTTGCAAAACGTTTGAGTTCAGCCTCCACCTTGCTGATTTGACCAAAGTACATTGAAGAGAGAGGCATAACGACACAGGTGCATGGTCTGAGATGTTGATCAGACCTAGCTTGGAATTAAAACAGTTTGGTGTCACCTGACCTGAGGTCAAGAAAAAATCAATGCGTGAATATGAGTCATGGCACTTGGAGTTGAAGCCATAGTCTCTCTCCGACGGGTGTTCCAGATGCCATATATCATCCATGTGAAATTCGGCAATCAAACTCTCTAATGATCTCTTGCTTTTTTTGGGGTTTCTGGAGCAATCACTGTTAGATCGGTCAAGTAATTCATCCATCACCAAGTTGAAGTCGCCGGCCAACACAATGCTATTTGTGTAAGTGAATGAAAAAATAGAGGATCATCTGAGTTTGGCGCATATATATTACACAAAAGTAGTATACAATTTTGTATCTGGACTGTAACACAGACAATTCTCCCCTCCATGTCTGTTTTGCTGGCCAGGACTATCAGAGGCAAACTCTTCCTAATTGAGACACCTCTTTTGCAGCTTGAGTGTGTCGAGAAGTAGGTCCGACCAACCCATCCTCTCTTAAGTTTCTCAACTTCCTGATCATCAAGGTGTGTTTCTTGGAGAAACGCAATATCACAGGGCATAGATTTTAAATGTTTCAGCACCTTGGTTCGTTTGACAACATTATTAAGCCCATTAACATTCCATGATACCATGTTAAAATGACTAATCGATCTAAGATTCATTTTGTACACCACAGATTGGACCGACAGGAGATATATTGATGCAGGAGGGAATGAGAGATAAAGGAGAAAGTAGAAAGGAAGGCAAGAGAAAAAAAAGAAAAAAAGAAAACACTCCCAATTGGTCGTTTCTTCCTTTTGTTGATTTAATAATACACCAAGATATTTGAAGGAGGTTACTGTGTCCAGCACGTTTTTGTCTAGTATGAAGTTTGTGTATTTTTTTCGATTAGAAGTCTTGTGATAGTTAGTTAATGCCATGATTTTGGTTTTTGTTGTTATTAATCTGGAGTTCGTTATTGATCATGTATTATTCTGTCATGCATACATTCTCCTGTAATCCAGAGGGGGTTTTATCTAGGAGTACGATGTCATCGGCATACATAAGATATGTAATCGGAATGAGTTTATCTTCGGCGGATTGAGGTTTGCAGGATCGATATTCATGGAGTAGTCAGCAGTATACCGATTATACAGGGTCACTGCTAGCGGGCATCCCTGTTTTAGGCCGTTCCATGTTCTTATGGGCTCCGTAGTGGTTCCTTCTTTTGTTAGTCTGATCGAAACTAGTGTTGGAATATAATAGTTTGATCGGTTCACTGATTTCTGGAGGGAAATTCCATTTGGCAAGTTTTTCCCATAAGATGGACCTGTTTATGTCGTTGAAAGCCATGTGTAGGTCTATGAACGCTGCATAGACTGGCATTGTGTCGTATGGCTTTGTGTTTTAGCAAATTTAGAATTAGGAGATTTAGATTAGTCCCCACGTTCGGGGTGAAGCCGGTTTGCCGACTATCAAATTGGTTAAGGTTGGGTCCCGCAAAGGGACCTTGTAGTAAGGCGGTAAGGGTTAACGGTCACCGGTACCCTTACCGGTGACCCTTAACCCTTACCGCCTTCCGTGTAATGAGACCCACTAATTGCTGAGAAGAGAATTATTTGGGACAAGCTGCCTGTGTCCAAGGGAAGTTTGAGGGTGCTACCGAGCTCTTTAATCGGTTCGAACAGGTATTTTCAGATTTCAGTGGACAAGATTTAGGCACAGAGTCTGGGAAAAGATTATTTATTGACAAATTTGTGCGTGGATTGCTGCCTGACATCCAGTCGCAAATGATGTCCTCCAAGAGTGCTTGGCAAGTGAAGTCTCAGTCAGAAGTATTGCACATGGCTCAGTACTATGAGAATCGTGTCAATAACGAAAAAGAAAGAGTTGAAAAGAGAAAAGGAGACTTAAAAACAAAAGTACTATTGCAGCAAATTGTTAGAGGCCCTAGAGGGGGTAATTCGCAATTTAGAGGTCAGTACGTTCCAGAAGGAAATGTGCCCTTGTGTCCTGTAAACATTACCCATTGTGCATATTGTAGACAAGAGGGTCATTGGCGTGCACAATGCCCGATCCTCCAGCAGAGGTCAAAAAACCATTTGGAAATATGGGTAGATGATCCAGAGGTCGCCAAGGTGTAGGGGGTCCTGGTAGAGGTCAGTTTTCGCAGGATTCACAGCAACCTTTTTCGCAGGACAATCGGGCATCGAGTGTGGATAATAGAAACATTTTTGATCATCCTTCTGCTGCTTACCTCTCTGAAGAACTTCCTTTTGACAACATTCTGTTTTGCAAGGATTGCCCGAAACCGGGTTTGGAACCAACGCCTATTCCCGTTAATCAGAAAGGTCCCTACATTGAGATGTTAGTGGGAAATAGGAAACATCTATTCTTGATAGATACAGGGGCACAGAAGTGTTCCATTGAGCATTCACGGGTTCCAAACATTCCACTGTCAGGGCAAACCAATGTTTCTGTAGGGTTTTCTGGCACACCAGTGTCTGTCCGGTTTCTTCGCCGGTACCGATTACCTTGGATCCATTTTCGGACGAGTGTCCATTTCTTTTGACTACGAATTGTGGAGAGAATTTGTTGGGGTTGAATCTGTTGAAGGAATTAAATACGGTAATTAATTGTTCTTCTGATGGAGTGCGTTTGACAATTTCACCACAGCAACTTTCTGCCTCTCAATTCTTGACCAGACCGTTGCCGCTGGAATTTAGTCATGTTCCTAAGTGTTTGTGGGCTATTGATGATAATGACGTCGGCGTCTTGCAAATTGAACCTGTTAAGATTATCTTGAAGCATGGAGTAAAGCTGCCTCATATTCCACAGTATAAGATCTCGGTAGATGGTGAGCAAGCTTTGAAATGCATTGTCTCCAATTTTGTGCACCGAGGGGTGATCGAGGAAATTGCAGGTAGTTTGTGCAATAGTTCGATTTTACCCGTGTACAAGAAAGGCGATAATGCAATTCCTTTTCGTTTCATAATTGATTTACGTGCCATCAAAAAGATTGTTGCGCCACAATTTTCAATTGTGCCTGATGTGACGACAATATTAACCATGTTCCCGGCTTCAGCTACTCATTTTAGTGTTGTGGATCTAAAGAACGCTTTCTTTAGTATTCCTATAAACAAAGACAGTAGATACTTGTTTGCGTTCACCCTAGGGGGACGTTTGTTTACCTTCTCCCGTGCACCGCAAGGTTACACGGAAAGTCCTAGTATGTATAGTAGGGCTTTGAAAGAGCAGCTCGATACACTTGAGTTGCCCTCTACTTGTACACTGATTCAATATGTTGATGACTTGCTTTTAGCTGCTGACTCAGAGAGCGCTTGTAAGGAGGGCACTGTGTTGTTGCTTATTCATTTGGCTAAATATGGACATAAAGCTTCGCTTAAAAAATGTCAATACTGTTGTCAGGGGGTCGCCTATTTAGGCTATCTCCTGTCAAAGGAGGGAAGAAGGTTGACGCCTGAACAGATAAAACTCATTTCTAGCATGTCTGTCCCAAATACGCAGACGGAAGTTAGAGCCTTTATAGGAATGGCTTCTTACTGTAGGCAGTGGATCCCCAATTTCTCACTAGTGATTAAACCAATGTTGGCTTTGACGAAGAAGGGCATTTCTTCGCCATTACCGTGGAACTTGGAACACCAGCAAGCATTTGATTTGCTCAAGACTGCCTTGTGCTCGGCACCAGTTTTGGGCACACCAAACTATGAAAAGGCCTTTGTGTTGTATGTGCCTGAATGTGACAGATGTGCTTTGGCTGTATTAACCCAGGAAAATGGAGGGAAGAATAGGCCGTGTGGCTACTTTTCTTCCGCCCTTGATCCTGTAGCATGCGCTTTGTCAAAATGTTTGCTAGCTGTCACTGCTGCTGCTGCGTCTGTAAAACAGAGCGAGGGAAAGGTCCTAGGCCATGCTTTAACCCTGATGGTACCTCACTCTGTAGATGTTCTATTAAACAGAACACAAACGCAACACCTCACCTCCGCACGAATAACGAGATATGAATTGATCTTGTTTGCACCGCACATACAAATTAAGAGGTGTTGTGTTCTTAATCCGGCTGAACTTTTACCTTTCCCGCAAGGTACTGCTTGCAGTGACGAAAAGTCACATGACTGCCTTTACACTACCGAACAAGAGATAAAGGGTAGAATCAATCTGAAACATACTCCTTTGAACAATCCACAAGGGGAGCTGTTTTGCGACGGCTCCTGCTTCAAACTTCCGCATGGTACATCCACAGCTGCTTATGCAATCACTACATTGAGCACGATCGTGGAAACCAAGAGAATCACTCATAACTCCATGCAGGCCGCAGAGATTATAGCATTGACCCGAGCTTGTGAACTTTCTGAAGGGCTTACAGTAAACATATATACTCACAGTCAGTACACCTTTGGGGTGGTTCACAACTTCGGTAGACTTTGGGCAGAAAAAGGTTTCTTGACTTCACATGGTACAAACATTCAACATGGCTCCTTGATAGTACGGTTACTCTCAGCACTTGCACTCCCTATTCAGCTAGCTATCATAAAATGTGCAGTGCATCAGACGATTGTAGATCATGTAGGAAAATGGAACGCTTTTGCTGACCAGCTAGCCAAACAGACTGCCACTGATCTCTCTTCAGAAATGTATACTTCAAGGGAAGCCACAAATGCCTGTACTTTGGATGAGGGTATTGATTCCGTAAGGGATATCCAAGCTGATGCCACATTAGAAGAATCTAAGAAGTGGGCTGAGGGTTTGGGGAAACTGGATGATGATGGGTGTTGGGTAGACAAAGTTGAAGGAAAGTGGTTACCGCCTGACGCATATATTATGATGATGGTTGTTATGGCTCATGGTCCCACTCATATATGTGCTCGTAAAATCAGTAAAATGTTGCAAAATGTATGGGTAAATGACAACATCTCTAAAGTAGCTGAACGCTTCGTTCAGGGGTGCATGATTTGTTTGCAGCGTAATGTGGGAAAGGGCACATCAACTCTTAGGGGTAGTTTTGGTCCACCTTCCGTCCCCTTCGAGGTTATTCATTTTGATTTTATTGAGATGGAGCATTGCAACAATTTCAAGTATGTATTAGTTGTCATCTGTGCCTTAAGCAAATGGGTTGAAGCCTATACTGTCAAAGATGCCACAGCTATGACCACAGAAAAGACTATGTTAAAGGAATATTTTCCAAGATTTGGGTTGCGGGAAGTCATCTGGTCGGACAATGGTCCACACTTTATCGCTGCTGTAATTCTGCAGATATGCGCGGGATTACAGATCGATAAATGGTTCCATTCGGCTAGACACACACAGAGTGCTGGTCTAGTAGAAAGACACATTGGCATCATCAAGAACAAGCTCGCTAAGACGTGTGCCAGCACCAAACTAAAATGGCCGGACGCCTTACCGATCGTGTTGTTAACTATGAGAACAGCCCCTCAAACTAAGACTTGGCTCTCTCCCTTTGAGGTGGTTATGGGGAGGCCTGCTAATATTTGGAATGTTCCGAAGTCCTGTTCTTTACGAGATGTCGAAAATGTACTTCTCTCTGACTATTGTGGCCAGTTAACTAAAAATCTGTATTTGATTTATCACCAGATGCGAGAGGCTTTACCTGTACAGTACGATGGTCCCGGCATACGACCGCGAGAGTGGATCCTCACCAAATCATTTGAGCGATCTTCTTGCCTCACACCTCGTTGGTGGGGCCCCTTCCAAGTTTTGCTGGTCACACAGACTGCAGTGCGGGTAGCAGGACGGAAGCATTGGATACATGCGTCGCACAACAAGAGGATTCCACACCCAGTGCCATACGATACAGAAGATACAGAACCCCTCATCAGTGCTGTAACCAACGATCACGAAGCAGCAACCAACATCGAGAGTGCATCAGAGACTCTCCTTGAGCCTGTGAGGCATGGGGAAACAGCCATTTCATCTCCACACTCTCCAGCAGTTTTGTTTCCAGAGGTTGCTCTTGTATCTGATCTTGCTTCTGTTCATTCGTCGCTTCTAACGGGAAGTGACAACACGTTGTTCACAGATCACTCAGTAACAGGGATCACAACGTACGATCTGCGTCCGAGGAAATAGACTTACTGCACAGTTCAGCAGTGCCATCAAGGAAAAATCATCAAAGGGCTTGCCTCTTTGGCCCGATCATTTGTACATAAGGGGATTCTATTGGCTAGGGTTTGTGGAAGGACTAAGAATACGCTAGGCCTGGAGGTCGCCAGCAAATAACATTGGTGCATTTGGTTTGAAGAATACAATGCCTGCACCGCTTCCGCTCGTACAGAACGGATAAGAGAACGTGTGACCAGCTGCGAGAATGGACAATCCACTGTGTGGGCCCCAAAAACGTATTGCTGTCTTGTGATAATGTTAATTGGTTTCACAATAGTCATTGTTTTAGGTTTTTGGTATTTAGAAGAAGTACATCCGTTTGAGAATTTGTTACCTACTGAAAATGTACCTACTGTTTCTACTCCTTTCTAGCATCTGCTTACTCTATCTCCTAGAGACTCTCAGCACAGACAGAATAATCACAACAACACACTATTACTCATCACGAATGCTACACATGCCATTTTTAACAAATCTAATTGTTGGGTCTGTTCACATTTACTGCAACACTGGATAAGGGGCTAAGTTGGTATATTCATCCTTTGCCTTTCACAACTGCATGCTATGCTTCTCTTAGAGCACTATTCTTTGGTCGATGGAACAATAGCATTCCAGGGAATTTCGATGGGACTAACTTGAACGAGTTTGAAAAAAGTGTTCTGACGCCCCTGAGATGCTCACTTTTTGCAAATAGGAGTAGGCTTAATGTTGCTTCCATTAGGCCTTCTGATAGACTGTCCCGTCCTTTTCAATCTTTGATTTCTTTCAAGATGGCTCCTATAGGCAATAAGGATGCCACGCCTCCTTCCTACACTGTTAACCATAGCCCCAATTCAGTTTCTTTCTGCATACAAAGGAGTGGCACTCAGTTAATGGGTGATTTTAAAGGTTGTGCCAACATTGCGAATTTGACTAGAGAGGACAGACCTTTGTATGTAGGCAAACCTGTCCACTTTGTTTGCTGTAATGTAGCATTTCCATGGTTACCCAAGGATTGGCAGGGAACTTGTTATTTAGGGATTTTATTACCCGGGGTATTCTGTTGTTTCTTTGCTGTTGTATACAATGTCTTCCTGGCATGTGTTCGATGTGAGGGGGATGTTGCGCACAAGTTATGTGTACATTAGGACATAAAGTATACGCCCCAGAGAAGACCTCCATCAAATATGTGCTGAAAGAAATCTTAGTATCTGATCTTATTTCAATTGATATCTCCAATAGTGATTCAGGATGTATGGACATTGAGACGTGGAGTTACTCGTAAAGTGACTAGAAGTAGTTTAACGCTTGGTTTAGGCCAAAAGGAGGGTTTCTTGAACGGGATATTGTATTGTGCCTCTTTATTGCATATATTGGCCTAAGCCCAGTCGCTCTACGAAGAAATCCGCGTTGCAAGGTTCTGACCTTAGACCGATTTAGCCGCCATTTTAGGTTCATCCGCCATTTTGATTCTTACTCCAAAGTCACCCTGTATTCTAAAATGGTGGACAGTGTTCTTCTGTTTGTAACCTGGCCGTCTCGACTTCTACATGAAGTTAATGCCCAAACTGCCCGCAGGCCAAATGTTAGGGTCATGTAAGGAGACCTTGTCCTTCGTTGACCTGTAGTTCGAGGATTACCTATGCCAACGAAACTGATCCGCGAGCATATATTAAGCACAATGTTGTTTAAATACTGAATGTGAACACTTGTTGAACTACATTGTAGACAACATGTAGGAAGGCTTAATGTTAAATCCAAAGATACACTGTTGCCATTGTGACTTATTTATATATAAACTGGGAATAATCCATATGCATTTAGATGAATAAATTAGAAGTGAACGCGGCACGAACCCCTAGCCCTAGGAATGATTAACCTGTAGATGGGCTGGACATCATGTTACAAATTGTATAAAAGAGTCAATGTTCTGATTTACAGTGCCACTCACTTCTCACACCGACAGGGCTGGTATTCGCTGTGATGTACTGAGGGCCAGATAGCTATCTGATACTTTGTTCCTTTGAAAACTATTCAGTTGTAGAATAAAGATCTGTGTATATTTGTAAGCCCATGTTTGGTGTATTTCCTTTTGTGGTACTCAGCCTCGATATTCTTTTTTTGCTTTTACATATTAACTCCGGCTGAATTTTTATCTCTTCCGCAAGATATTGCTTGCCATGACAAAATGTCACACGACTGCCTTTATACAACAGAACAAGAAACTAAAGGCAGGATTGATCCACAAGGGGAGCTGTTTTGCAATGGCTCCTGCTTCAAACTTCAGGATGGTACATCCACTGCTGCTTATGCCATAACTGCACTAAGCACGATTGTGGAGACAAAAAGAATTTCTCATAACTCCGCACAGGCTGCAGAGATTATCGCATTGACTCGAGCTTGTGAACTTTCCGAAGGGCTTAGAGTAAATATATATACTGATAATAAGTATGCTTGTGGGGTGGTTCACATCTTTGGTAGACTTTGGGCAGAACGAGGTTTACTGACCTTACATGGAACAACGATTCAAAATGGCACCGTGATAGTTTGGCTACTCTCAGCGCTTGCACTTCCCACTCAGCTAGCAATTATGAAGTGCGCGGCACATCAGAAAATCATAGGTGATGTAGGAAAAGGGAACGCTTTCGCTGACCAGATAGCCAAATAGACTGCTACTGACCTCTATTCAGATATGTATAGTACAAGGGAAGCCACAACTGTCTGTACTGTAGATGAAGGAATTGATTCCATAAAGAATATTCAAACAGATGCCACTCTAGAGGAAACCAAGCAATGGGCTGAGGGCTTGGCGAGGTTGGATGATGATGGGTGTTAGGTGGATAACTCAGAGGGAAAATGGATGTTGCCAGACGCGTACGTTACTATGATGATTTCAATGGCTCATGGTCCCACTCACATTTGCGCAAGGACAATTTGCAAAATGTTAGACACTGTCTGGGTAAATGTCAACATCCCGAAAACTGCTGAGCGTTTTGTCCAGAGTTGTATGGTCTGTCTACAGCACAATGTGGCGAAGGGTACATCAACACCAAGGGGTAGTTTTGGTCCACCTTCTGTCCCTTTCGAGTTTATTGAAATGGAGCGCTGTAACAATCTTAGATATGTCCTGCTAGTTTTCTGTGCTTTTAGTAAATGGGTCGAAGCCTTCCCTGTAAAAGATGCCACAGCAATGACAACGGCGAAAACCATGCAAAAGGAATATTTTCCTAGGTTTGGTTTACCGAGGGTCATCTGGTCGGATAATGGTCCACATTTTATCGCTGCTGTTTTTCTGCAAGTATGCGCAGGATTACAGATCGATAAACGGTTCCATTTGGCTACACATGCTCAAAGCGCTGGACTGGTAAAATGACACAATGGTATTTTGAAGAACAAACTCACTAAGGCGTGTGTTAGCACCAATCTGAAATGGCCGGACGCCTTACCGAAAGTGCTTCTTTCCATGTGCACAACCCCACAGACTAGGACTGGGCTCTCCCCATATGAGGTAGTGATGGGGAGGCCAGCTAACATTTGGAATATTCCTAAGCCAAGGGCCCTGAGGGATATAGAGCACTTACGTCTTTCTGAATATTGTGAACGGTGAACTCAAATTCTGTATTTGATTTATCAACAGGTGCAAGAAGCCCTCCCAGCCAAATACGAGGGGCCAGGTGACAGCATCCAACCTGGCGACTTGGTGCTTACTAAATCATTTGAGAGGGCATCCTGTCTCGCACCGAATTGGAGAGGACCCCACCAGGTCCTATTGGCCACACAGACTACCGTACGAGTAGATGGGAAACGATATTGGATCCATGCTTCGCATGTCAAGAGGATACTGTTTCCTTTAGAAGACTAGGAGAAACGTACTTGCTCTGTTCCCAACGATCATTGAGCATTGAGCAGCACAGAGGGTGTTTCGGAGACACATCCTGAGCCCGCAGGGCCTGAGGAAATTGCTGTTTTTGTCTCCAAACTCTTCGACAGATCCTTTTGCACCTTTGTCCGGTTCTGCTGCCAATTCATCACTTCCATCAGGAAGCAACAACACATTGTTCGCAGATCACACGGTAGCAGGAGTCACAATGTACAATCTGCGTCCACAGCACTAGTCTCACTGCATATGAATACGACTGTGCCCACAGGGGAACAACCACAAAGCTTGTCCTTTGCTCCTCTTTTTGCACTGAAGGAAAGTAGGGGGCTGGGGACTGGGACCATGTGATCAGGAGATCACCAGCAAATGGACTACAGAGTTTTTCGCAGGAACTTTTAAGGAAAGAGCTTTGAGGAACAATGCCTGTCGTTATCTCTACTCGTGCGGAGCAACCAAACAATTGTGTGGCCAACAAAGACATTGGACAATCAAATACATGGTCCTTAAGGACGTATTGTTTTCTCGTAATTGTGTTAACCAGTCTTACAGTATTGATTGCTTTTGGGTTCTGGTATATAGAAGAAGTGCGCCCACATGAAACATTTTTGCCTACTGATAGTGTTCCTACTATGTCTACCCCTTCATGCACCTGAACACCCTATCTCCTAGGGACTCCCAACATAGACAGAGCTATCATAACAATACACTACTGTTAATAATGAATGCAACTCACACAATTCTGAATAGAACAAATTGTTGGATCTGTTCGCATTTACAACAGCATGGGGAAAAAGGGTTGGGCTGGTATATTCATCCTTTGCCTTTACCCACTGCATGTTATGCCTCTCTAAGGGCACTATTCTTTGGCCGTTGGAATGATAGCATCTCAGGGAACTTTGACGGGACTAATTTGAATGAATTTGAAAGGTGGGTCCTCACTGGTCAAGTTTGCAACATTGGTACAACCCTCGAAATCGCCCATTGACCGAAAGGTGGGTCCTGACGCCTCTAGGATGCTCACTCTTTGCAAATAGGATCAAGCTTAATGTAGCTTATATTAGGCCTTCTGATAGACTGTCCCAACCTTTCCAAACACTTATATCTTTCAAGATGGCTCCTGTAGGTAACAGGGATGCCACGCCACCTTCCTACACTGTTAACCATAGCCCCAGCCTTGTCTCCTTCTGCATACAAAGTAATGGTACTCGGTCAATGGGCGATTTAGAGGGTTGTACCAATAACGAGTCCGCCATGGTGGAATGGGGAAATATCGCCCCATTCCAAGGTTGGCGGGGCGGTATTTCCCCATTTCACCATGGCCCTTCCCCATTCCCATTTTCGCCCCATAGGGCTAAATGGGACTGGGGAAGGCACTAAGTACGGTACCGCAAATTGCGGTACCGTAATTAGCACCGAGGTCCCTTTGCGGCACCCTACTTTAACGGCTGGTAAAACCAAAACTCTACAGAACTCACCCTCCCTCAAACAGTGATATGCAATGCATGTAAACTAATGCTGTGTGTTTTTGAAGGAATCCTTTGTACATTTCTTGAAACAGGATTTACTCTAAAAAGCTAAAGATCCACATTGCTGACTAAAGCAAAGTTTGTCAGTATGTTTAAGGAACCTTGGAGCCAAAGTGAACCTCAGTGCTGTCTGCATCAAATAGCCTCAGCCATATTCAAACATAAGAACTGAATGGTAGACAAACTAGAACTATGTACCTTAGCCATAAACTATTGAACTTGTTTCTTGAAACTAGAATCAACCTAAACTGGAGAACCAACAACACCATTGAATCTTCAAGGATGGGCCAACATGTCAAAAGTACAAACCAATATTGTATATTTGTTATGTGAGCTGGGCACAAACTCAAATTTGTAATCTATTAGTTTGGAGAAGGGCTGAGCTATGCCCAGGACTGTGAAGGAGAAGGGCTGAGCTATGCCAAGGACTGTGTATAAATACTGCATGGTTTGTGATGACCAGGACTCATTGTGGACGTGGCAGTCCATGACCAGGTTGAGCCTGTCCTAGCTGGGGTGCTGTAAGACCAGGACTCACTTCCCTCACAGTGTTTTCTGGTACACACTGTGAGGTGTTGGGAGCCAGATAGCTATCTGCTTTGATATTTGAATCTGTACAGAATAAATCTATATTCTTTTGACTTTGTGACTGGCGGATCCAGTTTTGGTGGTACCAAGCCTCGATATTCCTTGCTTGATCTTACAGCACCCCAGCTAGGACAGGCTCAACCTGGTCACGGACTGCCACGTCACGGACTGCCACGTCCACAGGGAGAGGAAGGCCAGTTGTTGTTTGTGCATCCCCTCCCTGAAAACGGGGCTGGACGAAGGCATCCTTGCTGGTGCGGGATGATGCAGTCACAGGATGGGGGACAGGAGTAGGCACAGCACCTCCGCGGCAGCCTGTGCTGCCTCCTGTCCCTGCCCCTGGACTGCACCACTAGCACCAGTGGAATCCCCCCTCCAGGCCCTGTGCGTGGGCCTTCCACAGCCTCCCCCTCAACCGAACCCCCGACTAACCTGGATGACTCTGTGCCATCTTCCTCCATAGGCCCCTTTGAGGGCTCAGCTGCCCCTACTGCTGCTGAGGAGTCCACCTCCAACCTCCGCCTCCTGGACTTCCCCCCGGCAGCTGCGACCCTGGACGTGGCACCAGACTCCTCACTCCCGGAAGACATAACAACGTGGGAGGAGAGCTGGGACTTCCATCTCCGGCTGGCGGTGGGATCCCTGCCGCTGTGCTCCACAGTGTCATCTCCGCCCTCTTCATCAGTCGACGCTGCAGACAGGGAGAGACAGAACACAGGTATCAGGGCACTGTACAATGGTCGGATACACATATGACAGCTGCACATGAGTGTCAGTGTCAAACTTCACAGATGGCATCACACTCCCCAACACTCATATCATTTGAACCCACACACATGGACAAATTAACATGAATCGTGCAGCAAGCAGCATCATCCATACACACACAACAGCATGAACATCTGAAGGTTGGCATGACATTACAAGCAACATGGGGAGTGCCTAACACATGCACACACACCAACAGACAGACATGCATCTGTACATATCCACCACCTGTCACAGTGCAATAATCGGCAACTATGTCAAATCTGCCAATTGGGTTCCTACATGTCTGTGTCACATGCATCTATGGCGTTTCACAGTCATACACATGTCAAACACACACACGCACCTGTATGCCGTGCACCGTGCAAGTACATGAAGGTGGAACCAGCATACATGTGTCACACCCCAACCATGCCATAGTACATACACAGAAATCCCAACATGTGTGCATCTCCACATGCAGTTGTGCATCATGCTTTCAAACACATACACCATTGATGTGCATGACAGGACTCACACGCAGCACGGTCATGTCCCTGCACATACACATCCATACAAGGGCCTTTTCAGACATATGTCCAAGCTGCACACTCCTGGCACACCTCAACATACAAAGTGTCCAATGAGTACGCATGGACACTTACCGATTGACTCCGGACTGCTCTGCCTCTCGAGGATCTGGCGGTGAAGCGCTGGGTTAATGCTTTTCAGGACCCTCATGTTGTCGGTGGTAAGGTGGACCCGCCGCCTCACTGCACCCGCTTCTGCCAAGAGGCACCGGGCCTTCCTGAGGCTCCTGGACCTCTAGTCCTCCCAGCGCTTCCGGACGTGTTGTAAGGTCGCAGACTGCCACCCCCTCCATGTTGATGGCAGCCACGATATCCTTCCAGATACCCTCATGTCCATCCTTGTCAGCGCGTCTTCTTCCGTGGAAGGGCATCATAATGCACCAGGACTTGCTCCACCAGGATACCAACTTCTGCGGCACTGAAGCTGGTAGCCCTCTGCCTCTCTGGCTGGGGGTCACCAGTGGTCTCTGATGGTGTTTGCCCCGACATGGCAACCCCAGAGGCAGGTGTTAGTGGGCAACTGGGTCCTGGTGCTGGGCTGTGGAGCGATCGAACTTCAGTCGGGAGTCTTCTGTTCCAGCAGGTGTGGTCACAGCAACTGGACCCCTGCAGATGGCTGACTTGTAGGCACCATATAGCAGGGCACCTGGCTAGCAGGCAGGCAGGCAGCAGCAGATGGCTGGTGGGAGTTGGCTCGGGGCTCTGGGGAGCAGGAAAATGGCCTGCCATGCAGGAGCGTGGTCTTCTGTGTGTTGTCGCGTGGCCAGCTTGATACAGAGTAATTTGGCACGTGAAAAAACAGCACGTCAGCGTGAAATTCGGGAAAAGGCCCTTAGCGCGTAAGCGCGTCTGTGACGTAACATGTGCGGGCTTTTCCCTCATCACTGGTGCATAGCGATTCAGCACGTGATAAAACAGCACGTCCACATGTTAATGCGTGTAACATACAGCCTTGCAGGTGTACAGGGGTGCTGTGAACATCTTGTATCCCACCCCCTTCACCCCAATTGCCCAGGACAATTGTCGTGTACGCCTCCCATTTGCACTACTACATCTGTGCTGGCACTACTCCATCTGTGCCATGGTTGGCAGGCCACGAAAGGTGAGGGGTGTTTCAGCTGGGCATACTCCATGTGGTGGGCGTGGCAGGGACGTGGCTGGGTTGACCAGGGAGTGGGGGGACTTCAGGGTGTCCATGGTGGCTGCAGAGGGGGAAGAGGCATGGGTGCGCCACTTTGGCAAGATGTTGTGCCAAGTGTTGGTTCAGTCATGCCACCACCCCCTGTGGTTCTGGGAGATGCAGCTCTTGCATCTGGCACTGGCGCCCATGTGACCCGGCAGTCTGTTTCATCGTCTGCCACGGGCCGAAGGGTAGTAGTAGCTGCAGGTGCAGCTGTGGACACCACCATCCAGGCTCAGGGTCCGCCAGTGCATGATGCGTTGGCACCTGAAGAGTCCAAGGATGATTTCCAGGAGGTCAGGTGGCACACGGTCCTGACCGAGGCACATATCCCTGGGGCAGTATTGTCATCTGCTGCCCCGAGCAGCCGGGTGTTGGCAAGTGCATGGGCAGATGCAGCCGACACCACCCCAGCTGTGAGTCTACCATCCAGGACAGTCCCTTTCAGTTTCCGTAGCACAGCAGATGTTGCTGCGCAGGGTCAAGTCACGGGCACCCAGCAGCCACTGACGCAAGTCAGGCCTTCTGTCCTTGTTCCACCTGCCACTCCTTTGGTTCAATCCACTAGCGCCACTGCCCATACTGATCACGGCGGCATTCGCCAGTCAGGGTCCGGACCACTGCTCAAGAGGAAGAAGGTTGCATCTGCAGCAGAGGCTGGGACCCCAGACACGGCTCCGGCTTCTGGCACGTCAAGGAAGAAGCCTTTCTGCAGGCAGGAACTGGACTTCCTTGTGGACTACATGTCAGGACACGACCGTGATATGTTAGCGGGCCCAAATTGTCACACTACGGCTACCCAGCGTTTGACCCAATGGAAGCAGGTTGTGGAGGGTGTCAGTGCAATCGGACATGAGATGCACACAAATCAGGAGTGCAAAAAGCGTTGGGATGACCTCTGACACTCTGCTAAGCTAAAGCGTGCCTCTAATTACAACATGACTCTGGTGACTGGCAGTAGGCCACCACCTGAGGAGGAAGAGCTCACTTCACACAAATCATACCACAGAATTGTACGAAGGAGTGGGAGAAATGCTGGACTTTGATGCCATGTCCAGTGAGTGTTGTCACGTGTTTGTCCAGACCATGTGTGGTTTGCTTGTGTGATGTGTTGTGCTTGACTGCCACTACATGCTATGTGTACATGGTTCTCATGTGCGAGTCATGCAATGCTTCACTGATGCGTGCCTGCTGTGCAGGATGCTGGGCATGTAGAGCAGACGGGGACTGTCCTCATCACCACACCTGCACCCTGCTCACATGCTAGTCACCCGGCTGCCCCTCCGGTCCATGTTCCAGCTCACTGGCCCTTCTGCATGCATCCTGGGGTGTCTTTCCACTCAGCACTGGGACTATGTCATCGCATGACTGATGTGCATGTGTGTTCTGCCTGCATGCGGGTACTCCACGTAGGCATGCTCCCTTGCCCCTCCATCCCCCTGCACCCCAATTTCACCATGGCACTGGTGGGTATCATATTGGAGTACTGCAATGGCCTGTTCAACGCTCCTCTGTACATGCACACTTCCCCCTGCCAACCTGCCAGACACATACAGTGGGGTACATCCTTTGTCCTTGATGCAGGGTGTCTCACTCGGACTGTGCAGATGGCAGATGCTCCACAGGGACATGAGTGCCCATTCATGCTCCATGTGCATTCCATGCATGCCCCTATGTTTCCTTGCCCAGATTATCATTGCAGTACGTGTCCAGGATGACATACATTTAATGGCATTTGATCATCCATTCCATGCCCACTCTGGCTCTGTCCTGCATCACACACATGTTTAGGGTGTCACAGTCTGTGTGGGGCACAGGCCCCCCCTGTTTCAGGCCCCCTGACTCTGTTCAACTGGTGTAGTGGCTTCTGCACACATGGGTGTACTACTGAGGGTTCATCATGTGTCCTGCTTACTGTCCCATTCTCATCTGATGTGTTGTCAGTTGACTCCGATGATGCAATTGATGCTAGTCAACACTGTCTGCCAATACACGGGTCTCTGGTCACCCTTTTGCTGCCATGCAATGCCTCCCTGCATTTTCACTTAGGGGGGAGGGTTGCCTGTAGCCATGCAAGCCATTGAATGCAGATTGCAAGTAATGCCTGAACTTGCCCTTACACTGCCTTCATGTTTATTGATTGACATCATAATGTACTTGTTCATGTAGATGGTGGGTAATGTACACATGTTCTGCACTGCATCAACCCACTTCTGAGCCGTATTACACCGTTCTACATGCCTACTCACTGCCTCAATGTGAAAGTGACCTGGCATGTATGGTCAGATTTTCATCCCTTCTCTGTCATGAATGCCACGGGCACAGGTGCATCCTGTGACACATGTACTCAGTATTGGAACTCCCTAGTGGGTGTTTAGCAAAGTTTATTGGTCAATCTTTGGCCTATACCAACTTGAATATAGCCTGTCAATCGGGTTGTAATGACTGTGGAGCTGCCTTCACGTGTGTATGTGTACACTTTCACATACATCAAAGCAGCAGAGTTGTAGCTGCTTGCTTT
Organism: Ambystoma mexicanum; assembly: GCF_040938575.1. Lineage (NCBI taxonomy): Eukaryota > Metazoa > Chordata > Amphibia > Caudata > Ambystomatidae > Ambystoma > Ambystoma mexicanum. Next base: position 1,181,208,077 of record NC_090933.1, read on the forward strand.
GCTGTATTGGATGCTGTTCATGTTCACAATACAGGTGTATAGGGAAATGGGTGTTTTTGAACACTTTCACATGTACATATGCAAGCAGCTTCAACGTTGTGTAGTGCAACATTGCGGCTACTCACTTATGTGTGTGTGAAAGTGTTAATTTACACATGTGTCTTCCGCAGCTTTTTGTTGACTGACTAATATGTAGTTGATTGACGTTACTGCTGGTGAGATTTCAGCACGTTATGTGGAACTGGCATGATCCTGAAGGTGCACTGTTGTGCAGTATGTGTATGCCCAGGCCCACTTAGATAATATGGTGGGGCCTGGCCATGAAGAATTTACACACAGAATAATGGAATAGGGCACATTCATAGCACAATGTGCTCAATCAGGCCCTGAGGGGTGTTCTGGAGGCATCATGGCCTGCAGCTCGGACCGTACTGGGTGTTATGGACCCTCATGCCTCGTTGCAGGCACTTCGTTTGCTCGGGACATTCACTATATCTACATGGCCCATGACACCGGGTACGGGCCGAGGTGCAGATGGACGAAGCTATATTGGTGATGATGGTTTAGTGAAGCATGTGTACATGTATATTACGTGTGTCATTGTGTGTTTGTATTCACTTGCAGCTGTGGTCAATTTGCAGTTCAGACGTGGTTATGGTATGTGCCATCTCTTTGTTGCCATGTGTCTTTTCTGCCTGTGACATGTGCCTGACCGAGGTGGTGTCTGATGAAGGTGATATACTACATTTTGTACTTGTGTAGGCTTTGCCATTTAGACACATCAATTTCTGCTTTTGGGATGCATGCAAGGTTCTCATTTGTGTGGGACATGTCTGCTTCATGTGTTGGCTGTCGATGTGATGACTATAATTAATTAATATAGTTTAAAATTGCTTGTCATGCTTGTCTATTGTGCTTTCATGTGACGGTGTGGTGCTTTGTGGCTTTTGAAAGCATCCACTGTCTGTTCCAGCTGGGCCCTTCAAGCTTGTCTCGTGTATGTGTTTGCAGCTCGGGGTCCTGACTATCCATGGGCTTGCAAGGATGGTTCGGTGTTACAACCATTTACACAAGGGCATTTGACTTTCGTCATATCTGTGGCCTGTCTGCTGCTGTACTACTTGAGTTACCTAGTGGGTATTATGGAAGTTTTCTCCACGGCGTGTCTGCAATCAATTTTGGTGAGTACATTATTGATATGTCCATTTATTGATGTTGATTGTGATGTATGTTCTTTTCTTGCCTGTAGATGTGCTTGATGCACTTCATGCTGTAGACAGTAGCATGTACCCTTTGCCTGTCAGAGTCACACTGATGGTGGGAGGGGGCCGGTTGTTGACAATGTCAAGTTGGTGCATGTTGAGTTCAGCCCCTTTGGATTTTGGCAAAGGAGGATGCATTAGGAATGTGACCCAAGAGGCAAAAGTCACGGTCCAGTCCTCACCTAAGAAGTCTGCCTATACTACTACTACGCTCTGTTCCCTTTGGACGACATGTTGTGTCTGTCTTCCCTCTTGGACTGTGATGCTGCCTGAGGGCACAGTTTTACAACTGCAATACTGCTCTTTTACTTGTTTTTCACACTCTGGTGCCTTTAGTCCCTGTTCTTCTTCCTGCTACTGTCCTTGATGCAGATCTGTCCGCCTGTCTGTCGGGCTGTTATTTACACATACTCTTACACTGCCTAGGTTTGCCTCTGTGGAATTCTGTTCAACAGCATCTTTCTGTCACTCCTCCTGTCTTTCATCTATTTCATCCATGGCTTTATGTTGGCTGTTTGCTTTTACCAATGCTATTCAACTTCTGTGGCTCTTGACTTGCTGTCAGCTGTTTCCAGCTATCTCACATTCTCTGTGCCTTTCAAGACGTCTGCTGTCTCTGCCTTTCTTTTTTCACACTATCAATGATTGATTGGGTTTCAGCTCAATCATCCTGTTGTGCCAGCCTCCTTGGTTATTTCTGACTCAAGTTCCAGCTCTACCTGTCAGAGTACAGAACCTGGAGTTGTGTGGGAGGAGGTGGGATGTAAGTCTCAGATATGTCCCATTAACAACCAGCATGAAGACACACATAGTAAACTTTCAAGACTTATAGATGCCTTTTATGCCCTTTCTGCAGGAAAAGGAGCATCCACACTACCAGCCACTGGTCCAAGAACTGCTAAACCCATGCCACGTTGGGTGGGGCACACGTGCACATGTGTCGCGCAAGCAGAAGCACGGGGCTTGTGCTCAGATGTCCGACAGAAGCAGACTTGTTTCCAGGTTCTCCAAGCAAGATGATCAGCATGAGGGGCCATGCCCCAGCCAACCTTCCTCCAGGCCACTCACAAATGCAAGCTAAATTGCGCCAGTGCGGGGGAGGTTGGCCAGGCATTGGGGAAGATGCTCACAGTACAGCTAAGCCCTGCTGAGGACAAAATGGCAAGAAGCTTTCCCAGTTGTCAGGGGCACACGTAGGGGGCATCGGCCATATCCTCGAGTCCACCCTGCTCCCTAGAAGCAAAGTTATTAGTGCAGTAGCGTTTCGAGACACAAACCAATACAGCGCAACGGGGGCACCCAGCACCGCATAAACTCTAGTGCAGTGCATATCATTAGCATATGCAAATAGCCACGTGCGCTACCTATAGAAATCACCACCACACCACACGCGTCTAGCAGGTCACCCAAGGACCATTCTATCATGTGTGATTGCCACATGGTCTTCTATTTACCGCGGGGCCACGTGTGGCTGCCTTAACGCATTAACAGTGTATGAACCATCACAGGGGCAAGTAAAAGTATATGAACGAAGCAGCAGACAAGAGGGCCTTTTTGGGGAGGAGCCGCTAAGTTTGAGGCATGAATGGTGTTATGTGTGTGGGGAAAACACACACAGAATAGTAACTCATGCTCTCTTTGCAGCATTGAACTGCACCTGTTACCGGATCTGAGAGTGCGCAGGCAGGAGACCAGCACTCATCCCAGAGATAAGTCTCTCTTTATCTCGGCTTTGAGCCATTATGTACAATGTGCATGAGGAACATGGTTTTTCTCATTGAGTATGTGTAATTGTCAATAGTAGGATTTTGTCTTTTGCCTACTTTCCCTTGCCCATCCACCTCCCCTCTCCTGACCCTCTTTCCGGTTATCCTGAATACCGATGCCTATCCAACCAACGGATCCCTGTCCCTCTTTCCCGCCGGGTTCTCGTAGGCCTGTGTAAGTTTGACCTTGCAGGCGCCCAGACCTTGGATGGGCTGGTTAGTTTGTGCCATCCTGCGCCTGGAGACCGGAGCTGTGACACTATCCATCAGTTGTTGCATCCTCATTGATTATTGTGTACTGGAAATGTTACCCATCCTGTTGATCCATTGTTCAACTGTGCTACCTTGGTAGTTCTTCTATCATTCTGTCATGATTGCCAACGCCTGGTGTAGGCAGCGTGACTGCATGGCCTGTGAGACGCCCCGAACTATGGCAGTTGTCCACTGAAATGACCCAGTGGCCAAAAAATGAAGGACATTGAGCACCTTTTCCAAGGGGCTGAGGTCTTGGGAGCACAAGGGGGGTGATATGAGGTCATCCTCCCACTCAGTGACCAGGTCTAGGATGATACGAGGTAGAAACCTATATCTGCCATAGTCCTGGTCATCAGGTATCCCAAAAAGGCTGGTCCGGGGCAAAAAAATGCGAGGCCTGGCTATTCTCCTCCTCCTGTGGTTTCCCACAATCAGTGCTGCAACAAATGGGGCAATCATCGTAGCTGTATATACGTGTTTGTTGTTTGTGTGCACTTTTATACTGCGTGGAGACGCTTCGGTCTGCCTTCGTGTGGCAGATGTGTTGATGCCTGTGCGCGTCTTTTGGAGTGCGTGAGTTTCCCGTATTCGATTCCATAAATACGTGTTGTCCGCGTGCGTGTGGGCGTTCCGTGTATTTCCCTGCAGTACTTCTCCAGTTACGCCTTCTTTTTCACGTGTTGTTCCCCATTCCGTGCATTCCACAGCGTGTTCCACCCCCTTTTTGGTGTGTGCGATGACGTTGTGCGCTTTCACTGTGAACGTCGCGCACACCGTTCTGTATGTTGCAATGACGTGTGAGTCCATGTGTGCCACACATGGATTTGATGCACATCCCGGGGAAATCACGCGTAGGGCCTTCCATGAATCACACGCGTGCACGTGTGCTTGCTTTTTCACACTTGAGCCAGCTTGCGCCATAATTAACGACGCTCATTTGTTCTATGAATCGGCCTGAAAAAGTATTATCTCATTTAAACAGATTGAAACCTTCAATTGCCTGCATTCAAGAATCACATCTTTCTAATGAAGAAGCTGCCAAACTTAAGAAACATTGGGTCAGTCAGGTATTCTCTATTGCTGTAGATGGAAAAAGAAATGGGGTCATTCATTTGGTTAATAAATCTCTTAAATGTAATATACTTTCAAATGAGTCTGATGACATGGGAAGATGGGTTTTGCTCAAATTATCAATTAATTCTAATTAATTGATAACACAAGAGGAAATTAACTACCACTATTGTAAGAGATTCCCAGAAACTATAACACATATAGTAGTTGAATGTGAAGCCCTGTTGCAACAGAGAATAAAATACTTTCATCAATACTGAAGAGCATACATGCCTAACAGAAGAACAGTTGTGGGCTGAGTTGTTCCACACCCACAGGAAAACCATTAGATATGCAGTGGTACATTTTTTGAATAGCATGAATCTGAAAGTCCAACAAAATTCCCCAGAAAGCCAGAGTGAGAAAATATAATTGAAATTTTTGGTTTTAAAATTTTAGGTAGATGAAGTGTGAAGTGAATAACACGCAATTAGTAATGAATATACCAAATGATCGTTAAATTGCAAACAATTGGGAATGAACAAATTGGATAGTGCTAAAAATGTCATGTAATCTCATTTGGTGACCATTTGAATTGTGAATAACTTGCAGAAATTGTATATGTCGAAATAATATTACTTTTTTTAGTATCAATTATATTTTCAAACGTAATATAAAGAGGAAGTTGTATTTGTAAAAGGTCAAAAGAAATGTTTATATTTTCATTTTTCTTTTATTGTATTGAATATTTGTATTGTATGTTGAAAGGTCGAAATTTATTTTTGAACCATAACAACATTAAATAAAAAATAAATAAAAAAAGAACAATTAATTCTAAAGAATTTTCCATACTTAACGTTTATGGCCCAACTTCTCCTGGCCCTCATTTTTGGAGGCTACCAAGAAACCACATCCTTCAGGCAAATCTCCACAATTTGATTGTATGTGGTGATTGAAATCAAATTATAAACCCCTTTTTAGATAGGAAATCTAGCGTCCATTTTACCAATACTACATCCCATTAACAATTCACTGATTTTGCATCGTAACTGGACCTTAGTGATGCATGGAACTTACTTCACCCCACTGATTCTGATTTTACCTTTTATTCCGCACCCCATAAATCTTTTTCAAGACTGGATTACACTTTCATACCCAACTACATGGCAAATCTTCTCCTAAAGTCCCAAATAGAATCCATCACAATCTCTGATCATGCTCACGTCTATATCCAAATACAATCTCCCAGTAACTCTAAACCCTCAAATAGATGGCGGTTTAATAGTAGTTTACTTAATGATGTCCTATTCACAGCCTTTATTACCCTGCAACATGATAATTACTTTTCCGTAAACACAAAAACAGATACATCTACTATAAACAACTGGGATTGCTATATGGCTGTTCTAAGAGGCAATACTATCTCATTGTTGCCAATAAAAAGAAAAGCAATTGAAACCTCTAGAAATTCAATTCGCTAGCACTGACTCATCCACAGTTCTAAACAAAGTCTTGAAGTTAAGACATCAGTATAATAAAATTGCAAACCAATATTCCTGTGCAAATATGCTCAAATACAAGTAAAAAATCTGACAACTCTCTAGTAAGGCGGGCACATCATTAGCCTCTCACCTTAAATTCAAATGTTCTCAAACTTCTACTCTAAGTTGTACTCCACTGAAGCTCCTCCCAATAATACCTCTATTGATGATTTTGTTTACAACATACCAAGGAACTCAGATCCACAGATAAATCTTGACTCTCTTAATGCTCCCATTAACCCTGCCAAAATTCTTCAAGCCATTAAACATCATAAAAAAGGCAAATCTCCCGGCCCTGATGGCTTTCCTACAGACTTTTACTCTAATTTTTCCCTTCTATCGGTCCCTAAACTTAATGATCTTGATCGCATTTTATATCAGAAGAGAAGGTGCATGGGTCTTTTCTCAAAGCTATGATTATTGTTTTTCCCAAACCCGATAAAAACCCCGAACTTCCTCAAAGTTATCACCCCATTTCTCTCATTAATACTGATTGTAAGATTTATGCAAACATTTTAGCAAACAGACTCCTGCCCTTTCTTCCCAATCTCCTTAAACAAGATCAAACTGGATATGTCAAAGGTAGAGTGTCCTCTTCTAACATTAGACTTGTCTTAAACATTATTAATTTAATACACCACTCCAAAGATCCCCATGCTGCAATAGCCCTAGATGCCGAAAAGGCTTTTGATAGAGTTGAATGGGACATTTTATTGAAAACCATCAAATGGCATGGTTTTGGCCCCACTTTTTTTTATCCCTGATAAGCATACTTTACTCAATACCTAAATCTGCAATCTTTTTGAATGGTCAACTATCTGGGTTTTTCCCTCTGTCCAGGGGCACACGTCAAGGCTATTAGACTAAATGACAATATATTAGGAATCCGATATCAGAATCTTCATATTAAAACAGCTGTCTATGCAGATGATGTTCTTATATTCCTGAAAAATCCAGAACTGAGTGGTCAGCACCTTTTACAATCTATCTCTAACTTCTTTAAAGTATCTGGTTATAAGCTTAATATTGATAAATCAGAAATCCTTCCCCTTAATAGATATTGTCTACTACATCATACATTATCCCTACGAATGAACTGATGTCCCCAGGGATTCAAATATCTTGGAATCCATATATCTACCTCTATCTGTGATATGCGAAAAAATAAATATAGAGGCTTTACTAACCAGAGTTAAAGAACTTGTAATGTTTTGTTTGCCCCTTTTATCTCTCGTGGCAGGGTCGTTTAGAGTCCATAAAGATGATGGTCGCCCCTGTAATTCTTTGCCTTTTATATATGGTACCAATTTCCCTTCCCCTTTCCTTTTGTAAATCCCTGGACAATTGCCTACTGGGATTTTTATGGGGTAAGGGAAGATGTAGAATATCGCTCAGTAAATTTAAGAAACCTCGTTCTACAGGTGGTGTCAATTTTCCAGATTTTAGAAAATATCACATGTCCTTTGTTAGTAAGCAAGTACAAATGTGGTTTACTCCAGAAGAATTGCAATATCCTCCTAATGTGGTGCTTCTGGAGAAAGCTATGGTTTCCCCAATTTCCTTATTGGATATTTACCTCATTAAAAGTAAGAATAAACTTATGAAATATTCCTGTATTCGCCAATCTGCACACTATCTTAAATTATATATGTTCCCATCTCTTGCCAAAATATCTGGTTTTACCTCCCCTCTTATTTGGCTCAATCCATTGATTAAGATGAAAGGCAGATTGATATTGTTGGCTATGGCCATGGCTATCTAGAAACATTAAATACTGTAACCAATTCTTCTCACAAATTGCTCCCATTACTTTAGAGACTTTGCAAAAATATCATCTACGTGCATCTGCTATGAAACAGCGCTTGATTATTATTGCTGCTCTGTTTGAAAATTATGATCAACTTATTCATCAATCTAATATACCTGATGCACTAAGATTATTTTATTTACTAAATTTACTAAATTTCAACAGTACTGCATCTTTTTTCTATACATCTTTGATGTCAACTCCAGTGGCTAGTCCATAATGACTGGAAAGATGACTGCACAATACCAGATCTCCAATTTGATTGGCCTTCGCAATGGAAATACATCTCGAAAAAAAAACTTCATCAGCCAGCCTAATTCAAACCCTGGTTTTTTTCCACCATAGAGCCTTTGCTACCTCAGCTTCCCTCTTCAAATGTGGCCTCTTACCTAATGACCTTTGCTGGAGTTGCTCAGTAGTCTCAGGCTCTTTTAAGCATATGTTTGTTGAATGTCAATATGTTCAACCCTTTTCGATCTCTGTATGGCACACTATTAAACTCATTTTTAAAACACAGCAAGACTTTTCTTTTGATATTCTTATTTTTGGAAGCTCCCTCCTACAAACTGTAGTTGCCAGCAAGCATACAAAAAAACTCTTTGATTTATGTCTCATGGTTGGACTGCAAACTATTACTACAAACTGGAAAAATCTACAACACATTCATTACAATTGTTGGTGGAACAATATGTGCAATATTCATAGATTAGAAAATTGCATAGCACCTCTCTTGCTCTACTATGCAAACATAATCTGAAATGGCAACCGTTTCTTGACTTTTTATCTAATATGGATCATTAATAAGACCATCATTATTTATCCCTGTAATCCTTAACCCTTTCTCCCTCTGTTTGTGTTTCATCCTGTTGGTCATGTTAGTTATATGTCTAGTTTGTTATTATGTTACTGTTTTGTCACCCCCCTTCTTTTTGGAAAAAATAAATATTCTATGTTTAAAGCTAACTAAACCCTTCTATTTACACATGCCTGATTTTATTGTAAGTCATCTGTACTTCCTTAATTAGCATTGCTAATATTTCCTTCATATTCATTGACACTTGTTCTTGTATATTGTTAATGGTTATTGAATATCTTGTTTGTTGATGTCCCCTAATAAAAATTGTGAAACTTAAAAAAAAAGAAAATCTGGGTGTTTTGTATTTTGTTGTGTTCAAATAAATCTGACCCTTCTAGGAAAGTTGAATCTGTGTTTTTTGCACTCTGCTGTGTTCAAAGAAATCTGAGCCTTCAAGGAAATTTGAATATGGGTATTTTGTATTCTTTAGGCTCCCTCCCACCCGAGATCCCCCTGCAAGGCACACAGTTCACTGTTGTGAGTTACTTGTTCTCATCCTGTGTCTTCCCTGTTGTGAGTGCGCTCCCCCTGCACATCTCAAGTTGTGTAGCATAGGGCTGTGCATCACTGTCTCTTCTCTCAGGCCCTTCCCCTCCCACCTACCTCCTCCACACCCTCTATGGTGCTCTCTGTTTCTCGCATATTCTCTAAATGCTACTCTATCTCCTATCCTATCTCTCTCACTAAGTTTGAAAGGAAAAAATTCAAGAGGTACATCCTGGTTGCCAATCCTGGCCTTCCTATCACTGATAACTACATCAGTGCTTCCTCCAGACAGACTCTCACCAACATCCTCTTCGTCATCCATTCACCGGACCTATGGACCCATCATATGGTCTTGGCTCTTTCTTCTATCTCCTATTAATGGTGGCACACATTGCAAGGTCTTCCACTACCCCATGACCATCATTAATGTCTACTTGAATGGCACCGTCTTTGTTCAGGGCCATCATCCCATTCTCCTCCTTTCAATAGGCGCATCCCATGTCTTATCAACTTCCTCCCTTCTCCTTGAACTCCTTCCATGAGAGAGGACTCTGGCACCCTCCTCTTCTTCTTCTTACTCCTCTGCCCTCCTTGAGCCCCTATATCACCTCTGCAGGTTGTACCTCAAGCCTGTACCCATCCACGGAAGACTTTCAAATGTGGCAACCTGCTCACTATTTCCACTCTCAACTCTCATTCTGCTGTCACACACTCTTCTGACATCTGTCACCTCCTTGAAGAACTTGACCTGGATGACCTCAATCTCACCGAGACATGGTTCATGTCAGCTCTGTCACAAGTTTTGACATTCTCCTCCCAGAGGGCTACAAGATCCTCTCCGAACCCAGAACCAACTGACGTGGAGGGGGAGTAGCCCTGATCTTTACGCAGTGGGTCCCCGCATCTGTCATTCCTATGCAGGTCTAATCCTCCTTTAAATGCCGCGTTTGCAGGCTCTTTATCTCTCCTGGCCCATCACTGTTATCTACATTTGCTGGGGGGGTAGATTCCTCTGTACCACCCAGACTTTGATTTTCTAACAATCTTTCATTAAGTTCGATTTTCTTGCCCTTCTCAGAGAGGTTCTGATGTCTACACAATCCTTTCAAGCAATCAGCAGTTTTGGCAGACAATGATTCTAGGGTATAACTTTCCATAGTAGACAGGTTTTAGAAAATCAGCTTTTTAGTGCTAAGCTTTGTGGTTTGTTGTCCCAAAGTATCTAAAAGCACACTAAAGTGTATACTCAATACAAATCCCACCGCTGTACACCAGTGTTAGACAGAAACCTGTGCAGTTCTCTCTGGGACCACTGCAAAAGATTTAAGGCTACAGGTGTTTGGCAGAAAACCCATTTGGTAGCAGTCTGTACCACACAGATTCACTTGGTAGCTGTGGCTGAGCAGTCAGACTTCCCTCAAGAAGAGTTAGGCAGTATACAGAGTATTCACAATAGGTCAAAAGAACATAGTGGAACAAGCAAACACTGACCAGAGCTTGGTGTAAAAGATATATAATTATTTATTTAAAACCACATCTAATAAAACACACAGGCACTGAGATTAAGCAGTTGAAGAACACGGTCACTAAAAGATATACATTCCCTTAAAAGAATATTAGACAAGTCTTAAGTAAAGCCCCACTTATTTTCAGACAGCGGTGAGCGCTTAACGCAGATGGCACTCTAATAATTCGGTTTAAAAGGGAGAGAAAGGCAGAGCATAAATTGAAACAGGTCCCAACACTTTCAAAAGAACACCGCAAGAGGGGAAGGCACAGTCAAACCGTGAAGTTAGAGTTCAGAAAGCCGGATCCACTTTAAGAGGATAAGAACGAAATGTGTCCAAGGTCACACGGTTGAAAAGTGCACAAGAGTCTCGAAAAGGTTCAGAAAGAGTTGGAGCAAAAGAAAGGGACCAGTTAGATGGACAAGGCGGCCAGCCCAGTCCAAAAGGTTAAGGGATTATTATTACCTTGTAGCAATCTTTAGAAAGGGAGGTCTGGCGGACACCGTCCCTTAAAATGGTGAGAATACTCCAGCAGGGGCAGTTGTTCCTAGCAGTGGATGCAAGTCAGTGCTTCGTCCGGGGGAAGAGAGGATCTCGTCGGGGAGGAAGACAGGAGTCCGTTGCACTGCCAGGGAAGAAACCAGCCGCTGAGTTCTCATTAAAAACAGAGCAGTCCTTTCAATCGCGGTCCAGTGGTAAGTGGCTATCCGTTTCCGGGATGCTTGGCACGGGCAATTCGACCACAAGCCGTCCTGGGATGCGAGGAAAAGAAGGTAAACTGGTTGTGCCCACAAGTCAGGGGAAGAAGACTCTCCAGTCGGGAGATCGTCTCTGTTGTCGGGAAGTGGTGAGTCGGTTCCACAGGGCTCCACCGGTGCTGTCGTCGTAGCAGGTCGGCTCAGCTTCTCCCTCATCGGATTCTCAGGTCCTGTGGTGACTTCTGAAGTTCCAGTCCCAAAAACCCTGCTTTTATGCAGCACACCCCCATTCACTCAGCCTAGCTATCAATCAAACATGCTAAGTGGTGAGCCAGCCGGCTCACCACTTGGGCCAATCACACAAGAGTGCGACTTGAGTTACCAAGGTAACTCAGTCCAGGGTGCCTAAACCCCCTCCCACACCCCCTGTCGTACCCAGACAGAGTGGCACCACCTTTGGAGGCTTCTGTGGAGAAGCCCGCCAAAATGTGGAACAAAGGGCTTGACTTGGGTTGGAGTCACAGAAGAGAACACTAACGCCATTTTCGAATCGAGTCCTGGCAAAAAATACCAACCGGCGAATTAATATTAAATAAATAACCCGGCGGTATGTTCGAGGCTATGAGAATGAAATAATTAAAGTTGGTAGCGTCGAGCAATGGGAAAATCCCATAGAGATATATTCGCGGTAGAATAGTATCCAAAAGTAGTATCCACTGCCACCCGCCAAAACTCGATCAGGGGGGACGGAGACGTGCCCCCTCGACTAACAGACCTTGGGGCAAAAGAATTACCCCGACCAGTACGTCCACAATATGATGGTTTGTACTGGTTTCTGTTCATAATTTGGGACTAGTAAAGCCAATGGTGACTTTACATGCCCTGGGAGACAGTAGTCAGTCCCAGGGTATGGAGTCTATGGTGGGGTGTCACTATGACACCCCTGTGTCACTGCACGGAGGGTGCTGAGTAACACACATAGTAAAAACACATGAGACCCTATGGAGTAAAGGACCCCATAGCCCATAACACACATTAACAGTCAAAGGAACACCATAAACCATGTCCAAGATTGGGAGAAAAAGAATTGCACTCTGGGCAGGAGAAAAAACAAACTACAGAAATCCAGCAAAGCTGCTGGGGGACTCACTAGGTTAGGAAATTCAGCCTAAACAGAGAATTCTCCCTAACACGATCTCTATCACTCCTTTCTTGGGCAAACTCTTGGAAACGCTGGCCATCTCTCAGCTCATTCTCCACACTGAATCTGTTGGCTGTCTCCATGACCATCAGTCTGGCTTCAGAGCAGCCAGAGGCATAGGAACTGCTCTCCTTAACACCGTGAAGACCTGCTCACTAATCCTGACTCTAGCCTTCCTTCTGTCCTCATCCTCCCTGATCTCTCCTCTGCTTTTGACAAGGTCAACCATGCCATCATGATCAATCGTCTCCATGAGAACCTGTGACCTTGTTCTACATGGACCGTCCCTCTCCGGTCCAACTGGGGTCCTTTCTCTCCACCACCTCGCTCTCCACATGCAGTGTCCCACAGTTCTTCAACCTATCACCCCGCTTTTCAACACTTACATGGCCCCTTTGGCCCACATCATCTCTACCTTATTGTTTAAATGTATTGCATTATGCAAAAGACGCTCAGCTCTCTTTCAGGCTCTCCTCTGCCTCCTCTCATCTCTTGCTCATTCCTGAATGTTTATCCACTATTCAGGAATGGTGTGCCTGCAACGATCTCTGTCTCAATGCCAGCATGACCAAGATCCTCCTCATTGGGACCCCTGCTCCTGCTTTTCCTCTTTCACTCTGGCAGCTGTCCTTGGGCCTTCTCCCTGCACTTTCGTGTGAGGCAAAAAACCTTGGTGTCATCTTGGACTCCACTCTCTCCTTTTCTACTCACATCACAGACCTCTCAAAGAAGTCCCACTACCAGCTGCACCTCCTCAGAGGTATCCTTCCTTTTCTCAATTACCCTGAGAAGCAAATGTATCCAGAGCTCCAGTTCTCTCTTGGCGGGACTACTGCAACAGCCTCTTTCTCAACCTTCCTGCCTCTACTCTCCACCTTCTGCAACTAATCCAGAACAGGACTGTGAGACTTGTCCTTGGCCTCAAGCACTGGGATCGTATCTCTCCAGCCCTGTCATCTCTCCACTGGCTCCCGGTGGCTGCAAGGATCAAGTTCAAGACCATCTGCATTTCCAACAAGGCTGTCTCGAGCCGGGACCCGCAGTACATCCAATTCTTTCTTCCTCAACATCTTCGTTCTCGAGCCCTTCGCTCAGCTACCACCAACTGTCTGATGGCCAGACTCCTTTCTTTGCACTATGCAGAGCTGGCCATACCGGCTGCACTTAATTAGAGCAATCGCTGCCCTGACTGCACTTCCCCCTTCCCTTCCCCTGGCACTTATCCTCTCCGTCTCTGCCTGCACTTGCACGATCTGAAGGACACAAGGCCTAGTAAGATCATTTTGTACCCCTATATCTCAGTTCCTTGTCTTGTCAAGCCTAGAAATACTTGTACATGTGCTTTATAAATGACTCATCATATCATATCATATCATAACATGTCTGTGGGTTCAGGGGCCCTGAAGACAGGCACCTGACAAAGGGAATCCTTCAGGCCTTGTAAGGCCTTCTCGCAATCCTCAGTCCAAATGATTTTCTTTGGCTTCTTAGGAGTTGTGTGGGCTGTAAGAGGGGCAGCTATGGTTACATAGTCTGCCATGAAATCTCTATAGTCCCCAGTGATGCCTAAAACAGCTCTCACCTGGGTTTGGGTTGAAGGGATCAGGGGGTTGCCCAGTCCTGTACAGCTTGTACTTTACTAGGTAGAGGTTGAATCATGCCCCAAACAACTTCATGCCCAAGGTAGGTCACTGAACCTTGACCAATTAGGCACTTGGTTGCCTTTATGGTCAGGTGGGCCTGCTGAAGAGCCTGCAACACAATCTCAATGTGGCTTATATGCTTTCCCAAGTAGGGTTAAAAACTGCTATATCATCCAGCTATGCCATACAGAATTAAGCTAGCCAGGGATCAATTCCTAAACAAAATAAAATAATTGGGGGCCACATTGACATACCAATTGATTGGGGTGGCACAAAAAATTTGCATATCAAGGTGAATAAAGTGGGGGGACTGTGTCTACTTGCGAGTACCTTGATCTAACTAATCAAACCTATTCTGGACAGGATTGGCCAACCTCTGGAAAGTGGCAGGTTCATTCTTTAAGCCAAAGGGCACTGCCCTGAACTGGTGAAGGCCCTCAGGTTTTGAGAATGCCATGTTATCCTTGCCATTTTCTGTCAGGGATATATCAATACCCTGCAGTAAGGTCAAATATGATTTGGTACTTGACAGCACCTAGGTTGTCCAACTCATCTGTTCATGGATGGAGGTGTGTGTCTGTCTTTGCAATAGCTCTATAGTCCACACAACATCTTAAGTGAGAAGTTCATGCTTTTGGTACCAATACCACTGGGCTGGACTACGGACTACTAGAGGGCTCTATCACTCCTAGATCCAAAATCTTGTTGACCACAGAATTGATGAAGGATCTAAACGTCTCTTACATCCTCTAACTCCTACTTTAGGTAGGCACACAGTCCCTAGTGCAAATGCCATGCTTGCACCAAGGAGTCTAGCCTGAGTGAGTGAAAACTCAGAAGAAAACTGCCTAAGCAAAGTTTTCACATACTGTTGTAGAGTCAGTTGAGGTGAGAATTCAACAGCTTCATGTCCGATCTACTTGCTCCTAGATCTTGGCTTACGTGCTGGTAATTGATCAGAATGTTCCAGACATGGCACAAGCATGCCAAACCAATTGTATTAGTCCATATAACAAAGGATCTTATAGCTTGAGAAACCAATGAAACACTGTGTAACTGATTTTCCGTAAAATGACACGTTTGAAGAGATAGTCATGTATTTTCCACCTGATATCGGACATCCAATAATAAACCTAGCTCCTATATGATTGTATATCTAGATGTGTCCCTTAACCAATACTCACCCTTGATAGGTTTTTTTACTGTTGCCATGTAGCATGACATCATTCTGACACATAAAGGAGTATATAATTGTATTTCATGGGGAAAATTGCTAAGAGAATGAGCGTATGTCCATTGATGATTGTTGTAACCTCTGTGTTTTTTACTAATAAAACTGCAACTTGCCATCTTCAAGAGTTTGTCCGGTTATTTGGTCTCAGAATTATTCTGGAGTAATCCCATCCTGTAACAGATGCTCTTTGCAAGGGCCATATACGCATATGGAAGCAGTGTGGATGGTTTCAATCTTAACTAGTTTGACTACAGAGTTTCAGACGATCGGGGATCCTCCGCCATTAGCTGGAAGATCGTAGAGTTTCCTATGGAGAGCAGCTGATAGAAATAAACTTGCAAGAAAAACTGAGATGGTGGGAAGGTCCCTCTTTGAAGAAATCCCTCCTTGGTTTCCACGGGGTCTGCGCAGATGGAAGATGAAGTGGTCAGATTGGAGGAGGAGTCGATACCGAAGGCCTCAAGTCGATTAAACGTATGTAAGTAGACTAAGGGAAATGGCGATATAAAGGGGCAGGATTGTGATATTTTATGAACATAAGTTGTGTAACAGGAATTTTGTGTGGATAAAGGAATGCCTAAGTAATCCTATTTCAAGTGAGAAAGAAGATGACGTCTCAAATTCCATTCGGAATATTAAGATAGAGAATACACATGGTCAGGACTGTGGAAGGTGATGTCTTAAACTCTGTACGGGGTAAAATAATTGGAGGCAAAAAAAGAATACCTCTTACTTTAAATGATTATAGGGAACAGAGAAGGCGATCACAGGGTTTGTTGTTCATGTGTGTTGCGTTATAAGTTTGATTATTATTTGATGTATGAAGTTCTGAAAAGTGATACATCGTTAAAAATGTGGAATTGAAGTTGTTCTGAGCTAAGTGTTGTAAACGATTGGTGCCAGGCAGAAGACAGATAGGTTGTTGAGACAAAAGAGCATTGAGCAGGGACTATGTGTAGTCCCTTCTTCCTTTCCATGATGGCCTGTCACGGATCAGGAGCAGACACGCTGGAGACAGACGTGTTCCCAGCGCGTCCACTCCCATAATGGACGAAAAAGAAGGTAAGTGGGATTGGCAGGGAAGGGAGGGGATTGTTTGGATTGGAGGTTCGGGGGGAGGGAAAACACTTACCTGAATCCCCAGTGGGGGAAGATGGCAGCCTCCAGACGCGTGGTGTCTTGCAGCAGGGATTACCCCATTACAAACCTCCTCATTGGCTGAGGGATGCCACACCCCCCCACCAGGAACAAAGGAAAGAAACATTGTTAGAGCGATTCCCGGGCGGGTAAAGCCCCGGTGAGGGACTGTCAGATTGATTGTTACAATCCAATTGACCCTCGCCTGGTACTAAAGAAGGATCCAAAACATTACTTTCTATTTAAAACTGTTAGAGTAGAATTTCCATCTCAAGTGAAATTCTCTCCACCTCTGAGTCCCCCAGCACTTTTTGCTGGGCTCTTAACTGATTCTCCTGAGTTGAGTAGGACCTCTTTTCTACACTCACACTTTCTTTTAATCTGATCTGGGAACCCTTTTTCATCTCTAGTTGCTATATTGTTTTGGAGTCATGTTTTCCTCCCTCTTTCCTGGCATCTACATTTTTCTGAAGTAGCACACACCACTTCCTGTACAAAATTAATGGAAGTTCCACGCGTGCGAGAGTGGGCTGCAAAAGGGCATGAATTAACTTGTTCAGTAAATGCACCTGGTGTACAGGGGACTTAGCTGCTGTTCTAAATCCCCTCCTTTGTGATTGTGCTAACCCAGAATGTGCCGTAGTGGTGACATACGCCGAGTCTGAATACATAGTCACTCGGTATCGCTGTGATACTTACAATGCTATAGTTAGGGCAATATGTTTGGCTCTTTGGGCCGAGTAATACATGGATAACCACTTTTGCACTAAGGTCTCATATTCTCCTTCCACCAACTGGACCACTGCTGCTCCTCTGTGCCTTGTACCTGTCTCCTGGTCGATGGTTGCTGACCCATCAACAAAGAACATTTGCCCATTGTCAAGGACATCATTTTGCGTTTTTGGAGGGTCATCGTCTTGTCTCTGATAAGTGGCACAGTCATGTATGTCCTAGTCATGAGTAGCACTCTCTGTCAGGAACGTGGCTGGGTTTACAGTTTTGCAACTCATTATGTGGATTTTGGGGCTGGAGAAAAATAACCATGTAGGGGGATGCTGACTGTATAGTCAGCGTGGATGTTGATCTCTTTAATATAACAAATACTGCATGCTCGACATACAGCGTCACTGAACACCCCATCATAATCGTTGCCGACTTCTCTATGGCAAACGCGACAGCCACGAGTGCCTGTTCACATAGGAATTGTCCTTGCATTACATAGCCTAACATGCCACTATAATAGGCCAAGGGTTCCCATCCTACTCGTTTGTGTCAATACAGCTGCCATCATCTGCCTGTAAAAATATGAAAAAATTTAACATTCTCATGTGCAGTCGGGTGTGGCTAAGACCGGGCTGTGTCAATCACCTCTTTCACTTCTTGGAAACTAGTATACATGTCCTCAGTCCATTTGATTATGCTCTGGCCTTTTGGGCTTCTTTAGGAGCTTGCAACAGCAGTCAGGTATAGATTGGTCAGAAATCCATGCCCTGTGGTAATTACACAACCCCAAGACTTTCTGCATGTCTTTTACCGTTAATGGCTGTGATGTGCTGCACACTTCTGCAGTGCACTCTGGTGTTATTTTCTAACCATGAATAGAAATAAGCTGACCCAAGTATAACACTTCCTGCTGGCAATACTGTAGTTTTGCTCTGTCTACCATGTACCCTTTGTCAGCTAACAGTTGCAATATGATGATGCGTTTTGTCTGCACTGCACACCAACAAATCTTCCACATATCGGATAATGGTGCTGGGTGTATTTTCCCCAAGTCTGTGTGTAACACCCTATTCAAAATGCTGGGAGATTCACTGTACACCTGGGTCAGTCTTTGATGTTGGAATCGCCTCCCGCCATGATTGAACACTGTGAGGTATTGGGAGTTAGGGTGCAATGGAACTGAAAATAATGCATTCTGCAGATCAATGACAGTGAAATGGGTTGCTGTGATGGGTATATTGCATAATATTTTTGCAGGGTTGGGTACTATTGAAAACTCTGCTTGCACTATGTCATTGAGAGGGTACACATCCACAATTATTCTTCAAGTAGATCATGTTGCTCTCTTGATGAGGTATATGGCCATGTTGCAAGGAGAGTTGGAGTGTACAACAATGCTCTTGTTTAAGAGTGCATTGATAGTGTAATTTATTCCCCTTCAGCTTTCCTTGACAGTGGATACTGCTTTACACAGGGAAACGCTGCACCTCGCTTAAGGGTTATTTGTATTGGAGCAACACTGCGCAAAAGCCTTACGTCATGAGGAGTAGTCATCCACAACATTTCTAGGACCAGTGCCAGATCATACAGAGCAAAAAATGGAACACTTCCTGCCACAAACATGTAACATGGGACCTAATGATACTGAATCATAATCTCACAGGCAAAACATAAAGCCAAACACATTTCTCTCTCATTGTCCTTGTCTTCAAACAGGTCAAAGTCAGTCAGTTCCTTCAATGGATTTGTCGGATCTATGCATAACACAGTACACCACTGCTCACCCTCCATGTCTACCTCTATCAAGAAAATCCTTGTTTTTGACACAACCACTTCTTTAATACCCAACATGAGTATCGTCCCTGCAATGTGTTCTTGGGGCAGAACAGACTTGAATGTAAATTCTGGGTGTATTCTCCAATACTAATTTCCTTCTCGAGGGATTGCATTTAACAACACTGTTACCCCATAAATGAATATATCTGGGTGTACTGGAACCCCTCAGGCAGACATCGCGCACCATAAGGCTTGAATGATCACGATAGCTCTTATGTGACGCATCCTCTGGTGTTGAACACAACACCCCCATTTCAGTAAACAAGATAGACATGTTTAGCTTACTGAGCACATCTTGTCCTAACAGCTTGCAGGGGAGGTTTCTGAAAAGAGCAAATGAGCCTGCACTGTCTTGCCTTCCACCTTGATGGCCACACCTTCTGTTAAAAAAAATAATAATAATTCACTGCCACAGAGAAACCCTGCATGTCCATAATCTCACATGACAAAGTAAAATGCTCCTCCTTAATGCATAATTTGGTGGCACCTGTATGCACCATGAAAATAAAGGGTCACCTATCTCCACGCCCACCGAGTGTTCCTCTTTTGGTTGAGCAATGACTGACAGTACTGGGGATGCAAGATGTCTCTGTGGGCTGTCCTAATCTGGATACGTGTTTGTCCCTGGGAAGACACATGGGTCCCCCTAGCAGATTTGTCCTTGGTAGTGTGTTGCAATACAGTTGGGCTCTGCATTAATGTTGGGTATTTGAGGCACCTGTGGGGGAGGACATGATGGGCAGCATACATCGCTTGGCTAGTGGAATATGGCACTAGCAGCTGTGAGAACTGTGGAGGTAGGGCTACTTGGTTTCATGACTGTGTGGCACCGTGCAGAACTGTGATGGGGTCGGGGCATAGAGCAATAGATAAGGGGCTGATCTTCCTGGAGCATACAGGGGCATCTGATTATACCTCCCACCAAACCTGCTTCTGCATTCACGCAAGAAATGTCCCATCTTTCTGCATGTTCATTCTTTCCCCTTGTATTCAGAGGCCAAGAATGTATTCATGTGACCAAAGACCTCTGAGTTATTAGTTCCCTGTTTGGGCCAAGATTGAAACAGCCCTACATTGTCTCGGCCATCGACTGCTTGCAGTTATTCAAGATCTTCTCTTTATACCTTGGTAGTGCAGAACACCTATACACTTAAATGTAGTGGGCGTCATTTTGTAACCACAAAAATGTGCCTGTTAGCTGAGGTCTGACCCAGGGGCACCTCTATCACCCTGTTGCCCTACCCCTAATGGTCCCCACACTGCAACACCCCATCTATTCCCGCCCGTTCAATCGCCATACCGTTAACCGTCCACCCTTGCCCACCCTGTCACTCGTTCTTCCCTACTCAAAACTCAAACCTCTTCACACACACTCCCGAAAATGTTCACACCACTCAAAACCATGTTTGCCTCACACAACTGCACAAAACTCCTACACCACCAACCTGGACCCATATTGGTCCACACTAATACAATATAAAAACAAAATAAAAATGACTATACCAAGGCCAACGGTTTGAGATGCTAGATCTGTTTCCTTTATAAAAGGTGGGGGAATTTTACTAACGGCCAGAGTTTGTGTTCTATTTTGAATCATTTACAGATCTGTTGTTTCCTTAGGCTAAGTGGAATGTTATTTGATAGATCCGGGGCTATGGTAGATAGTTATCCCCCCCCCCTGATGATCTTTGTTAATCTTATACTACAGCGAAGGATGTTCTTGCCTCAGGTTTCTCATAGGGGAGACAAAATTACAAATCTGGGTCAGGTAGTGCAGACCAACGTCCTGTAGGGCTTTGTGAGAGAGGTAACAGGTCACCTTGGAAAAACATGGGTAGATATATTGCTATAAAATTCATTAATCAAACCTATCATTAGGGATATTGGACATTCTAAATTATCTGTAAACTGCCAGAGATGTTATATTAGATTAACGACATATTTGATATGCATTTACTAAACATTGCATTTAGGTTTCAGTCTTTTTTTTAAAAAAAATACTAAAAACAATATCTGTTTTTTTTGTTTTGTTAAGTGCTTCAGGCATGTCTTTGAATTTCGAATTGCTGTAATACCAGATGCTATTACTACCCCCTTCTGAATACAGTGTTAACCATGCATTTACCTCTGTGCTTTGCCAACACAATCCTGCTATCCGGAGCAAGGTAGGCCTAAGTGCAGCAGGGGCATCAGCAAGTGCTTGGGGGCTTTGCCAGCGAAGCCTTCTATCATGTTAGAGATCAGCAATATATGTGTGAGTTATCGACACACATAGTATTTATTGAGTACAGATCTAGCTTTGAGACGCAGCAGAGCTCTTTACAGAGGTATACAGAGGTATACACCAATACAGATACATAACAGAGCGCTTTACAGAGGTGTACAACATTACATATGCTTAACAGAGCGCTTTTCGGTGGTAACAACAGAACAGATATATAGTGGGGGATAGGATACGGAGGGGGACAGAGGAGGGGTACAGCTGTAGCGGGTGGCGGGGAGGAGAGGGTCCGTCTGCATTTAGCGAGTCATGTCACGCGAGTGGCGACGTGCTGGCCTGGGTGTTGAGGAGAGCATCCTTGAAGATATGGGTCATAAGCATTCTCTTATGCCCTTTTCTTTCTAGATGGATACCAAATGAAGACGGAACCCCAATATTTACAATGACCCTATCTCTTCCCATCTTCCCCTCAAATGCATGTTGACACCCATTATGGCCTGCAAGCTACCTTGGAATTTGGAACACCATTTCAGTTATCCCCGTTTATTAGATGGTGTAGGTTCTATTATACACTTTTAGATGATCCTATTCCAATTTAAGACCTATAAAAGGCAGCTGTCCTAATATGTTGAAAAGGTTGCTTCTAATTACATAATTGCTGATAGCCTAGCAGGCAGGGGTGGACTGACCCATAGGGAACTCTGAAGATGTCCCGGTAGGCCTCTGCACCCTGGGCCTCTTTTGTGTGGTATTTCCAAATGTTCCCATTGGAAAAGGGTTGGACTTGCTGAAAATGTGTCCTATGGGGCCACTTTGAAAATGATTTCCAGGGCCTCTTTTGGTTCCCAGTCCACCCCTACCAGCAGGCTCCTATTCCCTGTGTGACTGGCTATATACTACCTGCCATTTACACAATTTCTCTATGGCATATACAGGCGTTGAACTAGAAAACATTTTTTATTAGGGGAGTATTGAAGTTATGTATGAAGCATTAGCATTTCATATGCACAGTTGAGTAATGCAGTAAGCTTCACATATTTTGTTTGCAGCCACTTTTTATTATTTCAATAAACAGATCAGCACACTAACTCTTCAATTCCTCATTAAGAACAACACTTTAATAAAGTCAGCATGACATGACACCTTTCAGCACACTGTGTTTGCATTTGACAGTAACCGGTTCCTGTGCCAGTGCATATTGTGGTGACTGCTCTGGGTGTCTTGTGTGTACTGTTGGGACAAGCTTTGGCAGATTCAATGACTGAGCACACAATAAAACAATGTTCCATATGAAATCATCTTCTATTTATATATAATTATACAATGTTTAGTGTAATAGAAAACCATGATGTGTCCAGCAACAAGATCAAACAAATCGATTTTTTACCTATCAAAAAGTATAAACAAGCACCATGTCCCTATTGTATCGTCATGATGTTCTTCCACAAATATTTGCAGGATCTACCTGCACATCCTCAAGTACTGCAGGATAATACCCGGCTCCACGGTGGTAATCACTGTTTCCTGAAATTGTTCAAACAATTGGATTGTTTTCCTGACAGCTGTTAAACATGTGGTTAAACCTAAAAGTGAATATGCACGACATTACCTTTTATTCTGTGTTCACAACATAGGTATTTGCCATACAACAACACTGTTGCAAACAAATAGATAAATAAACAATTGGGCCATAGAGGTTTGAGGACATGTTCTCTTAAGAGTCTGTGATGGTGGTCTTGAGTCAGGCCACTACATGTGTTGGATAACACTGTATCCCACTATATGGGGTAAGTAGTGCTGAGAGTACAGCAGTAGCTTTTAAAAACTCTGGTAGCAGAATGAGCATATTTCGTTACTTCTCCACCAAATTGTGGCCATGGATCAACGTCGGGAAACACATCTCTGGTCTTTTGCTAAAGTTCTACTTTAAGAGCTATCCAGGACTGTTCACCTCTGAAATGAGCTGTGGCAGATATTCTTCCATCACCTAAGCATCCCTATGGTACTCCAAAATGGACAACAGCACAAACTCATTATTTGGTGAATTTACTTCCAACATAGACGGTGGTGATGGTCTTCCATTTTTGAAAAATTAGTAAAGGTATTTCTGCCAAACTCAGATGAATAAACCTTGTCTCCTGACTTGGTTTCAGAGAGTTGTATTACCTGTTGGTTCATACATTATACATGCGGCGTGTTATAGCTCATCCCAGGAAAGCAAATCCACATTGTATAGAAACGTTTCTAGTTAATGTATTGACTTAAACCTCTAATGTTGATATAACCTTCTTTGAGAATGTAGTCTTCATAATTGACAGTACAAATAAACTACTCTCCAGAATACTGTTACTCATGTATGCTATTTATTACAGCAAAAGTGAGAATGTACTTCTTACTTAACCCTAATGTTGATATTACCTTCTTTGAGATTTTAGTCTACATAATTGACAGTACAAATAAACTACTCTCCAGAATACTTTTACTCATGTATGCTATTTATTACAGCAAAAGTGAGAATGTACTTCTTACTTAACCCTAATGTTGATATTACCTTCTTTGAGATTTTAGTCTACATAATTGACAGTACAAATAAACTACTCTCCAGAATACTGTTACTCATGTATGCTATTTATTACAGCAAAAGTGAGACTGTACTTCTTACTTATTATGGTTCCCTGGGACACATTCCATCTCAACGGATTTACTCCATATTACTGTTACTCAGGAGGACCTTACTATAGTTCTTAACGCACCATTCAATATACAGCTGCCTATGTATATTATAAAGATATTATACTTCTTTTCATGTCACTGATCCTACACGCATTAGTTTGTCTGAGTACAGGTCTACCCTGCAATTTCCAGAAAGTTCAACAAAGCAAATGTTCTTCTAAAGTAAAACAATGTGTTCATGGGGGACCCGCGTAGAATCAAAGATAAGTATTTCTTTCTAGCTCATAGAATACATATCATTAACAATTCAAAATGTATCATCTCCCATAATATTAACCGTTCAAGGGTAGCATGTAACAGAACACAGTCAAAGATGACCACATCAAGCAGAACTCAGGATTTTTGGGTATAGGAGTTCCATGCTTTGTAAAGTTTGGAATGATGCTCGGGCTGTAGCAGAATGATAGACAATACATTTAGGCATGTATACTAACTTTCATGGCACAATAATATAGCGTTAGGGCATGTTTGCTATATCTGTGAGAGTGTTTGTTATTGGAAAACCATCTTCTATACACTCTGGGTCAACTAAAATAGGGCGCAAACTCGGCTCTTCATCCCTATAACATTATACACTTTTTAAAAATGTATCCACCATACATGAAAGGTGATGCATATCATATAAATACTGAATGAAAAATATGCAAATTACAAACTGAATATATATGAGCTGAAAGATCCTATAACAAGAACTTTTAAATAGAATTCAAAATCCGATTTCCAAACAAAATTGCCTGGGCCGTTGCATGCCTAAAATGCCAATTCTATATATTACAGCTGTTATCTAAAGTACTCGCTTACCAGTTAGTCTGACCAGGTCAAATAATTGTGCAATAGAATGGCCAACTACAATGTGGCTGTAATCAAGACAATGTGCTGCCACAGGATAGACATTTGCTGGCCCCATCAGTGATGCAAGTTCTTTCATAAATACCCAAAATTAGAAAATTGAAATCAAGATCACCTTCACAGAGTCTGCATATACACTTTTTCAGTTTTTCTTAACCCATGAAGACACATTCTGGCCCTCTTTAATATGCCTTCATTCCATCTTTCACACCTTTAAGCTGCTAAAACAATTATCTCTCCATAGCCGCTATCCTTTACAAAGCACATATCTGAAATATCAACTTCACAATGATCACTTCCCCAGATGTTGCATGTAACCAAAAATAGCATTGCTGCTAAAGATATACAACCTCGACCAAACACATGGGGAAGTTTAACAATCTAACGCTAAGCTCCTGATCAGTCCTATAATGCGGATGTGAGCAATAGCCTACTCCAAGTACTTCTAGATAGCTGGAACATACTATATACAATTCCAGTAATCCTTCACCCCTAACATACTCCAACTTTAAGATGAGAGAGTAATACTTAAGGAGAAAGGATACTTTACATATTTCTTTCAATATATCTCTCAACTATGGTCAATGGCAGGCTCAGTCAAGACTGCCAGCAATTGACCTTCATTTTTCCGCGCAAATGCACACAATTATTACTTCCCACAGCATGAATGTCTTTCATGTCACTTCAGGCTAACATAGTAATCTCCATGTCATCCATTCTTTTCAATGTCTGCACATGCTCTGCCCTTTCCCTAAGGGTAATCCTTAGAAGCCTTGCACATTCTGCTGTGCCCAACTGGCAAGTTTCCATAAAAAATATTACTCTTGATTGATTCAAACACACTACAACCAAATGTCTCTCTAATATTGAATTCTGGATTGTCCAGAGATATCACAAACTGACCTGAGATGCATCAAAGCAGTTGTTACTGCGAGCGAAAAAAACACAATAACACCTAACACCATTGATAATCTCCCATTTGCAAACAAGCCTTATCCTGTGCTGATATTTGGTGATGCAACTACATTTGATACACAGCTGGGCAAATGGTGAACTCTTCTTTTGTCAATTACAACAGAAACACATATATTTGCCACCATCCACAAATAATTAATATTACATGCCACATCTCAATGAATGCTGAAAAGTAGCCATGCACCTTGGAAGACCAAAAATTGTGGCCACCAAAATAAGATAAAAAAGGACATGTATAGCACCATCTTTGAGTGTAAAGCTAGGCTCACAGTAACGTTACTGATAAACTCTATATTGAACGTACTCTCACCAAACATGTTTACTGCTGATCCCGGACATAATTCAAACAGAAGTTATAGATCTACCAAGTAGGTGCAGTCCTGTTATGAACATTCATACACCTTCCATATTCTGCCTCCACTCTAAAGGTAGTTGTAGATTATAAGTAGCAGGCCCACATTCTGAAATGCCCATCATTGAGGCCTGAGATATATAAAAAAGAAAAAAAAACAGACCAATGTATCATGCTGAGGTATAACTATGCATAGAAAAAACAGTGTAAAATAATCTTGAATGGGCAGAAAACAAAAAAGGAGACGCCCAAGCAGGCACATAGCCTCCATCTGTTGCATATATGAAATCACAAAAATATATATGTACATTGACAGTTTTATCAAGATTTTTTGAGATTATTTGTTTTTAATTTGATTTTAAATAGCTACCTTGATTTAGCTCATTGTTAAAGATCTACATTTTAAAACAATGTTATCAAAGCCGTATCACAATTGGTTTTCGACAACTAGCAAAAGGTTATATTTACAGTCAATTTTATTGGCAGACATTGTTTTCTGTTTTCTGTCAAGTTATTATTGAAATTCAATGATTTATTCATCCACAGTATGAGGTTCATCAGCTAAAATAAGTGGATATATATCAAAAGGTCAAATGATTTTAGGGGTAGTACACCTCCTTATTTTTGTTAAAAAGAGCCCAAAGGGTAATATATACAGTACAACATAGACACAAAAAGACAGATATAATCAGTAACTGATAGGTGTGGCTGAGCCTCCTAATGCTAATATATTTACAATTGTACTAAGAGTTGCTAGAATTGGCTTCCATTGAATGGTTGCATATATATAATAGACTACCTTCGCTATATCTATTTCTAGTTTAGTTCTAACATCAATATGTGAACTTTATGGCAAATGTGCCTTGTTGGCAGACACGTCAGCTGTTATGCTCCTGTTTCAGTACTTGTACTTTAAAACTTATTTTTCTCACTGGATGTTAGTGACGTTTCTGAAGAGCTAGACATATTGCTCCTCAGAGTATGAGAATTATCATAATTCATTACACCCAGTTCTTAAACATTAATTGCAGTTCTGAGTAGATTATAGATGTTTGGAGATGCCTGAGGGCAGATCAATCTCATATTGAAGTGTATCCCCAATGGTCTGTCTCTCTCTCTAAAAGCAAGGTGGGTTTCTGAGAGGCAGTGGGCCTGATTCACACACTGAATTTCAATGGGATGTGTCTATTGAACAATGTGAATCAGGCCCAGTGTCTCATCTACTGCATTCATGATCTATAAAACTCAAGGACCACATGATGTCCTGAACTTGAGATGTGATTGTGGGCGACCTCACGTTGACTCTGAATGTCCTAACAGTGGTGCATGTTGCTGAGTCAGAGCAACCTATTTAAAGCCCTTCGAAGGAAGTTTGCATTATTTTCAAATTTGGCATTGTAGCATATTACAGCAGCTGGATGCAAAGTGAAAACATCCTATCATGAATAGAAGGAAAAGCACTTTGGGAATCAGAAATGTTCCATCATAGTCAGTTGATGTGTTTAACAAGGAGATCCCTATAATCAACATTGATGTGTACGTTCAGCAAACCAGTGATCTCCAGATTAGTCTTTTCCTTCCATACCATTCACCATAACAACAGAGAGCCACGTTGCACATTCAGTCATAGAAAACAGTAGTTATAGGAAGAGCTAAACAAAAACACTGGTTTTAAAACTGGCTTGATGATGTAGACTTGTGGAGATGAAATGATGCAAATACTAATCTAACAAGAGGTTAACAAGTAAAAGAATGAATTGTAATCACATGAAATCATGATTTCTGCCCAATGCTTCCAATTTAAATGACAACACATCAACAGAAATATCTGTCTTCTGGTGGTTTAACAAAGTAAATTACAACATCACGTTGGTAATCATTTGTAGACACCTTCCTTCCAAAGGCCTTGCTCCTAATTAAAACCAATTTACTCTCAGATGAATAAACCTTTAGATTTGGTTTTGGTTTTCATCCACTGATTCATTTAACACAAGATGGGATACCAGCATGAGTACTTTTGAAGACTGGAAATAAACATTTCATCGGAAGGACTGTAGTACATTTTCTTGCAAAACCATGTTTGAAGAAGGGATATTTATCGGGGAAGGACAAGATCTACATTTTCCAAGGCTCTCAAGTCCAACAGTTCTGGAATTGACTTCGCAAAGCACAGACCCATAACGGGGCAACTATTTGTTTTTTACATTAAGTGACCCCAAGAAGTAAGAGTGACTGCTGGCCACCTGCTCATGCTCTGTAGAAGGGAAAAGTGCACATGTGGGAATGCAGTTAGATCAAGTTCTTTGTTGGCTTAGATGCAAGCTTTGAGTGCAAGGTTGATTCAGGCAAATTTCGTTCAGTTTTCTCTAAAATTCTTTAGAAGATAATAAACCATAAAAAGAACCAGTTTCTTCTGTTGTTGGATGCATTTGAAGTAATCAATTTATCCAAAAGTTTTTCAAATGTAGGAGATTGATGATCATTTATTTAGTTTGCACTTCACTGTTTAAGCCTTTGTCTGGGCTGGGCATGGTGGAGAAAAGAAGTCACTCGTGATGGTATTCACTAGCATGTGTCCTAAGTGCATTGGTGAAACCCTGAGTAGACTAGAGACACACTGGGCAAAACAAGGCACATTTCATATTAAACACAGACCACAGACATTTCTGCAACTCTAATGAAATATACTATCACATCCCACTGAACACTGATTTTTAATAACTATATACTCTGATTTAATTCCTTGAGTATGCATCCATATATTTCTCTTTAATAAATATACTGTTGTATTGATTTATGGCACCGATATCAACCACACTTTCCTCATTTCTGTAGACAATGTTCTTTGGTGGACATTTGGATTTTCCTTAGATGATGCTTGCCCATCCACGCATCTTCTGCAAAAGGAAATATGTCTAATCTGCATCTTTAACAACCAATAGGGGTAGAAGCTGTTGGATCCTTCTTGGGAAGCATTCTGTTCATTGACCAGGACACCAAACGCAAACTGGCCTATTCTGAACACAAGATAATTGCTTACAGGTCAATTCTGGGGCACAACATTAGTGGCATGTCACATTCCCCTCTGCACATTTGACTGTCACATATATTTCAAGTAAATTACTTTACTTAGCTTTACAAGGGCACGTTTAGTTGAATCAGTGCTCTTTTCTTATTTGTGCCGTGTTTAGCAAACTGTAAACGCAGCTTAAATATAAATTATTAATATTATACATAATTCACAAGATCCCTTGAATACCGGAATCCAAAGATAACCCTCTACACACCTCTGTGGCATACCATGCTTCTGGCTACCAAGAATCCTCTTGTTTATAGCTACAAAACCAAGAACATAGAAGCTGATGTGAGTGGATTGTATTATTATATTGAAGAGTAAACCCTCACCTGATCATGGGGTACAGCACCATCTAGTAGACTGAACACATGGAAGAGTGGCTTTGTCAGTATTGTGGAACTGGAGCTTTGGACTAAGTGAGCAACCATAGTTTTGCTTGTGTATTCTCTTCCACTAATGAGCAGATGTGTACCCCAAAAACTGTGTAAAGAGCATCCCAACTTAAAATGCATCATCATGTGTCCAGCAGCACGTAGATGACCATGAGAAGATCATTTTTCAATTCTCCCTGGATTTCAATATTGCAATAAAAATGATTGCGGTTTCTATATCTGACGGTAGAAAAAACAACTATGAACCTCACATCATTTAAAAACAGACCGACCGGCAGCAGATGTTGGTTTTCATTTCCTTACAGGACTCCAGAAACAAACAAATCACAAGTAAAAAGCAAACTCCAAAGGTTCTGTAGTTTCTTGCCAGGGAAGAGTTCAAGTTTCGGCTTCAGTCCACAGCACCTCACACTAAGGTCCTTTTACGTTGCTTGGCCTGGCAGCAAGACTTGCATAGTAAGCACACTGAGATGGATCGCATTGTCCGTTTGATCCCGGGGGACCCTGTGGTCCAGTCAGGCCCATCATTCCGCTTTCTCCCTGCGGACCTGGTGTTCCTGGAATTCCATCTTTGGCATAACCTGGCTCACCTGGTAGACCTACAGATAAAGCGCAGAGAGAGAATATATTAGACACTTTGTGGACGCCATGTGATCACCCAAAAATTAAATGACTTGGTCTATTGATAGTATGCAGAATTTGTTTCAAATAGGCAGGGAGCAGACTAGATTCAAGGTTTTTTGTCTGCTTGTAGAGAAGTAAAATAACCTTTCCATGCTGAGGTAGCACTGTTTTGCGGTTTCAGTATTTCTACATGCGCGCACACACGCGCATGCACACAAACACACACACACATATTTACCCATTAGATAGGCAACAGTGTTAAAGTCATTATGAGAACTAACACCCAAACAACCGTTTTATATTCGCACTGACATTCTGTTTAGTTAAAGGCAAAGAGAGGATACCATTTCACTTATGAATGCCTCTAAAAGCACAGTCAGTAACATATATTTTAGTAGTTTGTTGGTGGGCATAACACATACCTGGGGACCCTGGAAGCCCCATTTCTCCACGCTGGCCAACCCCTGGTTCTCCACGCTCACCCTTAGCACCTCTGTCGCCTGGTGAAATAAAAGGCAAGGTCATAGATTCATTATATGATGTTTTTGTTGGCAACGAAAGAGAAACACTGTTTCCAAGCGTGAAAAAAACCCATATTAGACCATTAGAAATATCTGTTGTTGTTCAACTATTTCGCTTACAGTAGAACAAGTCATCAGTCATTTTCATTTGTTATTTTCTTTAATTAATGCTTTAATATGGAAAGTTAACTCATTCTATTCCAGCCGTAGTGCTTAGTACTCTTTCTGTATTCATACACAGCTTAGTGTCATAGCTGAGTTACTGCAGCTAATCTACACAATATATTTTTCACTTTTTTAGTTTGGTCTCTTAGGTGTCGCTTGCAACAAACACCTGGTATCACTACATATCATCCCCACCAAAAATATCGCCATATATATGATTGTCTGGAACGGCCATGGCAATATTTCAGGGGGGGATCATTTGATAATTTGAGGTTTGTCCCCCACTCCTTTAAAAATAATGCAGGGGTTGGAAGGATGTCCCCTGCAGGTTCCATGCCTTAATATTGCTGCAGAAATATGACAATATTTTTGTATGGTGATATTTTTGCAGGAATATTAACACATGGAACCCAACACCTATCAGTCGAAAATATTGCAGTAGAGGACAGATAGTGAGGAATGGCACATGAGGAGGGACACACGAGGAAGGACACACAACTTGCAGGTGTTGTTTGGTTATTTGCCCACCTATCGGCTGCCCATGGCCATGCAAATTCATATGGCCATTCCCACCCACTGAAAAGACCTCCTCATGGGAACTGTTTGGGGGTGATTATGAGTAAGCCGGTCTGGGATAAAACTAAAATGGCCAGTACTACCAACTCTGGCATTTTTCCTGAGACGGCTCACTCCAAGTCTGTAGTACCTGCCTGGAGTTCAGGACCCTACCAGCAGAGAAATCACTGAAGCAGCAGCAGCATTGACAACAGTGCAGGTGCTTCACTGCTTCCCATCTGATGGGTCTCCATTGGAATGGAAACTTACTGTTACTCTGCCACCCCTAATATCCTGGTAATACCAAGATATAGGTTGGCAGAGACAGTAAGGCAGGTTTCCGGTATCCCACCGGAATTACTGTTGCGGGATACTGTGACAGCGGTAATGACCATCATTGAGCTCGCCTTAATCAAAGCTTACAATCAAACTTTGCACTCAAAGTGGCTGCCAGTGTTTTTTTTTCAAAGCATTCTTCTTAGATTGAATGACCTAATAGGAGTTGTACACCCGCTATGGGAATACTCCAAATGTCTTAACCAGCTCTGCCTTCAACCGCTCGATTTATAAGCACCCCTCCTGTTCTTCGCTGATGAACTGTTAAAAACAAGCATTGCAAAGCCAACAGTTTTTACTTGTAGAGAAATGTTAGGCATTTGAGTGGCACTGCATTAGATGCCCAGGTACTCACACCATGTTGCACCTGATACCATCAATGACCAGTTACTACCACTATGACAATGCCCGGCATGTGCCTTTCCCATGCCTACAAAAAAGAAAGCCCAAACTGTTGGCATTGCCAATGCTTGTTAGTATAGTACTGAGGGGTGGCACCTGTGTTGTGCAGTGTGGTGCTTTTTCGAGGTATTTAAACTTAGTGTGAGCGCACAGATTTACACTAACGCTTCTTGTTGCTCTAGTTGTAATGATCCCTTTCCAATTCAAAGCACATTAGAAAGCTTTTAGGGCCATTTCACCAGCATTATATCTACACCAGCGGGTAAAGGTGTGGTATTGGTTTCTGTTCATTCATGGTGGTATGGAATATCTGTAATTGGTGAATACCACCTGTGGTAACTTCTACCAGCATGACAAATATCACCATTGGAACAAATATTTTAGTACATTTCCTACAGTCAGTGCCTGTATTCCGTCTTTGGTAAAAATGCAACATAGGTAGAAAAGCACCTGTGAAATGTGCCACCAAAACAAATGAAATTTCCCTTACGCCATCCAATGTTTAACCTGCCTTAACATGCCTTAGGATCTAATCTTATTTTTGGTTGTAATTATCACAATATTAAGATGTATTATTTTTCTGTGACGGTGACACGTTTTCCGTCAGTGCTAATTTTACCACCTGCGCTAAATAAGCAGAGGAGTTTTTTTTTCATTATAGTGGTATTTTGTAGTGTAATTGGCAGAGCTGTTGCAGTTTTAAATGTCAAAATATATTTTCTTGCTGTACTATACATTCAGGACTAACTCATTGAGATTTTGAGACCAAAATCCCTATAATTCACAGCAACGCATGTAAGGAGGTAATCAATCAAAAATGAAATAGTTACATTGATGCAAATTTCGCTTTCAGAGAAAGAGATGCAAATATAGTTCCTGACCGGAAATTGTTGAATTACCAAGCAGACGTGTCCAATTCAAATGTGAAGGCACTGTATATGCATATATACATATATTTTTAATTATTTCTGCATAGTACTATATTCATTTACTCAGAATCTAATCTCCTTAGTCAATGGTCTTCATAAGATCCATAACGTATGTTTTCCAACTCCCCTCACAATCCTCATTAGATGTTCCACAGTGTGGGAAAAAAAACTGGTGGTTAATCAGTTACCGACACTTGTTTTGGTGGTAACGGAATTGCTTCAATCTGTACCTCCACCACTGAAGGTAAATGTGCCAATTTAAGGTAAAATATGTACCGAATTACTGTGTCAAAATGACTGCTTGCAGTAATTCTGCTGAAATCCCCAAGGAGTGCTAAGGATTCCAAAAATGTGGATTAACACCACCTTACCACTACTTGTAATCATATAGTAAATTCACAGGACCGAGTGGCTTTATTGGTAATTGAGTTTGGTGGTTATTTGGAGGATCTACCACCAAATTACCAGCAAACTCGTAATTAGGCCCAGAGTTCAAATGTTAGAAAGTCTGATTGGACCCATTTCTGCACTACCTATAGAATAATATATTCTCATTCAAAAGAAAAAATCATAGAAGTAAGTGAATTTATTTGTTCTTGTTATAAGATGCCACCATGCTAACGGTTGTATTTTTGTCACACATAACAACATATGTACTCACCTTTAGGGCCCATAGGGCCTGAGGGTCCTTCTGGTCCCATCTGACCAGGATTGCCAGGCTCTCCAGGAGCGCCAGGTCGCCCAGAATTCCCATCTTTTCCAGGAGATCCAGGAGGGCCAGGTTTGCCATGAGCTGCCTTAACGTGTGCAGGCTGCATTTGAGCCATGAGGTAGGCTAGTTTGTCTGTCAAAAGAAATCCAAATTAGATCAATTTTGAGAATTATAATAGCTGTAATATGGGAAATAACCGCACAGATGTATTTTTACATGGGCCCTCATTATAATTATGCCAGTCTGGAAGTAAGTGTGCCTGTAGCAACCTACCGGCTACCTTTCCAGACAACCATACTACAGCAATGCTGGTAGGGGCCACAGATCCAATGGCAGCCCTGACCTGCCGGGTTATCAGGTCCCTACCGGCATGGTCGTCACTCAAGCAACAGCACCATTAGGAACGGTGCCGGTGTTTCAGTGTCCCCATTCCCGTGGAGTCCAATGGGACTGCACGGGAATGGGAATTTACTGTTTCCGCGGCCTGCCGTAATATCCCAATGGCACCGGGAAGTCAGGCAGTGGAAACAGTTATACAGGGTTGCCGGTAACCCGCCGCCTTCTGGTGGGTTTTCCGTCAAACCATGTGATGGGGCCCATGATCATTACAAAAATAGTATATATTAAAGAACAGTCCAATCTGCATCAGAATAGTAAAACAACATTAGGAAAGCTGACAAGAAGGCATGCACGTGTGAAATAAAAGGATGGGCACCAGAGCAAGGGCGATATTAATATTTGTGTCATGGCTGACAAAATGCACAGAGAGTGCATGCTCTCATGTTGTAGTTGCCACAACATTGTCACTAGAGGGAGCACGTACAATCAAATTATATTCAGGCTCATGGCTCGAGGCCCCCCTGATCCCTGCCACACTGAGTTTTCCACATCATCATCAGGCCTCATACTTAGGAGGGAGCTAATAATTATTTTCGACCCAACCAACCCTTCATAAACTAGCCCACCACAGCCGGTCTCCTTACCATCCATTTTAGGGACAGGCACATGGCTAATAGGCTTCTCTGTGCATGTGACTGTGGCCTACACAGTAGCAGATATGAGAGCTTTCAAGTTGATTTACGAAGCACAAAGCAGCCAGTACAAGTCTAGGCCTCTAGGCCCTGGAAGTTGATAGACCACTCTAGGCTCGAGAATCAGGACAGCATGGATGCAGTATCCAGAGCATCCTCATAAAGCTGAATTCAAAGCAGCCAGTCCAAGTCCAAGCATCTAATGCACCTGGAGCCCAAGCACTCCCAAGAGGGAATTAATTACTGTTTTTGTAGCCCTGTCAATTGTCTGTAATTGATCCTGACCATAGACCTGGGATGCTGCCATTGCCCTCCATCTTGGTAAAAGGCATGTGGCTGAGAGCCTGGGCACATGACCCACTAAACATCAATCCTTAGGCCTCCTACCACCTGCTGCCAACATCAAAGGGCATCTTAACTAAGGGCATTTCATGTGTGGCCCTATTAGAGTTAAGAAGGGCTGATGAGTTAACCCCTCATCCCACGTATCCAATCCAATAACCTCCACCCCACCCAGGAACAACTAGCCAGCACATCTTCAAACATGTATGTGAGTTTGCTTTTATATTATTACAATCTTACTTTCTAGACCTTCTTGAATACATTGCACATTGTGGGATGTCTTAACCCACTAATCAAAGCCCTGCAACATCACTGTGCATTGCTGGCAGCAGAAACATCATAATGGCCGCCGGAAAGCATGCTGCTCGCCAGAAATCACCAGAAAGTGCACCGTGAAAACCTGAAAAATAGGCCACCATCTACTTTTGCCTATGTCAGTGGTAACACAGGAGACCACTGCCAAAACCCATCATTTGGCTGCTCACAGAGCAAAATCATTGCAAAAGAAACAGAGCTGGTTTCAAAAATGTGTTTTTATTTGGTGTCAAATTTGTAAAAATCATGGCTTACAAACAACCCAAAAAGATCCAACCTCCTTGTTGGGTGGTCAACATCATTCTCCTGCAAGAATCTACATAAATATAAGGTCCACAGAAGTATATATATATCTGAACAAAGTATACTTTTGAGGATTGCTTGCTGGAAGAAATCTGTCAAACATGGGTGTAATACCGTTACTCACCTCTACCAGAAGCCAGCGTTTTAAAACCATTTTGGGTAAAGTTGAACATGGAACTCAAACTATGCCAAAGAAAGCGCATCTGTCATTTTTGAAATCTTGACTTTGTTTCTGAAAAATCTACCTTGATTAAAATCTCTGTAACTTTTGAACCGCACGTCCTAGAACCTGCCATTTTAAAGCTGAGATCCTAAGCTTTCCAACCAACCCAAAACGACATTCCAATTCCTTATAGTTTTTCCTTAATTGCGTTTCCCGCATGCGGAAAAGTTGCTGCGAATTGCAATTTAGCTCCATTTCACCACATGCTGTTTCTTGTTTTCAACTGCTGAAATTCGTTTTCAATCTGATAATACTTCAAGAATCATTGCTAGTGTTGACCTGAACCAATCCAAACTAACTCCACTTATCCTGAATCTCCTTTAGTGAATTAAAATCATTTTAGCATATTTTCCCTTTCATTGCAATCACATTCAAAAGTATTTTTGCCTGTTTTAAAATCATAATTGTTTTCTCTAAGCTTGCTGGGGGAACTGGGATTGAACTGCATTATTGATTGTATTCCTGAAACCTGTGTGCCCTCATTTCCATCTCGTCATGTTGCATAGTGAGGGGAGTGAGTAATAACAAAGGAAAAAGTGATCATATTATCTTTTGATTGAAATCATATCAAGTTTATTTCTGTGTTGCATTCTTTCCCATCATTGCATTCCCTTGAATCATACAAAGTATTCTCTGCTACCTTATCCTTTCTATTCCTACTCCTAACTGATTAAAGAGATTGTTGATATTGTAATATTACCCATTGCTGCACAATGTACATATTCATACGTGTGCTATTCAGATATTATTCTATTCATAAAAGTGTGATATATATTGTTCAATTCTTCAAATAAACCTTTTAATTTTCAAAACAAACCTACTTCTTGTCTCAGTGAGGTCGGGGAGATCCAAAGAGAGGGGCGTTATATAAGGGTTCATCATCCAGATTTAAAGAACTTTGACATAAAAAATATATAAATAAGGGCTTCCATTGGGTATCCCATACTAAGCATTGACTTAGTTGGAGTGCTGGATTGAAGTCACTTACCACATAGTAAAGATAACCTATACACCACCTCACCATTAATGGGCATAATTAATCCTCCCTAACACTTAGTCAATTAGGATTTGCTTATTTGTTGGTATAAAGAAATACTGTCCATCTATGGACTTATCCAAACTGTTGTATATGAATCATGGTCACTTAAGACCCGTGTACCTGTTTACCCAAAGTCATTCTGTCGCAAATTGTCTTTCATATATGTTGGTCACCTAGGACCTGTGCAATTGTTTGTTTAAGGGGATCATGTCTGTCTATGGCTAATCCAAAATCTTTGTTAAATGCACCTTGTTCACTTTGGAACAGTGCACATTATGTTTGAGGGGATTATGTCCATCTATTTCTTACAAACCTGTTTTTCACCGTTGTGAATGCCTTTTCAATGCCTATTGCACATGTACCTGTTTGTTTAAATTGCATCCTGGGGCTGGTTTATCCTATGTCCCATCCAAACTATTTTAATTAAATTCAGGTTCCCTCCCAATTAGGAATCACATATTTCCTTCCTTAGATGAAGGAGTCATCATGTAAAGCCTTATGCCATTTGCCAATATTGCACAGCCACAAAATAAGTTGTTTTATATATGCTAATTGTAGAACGTCACATCAGTATCAGCAGTCCATTTTGCAAATAGGACAGCCATTGGTTATTTCAGCCCTTTTCCCTTACCAAATTCATCTGCCCAATTCATCTTCTCACCACTATATAACAGAAAACGGTTTATTCCTTACTTGTCTCAAGAACATAACATATTCCAATTGCCCCAATGTGAGTCTAGAAAATACCTTAGCATAGCATAGATGTTATATTATGTTGGCCGAAAGCCAATCGCATCATATGACCAGCATAACCAGATACAGAATCGTCAGCATAAATATAGAGCGTCCATTTTGTACCATCGTGATCCACCATTTGCTTTCTCTTGCTTTCTGTTCAAACGCTTTGCAAAAATGTATTTAATTTCGTTCTGCTCTTGCACAAAGCAAGGCCACAAGTTACATGTTGAGAGACCAACCCAGACAGAAATACCAAAGCAGTACAGAAATACATTGTTTTCCTCCCTCACAAGTCCTCGAAGGCAAGCAGAGAGGCATTTAATCACCAAGCCAGGGGCCAGCTGGTCTCGCTGAAGCTGTAGAAACAGGCCATTAAAGGCATGAATTATACTCTCCTTACGGCCCCCCTTTTTGAGCCCTCTTAAATCAGACTGACTCCTAGTTCACGAATAGAAACTAGAAGATAGCATGCTTTGGAATGTGTCTCTCCTACGAACACAGTTTGCTCACTAAACAAGTGCATTATGTTCTCTGTAACAAAGAATCCTGTCTGTGTCTTGCAAATTGCAACTGTTGCATAAATGAAGTAATATAGATTAACAAAGAAACGTCTCAGAAGGTGTCATATTCGTCATATTTGTCAATCACCGAACCCTAGCTCAAGAAGATACATTATGGGCAGTTTTGATGTGTCACAAACAGATTGTTATGATTGTCCTTTTGTATATATGACACTGTTGTAGAATGCTTTCTCTCTTGCATCTCACAAGGTCTGGGTGACACACGTTGCGAGATGTGAGATCCAGTCGGCCAACTGAGACTATTTGCTTTGCAATAAAATCTAGATTTTGGGAATTGAAACTCGTGTCTGGCGTATCAGTTCGTGTATGGTGATTGTGCCTTGTTTCCATGCGCGAGGGTCTTCAGGGCCTAGCACCAACATAGAAAATCTGCAGTGTTATAGCCCAACGATTACACATTACAAGCACATTTGAAATAACTGCATCCAGATCCAACCAGAAACACCCTTTGTAGGTACATACAAATACTACAAACAGTACTGACAACCAAACCATACTCTCCTTCACTGATAAATGTGCCATATGTGCTACAATCATTAACACCTTTTTCATAAATTACTGTACCACAACCTCCCAAGGAGAAGAAGAATGACTATTGTTCCAACAGGTCAAAGCTAAACTTCTCAGAAAGTTAGACAAACTGCACCCGTGTCTCCACAGATTGGTCTACAACTGCCCTATGATAATGGGTGATGAGTCCAATAACCTGAGAGGTAAAGATGATAACAAACCACAACTTTCAACAGGAAGGGAATACCCATAAACAGTCTGTTGTTATGATTTACATAATACCCTCCATGTCAGAATCTAAACCCCACCACAAAGGTGTTCTCAATGCCCACCTTGGTCTGTGGCAGGTTGTTTGGCAGAGAGTAGTGTTTTAACCAAAGCAAGGCTCTGGGGAAAGTTGGGTCACTGCACTTTAATGCAAGAGAAACTACTAACCCTGAGCACCTTACACACTTACTATTGGAAAATACATTGTTGTGTGTTTACCTTCTTGCTGAATCTATGAATCAGTGCTTATTACCATTGAATGTATTATACACAGTAGAAGCAATGAATATCACCCTTCAAACTTGTATTACTAAACTGACAAGTGGCTGCACTTGCAGTATAGTATCCGTTATATTCATACATAGAAACACATTAGTAGTGCTCTCACTCTGTTGTTTAGCATGTATATATAAACAGCATCCTACTCTTCTAAACACTTGTAAAATGTTAAAGCAACCTACTACCAATCAACAAAGTGTATGTAACCATTGTGGCCCAGAACAACCTCCAATCATGTCAACAATGATGGTGCTATGGAATAGGAAGCTAGGGAACAGGAGAGGTTATACATGCCAACTTTCGATAACTAATTAAGGGGAAAGGGTTACACATTCTGTGAAAAGGTCCATGATTTCTATGGCAACCAAGCACAACCCAAAAATGATCTACAACCATGGATGATCATAGGTGAAATATTGTAGATCCTCCTGAAAGGGATCCAATCACCCTTCCTACATGTTTTCATGCTGTCTCTTTTCCTAACCATAATTGTATAAATCATGGTGTCCATTTAAACGTTCTACCATGGACAACAGAAATATATGTTGAATAAAGTGATTAAGAATGGCCTATTTTAGTCCCAAAACTGTTGAAACAATTAACAATTAGAATATGAAAATTGCCAAAGGGCCAATCTATCACCATAAGCAGTTTATTGCTTCAGAGTGAATGCATCTGAAAGCTGTTTGCTCCTTGTTTCAAGTGAGTTCAGGATTTGTATACTAGTTCTGCCTGCACATTATTGTAGTGCTAATTCTTAGGCCTAAAGACTATTACAGAATTACAGTCTTGGCTTAGTCATCAGACTTTCTGCTTGCTTCATTATCCAGTCAAATCAAGACCTTGTGGGTCAGCATTGCCCTCAAGGTCCTTGTCCCCTCAGGATTCAGGGTGCTGTAGTCTTCGGTGAACTTTCAGAAACTACTCCACACTGTCTGAAACAGTTGGCTTTTAAAGTCACACTTTTTTGCCCAGTTAGAAAATTCGAATTTAATCAGATAACTGTCATGCATATAATCAGCCCAAACAGTAGGACTGACGATTTTTTTTTTTTTTTACATTTGAAATGGAGCCAATTTATAGGTGGCTTACATATGAGCTGACATGTTCGAACAAGATAGCCTTTGCCAATGATGAAAGATGTCCCTGCTTTATCCATAAAATGTGTGACTATCAACTTGTCCAAATTAAGAATTCAGCCCTGGTTAGTATATTAGCCTGGACATTTGTCTTTCGTTTACATACACACCAGATATGTTTGCAAATATATGTTCTCCAGTTTCCAACAACACATCAAAATAATGCTTTGTATACCAAAACATTGCATTTGTTTTGTAAGTCCACCCTCTCTGCTGCTATGTTTCCATAATTGTGCACATACATTGCTATGTGCTGATTATAGAAAAGCAGGGAGATACTTTGTTTAGAAAAACAAATGAGAACATGAAAAGGTGTGTTGCTTATGTTATCTATTATCTTGTGATTTTCGCAGGGAAATATATAAATGCATTTTGTTAAACTCACCAAGATTTTCAGGTTTACAGTGAATAGGTTATTCCTAGCAAGCATCGAAGTTAAGTAATATTCTGCATACATTCAACTGTGCTTGAAAAGGGAAGGCTGTCAAAATGTGGTGTAAAAAATGTAATGAAGTTGTATCCAAGGGAACAAAGGCCATAGGGATGGTCATAACATTGTTGTATTGTTCTTATTTCCAATGGACTCCCATACGTTTGCCCAGCCTGATGCATGGCTAAAGGCCATGTATTGGGCACAGTGTTTCACACACTCTTGAAAATAATTAATTTCCTCTTCCATAGACAGGACGACTTGGACTTGCACTGTATGTAACTGCAGTAGAGTCCTGTACTTTTTCCAAGATACTAACCAAACATGTGAATCAACCGTAGAGAGTATAATGAAATACATACTTTGTTTTGAATAACACATTATTCCCCTTATTAATTAGAATACATGTTTGAAGATGGTGTGACATTCTTATTTATAGACTTGTTGATGTGTTTATGACAAGGTTCATCAAATGTCGGATAAAGACCAAAGACTTAACCTTAAGGTTAGGAAATAAACTATCACCTAGCTGGAGAGGGTTAACTTACTATTATCAAATAAGATAATAAGTCAACATTGCAATGCATGGGATTGTTACTTACTATCAAGTTGCTTTCCTAGCTCCTCCTGGATAATTCTTCTGAGAGTGTCCAGAGATGGAGGTTCACCCTGAAGTAAGAAAAAGAAGTACCTCATGTAAAATCAAACATCCTATAAAATTATAATTCTCTATGGTAGTGGTGACATCACTCCTTTTTGAAAATCATGTCCAAAATTGACAAGAACAACCTTGAGAGCCCAATGGAGTAACATATTTCACAGCAATTTTGTCACATCAAAGCACTGTAGATTTCCTTACGTAAGGATATTGGTTACAAATACTGTCATGGTAGGGTGAATGTTGTGAAAAAAATAAATAAACATCAAGTCCTAGGTGAGTTATGTACCTAGAGATTTGAGCATGGCACATCATTTTCAGAAATAATGATCTGTGGTCATTCTTATGTTTCCAAAATGTACTTTGACTTTATTGAATACTGAAAGCAACCAGAAACCCTCATTGTGCTATGTGTTCCTCTCCCCTTTCCAATAGATGTATTCACAACGTGCAATATGAAATAATATATCTGGCTGTTCTAGATTTTGATAATGTACTTTGTTTAGTAATGAAGTGTAACATTATTATGGCTACAATATATACTTGTAGTGATAATAAAAAAATGAACATTCTAATTATATATATATATATATATATATATTTTTTTTACTAGCTTCTTTTGAGAATAGAGACAATTTTGTCTCTCAACATGTTTTTCCTTTTTGGTAATGGTGAAGCACAGATTAAAAACTATGATCCGTTCGTTCTGCAAACACCAAGGCAATCTTTACTTTTACATGCTGGCCACTGAATGGTGGGTACTGCTGCTGAACTAGCACATTTGCTACAGTATGTTGAAGATATAATAATTGACAATGATTGCAAGCACAACCTCAGAGCCATCCGCATCTACTTTACTTCCCTTTATATAGACAATAACCGGGTCATTACGGCAT
The DNA here is from genome assembly GCF_040938575.1 of Ambystoma mexicanum. Classification (NCBI taxonomy): domain Eukaryota; kingdom Metazoa; phylum Chordata; class Amphibia; order Caudata; family Ambystomatidae; genus Ambystoma; species Ambystoma mexicanum. The sequence goes on from NC_090933.1 coordinate 1,181,250,673, forward strand.
TGCCGGACCTGGTATTTGCCCATTCTTGGGCGCCGGAAAATATTATTCCAAATTCCAATTTGAACCACCTAGGGCTCAATGGGAAAGATGAATCCGGATGCACCGGCACCGTTATAAATGGTGCTGATGCATCAGACATGCTGTGCTCGCGGGTGCCACTCTGCCCGACAGGTCCGACCTGGTGGGCAGAAAGGCACCTGCAAGCACAACTCGTAGTTTGCTGGTCCAGGAACTACGGTACCAGCAAGCTTACCGGTACCGTAGTTCCCGGACCGGCAAACCTATAATGAGGCACCATGTCTGTTCCCACCTGGGGGGTTGCTTCTGGTGCTGCTTCTCTCATTTTAATTTTAACTACAGAAATTCACATAAACCCCTCAAATCCCCCTTTTTCAACATATTTACATTTTCCTCTGGTCACACTTATGTTAGCAGTGGCAGGAGTTGCTCTAGCAAACAGAACCAAGCAACGTGTAGAGGAAGAAGTGTGGTGTTAGTAGCAGTAAATACTTTATTTTGGTTTCTCACCATTTACAGAATGAATAAAAATAGAATGCAAAGTAAACTATTAAAACATACTTAAAAACAATCATGTACAAATATGCAGTACAGACAATTATGGTAAAAACGAAAAAAAAAATAAGTTAATATTATCTTTCCATGCACTGGATAGGCAGTGATGTACACACATAGATCATTAACACAGCATATATCAACACAAGACAGGACCAAATTCACTGCATCATGGACAGATCTAATAGTATTACCTATAAAATCTTTTCCCAGCCATTGCCGTCCCAAATCTAAAGGTCGTGTGCAGCTAAATACAAAATGTGTTAAATCCTCTACGCCCCACTGCCACAAGTACAAGGCTTGGTATTAAATGTCCACAGCATCGGGGCCCTTAGTGGTAAAATGATTAATCTCACCATAGCCATAATACGTCTATGAACCGGAGAGTGAATAGTGCTCACCAAGAAATTCTCAAAGTGAATTCGATGAGCCACCATTAAGTGTTGCAGTGAACATAGATGTTTCATGCTATTAATAACAATATCAAAATGTGTCCTTCTTGCTTTCATTTTCAGCTGGTGTGTGGTCATCAAGCACCCCCTCAGCTCGTCAACGTCTATCCCCCGCTTTCTACACACTAGGGAGCTGATCTTGAACCAAGTGTATATAACAAAGCTGTTGGCTTTTGCTAGCTCTTCCATTACATTCATGATGTTCGAATTCTCCGAAGGGCTTGATTGTAATTTTCGAAAGCACTTTAGAAACCTAAGTTCAGCCCAAACACCAATATTTAAAACCCTGCCTTCAAAGGCAAGATACAGCCCTGGAGCGCTAGAACTCAAACCCAACAGCTTCCTCAGATGGATGTGCAAAACGCGATCCGGGGTCGTACAACTGTACTGCCCAAATTTCGATGCCATGCAAAATGGAAGAAAAGACTTTTGATTCCAACACCTGGATACCTTTATCAAAGCTGAAACCACAATGTTCATTATAAAATCTTGTTAGGCCAATGAGGCTTGTCCGTAGGTGATTTTCTAATAGCTCTAGATGGGCAGACCACGAGTACTTTCTCAAAAGCAAGATGCCTAAACAGCAATATGATTCAACAACGTTAATATTAACATTATTTATAGACCAGCGGTACTTCTTTTTGTTAGTGTCGAAAACAACTATCTTTGTTTTCTTTAAATTCATTGTTCAGCCATTAGCTTCAAAATAGCCAGCTGCATAGCTCACACTATTGGCTAAACCCTTTGAAATCAAATCCAATAGAATGGCATTGTCCACATATAAGAGGTTAAGGTACATGGCCCCGTTAAAGCATGGAGGAATTAAACCTTGCTGGATTGAGCCTGACATAAAATCTGCTAGAAAGGTAATAAACAGCAACTGAGCCAATGGGCAACCCTGGCACATGTCTTTATTGGTTGCAAACTCAGAAATAGGCCTTTCTCTATATACAACCAATGACAGATGCCCTAGTGTTAGAATATAAGCAAACAATGAGTTGCAGAGGGGGAATTAGGATTCCCATTCATTTGAGCTTTTTCCAAAGAAAAGGGCGACCAATAGAATCAAAGGCTTTTGTTGTATCCAAAAAGCCTGCATACACTATACCCACTCTTAACCTCACATATTTGTCTATAATGGTTTAGAGCATGAAAACATGGCCGAATGAAGTAAAACCTTTTCTGAACCCTGCCTGATAGATGGGTATTGTATTATTTTCCACCACCCATAACTCAGGCCTAGCCAGCATGCGATTAGCTAAGATTTCTGACATACTATCCAGCAATGATATAGGGCGTTAGCAGTGGGGGTTCGACCGTGAGCCCTTTTTAAAGATCGGTTTAATTAGGCTCATTGTCCAGGACATTGGAATAGTCAAGGATGCAGCAATTGAGTTAAACACACTTAACAAAACCGGTGTCCACAATTCAGGAAACCACTTGTAGGTTTCTGGTCTAACGCCAATCGCACCCAGTGCCTTGCCTAGCTTAGTATCTGTAATAGCCAAAAAGACCTCTTCAGCACTTATACTATCACTAGACAGGTACTGAAATACATAAATAAAATAAATAAATAACAATAAATAAGTGATAGATAGTACATCATCTTGAAACAAAATAAACTTAAAGTGCGACATCCAATCGGGTTCTGATATTGAACACACAACATCCTGTGCACCCTCGCTGAATTCATTTGCAACCAAATTCCAAAAACCTTTTACATCCCAACCTCTCCCACAGAGATTCGATAAAAACTCTTTTTTTCAACTTCAGAAGTTTTTTCTAGTTGGGCTTAAGATTGTGCCTAAACCCAACTATATTAAATTTATTTCTAGTAGCAGACCATAGGCCACATTTTGTGGGGTTAGAGATAGCAGGATGTAGGGGATCTGCACATACAAATCCGAACTTCAATAAAAAATACTCTCTTTAGATTTCAACCCTAAATTGCTACCTGTCTGTAAATATACTCAAATCTCTGGGAACATTTTAAATACAATTAATTGGGCCTCATTATGAGATTGCATGTACGGTAACAACGGTACTGTTAAACTTTCCAGTACCGTTGTTACTGGACCAGCAAACTGTGAGGTCTGCTTGCGGTTGCCTTACTGCCCGCCAGGTCTAACCTGGCAGGCGTACTGGCACCGACGAGCAGACCATGTCAGATGCACCGGCACCATTCACGAATGGTGCAGATGCATTCGAACTCCCAATTCCCATTGAGACCTGTAGGTCTCCTGCCTTCCTACAATTTAACAAACCCACTTCTATAGTAAGGTAGACCTGGAGACTTTTCTCTTTAATGCAATAGCAACAGCTCTATAATTTAAAAATCATATATGAGATCATACTCCCATGCTTGAGGTCCGGTTAAATATGTTTGTACTCCAAGCAATAATAGGATGGTTCTATCAATAGTGGCCTTCACAACCGTTTGAAAAGTCTGAATACAAACCAAGACCAAGCTATGACCAGGTTGGCTGGAGAATCATGTGGTGAAGGATAAAAAATGAGTAACAAAATTCAAATGGAAATTTGTCAAGACCTGATGAATGAACAAAACTATCATTAAAACAGCATCATCATCATGGAAGGAAGTGGACGTGGAAGGCTACTAACACATTAGCTAGTACTACTATTCTTGTGGCAGAATGATCACAAACAAAATTACAATGCAATATATTTATTTCCACCCGCAGAACAGAACCATTTTCAGTTATTTTCAAAAATAAAATAGAGATGGACTCACATGTAAGGTTACTGTCATTGAGACAAAAAAGGTAGGGCAGTAAGAAGAACAAATGTGTTTTCACTTTCTTTCTACTGGCCTTCTCCCATGTAGGTAGGCTTTCCAAAATGAGTGTAATTTATGCCAGTCATTCCATGAATTATACATGACTATAAAGGAAGCCAGTGAGGCAATGTGAGGTTAAGGGAAACATGGGTGAATGTTCCCACCCCTACTATCAGTGTAGCTGCAGCATGAAACCCTAATAATTGCAAGGGTAGCATTATAGTCTTTGGGACAATTATTATTTGAAAGTTATAACAGTACTGGCCAAATAAGACACATTATTTAATGAAGAAGACAAGTGCATATTTAAAACTCGATAACAAGGGTCAAGGGCTGTGGCTTTATGGTTTTGGGTGTGTAGGTGTACGTTTAAATCAACATTTAAAAAACAAAAAGATGTGACTTACATGTTACTGGATTCACTGAAAATGACTCAGGATTATAAGATCCACCAACATCCTTCTTCATACCCTCGACCTTTAAAACAATGTCACCTCCCTGATGAAGTCATGTCAGACTCAGCACAGTGACATGGAGGTGCCATTCCCAGGTGTCCAAGACCTGTTATATCTTCAGGACAAGTCCCCAGCCTGGAAATCTCAAAATCTAAATACCACGACCCCCAGAAATCAACTCTTGGTCAGGAGGAAAAGCTGGACCAGAAATCAAAGATGCACCTATGTATTTAGTTGAAAGAGCCTGTAGAAAACCCTATAACAATTTCTAAATTCAAGAAGGACCTCTGAGAGCTTGTCCATAATCCCCTTTACCAAAATGTTGTGAACAAATAATGGAGAGGACTCCATTGCATCCAATTACCCCAAGACAAGCCAAACTGAAATAGAGAGATGTATATGTTGGCTTTACCTAGTACTGTTAAACTACTCAACAAAATAACTGTACAATCCCCCCTAGAGAGACTTTATTAGAACCAATACCCCTCCCACAGTAAATACTGAAAGGGCTGAAAAAGGTGCAACATCTCCCTGAAGTTCAACCCCAGTGTCTTGAGCCTTGATCCACCCCCAGTTCTCCTCTCTAGATGTTGCGTCTTGTTTCATGGGTCTTTTTCCCTGCCAGGGCTCTCCAATGTAGTCTCGCCCTGCCCCCTGGGTTTCACCACCCAACTTTGCCAAGATGTTGTCCCAAGTCCAGCTCATCCAGACATGGGCTCTCACATCCTCCTGGTCCCCAGGCTTTGAACTCTTTATCCACTTCCCATTCTCCTTTGCCTGACTTCATCCCACCTCCTTTGTCCTCAACACACTCCACCAAATACAACTTCAGCTCTATGTCTAAGTTCAGAATTTCTCTCTCCACACACCTATACTCCAAAACTTTTATTGTGGCTGTGGCCTTTACTAGCCCGGATCAGCCCCTCCCCGTTGACTGGTCTATGTGGGAGGGTCTGAATTCAGTGACCTGGAATTCGTATGGAGCTGGAACTCTGGGCTTTGGGTAAAACCATACACATATATGTTATGTCTCCTATATCAGAATCCACTTTCCATTCTCTGTTACTGCACAACGTTGATTGGCATACATACTGCTCTCCAGCTTCACCACACGAGCATGTGGAGCTTGTCACGTGTGGGTGTTGGGAGGGGTATACCAACTATGCAGGTTTACTTGCATAGGGAAAATGGTACATGCTGTACACTGGCCCTCATTACGACCCTGGCGGAAAGTGACTGACCGGACCGCCACAGCGTAAATAGCGTTTCCGCCATTGCACGATGGAGCAAAGTGCGGCCCATTCCGACCCATCGGGCACGAGCACCACGCCATGGCGGAAGTGCAAAGTCTGCGATGGCGGAAATGACCCCAAAACGGCCCACACCGCCGCCGTACGGCACCCTAGGTGCAATACCGCCACCCATCATAGCGGACACCGCAGTGAGCGCCAACCGGAAAGTATGGCGACCGTAAATATACGGAAACGGAAGTAAAAACATGGGCCCGGAACGGGAAACAACACCCCGTACACCTATAAAACCACAAAATACACACAACCACTAAAAACACCACCCTGAGACACATCCCAATCCGTCATCCACCCTAGTGAAACCAAGAAAAATGGGAAAAGTAGCGAAGAAAGCGTGCGACCGCAAGCGGCAGGTCCACTTCTCCCGTGAGGAACTCACCGTACTCACAGAGACCCTCCAGGAGAATGCCGCCGCCGTCTTCTCCACGCAAATGACCAGGACGGCACTTGCGAACAAGAAGGCCATATGGGCCCTGGTGGCACAGCGGGTAAGTGCGGTGGGGACCGCACCCCGCAACCCACAGCAATGCAGGAAGCGGTGGGACGACCTGCGGATACGCGTCCGTAGCATACTTTCTGCCAACCGCAACATTGCCACAGCCACCGGGGGAGGGTCGGAATCACCCATCAAGTTGACCCCCTGGGAAGAAATCTGTGCCTCCACCATTGGAATGGAGAGCATAGAGGGAGTCGGAGGGATGGAGAAAGGAGTGCAGACATCCGGAGAATCAGGTAGGTGGCCCAAATAAAACCATGCCAAATCCACAATGTCCAATCATGTGACTCACATGTGTCCACATAGCGCAACAGCAACACATGGCCAGGAGAACGACCACACACATTGGCCTGATAGCGCACTTTAAAACACACAATAAATACATAAATAAGTAAAAACCCCAAAAACACCCACTACACGTGCAGCAGGCACACCCTAACTGCAGGCTGCCAAACAACTGCACCCTCACTCCACACACAAATGAAAGCACCTCCAAGGCCCCGACCCAAATCACCCTCAGGTACCACCCCAATGCATGTGATACATTGCCATTCCAATTCCCACAGACCCATTAATAACGCTCGCCCTCCTTTACTCCACCACAGGGTCCGATCCAAACGACGAGCTCCAGGACACCCCTACCAGCACACCTGCAAAGAGGGCCAAGACCGACGGCCAAAGACCCTCCACCTCAGCTGCACGCATCAAGACACGGCAGCAGCACATATCAAGTGGCAGCACACAGGAGGGAACATCAACAGGCACCCCAGCAGCCAGCATGCCCACAACAGCACCACCACAGGTCCCCCCAATGGATGCCACAGAAGGTACTGCCTCTGGTGGCAGCAGCACCATAGGTGACACCCCATTAATGGCAGCATGCTCCGACACAGAAGACGGGGATGTCGAAGTCAGATCCATCCATGACCTGTCCCAATCCCCCTGTCTGTTCCATCCCGTACACCATGAGGATACCACGCAGGGGCACCCACAAGACGACGACTGGCCATCCCCCACAAGCCCTGTGGCAGGGCAACATGAGGCGAACAGCCCCTCTGTGACACCACCGCAAATGGCCATGGCCCAGCAGAGGCAACAGTCCCTCGACCAGTTAATCGTGCAACAGCAGCAACTGGCCACGCTCCTCAAGGACCATGCCGATGGATGTGGGGGCACCAAGGCAGACATAGAAACATCAACTGAGACACTTAGGGCACAAATGTAGAGTAGCACCGAGAGCCTGAGAGTCCAAATGGAGAGTAGCACCGAGAGCCTGAGAGTCCAAATGGAGAGTAGCACCGAGAGCCTGAGAGTCCAAATGGAGAGAAGCACCGAGAGCCTCAGGGGGGAACTGCATGCGACGTCCAAAGACGTATGTGCCGAACTTGCCGCAGTGCGCCGTGTGCTCACTGAGCTCTCACAAACCCTTAGGGACATGCATGGACGTGAGCAGGCAGAGACATCATCCGTTGCAAGTTCCGTCCAGGGCAGCCCCCAACGTAGATCTGGGAGGAACCTGCGCTCCACAGGCAGGGGTGCCCCTGATACCCGCAGAGGGGGCTTGCAATAGCGACTGCCCACTGACAATGAGCATCTCTGGACACTGGTGTTCGGGGGGGAGGTGGGAGGGTGGAGGGGGTGTGTTGGGCTCACTTGGGTGGCGGGTCGATAGGGTGTTCAACATGATATCACATATGCCATAAACAATGCACGATCAAACAATGAGATGTGTGGACAATGATCTTTGTGTACTAGGCCATCATAGGCGTACTGTCCATATTGTTCATGTACCAGACACACACAGTGCCACGAGTCCCGTGTCCATGTATCAGCCACCAGGCGTGAGTGCTAGAAGCATGCATCTATGAGATGCTGACGAATTTCACGGCCCTCCTGTGCCTCGCAGACTCCTTGAGGTGCTGCCACATCCCCACCCTCATCATGACCATCTTCAGGTGCTTGCAGTTCTGCGTCAGGGGGCATGGGCACATTTCTACGTACGCACATGTTGTGGAGCATGACACATGCCATCACCATCTTTGCAACCTTCTCATGGCGGTACAGGAGTGCCCCGCCAGACCTGCTGAGGCACCGGAAACGGGTCTTCAGTAGGCCGAATGCCTGTTCAATGACTACACGGGTACGTGAGAGGGCATGGTTGTAGTCCTCCTCATGCTGGTCCCGTGGGTTCCGGACTGGTGTGAGGAGCCATCTCTTCAGTGGATATCCGGCATCACCTGTATGTGGACGATAAACGAATTATGTGGAATGCCATTGCTACGTACGCACCCCCCCCCTTCCTGCCAGGTCATTGCCGCATCACATACCCCACATCATCATGCATGAAATGAGACTCACCGAGTAGCCAGGATCTGTTCCCTGCGTGTCGCTCCATGTAGCGTGGTATTGTAGAGTTCCTCAAGACCATAGAATCATGGGTTGATTCAGGGAATCGGGCACAACAATGTGTAATGATCCTGTTGGAGTCACACACCATTTGTACATTCAGTGAATGAAATTGTTTTCGGTTGCGGTACTGGGCCTCCATGGCATGTGGGACGACCAATTCCACATGGGTGCAGTCGATGGCACCAATGCAACCCGGTATGCCGCCAAGTGCATGGAATCCCACTTTTGTGTTGGTTATTTCCTGCTCCCAGCGTGGTAGAGAGATGTAGTCATCTGCGTGCTGCAGGAGGGCATCGAGCACTTGCAATAGTGTCCGTGAGAACAGTGGCTGAGAAATGCCATGCAACTGTCCGACTGTGTGCTGGTAGGTGCCTGTGGCCAGGAAGTGGAGTACAGACACCACCTTCAGTAGGGGTGGGATGGTGGTTGGGCTATCTATCATGCTGACAAGGTCAGCCTGTGTCATGTCCACAATGGCGGCTATGGTGTCCCGGTCCAAACGGTAGAGGGTGTGGATCTGCTCATCAGTGAGGTTGAACGGATGTGCTCGGAGGCGTGGGATTGCGGGCTGCCTGCGTGGTGGTAGTGGCTGTGCTGGCAGCCCTTGCTGGCCCTGCCTTGCCCTCCTCCTCCTCCTGCGTCTCCTCCGTGCGGCCGGTTGTAGTTGGTGTTCGTCTTCTTCTTGGAGTTGGAGTACTTGCAGTGCTATCAGGTCCCCCAGGGCCAACATCGCGAGTCCTGCCGGTAGCATTTCGGAGTGGTTGTGGGAGGAGACTGGGCGTGCAATTTATGTGTTTTCAGGCTGCATGGCCTCCACCTGTGGTGATTCATTCCACCTGTGCAAGCTGCTCTCCCCTTTGGGCGAGCACGTCCCGCACACAACGCTGCAATTCGAGGAATGGCATCTTGCTATTACAATCATGTATTAGTACCCGATGGCCGTGTAACATTGGTTGATATGTTCATTCGGCTATGGTCCCATTATTTCACATGCATTCTTTGCAGTCGCGAACAGACTTGTGAAGGGTCAGTGGAACGTAGTACTCGAGTAACGGTGGACCCTCATGCATCACTGTACCGAGGTTCACCGACGGGCGGGGCCTCCCATTTGTGAGTGAAGGCAGTTGCCATTTTCACACACAGCCGCACTAGATGGATTAATTTGTGATTTCAAGCGGCCACAGATGCCTTTTCGACGTGATGTTGCAAATGAGGAATTCGAAGGGCGGCGCTTTCAGTCTTCAGCTAGCGGCGAGGAGATGCCCACAGGTCTGACTGCAAATATAACGTTCTATTGTTCAGTGTCCTTGGGACAGGGGCCATGGCGAGGATGCAATGATTGATATGAATAGTTTGGGATGCGCAATAGCGAAGTGGATGATGAGGCCGGACGTTCCCAAATACATGTTACTTCACAACACTGGAATTACGGGCTGGGGCACAGTGGATTTTGCAGGCTGCATAACGCACAGACTCAATGGAATTCTCACATGTTATGTGAGTATGGAAACAGGCGTTCTCATTACGGGATGAGGGAATGATGAATGGATGCATGGACAGATGATTTGATACGGTGTTTGCCATGTACAGGGCTTCTTGGAATCTGTCCGCCTCCCCTGCGCTATGTGATGCAGGGCTGCCATAGTGGGACCATCGTCTATCTGGCCTTGTTGAGCCCTCCCTGTCTCGACGCGCCTTCAGACACTTGTGTCCATGCACGTTACCAATCCCATCTGATGGATTCTGTTTTCACAGACGCATGCACAGGTACACTCGTTTGTGATGGTGTTTTCACCTCGATATGGATAGTTATGAGTCGCAAGTGGTTTTGGGGTGGTGATGATCCTTTGGAGTGGGCTAGCATGCATATGGCTGTGGATCTAGTGTGATCATTGAAGTGAGTTGTTCGAATGTAGTTCTGATGGCCATTCTTTTCTTTTTCTTTTCTTTTGGTTGACAGGTATCTCCTCCCCTTTTGCCACTGCCATCTGTATGCCACTCCTGCAGATGGGTTTTACTCCCGACACCTGCTGCTTCGTGTTAATCAGTGGAGCAGCATTACGATCTTATGGGACGATCGCCAATGGGCCACATGCCCTTACGCAGTACTAGTGGCTCGGAGCAACATTTCGGCCTTTCAGCTGGACTAGTGCCTCCCTATTGGGACGGCCCTGCGGTTCTAGGCGCTTCCATGTTGCCTTTTCGTACGAGAATGTAGCCCCTGTGTACCATGAAGGAACAGGGCGTCACACAAGAAGTAGCTGGTCATTTATTGCGGATGCAGCCCAGAATGGTGAAATGTGTTTTGGAGTTCATGGCCTAATGGCTGTATGGGCTTGGTGAATTTGATGTGCATTAAATTTCTATTCTGATATGGGCCGTGTAGCGTTCTTCTTTGCAAGTGATGTGGCATATTCCTATTTGGGGAGCGATGTATTGTGAGGAGATCTGCATTGGGTTCCAGCTTCGGAGTATAGTTGCGTGGTACTGTGCTGGGCGCGTTTGCCTACGAAGCCCAGTGAGGTCAGGGGTGAGGGCTGCCAATATGACTGTTTGAATGATGTCATGCTCAGGGGCGGGGGATTAGGTTTTGTGTAACAGATGCCGGTCAGCCAGGTGGATTGGTGGAATGATGTGATTATCGGAATATTGCTGGTCACAGGTGCCTGTGTTTGCGTGCGTTTCTTGGTGGGAGACTGAGGTCATGTCCATTGGTATAGCTTCTGTATTCGTGCCATCTGTGCCCTGCAGCTCCCATTGGCCCCTCTTGTGATTCTTTTGTTCGTTGGCATGCATGGGTGACTTGTACATTTCACTGGTTGCATTGTGACTTCGTTGCACCTACGGGGAGTTGTACTATGTGGCCAGGGAGCGGTGTACAGGCACTCAGTGGGGCCGTTTACGGTTGATTCGCGATGCCGTACTTCTCACCATGGCGGAATGGTACTTTCCGCCGTGCTTGATGGCGTTAAGTACATGTCCGCTAGGGTCGGAATTCGCGTACCCTTGCGCCATGGTGCTAATTACGGTTTGGCATGGCGCGCGCGCGCGTACTTGGTGCAGTTAGCGTTGGCGTTCACTACGGTGTCGCTAATGGCATCGTACTTTACGGTGACGGGTCATAGTCGCACTGAGCGCTATTCGATGGCGGTATTGCATTTCCGCCATCGTTTTTCGATTTCCGCCAGGGTCGTAATCAGGGCCACTGACTGTTAGGGGGTGGGGTGGACGCAGTTGTTCCTTAGAAGCACACATCAATCTATTATAGTCATTAAAAGGTAGCCATGATGGGAAGGTTCAATTCTGGGAATTTTCATTAACCTTAACATTGCATATCTCCGCCCTTGTGCAAACCTATCAATAGAAAAACCAAAGTTACTGGCATTCTTAAACCTGCACTGCCTTTTTAAGTCCTGAGTACAGATCCATCCTTCCCAGAACTGGCAGTTGAGATCAGTTGTTTTCGTTCGCTGTGGATCCCAGAGCAGGCTTCCCTTTTATTGCAATTATTTCAAAGATTGTTGACTTCATTTTGCATTTCGTTTGCTGCTATATTCGAAATGTTTCCCGGAAATTAGGATTCTCTTATTCTGAATTCTCCTTAGCATTACTTATGCTGGGCTATAATCTAGCATAATGTAATTTGACTAATGTGGAGTCAAAAAAGTGTCCATGCCTTTCGTGTTGACTAACAACCAGCCAGACAATGGGCCTCATCACACGTTAGGCGGTAGGGCGTTAACAGGGCCGGTAGAGCTGCCGGCCCCGTTAACCCCCTACCACCTCATTACGAGGTCTCCTCGTGGGACCCGCTAAGGACGCCTGCTAAAACCAGGCATCCTTAGCGGGTCCTGCAAGCAGACCAGGATGTAAACAACGGGCTCGTCATTAACAGGCCCGTTGGTTGCATCCTCCCCATTCCCATCGAGCCCTACAGTGGCTCAATGGGAATGGGGATGTCCCGGGTCTGGGTTCCCTGAATGAGGAAATACCGGGCCCTCGAAGGTCAGAATGGCCGGTATTTCCCCATTCAGGGAACCCGACCCGGTACCCGTTATGGGGGTAGCCATGCTGCAAATAGTGGCATGGCTACCTCCATGGTCGTAATGAAGCCCAATGTGTTAAAATTTCCCACATGATGTTTGGGAGGTTTTTCCTTAATACCCTTTGGCCATGGTCTTTAGATAGCTGCCTCTGACTCTGGTATTACTAGTGATTTCCTCAAGCTCACCCGCCTATCTAAATGTTGGAACAGAGTAGCGCACACCCAACTCAAAGGATTGGGGTGGTACAATGGTACAGTATAAACCTTTTGATTCCAGTACGATGTTTCACACACTAGATTTGTATAAACATGATTTTAAAGAAGAGGCATCGACAGAAACTGTACACGGACATGCAAGTAAAACAGTAGTCACAATGTAGCAATTTATCGCTTTTGAATACATTCTTTAGAGTCAGCCTTTCCCAAAAAAAAAAGAAACTAACAGGTATGTAAAGGTATGTAAAGCTTTTTCAGTTCAGACAGATGTTGACAAGAGGCTGAGGCCAGCATTGGGAATAGGTGCAGTGTTTGTTGGGAGTTTCCTCAGTGCCTTAGAGTTCCATTGTAGGGAGACCCTCAAGACTTTGTGAAGGTGAAAAGGGAGGCAGAAAACTAAGGCAAATCTGCCAGCAGTGTAGAGGGTCTGCCCATTACACTTAGACTGGGCAGCACTTCTGCAGGGTGCAGTTGGCAGTATCAATGCGCATTGTTAGTCTACCAAGGGCTTCTGTAATGGCTCATTGGGGCAGATGGAACCACGAGGCCATTGGGAAGGACTATTGGTCAAGATGGGGTGATTCCCAGATCAGGGGTTCAAGCCAGAGGAGCATAAAAGGTGACTGCAGCGGTTGCTGGTGATGCACGGATCAACACCTATCTCCAAAGCTGACCTTTGAAGAATAGGTGTATTTGCTTTTCTTCTCAGGGACTTTTGGACTGACAAGTGGGACCTAAAGTCTGTTCCAGATTTATCCTGTGACCATTCCCAATCATGTGAAGTGCAGTAATGTATGTTTACAAGGAGATCTTCTTAGTCACCGCATTAAGTCGATAATCAGGATGGGGACTTAGTTACAGAGACTGATAGATATCTACTTGCAACTTAGAGACTTTTTATGAAATCCTAGTGACATGATTTGATCCCAGAAACGTTTGCTTTGAACCCCATAGATGTTCTTTCGAACTCCAGAGGCATGTTGGTTGCCATTGAGACTTTGAATATAAGCTACACAATTCTGTACAGTATTGGGAAGGACAGTCAAACCTGCCATGCTGCCATCTTTATTAAAGCATTAGAAAATTATTTGAAGTTTTGTGTCATAGTTTGCTCCATCTCACCTTAGCCCCAAGGTCCATTCAAAACGTTGGTCTTCTGATCTATCAATGCTAGTCTATAACACATATATTTACATTCTTCTGTAAAAAGAAAATGTACTTTTGATATCTATATGAGAGGCGATCAGGGCAGCTCAAATTTACTACAAATCATAAATCTTTCAAAACAATTAAGGTCCAAAACTGATTGAATGATTAAAAAAATGTGGAGCTGAAGCTGGAAATTGTGTGAAATATGTGAGCCATGATTTGAGTTACCTCTTGCTGCTACATTCTGAAATATTAGTTTTCACAGGAAATGATGTAATAGTGTCATCACATTATACCTGTATAACCTGCATTGCATAGATGACAGCGAGATTGTTTGCATTGAGATTTTACGTTGTCCAAGGCCATCCTGTATTTCATTACCAATCAAGTGCCCTTTCTGTTTGTGGTTGAATCAATTAATTAAGGAAAACATTTCCGATTGGGATTAATTAGCTTTAGAAATATGTTGTTTTCTTTACTTTCTGCAATATGGCAGGCCATATCATTATATTTCTACTGTGTGTCTGAAAATCAGGTTGATTTGTTTAGCTGCACCCATATGCTATGTTAATTTCTAATTGTTGTGAATTTAATCTTATTTTACTAGCCGGAAGCAGATTTTCCAGTTAATTCCTTTTACCCATGTGACATAATTAAATTTCAAATATGATATAATCTCCAATGGGAGAACAATATTATTTTAAATGTACAACATCCAACCAGTGCTTGTACTGACTGGCAAACTGTGTACTTAAGTAACCAATTATATAGCAAATTAAGAAGCTCACCAACCTCAAAAATCTTTCCTCAAACAAATGATGAGCTGCTGGCAAAGGAGAGTGCACAAGGCACAGCACTCACAGCAGGGTACTGAACATGTTGCCACCACCCTAACAAAATGCATGACATGTTATTTTATAAACATGTGGTAAAGACTCTTGTTCATTACTTAGCATAGGTGACTTGGACATTTCTAGCAATGTCCCTGCAAGTAATCAGACTTCTGAAAGTTGAAGGACACATATCCGTTTCCTCCAGCCAGACCCTCTCATTTATGTACACTCATTTCCATGCCTACAGTCCTCAATACACATCCAGAATTCAATCTTAGTTGTAAGGTAAGCATCAGGGCTTGGCAGATAATTATCATGTCATTGCATAACATGTAATATGCATCTTTTAAAGTGCTCCTCATCCCACCTTGATATGCTCATACCAAGTGAGTAACCCCACATTTTTATTTATGGAATTGGCCCCATCCTCTATGGCTTTGCACAAATGTTGCTGGGACATATGCTTACTGAACATGACTGTTTTGTGACTCAGGCTTCTTCAATTTGAGGAAGCCACCAAAACATTTGACAGGATCACACCAAGATGTGATGCCAATGTTAAAGTTGCTAAAGCAATAATATGAGAAACAGTGTAGTGCCTTACAAATAAAAGGAGACATATATGCCATAAGGTGAGTCAACTGTTTAGTGTTTCATTTTTTAAATCCAGATTGGCTTAACAATCTAATTGAGAAAGAGCATTATCTTCTGACAACCTCCTCCAACCGATGATTTAGATTGCCAAATTTAACAAAGGTTGAGGAATACCACATGTATACATTCTTGCCTGTGTCTGTAGTACTGGGCGACATTGAAGGCTTGACGCAACGCACTATAGATCATGAGACTAGGACTAGGCGCGCACCTAGAAGTACATACAAGTACACTGTTCACTGGAAGCTGCATTTCGGGAGCTGCTTTTTGACGCGAGAGGATTTTTGGACGTGTTTCACTTTGAACTCTCTATTAAGCAGCGGACTCCCGTACTCGAAGAGGACGTCTTTTCTGTGACACCCAGTGTTTGCCTGACCTAGAGAGTCAGTGATTGGTGTGTTTGGCTTAACCCCGCCTCACCAGGCTCCTCTCACCAGTACTTTTACCCAGGGTGCAGCGCACCTGCGCGCGCACCTAGAAGTACATACAAGTACTCTGTTCACTGTTAACGGTGAGTGGTGAGTGTTAGATAAAATAGTGCTTGACTATTTAAAACAAATATATTATTGTAAAACAAATATTGGAACCCTGTGAAAGGGTGGTTTGTCCCCTTTGATTGAAGAGTGTATATATCTGTTAGTATTTTGCTCTGGCCCCCCTTTTTTGGACAAAAGTTTGTGTTTTTTTAGGTGAGACATCACTGATAATATTATCTAATTGTATCAATGGTAAAATTGTATACTTTGCGTACAAATATGCCTGAAATCGAACCTCTAACTGACCGACCTTATGATTTCCACACTACTCCCAAGTGCTTTGGAAATGGTCCTCCTCCACGCGGATCCTAGCGTGGTAGATCTCTATCGCATACTAGCGACATAAGGAAGTTTTATTCTGATGGTCTGTTGGGGGCTGATTCCAATCCCTTGAAAGAGAAGGAAAAAAACTGTAAAACCATAAGTGACGAGCCACAAATGGTTGCAGCCGTCCCGGAAAATTCTAACCCGGGAGTGCCAGCGATCGACTTGTGTACACCTTCAGACTCACTTTTAGCTGCCTTTACTGAGCATAACCTGTTGGCCGATTATGCCCTACCTGCATATCCTAAATCCAAGACTAATGTAATCATACATCCCGAACTTGCACAACCTATTGATAACATATACCCTGTAAATAACGACCAGGAAGGAATGAATGATGATGTGGAGGCTCCTGATGTAACAAATGGTTTGGCGGCACCGGTTAGCAGTGATGCAGAAAAACAAAGTGATACAGAATACATCGAGGAACATTTATCACAATCACCAGTAATGTTCCCGGAAAGCTCCCAAGATTCTTCCATCTTATCGATATCATTCACACAACATTCCCCTAGGCACGCCACGCATAGCAATTCAGAATCTAAATGTTCTCAAAATCCTGCTTCAATCATCTCTACAGAAATAACGTTACAAGCTATAAATATGGCTTTGTTTACATTAGCCAAGCTTTATGAAACCTTAGACGCAAGAATATCGGATCAGAACTTTCTACTGAAAGAATTGCTAGAAAGTAAGAACACAGTGATTCTGATAACTGAAAACTTGACAATTGAAAATTTAAGTGACCTGAAAGTATGTTCGCAAAAAATAACAGGCCTAAAAGAAACTATTTGTGAATTACCTGATAATAGAAACAAGCTACATGAAGAAAGGCCAATTCCGTCGCGTGTGAATGAAAAGAAAATGGTTTCTGGATGTGTGATGCATGACAAGAATTCATTAGAAATTATTGATCAAGAAGAAACGGGGAAGTAAAAAAATATAGAAGAGAGACCTATAGAAAAGTGTGTCAACCCTGCCCCCGACCACAAACAATGAGACATATAACATATTCAGTGTGACTAAGAGAGGTAAAGAAAAAATGTGTTAACGAACACCCTGAGCTAAAAAAAAACAAAAATCAAAAGATTACAAAAATGCAGAAAAATAAAAATTCCCAAAATTTGTGAAATTGCTGTCTCTACCTGACAAAAGAAGTCAGGAAAAGAGTGCAGCAATTATTCGAAAATACTCTGCAATTAACAAAAACAAAGCTACTTTGCCATCCTTACAAAAGGCTCCTCGAGAAACTAAAACTATACTGAAGATGGATCTTAAGTATGATCCTCTAGAAAATTTTGTAGAGGAAGTAGCAAAAAATGAACAGTCACTTGGTGTATTGAGAATGTACCCTTCCTCACAACTGATTTAATCGAAAGAACTTGGAAACAATCATAATAGTAAAGTACAAGCATCTTCCTTTCTGACTCTAGAAGAAAGGCGTGTAAAAGAACTGGGAAACAATCATAATAGTAAAGTACAAGCATCTTCCTTTCTGACTAGAAGACAGGCGTTAGGAAATTATGAAATCAATGGGTAGTTTCTTCTCGCGAAATTCAGAGAGTAATAAAAAATATGTTACAAGGCTTCCTGAAATTGAGACAAAACAGACTGGGAAATATAATTCTAAAATATACAACCCGAAACCCCATCAAAGTAATATCTTTGATGGAGCAAAAGTGACTCAAGTAAGTGTAAATGCTGTGGCGGCAAATAAACAGAAGGAAATAAAATTGCCACTGCGAAACAGGCATAACAAATGTAATGATTTAACAAATATGAGTTTAATTTTGCAATGTCGAGGTGGACAGTATGGGTTATATGATTTGAATCGATCCTCAGTACTAAATATACTAAAGAGCATTCCAGTCTTGCAACGGTTGGAATCTGATGACATATCACAAGTTGAATTCATCCATGATCACGATAGGTCACTTGTAAAAATATGGATGTCTTCAGCTATAGTTAAACACACAGTGAAACACTTGTGTATAGGCGCGTTACAAATGCCATATCATATCATATCATATCATATCAGTTTGGCAAGCAAGGGACGACATATTCCAATCAGGTTTTCTGACGCACAATCCCACAGCAACATCAAAAACATCATACACTTATCCTCTGAATGTTGCAAACATATATCCTTCTAATGTAACAAACAAATATACAGATATCCCAGATGGAAATGTATGGTCCGCTGATGATAAAATGTTTTGAAGACAATGGAAATCAGACAAGAATGGTAACTAGTTTCTCTCAGGGAAAAGGGACAAATTAATGTTAGCTTCCTTCGAGGAAAGTAAGCAAGACATTCAGTTAGCTTCTTGGAACACCCGAGGCCATACTCACCTTGCTTCGACTTCAATATCCATTTTGCGTACATATGACATTATTATGCTACAAGAAGTATGGCTTACGTCTCCCCAGTATGGAAGAACCATTGTGTCATCTTGGAACCGGCTATTAAATGAACTAAAGGTCGGCCCAAAGCAGGTCTTTTAACAGCTGTAAAAATGCAAAGTGGAATGAAAGCTGAAGCATAGACCGCGCCGAACAGTTACATTCAGTTGGTTCGAGTTAGGTCAAATTGTCAGATTGTGGCCTGCCTTCATTTATACTGGAACCACATTGGTATTTCTGACAATTGATTTTTTAAAGATCTGATACGTCTGAATATGATTGATAAGGATCAGCTTGTCAAGTATACAGTCATTGTGGGCAATCTAAATATGGACTGCATTAATGAAAAAACTGGGAAGTTAAGGGATACGAAGAAAAAGTGGATGTGTCTAATGGTAGAGAGGGGTTTCAACATGATAAATGGCTCAGTGTCTGGGTATGTACCTTCGAAAGCCGCATGGCAGCAAGGGAATTACACTTCCACAATCGATTATGTTTACACCAACAGTGAGCTATTCTGTCATGTTACCTCTTTCAAAGTTTTACAGCAAACCAAAAGTGATCATAACATTCTCCAACTGTCAAGGATATGGCCTACAAATATGAGTAAAAATACTCTCCAAAAATATACCAACAATCTAGAAATATCTACTAATGGTAATCGCTTCAGATGGACCCCTGCTGTCCTAGATGAACTTTACTTAGCAGTATCATATACAAAAGACTTTCTGAAACCAGATATACAATATTTAGATGGAGAATGTGTGGGAACTCTACAGTTATTTGAAAAATCGGAAACAGCCTTTTGCCGTGAATCAGAAAAAGCATGAACATGTATATGATGAAGACGTTCGAACTAAGAAAGCTGAGCTCAGGAAAGAAGTACGCTTTTTTATGCAGTAACATTATAACAATAAAGCACTTATGATATCTAAGTGCAAAAACAGTTATAATAACTGGATAAAACAGCGGAAAGCAAAAATGATATTGAAAGATGCTCAAACTATGTTGTATTCAATAGCCTCAAAGAATTCTACTTTAGTATGGGGGTTGATAAAAGCTCACATTGGGGGCAAACAATCAATAAAACAAATAAATGCAGTTCCTGAAGAAACATGGGTACAATATTACAATTCTTTATATGCTGAAACCCATATCCCATTGAGACAAAGGGATCACAGTCTCAAGGGACACAAACAATTAAGGTTCGACAATCTGGACATTGAAATTTACATTAAAGCAAATCTATAGCCCCAGGGCCTGATGGTCTGTGCACCGTTATGCTAAAAAAAATCCAGAGGCATGGGCAGCTATATTATGCACTGTATTTAACCAAATCATAATAAGCAAAAAAATACCTTTTTCATGGCAGAAATCTATAATTGTCCCCATTTACCAAAAAGGGGATTGATTAGACCCAAGAAACTCCAGGCCTATTGCGCTGCTTGATGCACCAGGAAAGAGCTTTGCGCGACTGATACTAAGAGACTTTACCAAATGGTCTAAAGCAGCGGGTCTAAATGATCCCTTCCAAATGGGTTTTGTGGTGGGTTTAGGTACCTCTGTGAATCTAAACATTTTGAATGCCATTAAGCAACATGGACTACAAATGAAACAATCAGTCTTCATGGCTTTCCTTGATTTCGAAACCGCTTTCTATTTGGTTTCAAGAAAACTATTATTCAACAAACCAGTTAAAAACTTATTTCCAAAATATTTACTACATTGGATAATTCAATTTCATACTGAAACTTCCATACAAGTACGATTGGCAATGGATGGAACTCTATCCAAATCCATTAATACATATAAAGGCCTGAAACAAGGGTGTCTCCTGGCCTCCACCCTGTTTAATTAGTTCATAGCAGATGTGGTGGAGGAATTCAGAAAAGTGGTATCAGATGCACCACGACTTGGAGTACATCCAATACCTTGGATGTTTTATGCCGATGACTTGATTCAGCTGGCTAAAACTTCAAGAGGGTTACAAAATGTACTTGACCAACTGGGGAAATATGTAGAAATAAATAATCTGATCATGAATGTCTCCAAAACAAAAACAATGAAGATTGTACCCAACAACCAAACCAGAGCATCTCATTTCACGTGGTCTCTTATATCCCAATCTCTAGAAGATGTAACTCAGTATAAATATCTGGGGATGAATGTCAACACATCTATTGCTGCACTCCATATTTAGAAGAACTTAGAAAGAAAATCAGAACTGCTACTTCACAAGCTTCTATTATAAATCAAAAATATGGTACTTTCTCTCTGAAAACGATAATTATGTTTTACTGTCAAAAGGTGATCCCTACGGTACTATACGGTGCAGAGACGAGAGCATGGAGAAACAAGATGGCTTGGATAAGATTGGAAGGCCAATTTTGGAAAAACATATTACATGTACCCAAGACAGTGCCGATGTGTTTGCTAAAATATGAACTGGGCTTATCCTCTTTACACAGCATGTACATGTGGAAATTGTGTAGTCTTTATCGTAAATGCATCATGGAACAACAACAAAGCTCCTTACTGCATGTACTGTCTATGTATATAAAGACTAGCGAACACAAGGTCATGAGTATGTGGCGTCAACGTGTAAAACTTTTCCTGCAAATTGTGGAAGTCTCAGATGGAACTACTAGTAATAAACCCTGAAAGAGCCAAAGAAAAAGTTATGATATCGGATTGGATCAATACATATGAGCAATGCCAAAACACAAAACATGCAAAAGTCCACAAATTAATCCCGAAGAAAGTAAGGACTCCGGAAAATTATTTTCTGAAATTTCCTGGTGTTAAAGCTAGAGATGCATTTCTAAGGTTCAGAATGAACCTATGGCATACAAGAAGTGTTCTAGCTAAATGGAACATCATTTTAAAAAAAGAGCGATTTCTGCCGTTTCTTTAAAGATCCTAAAATTTCGGAAACCTTAGTTCATCTAATTGCAGAATGTCCTATGCTACTGCACAAAAGAATTGAGTTTTTCAGAAGATACTTTGAAACATATGTCCCTTTAAAGGCTGAACGCTTCTGGCTGCAAATTTATAATACTCAAATAACAACAATAAGAATAGCAGTTGTGAATTACCTAAGAGCTTTGAAATTAAAGGGAGAAACTCAGCTGATATATTCCCAGCCTCCAATTCCAGATTCACTATCTAATCCCTCATATCCTATCCCCCAATTTCCGTACCCCATCGCCATAGTTCACAATGTTGGGGTTTACTTTGAGGCACCAACCTGAACATTCCATCAACAAAAACTCCCATTGCCACATGGCACTGTCCAATCAGACTCAATGTCCTACTCTCCTCATGGAAATCCCACTAACTGCATGCCTCAGAGAAGTAATAATCTTTGCCACATGCACAATTTACAAGCTCCTATGATTCTCCTCCACTTCAAATTAACAGCATTATGTCGGATGCCTATCCATTCAAAGTATATCCATAATTAAATTAAATCTTCACCAAACATATCCGTTGGCTGCTCCCTCCCCACAACTTTGCTAAGTCTGTCTTCCACTACTCACCAACAGCCCTCTACAATTCCATCTATCCTAAACCTAACTCTACAGAAATCACCACGCACCTCCTCTGACTTTTGCTTTTTCACACTTCTCGCTCCTCATCACTCAAGTTACCAACTCACCGGATCATTCGACTCATAATTGCCCTCTAGCGAACCTTCACTCTCTGAAGAGGATATACTGAGCCCTACAGTGCAATAATCCCCCACCACAATTCCCCAAAACACCCTCCCTCATCTGCAGCAGATCATATGGAATTTCCATGAAGGTATCAGACCTCTGTGTTTGTGCTGTCCTCTTTTTCTGAAACTGCCTGTTTTCATCACAATCCATTATACTTGTAATGCTCACTATTAGTTTTCTTACCCTTGGCCCCGTTTGCCCTGGCTGCCCGGGTGATCCTGGAGGTCCAGATTGTCCCCTTTCTCCAACTGGCCCTTGAGGACCCATGATTCCAGTGTGACCTTTATGACCGGGTGTTCCAGGGTCTCCTGCAGGTCCTTTCTCTCCTTGTACTCCCTTGTCTCCTTTGATGCCGGGATCCCCCTGGTAAAACAGAACACATTATGTTATTATGTAATGTTATTTTGCATTTATACAGCACTCTATATATCATTGATATGACCTCAAAGCGCTGGTAGGTTGATCGCCCTCGGGGACTGCATTCAAAGTCAGTCGAGAGAGTAAGGTTTCATAGGGTGCTTGGGTGCACTGGTTATGTGACCAGCTGTTGCGATTGCTTGATGGTAACTGAATCCTAGCATTAGGTGTGGTGGTATTTCATATCCGTTGAATTTGTGCAGTCCGGAGGAAGGACACCAAGGCTGGGTTCTGACTGCGTTAGGCCTGTTTAGTACGCTTATTTGTGCAGCTAGGCTGATTTTCGTGGGGTGTATCTGCATTTTATCAGAATGTTGGGCTGTTCATAAAGTATTGTTCGTACGTGAGCAGCTAGGCCAAATTGATCGAAGGGTGCAGCTGCGCTCTAATTGTGTGTTGGTTAGAGTAGAGAGTGAGCATAGTGATAGGAGAGGTCAGTGTCTGAGTGGAAGTTTTGATTAGACGCGCTCAGTTTCCGGATTCCAAGTGGTCGTTTGCGAGTGCTGCATTCAGAGTACACATATTTGTGACTAAGTAGGCACACATGACAAAATGGACAAAGTCCCAGGCACTTATTCGCACAGCCAACCTCCAAAAACAGAGTAATGGGTTGGTTTTCGTTTAAGATCATGCTGAATACATGGAAAGGTGAGCCCAGCCTAAAGTAGATATATTACTATGAACTCAAAGTTATACTCACATCATCAAAACACATAGATTGAGTGTATGTAGACACTATTTGGGTAAGTGTTTCCACTTCCAGCAAACCCTGAATTGCCTGATGTGCTGAGTCAGCACATCACTTGTCCTCTATGAAGTTGACTAAAAGCAAACCTCATTGCAGGTGGTTCGAGGCTTATCAAATCACCAAACTACTACAGTGATTAATGAGATTTACCAAATCTGGAGCAAGAGGCCTGTACTGAAAGAAGGAAAAACATGCTCATAGATCCCTACAACATTGATATTGATATTGATATTTTATTTCTATTGCGCTCGTACACAAGTGTTTAAGAGCGCGACAAGGCAAGGGAGGGGCACAGGGGAGAACAAAACAGCGTTCTTACTAGGCCCAGTGACATTGAGAACGCGCAAGTGCATGGGAGAGGGCGAGGGGAAAAGAGCATGGTGGGGGGAGAAGTGGAAATTCCGAAGCAGAGGAGAAACAGATACATAACAATACATAAATAATAAAGGCAACAAACAGTGATAGTGCAGCCAGCAATTTGCAAGTGGTAGGTTTAAGGCAGCAGACAGGGTAGGTCTGATAAGTGCAGGAAGAAAAGGGGGAAGGCTGTATGGGTACAGATACAGACCCTAGTGCAAGGGGTGGCCTGGAGGTAGTGCGGGAGGGTGGCAGGGTGAGCAGGTACCTGGGCCCATTGGGGTGGCCAGGTGCACAGTGCCAAGAGAGAACAGATCAGCAGGGGAGAGGGGGAGCGAAGGCAGAAGAAAAAAAGGAAGGTCTTGAGGTGCTTCCGGAACCAGAGATAGATCTCCTCAAGTTTTAGAGTGGCAGGGATGCTGTTCCAGAGGGAGTCATAAGCCGAAGACAGAGATCTAACCCCAGCTCATTTCTTTGAAAAACTACTGACCCTGAGGCAGTTGGAGGTAGAGGAGCGAAGAGCTCGAAAGGGGAAATATTTGCGGTTGGATAGCTGAAGGTATTTTGGACCTAGGTCCCAGAAAGCCTTGTGGACAATGCATATGGTTTTGAATGTAATCCTTGCAATTACTGGGAGCCAATGGAGAGATTTCAGAGTTGCCCACTTTCCCATAGCGGTCTCTGTAGGCACCTGCCATCCTTCTGGCATGTTCTCTAGAGTCTACACTAGAAAAATAAAATGTATATCCCCTGCACGTGTGCGATCTCAATGTCACCTGGCCTAGTAGGATTGTTGTCTCTGTCTTCCCTCTGTTTCATCTCACTTGCCTCGTCGTGCCTTGAAACACTTGTTCATAGGCACGTTATAAATGCCATATCATATCATATCATATCATACATTTTCTGTTGCTCCCTCTGGCCAATGAAAAACCTCTAGTACAAATGGGGACGGCCTACCACAGCTCAGATATTGCCAATTCTGGCATGGGCAGGCTGAGCTATTTCCAGTAGGGACAGGGCTCTGGTAGAAGTAATATTTTTCAGTTTAGACTAGCAGATGGAACAACACTGCCAGATCCATTCTGGGAGCCCAGAGGGCAGCGTTCAGCTCGACACCCAGGAAAGCAAAGTATGCTGAGGTAAAGGGTGCTTGTTCCTGAGATCAAGGCATTCTTCACTGCAGCAATGGTCCCAGCTTTGGAGTCACTTGTAGTGTGCTGCCACGCTACATTGAATGCAACAATACATGCAACCAGACTTACCCTTTCTCCTTTGGAACCACGTTCTCCGGCTTTTCCTACTGGACCCTGAAATTAAAAGCTGAGATGTAGAGAACACATTCCATACTCTTGTTATGACATCATGAAATTGACATTGCAACGTTTCTGGAGCTGGGTGTAGTGTTGATGGGCATTTCTGTATGACAAAGGCTATAGATGTACATTCTTTTTCACTGAACAATGATTACAGACCTACTTATATTGGTAAGGCATACCGCTGGTAAGATGGTGCAGGGGGTAAATCTGTGTTGTGATGTGCAGGGCGCAGGTTCAAATCCTGGTCATTTTGACTCAGCCTTTCATCCTTCCGAGGTCATTAAAGTGAGTACCAACTTCGATGTGGTAATAATAATAATACAAATAAAGTATGCCCTATGTAAAGCACTTAGGGTAAGTAACGTATTGTTAATTTTGCTTTCCTGAAAGCGTCACTAACCTGTACTTTGATTTGGACTAGAACGTGTTTACGGTTTGAACAACTGTTTCTCTCCTTCAAGTTACACGTTCTCCATGTTCTTGCACTGGCTTCCGTTATGTCCCCGTCTCTTGCAACCTAGGCATCCAACAGACTTCCAAGAGGGATTGCTTAGGGAACAGTGCAACATATTGTAAATGGAACAGTGTGCAGTTGGGTGCTTCCCTATTTTTTGTTTTGGGGGATCAGTCCCAATGTGGTAAGAATACAGAGTAGATACAGCAAGGAAAGACCGATTACCCCTCTCTTTGTCATACTTCTTCTTTTTTATAGTTGGTGTTGGAAATCAAAACATCATATGTAAATCACAGATGTAAAGCAATGTTTAATGTGTTGATACACTTCAATAACAGTCTCCAGATAGATGAGGCTCTTTAGTTGCGCCTCATAGATAGTCTATAGTGATTTACATATGATGTTTTGATTTCCAACACCAACTATAGAAAAGAAGAAATATGTTGTGAACAACTGTTTTTTGCTAGTTACTTGCTGTTCTATATGACGAACTGTGAAGAAGTGCTTCACATGTCACATATGAGCCTAAGTCACCTTTGATATATTCTCATTTGGTACAAGATGAAGTTGAATACCAATTTTTTTTATAATATAACAATTTGTTTTTATTTTGTGTTCCAAAGTATTGAATAAACTATTTTTGTAAGTACACTGTATGTGGATATACTGTGAATAACCAAAATGCTTAAAGGTTAACCAGCAGTGAACACGACCCAATCAAACGGACAAAGAGAGCGATAATCCGATATTGTAAATGGAGACACATCCTCAACAATAGAGAGTGGTTGCTTGCCTAATTTAAAAAGAGCATATGTTACCCACAACACCTGTTATCAACAAATGATCATTCTCTGACCTGTCCCTCTTTCCTTCTATATCACACTTCCGATTCAGAGACTAAGTCCTAGCACGACATACAAAAATACAGTGTTTTACTGAGAGTGAACTCTCATTAAGATTTAGAGGTTAAGGTTGGATAGGAGTTCCATTTAACAATGTCTTTATATTGATTTTGATGTTTTCATCTATCTAGAATTCTAAAAGAAAATCAGGGTTTTCATGTCTGATTGTATGTAAAAACGAATTTCAAAACTAATTAATTAACTGCTGGATTTTTAAAGCAAATTTAAAATGTCATGTACTTCACACATAATTAAAAAGAAATATCACATGGAAGGACATATTTGAATCACAAAAGACATTTTAAGCCTTCTGTTTCTTTTGTTACAATTATAAGAAACGCAATTATAACATCAAATATGTGTACATCGGGCCATGTTAGAATGCTCCTACTTTTAAGTGCTGAGATATAAGCTGCTATTAATAACACTTGCTCCACTCTGCTATATCTGATACTCTTGATATCCTTGCCCCTGTCATGAAAATCCGCCTGAAGCCCAAAGCCAAATGTAACTCCTGGTATGATTCGGATCTCGTCACCCTAAAACGCAAGTGCAGGGTGGCAGAGAGGAAATGGCGTGCTTCATGTTCATCCTCTGACAAACTGGCCTGCCACCTGTTCCAAAGGCAATACCGTCCCTCTGTTCTCACCAAGAAGAGAGCCCTTATCCAAGCCCGCATATCTGCGGCATCTAACAACTCGGCTGAACTCTTTAAAATCTGCAAGGAGCTTGCCAACCCTGCTGCAGTCTCTACCTCTCCTGTCCCCTCCCAGGCCTACTGCACTGCACTGGCCTCCCACTTCATCTCTAAAACTCAGGACATCCTGTCCTCACTCTCCTCCTATCACCTCCCCCCCTCTCTTCCCTGCTCTTCCTCTGGCCCTTCTGCAGCCACCCCTCCTCCCTCCTTCTCTGCCTTTCCCCTGTTCTCTGCTGACGAGGTTTCCAGACAAGTCCGATCTATGAAAGTCTCGTCTAAACAGATTCACCCCTGTTCCTCCAAAACTATCAAGGACCACATCGACTCCCTGGCTCCTGCCCTGGCTGACTTTTGCAACCACTCCTTCGCCTCTGGAGTCTTCCCATCCCCCCTCAAGCACTCCCTTGTGCACCCTCTCCTTAAGAAACCATCTGCCGACCCCTCCTGTCCGGCTAACTATCGCCCAATCTCCATCACTCCCTTCCTGGGCAAGCTCCTGGAGAAATTGGCCATCTCCCAGCTTAACCTCCATGCTGAAGCTGTTGATAGTCTCCATGACCATCAATCTGGCTTCAGAGCGGCCAGAAGCACGGAAACTGCTCTCCTGAACATCCTTGAGGACCTGCTCTTGAACCTCGACTCCAACACTCCGTGTGTTCTCATTCTGCTCGATCTCTCTTCTGCCTTTGACACTGTCAACCATGCCATCCTGCTCAACCTTCTCCGTGATAACCTGGGTATCACTGGTCAGGCTCTGGCGTGGCTGACCTCTTTCCTTTCCAATCGACCCTCCCAGGTCCAACTTGGGTCCTTCCTCTCTGACATCTTTTTCTCCACTTGTGGCGTTCCCCAGGGATCTAATCTCTCTCCCTGGCTGTTTAACCAGTATCTGGCACTCCTTGCCCACCGCATCGCCGCCCTCTGCCCCAACTTTCAGTGCTATGCGGACGCTACCCAGCTCATTTTCAGGCTACCCTCGGCCTCCTCCTCTCCCTCCCTCATCTCTGACTGTCTGTCTGCTATCCAGGAATGGTGTGCTGCCAATGACCTCTGCCTTAATGCTAGTAAGACTGAGATCCTACTCATCGGCACACCCACTCCCTCCTTCCCTGCAGCTCTCTGGCCGGCCTCTCTTGGCCCTCTTCCTGCTCCTACCTGCAAGGCAAAAAACCTCAGGGTCATCTTCGACTCCACACTCTCCTTCTCTCCTCATATATCTGACGTCTCTAAGAAGTCACATTACCAGCTGCACCTCCTCAGAGGTATTCTTCCCTTCCTCTCCTTCCCCCAGAAGCTCACTGTCTCCCGAGCCCTGGTTCTCTCGAAACTGGACTACTGTAACAGCCTCTATCTTAATCTGCCTGCCTCCACTCTCCACCCTCTGCAACTCATCCAGAACAGAACTGCGAGACTTGTCCTTGGCCTCAAGCCCAGGGACCGTATCTCTCCAGGACTGAAATCTCTACACTGGCTCCCAGTGGCTGCGAGGATTAAGTTCAAAACCCTCTGCATTGTCCACAAGGCCTTCTGGGGCCTGGGGCCTAAATACCTTCAACTCTCTCTTCCTAAATATCTTCCTTCCCGAGCCCTACGCTCATCCGTCTCCAACTCCCTCAGGGTCAGCCGCTTCTCGAAGCAACGAGCTGGGGGTAGATCTCTCTCCGCGGCAGGGGCCTCCCTCTGGAACAGCCTTCCTGCCTCCCTGAAACTTGAGGAGAACCATCTCCGGTTCCGGAAGCACCTCAAAACCTTCCTCTTCACTTCTGCTTTCTCTCTCCCTCTCCCCTGCTAAATTCTTCACCAAAACTGCACTGATTCTGCAACTGGGCCACTCTCACCGACCTCGGTCCTGGGCCCAGTCACTCTTCACTTGCACTGCCTCCCTGGCCACCCCTGCACTGCGGGACTGTCTCTGTATCACTACAGCCCCCTCCCCCCAGCACTTGTCTGCACTTACCTTGCACTTGCTACCAGCTGGCCCTATTTATTTATTATTTTATTTCTATTCTACTTATTTGTACTGCACTCCCCCCCCTTCCCCTTTCACTTTTTCCCTTCCCCCTACCCCTGCACTTGCGCGGTCTGAATGACACCTGGCCTAGTAGGATTGTTGTCTGTCTTCCACTTGCTCCCCCCTCCCTGCCTCGTCGCGCCTTGAAACACTTGTGTATAGGCGCATTACAAATGCCATATCATATCATATCATATCATAATAGGTTAATCAATGTATCAACATCATACAGCATCAAGCACTGAGTCAGCCCTGCTGGAATTCAGGAAGCAATGATGGCTTCCCTCACTGAGCTATTTAACAATCACATTGCAAATGTGCAAACCACCATCATAGCAATGATGTTCCTATGATCCATTCCTCGTTTGGTAATGCTACTATCACATTCAACGCATGTTATGTGATCTTTTGCAGTTTATTTATCTTTATCAGCCAAACAGCTATTTATTTAAATGTGTTTCAGATATTGTTATAAGTCAGCTTTGATTGGTGCATTTCAGTTGCTTCTTTTTGTCACGTGGGCAGGTACACCTCAGAGGCAGGGCAGTGCTGTGAAACATCTCCATGAGGTTGTCTATAGGATTATACTTTGAGGAAAGTAGGCCTAAAGAGGTCATCTGGGCAGATGATCGGGTCTGGTCTTTTTGTCAAGGGAGGAGTCCAACAGCAGCTGGCTGAGTATTCACAGCTTGAATCAGCTCATTCCTAGGGACCCCAGGGCATGTTGGTCTCGTTTTTCTATTTTCCTGTGTTTACTTGCACCACAGTTTTAGCCCCAGGCAAAACTATATTTGTTTCTTGCCACTCTGTAGCCTGGTCCTCAAAATGTCAAATGATTCTGAACTTGGTTAGGCCCTCAGATGTGAGTCTAAGGCATTACATAGCAGAAGGCCCTGCATACAGAGGGTCTGCCATGAGCCTCTCCAGTTTAAATAGGTGTTGCATTGATTGCACATTTAAGTCTGTCAACTTTGCACAGGTTTTCCACATATCTTACTCTAAACTCTGCACACAAAGCACTGTCTTTGAATAGGATGCCTTGCTCATTGTGGGTCTACGATTAAGGCAAAACGGTAAGGATTTGAAGTTCTCCCTTTTTGGAAGAGTCCACAGGTTGCAATTGTCTAGGCAGAGAGACCTGTGCTCGGGTGAGTTCAATAAGAGGTTAAACTGCATGAGTGGGAAACATATTGTTATCATTACTGTCCAAAGTTGGTTGTAGCAGAAGTCTGAATTAAATAGAGACCCCAACTCATTTTTGTTTTAAATATCTGCATGGGTATGCAGTGATTATATCGAATACAAAACAACTAATGAAAAAAATAACGAATAGAAAAACAAGGGAATAGTGGTTTTGGGAGTGTGGGAAAAGTATATTTAAAAAAGGGATGGGCATTGAGGGAAGTACCCCAAAGAAAACAAAACATGAATTAGTTATTTTGGAATTTGTTGTTTTGTATTTGTTATTTTTTCATTAGTTATTATTTCATTAGTTGTAATTGCAAATAACCGTCTGCAAGTGATGTGTGATGTTGCCACTCCCAATTATTAATATGATAGAATTGCTGCCATTTCCTCATGAATCCTGTTATCGGGATCTTGATATGCAATATATTTAGCTAGAGTTCAGTAATTAGTTTACATTTGAAATTGGAGCTGGTGTTGCGCGATTAATGAATCCAAGATCTGCCTGTTGATGTTGAACAGTGAGGATCCATGTTTGGACACCACTGTGGACTATTCTCTTGAACACGGAGGATGAACTGTCAATTCTGACCTGTCATTGCTGGTCTGATCTGAAGTGCAGCAGTATTGTGAGGCTGGCCCTAACACTATGGACATATTTCTTAACCAATCAAAGAGAAACCTGTGTTTTTTGTAACTTATGCTAGGAAATATTTGGATATCGAGATTCAAGTGAGATCGGGAGATCGTACTCAATGTTACCTACTATTGAATTGTTAGAGTACAAGGATGATTAGAGAATGGCGATTAGTGAGAATGTTATTTGCTTTGCTATTACTAAACAATATCTCCGTCCAGTTTCTTGCTTGGGATAGAAAGGTTGAACACAGGATCACAGTCATATGTGGGTGTTCAAACAGACATCTTTCTTGTTCATCCATGTGGCTAATAGAACACATTGTAGCATCCTTGGAACATCGCTCAGCTGGAGAACTGCATTGATCAAAGCCATGATAAAGAGTGTTAAGTGTTCTAAGCGTGTTAATCGCCATTCATGCAGAACCCAGGTTGTTCCAATAGCTAGATCACCCATTTGCTACATGCATGTGCATTTTATTATGTAAAGTGACACTACTGAAAGGATTGGCCCTCTTTTTGTTTATATTTTGCTCGTGTGATTACAGAATCCTCTGGCCACGTAATAGACTGTCCTTCTCTGGGAAGACTAAGACCACCTTTTATTCTGGAGTCAATGCTGTGTATTTTCTGTTTATAAAAATTGAATATAGCATTTTCTAACATATATGATATTGCCTTATATTTTTCATTGTGACATCTTCATGATGCCTTAATTTGGGATACCGATTCTTTTTGTTTTAAATTTCCCAGGGGGAAAACCTGGGGACCGACTCCTCATAGAAATGAACAATATTACATCAAGAATGCCAGAATACAATTTTAAGATCATTATTTTATAATAAGTGATAGTTCCGCCAACATGAAAAATGTGATCATATTTTAAGACTTTATTCAACTTTCAAAGTGTTTAAGTAGAAGACCTTCTGGAAACATTTGGTTAACTGCTGGGACTTAAAGGCCCAATATTTAGGGTTGAGGTTGCCCGTATGATACTCACTTCCTTGCCTTGAGTTCCTTTCTCCCCTGGCTCTCCCTAAAAAGAAAACCGTTGAGAGAGAAAATTTCAGAGCACATTGCACACAGACACAATACATACAGATGACTGAGAACATAAAGTAATATGTAATGTATTGATATAGCTCCTCGGTTTCCCTACCAGGCCTATTTCACCCCAACCACCTTTGCTGTCTCTTCCTCACTCTCCCTCTCATCTTCTAGCACATCCTCTGACAAAATGGCATTTCACCTGCTCCAAAGGCAATACAGACTCTCCATCCACTCCAAGAAACTGGCCCATATCCAAGCCTGCATCTCTGGGGCCACAAACAACACAGCTAAACATTTCAAAATCCGTAAGAAGCGTACCAATCCTACTGCAGTCTCCACTTCTCCTCTTCCTTCCTTGGCCCTGTGCATGGTTTTGGCCTCCCATTTCACAACCAAAACTCTCTGCTCCAGCCCCCTCCCTCCTCCACTTGCACCCAGGCCTCCCTTTGGCCCCTCTCTCTCCTTCCCCCTTCTCTCTTCCTTCCCACCTATAGTTCCAGATGAGGTCACCAAGACAGTCTGCTCTCTGAAAGTCTCCTGCAAACAGGTTCTTCCCTGCTCCTCTAGAACTATCAAGGACAACATTGCCTCTCTTGTTCCCTCCTTGGCTGAGTTCTGTGGCCACTCTGTTGCCACTGGCTCCTTCCCATTACTTCTCATGCACTCCCTTGTGCACCCCCTCCTAAAAAAGACATCTGCAGGTCCGGCTAACTACTGCCCAATCTCCACTATCCCATTACTCCTCATGTACTCCCTTGTGTACCCCATCCTAAAAAAGCCATTTGCAGGTCCGGCTAACTACTGCCCAATCTCCACTATCCCCTTCTTGGGCAAACTCTTGGCGAAGTTGTTATTCCCCCAACTATTCCACCACACTGAATATTCCGACTGTCTCCATATTGCCATACACGTTCAGTTCCACGTCCATACTTTGCCATACAAGCGGTCCCTTTAAACATTAGCTGTTTCCGTGGCAGGCCCTGCTATTAAAGAACACTGACATGAAGCATGTCTCAAGGTCCTGTTACCAGGAAGCTTTGAAAAACAAGGGCGGGAAAACCACTCAAAGCGCCAGCCGGATGGATGTGATTCGACAGTGGCGGTGACCTGCATTCACAGATTGCTAGCAGAGACAGCCAAGTCATGTGTCTTCTACAGACATGATGCGTGTAAAACAGGGCTCTCATCC
Source organism: Ambystoma mexicanum (assembly GCF_040938575.1). NCBI lineage: Eukaryota > Metazoa > Chordata > Amphibia > Caudata > Ambystomatidae > Ambystoma > Ambystoma mexicanum. Next base: position 1,181,284,009 of record NC_090933.1, read on the forward strand.
TCCAACTCTCCCCAGTGAGAAAGGATGAGGAAGTTGGGAACACAGATGCAAACACAAGGTAGCCCTAGGGACATCATTGAGCGTTTCATACACCTATCTTCTACAAAAAGTAATATAGTATATATTAATATATATTTTTAACTGTAGCCATACACTGATGCCCCACACCTATTAAAAAAAGTAAATGCAAACTTCCAGGGTTGTCTGCTGAAAACAAGCACAGCTGCCTTTCACCCAGTGGCAGGGGGTACAAGAGGGCCTGCCTCGGGCTCTACTCACAAGCGAATACGGATTTCTCCTTATTTCAGGGGCTCTGGCGAGTTGTTAAACTAGCCTCATTGCACATGATACAATAATGTGAAGGTTCCAGAGAATCGTTGGTATTTATTTATTTATTTTTTAAAAGACACGCGTGGATCCCTAAAAAGAGAAAGTCCTACGACACATATTTCTTTTTGGGCAACTCGACAGGTAGTGCCAGCAATTTCTGAGATGGCTCACCTGCAAACACTTGTACGCGTTGACATCGCACCGTTATTTATTATCCCTAACACACCTTTACATACACGAATGTGCGCATGTCCAGCTATAGAACATGAGCAAAGCAAGTCCATGATCACTTACGGCAGGTCCTCGCGGTCCCTGAAATCCTGGGAGTCCGGGGCTGCCATTTTCTCCTTTGCTCCCTTTCGGACCCTACAAGAACAGATCAAGAACATCAGCCACATTTCCTGGGGCAGCTCCTATTGCAGAGCGTGCATGCTGCTGTGTGTATGCAGTGGGAGCCATGCGATGATGCCAAGACAAAATATCGACTGGAAAAATGAAGAGGATCACAATACAAAGTGACAAGGGACACACATTTGAGCATTAAGGGTCACACGTGTTAGCTTGAATACTGCGGTACAGTGGAGAGAAGGACAGTGGAGGCCACGGACAAATGTGGATTTCAAGCCCCTGCCCCCCATTGAACATTGCACAAAGAGATGAAGTCGATATTGTATATGGAAACCTAATGAAATAAGTAACGGTCTTGCAATAGGCGCAATTCAGTTGTGAGAAAGTCAGTCATTTGTTGTTGTGAAGTCGATAGTAAGTTACATTTTATTTTGGGTTACTGCATTACGTCGTGGTACCCAGGTGAGGTTGGACACGCAGCAGTATCCTAGCCTTCCTTTGGTGACCCCTGTTTCAAACTCGAATGCTCAGCGGCCGCGAACACCAATCTGGAAAAAGATTGTGTCTGACAGCTTATATGCCATATTTAACAATACTTATTCACACATTCATCTATAAAGATGTGTGGTGATCTAGGTGTGCTGCCTTATTTCCCAGCTTCTTGTCTATTTTAGATTAAGAGTGAGATCCCCACGGGTAAAACAAAGATGCATTCCTCGGTGAGTGGCATCTTGACAGGTATTCACGTTCTCAAAGGGCATGCGAGGATGATGTCAACATGCAAAAAAATGATAAAAAATGTGAATTTGATTGTGAAAGGACCTCAAATGATTGAATGGAAACACCATGGGCCTCATTACAAGCGTGCCGGACTGGAAACAACGGTGCTGGTAAGCCTACGGGCACCGTTGTTTATGGACCTGCACACTACGGGTTTGCTCTGCCCGACAGTGTAGCCCCTGACGGACACAGCTGCCACAGTAGGCAAGCCGTCATGGAAGCACCAACACTGCTATTAACGGTGCCAGTGCATCCGTGGTCCCCACTCCCATAATGGGGATTGACAGCATTACCGGTGCCTGACTTCGTGGCCGCCGGGGTTGTAATAACCGGGTGTTAGCGGGAAGTCAGAGTTACCGCCGGACCCGTAATGAGGCCCTATATCTGTGGCAGGTGCTACCAAATAACAATTACAGAGAGAAATAACAATCTAGAAACCTTGAAACTGCTACCTGTCCTTGGTGGCATCGCATGAACCACTGAGTGTGGGCCTCATTACGACCCCAGCGCTAAACCATGGTGCTATTAGCACCATGGTCCATGCCGGGGTCTGCCATGGTGAATGGCGGAATTACCGCCCCATTCCAAGGTTGGCGGGGCGGTAATTCCCCATTCACCATGGGCCCTTCCTCATTCCCATTTTTGCCCCATAGGGCTCAATGGGAATGGGGAAGGCGCTAAGTACGGTGCCGCAAATTGCGGCACCGTACTTAGCACCAAGGTCCCTTTGCGGGTTGGATTTTAACGCTTGCAAAAAGCAGGTGTTAAAATCGCCAACCCGCAAAGGGACCTCGTAATCAGGCGTTAAGGGGTTAATGGCACCGCCACCTTTTGCGGCGCTGTTAACCCCTTAACGCCAGGGTTGTAATGAGGCCCTGTGTGTCAGTGCCTTAGTATGAGGCTACCATTATAGCTGTACAGTTTTATGTGCTACTACATGTGTGCACAAGTTTAAATGGGCCATCCTTCTAGTTATGGCTGTGGTGCTGATCTGCCAGTAGCTCATATGTGTCCATGGGCATACAATACCCATGCTTACACATTACCATAATGACTGGGGAATGCATCATACAATTACTAAGGCCTTTGTGATGCTACTATTCTGGTATAATATCAACATAGGCAAGTTAACTGGGCATCAAGGCTTCACTTCGTCGTTTGTGGTTGTGTACCACCAGATGTAGCATAGTGCTAAGACTGGGGTTGCCATGCAGGGAAACAAGGCAGCTGAGTTTTGAAAGCAACCTTGGTGGCAAACAGCAAGGCTATACTTCATTAAGGCCATTATTGAGCTACAGTGGACAGGCAACACTTGCTACAGGGAATGTTATTTTGTTTGTATAGATCTGAATTCGTCTCAGAGTGACATTGCATATATCCTGGCAGGGGCGGGGCGTCTGAGGGGTAGGGTGTCTCAGATAGGCAGGCTAGTGTGGGAGAGCGGGAGAGAGTGAGTCACGCCAAACACACTGCGGCCCAGAGATGAGTCAGTGGAGGTGAGCAGAGGAAGGTGGGGACCTGTGGGCCCAGGAGAGCGGCGAGGAGGGAAGACATGGGGGGGGGGGGGTGGAGGGGTCAGGGCAGATGCAGCACAGAGCCTTCCACTTGGCACAGCTGGTGAAGAGTGGGAATTCCAAGGAAAAACCAAGTTATAGTGCACAGACTTTTCTTTGACTCACTCTTCCCGGTTGGCTTAGCCAATCGCAACATTCTGAAAAGGGCGCCATTTCGTAGAGGAAAAGGAAGACTTGACCCTTCTACCTTTGAGTAAATGTTATAATATGTTGCTTTTCTACATAATGTAGAGAAGAATCACAAAACAAATACAAACACTCATATGCACAAATTATTAAGATATCTGTGTACATTCAGAATGCCACCCGTAGCATGCCACAAACCCAACGTTATGTTCTTTCATTTTATGAAAGGTGGCTACTGTGTGTATTCCATTGTTAGGATTAAGATGTACATACTTGAATTCCCGGAGCACCTGCTGTTCCTGGAGCACCCGTTGGTCCATTTTTACCCTGGAAATAAATGGGCAGAAATCAGGATAAACTACATCATGTACCCATGCTTAAGCCAGTGACTTTGTAACCCTCTTTACAACAAGCATGCCATCTCAAGGTGTGACATTTATTGGGATAGAAAGATTTAATCTTACTATCACGCTACAACTCAGTGCACAGTTAGTGTTGGTGGTTTTGGGACACACAAAAATGCTGCTAGCCATAACAATTAAAAAGCAAACCACCCAAAGTCTTTTTGTGCAACCATATCAGCAATGAAATATTGTAATTGCCTGCCACAAATTCGGGCAGAAATTGACCAGCGTCTCAACAGTGCAATGTTTGAGTGGGTGATCTCAGACCTCATGCGTCCTAAAACTTAATTGAATCCAATGACAGGATAGGCTCACCCCACACACCATCAAGTAATTAATACATAGCAAACTTACCGACTGTCCTCGAATACCGCGAGGGCCCTGAGGTCCCGGAGGGCCTTGCTCTCCCTAGAATATGACAAGCAAAACCAATCAGATATTCATCACGATAACAGGCTGCAGGAATATAAAGACTACCATTTAAGAAACCTGAAGGGCATATTGTACAATAGTTGGACACTAGGACACAGCTGTTTCTTGAGTTCCTCACTTAATTGCCTGCCGCGTCTGCCTGCACCTTTTCCTTAAAGGGCTCAGGCCCCAAGCAGAAGAGATATGTGAGCAATGCAGTCATACACACAGAGCCTGGGATATCATTCGAAATAATTGCTTTCAGCAGCTAAACAGGATGCAACGGGGGTCTGCAAAAGATGCCCGTTTGCTTGATCATTTGATTGATGACCAAACGCTGATACCCTGCAGTTACATTGTTGTGTGATTAAAATGATAGATTGTGATTAGGATTATTTTACAGATGCATGGTTGGATAGAATGATCAATTAAAAAATGTGCCCAGCACTGCATTTGGTCCAAGTACCAACTAAGTGATGGAGGGATGCATGGATGCGAGGATGTGGGGGCGGACCAAAAGGAGCTACCTCCATAAACTAGGGAGGTTTTGCTGTGGACAATTTCGTCAAATTGAATTTCATCGAATTTATTTTAACACATTAGGCCCCAAACAGATGTGTCAGTGGATTTAGGTGAAGAAATAAACCAGTGGGCATATGGGGGAGGGTTCTGCGGAGGGTATCCCCCACATATATTCGTGGCAAAATCTACCACAAAATATAAGAAGTTTGATGAAATCGAATTCAATAATATATTTTTGACAGAATCACAAATAAGCAACTGTATTTCGACCAGCAATTCAATTTCCCACCAGTGGGCTGACATCCTTGGATCAAGATGAACCAAGGGAAGTGGCAGGCCTTTTCAGAACTCAGAGCTCAGGCTGCAGCACCTGAGAGCCATGCACCTCAACTCAGCAGCAGCTGCTGACCCTTAGACCCTCTGTGCGTAAATTTCAAGAGGGCCCACCCCTACCTTAGACGCACTACCCATGGAGAAGGGCCCATCTCAAGGAATATATGCATCGGCGGGCTGCGGTTTGTGAAGAACAGTCCAGGGATATGTTCTCAAATGGGGCTTGGAAGTAATTTATGGGAATTGATGGAGTGGCAGTGGACAAGGTGGAAGAGGATGAGGTTTGACAACACCAGTTACCCTTTTGCTGCCGATTAAGTGCCCACTGTGACATGGTACATTGCTTAGTGAATATATGATTTGCATGCACCCCACTTCCAATCACGCACAGCCCGTTAGAATAACCTACAGAGGCCTAAATAGCAATTTCATTGGTCGGAAATGTATGGGGTGATGCAACCATTAAAAAAGTGTTCTGTTACAAAGTTGGGTGCCATAGACAAATTTAGGGTTGTATGCGACTCTGTGTACTCAATAGCGACACTGGTAGTTAAACTGAACCGATTCAAAGGTTCCTACACTGTTGATGGCATATGGTATAATGAAACATAATGATTTGTCTTAATGAACACTATGTGTCAGTTTGGTGTTCCCATGCTCTAATCAATATATTGAATGCAACACGGAATCTAAAGAGCGTTTGCTTCCTATGTTAGTTTGAAACATTTGCAATTTCATGAGTAAAATAGTATTTCTTTCTTTGTGTTAATTCCATAGAAACAACTTTCCTTGAAAAATGGAACAAGCAGACGTTGTATGTTTACTTTTTTTCTGCTAGGATCTGCACACTTACATCTTTCCCTGGTGATCCTTCGCGTCCTGAAGGGCCTGTCAAGCCCACTTCACCCTACAATGCAGGAGAGAAGAAATACATTTCAGTAATTGGCAGTGACGCTTAATGTACAAGGTGACCTAGAAATGTCTTCCATCCGTCTGGATGGAGCCACAGTTGCTGTAGGCGGCAAGGTGTAAAATTGTACGGCCGCCGACACAGACGTCCGTTCGTTGCGTTCAAGTCTAACAGGAATGAAAAGATCACAGCACGTTGGGCAATCATCAGAAATATTAATACAGGTCACAAGGGAGCAGCCACATTCCTTTACATTTCAGGCAAATTACCAGCATTCCCTCTCATCAATGGATCCATATCATCAGTTGTCCAACCTATTAGTCAATTTCCTCATTCTCCTTGAACTTAGTCCATTTATCTCATACACACAAATCAGACTTCACTGGAACATCTCAGGGCTTGAGTGATATCACAAGCCACTTGTCCTTGGATTTCATGGTCTATGCTCTCACTAGAAAATGTTTCAAGGAACATAGTAAGCACAGCTGCCACTAATGATCAACCTGGGATTTAAATGTACCATCTGCAACCTTATTCAAGGTCCAGTTTGCATTTGAAATGCTTTCTGAAGCTAAGAACATTTTATATAATCGGAAGGCATTGTAACAGAAAGACCTTGAGCGGAAACTCCTCTGACAAAAAGTGCCCCGGGGAGCGAGTATGGGGGGGGCATACAATAAACAAAACAAGCAATGCTTCTAGAGTAAATTGCGAAGCAGAAACACTGTTGAGAAATAGGATACTGCTAAAAAAGATGTTTCTGCAATTTTCTTTTTAGATTTTCTCTGCTGTGTGATGCCAGTGTTTTATTGCTGCGGTTCGCGTTCTTATTTATTTGTTGCAACCCAGGCTGGCGGTGTGATAACAACAGAGAACTGTAATTCCCGTCGTCGCGTTCCCAGAGAGGTCTACCGTTACAGTGAAATAACTGATATCAGACAAGGAGTTCTAAAACATTAATCAGCTTCTCTTGTACTCACCTCATGTCGTTGGCTGGCGTGCTTACCAGGGACATGAATGTGGCGCATGCTACAAGGAACGCCTCAGGGTCAACAAGGAGCGGGCCTTACTAACAACAAATGAAAAGCATTGGAGGTAGCCACGGGGCATTGTGTCTTCTAAAGGCCACCTCTGCAGCGCTGAACTAAACACTGCACACAAATGCATGGAGGGAGATTAAATTGCATGTTCTGAGTTTGTCACAAATCACCATGCCCGTGCTGCCAAGGATCCACCACCATGGACACAAAAGCAGGCATGATAAAACTTGCTTGGGGGAGGATGGCAACCCATTGCAGCGTGCCTTTTAAAAACAAAACAATAATAATAATCGCCGGTTGTTTTAGTTATGAAGATGTTAAAATATCGGTGTGTTTTTCAGGCAAGACCAGGCAGGAGTCATGGGGAAAGTAACTTCTTTACTGGTACAAATCTTCAGGTTCCAAGTTACAGGTAAGAACATTAGGTTAAGGGGACACAGAGACATCCATGGGCACCCTCTCACTCAGGCAGCTCACTTCTCTACTGACCTCACACAAACCTAAAACCCTGCCAGGCGTAACCCATTTGCCCACCCGGATGAGACTGGGAGGATTGGCGAGCGCCACACTCGGACAGAGTTCTGAATGTTAGCATGTTAAACTTCATATAACCCACTAACAAAAAAACTCAGCATTTCTGCAGACTTATCTCACTCAAAAATCTCACACAACCATCTCTCGCACAACAACCCGCACGCACTTCACAACACTGCAACAACACATACGCCGCACCAACAGCACATGAGGACTGACATCGATCTGATACTTGCACCAAAGCTCAGCACCCGGTGTATACCGAGTTGAAGCTGCCAACAGAACACCACTCCTCTCACTATCCTACTCCCGCTTCACCTACTAACCCATCCCACCTTCTCGTTTGCAGATCCGCCAGAGCACCTGGGGACCAACTCTGTTGGTGACGGTGCGCGGTGCAAATACCTTTAACATTAACATTTATATAGAACACTAACAGGGAATCACAGATCAACATTCCACAACTCACATTCCACAGGCATTCAGGCAGCTTGCATGCTCACAGCATAACATAAGGGGAAGAAGCGCATCACAACAGAAGACGATCCATTCACTGGCACCATTGTGAAATAGGGTCTGGGAGCAATAAACAGACCCTCTGCTTCCATCACCAGTGAGAATTTTACTGCAAGTGACATCCCGCTTGAAAGCGATCACCCATAGCACCCACTCACCCACCACATTTAAAAGGTGTTAGTCCTATAATATGTAGAACATCATTGAAATAAGAGTGCATGGTTCTTGGTATCATTAACCACCAGAGGCACATGTTTCCTTAAGTCTGTTAAGAGAATTGTTGGTTTTGTATGTAGAATGTCTATCTCTTTTATTAATGTATTCTTTTGTGTGTGTTTCTTTATGATGGCATCAATTGTTAAAGTTGCACCATGAACATGTAATTGACAAAAATGCTCTTATATGCCAACTGCAAGAAATCGTTTCAAGAAAGCAATACCCATGCCATGGTTAGACGAGAATCAGGAAATGTGTATAAGTGTGGCTTACAGAGGAAATCTAGGTTTTCTGATTGATGTGTGTGATTGGCCGTACCATAGGCTTTCCATGTGGATGGAGCAACAATGAAAGTCTGTGTCTACTGATCAACATGTCAGCTTCCCATTCTGCAGACCTTGAGGATCAGCACTGGCTAGCAAAGCGTGTGGTGGCGGTGCGGAATATGCAACAGTGAGCAGTAACAGTGCAGCATACTACTTTGGTGGATCCATTAAAACTAGGATACCAAATGGAAGGCAGAACAGGGATCCAGTGCTTATTGATCACTAGATCGTCTGGTAAACTCTGCATTTGAAAAAAAGGAGTGGTCGGGTCTATCAAATAACACTGACACTTGCAAAAATATGTCTGCCACTGTAAACACGTGTTTGTTTTGGACTGCCTGCTCATTGGTAGATTTGTATCTACCACATTTGCTTCCCAAACACTGAAAGTAGAAGTGGGCAATTATCACTGCTATTGTAAAGTTTGTTGGGCTTTGTTGTTGTAATAATAATAATGTATTTCCTATATAGTGCTACACACCCATAGGTCTCAGATTGCTTAAATAATGGAAGGCATTATTACCCCGTAGAGTGGTACTCAATTTATCGGCCTGCGAAAGATAAAGGGCCTCATTACGAGTATGGAGGCAGCCATGCCCTTAATAAGGGAATGGCTACCTCGATACCGGGTCCCAGGTCCGGGTTCCTTCAATGAGGAATTACCGAGCCATTCCAAGCCTGGAGGACCCGGTATTTCCTCATTCAATTTACCCATCCCCATTCCCATTGAGCCCCCATAGGGCTCAATGGGAATGGGGAGGGAGCTAATAATGGGCCCATTATTAGCTCCCCTGTCTCCTGGGGGACCCGCTAAGGATGTCTGGTCTGATCAGACGTTTTGAGCGAGTCCCACAAGGGAACCTCGTAATAGGGCATTCCGTAATGAACGGTGCCGGTCCCGTACCGGCACCGTTCATTACGGGAACGCCAGGGTCGTAATGAGGCCCAAAGACTGAGTTGATCCTGTCGGGATTTCAAACTGCCACAGCTTAGCTAACTGTGCTATCTGACCGGCCAACAAGTACACATATTACATTAGGAATAGTTCTTAGGGTTATCATTCTTAAGTAGGGGACATGTTTTGGAATTTGCATATTCTATATGGTTTAACGTTCTTTCTAGTTCTGATGGTGATCTGATCACAACGTGTTCTTCGGTAGATTAGAGAAGATCGCAACTCGTCTTTTTTTTTTTAAGTCTGCAAACAGCCTTAACTGTACACATTTTACTTGGACGCAATCCTTGTATACTTAATGTCTGACATGGCAGTTCCTCCCACCTCAGTTCCTTGGCTGAGTGCTCCCTGTTTAGTTTTGTGTCTGATTGGCTGGCATCTTTCTCAATTGCTAACTGTTGCCATGTAATTGGTGGAGGGTGAAGCACATTCACTGAACTAAGTGCTGAATTCCAAAGATTCCGTGCCGTGTGCATATGTCTGCAAAATGATGCACACAGCAGTGTAGGAGGTGGAGGGTCTGCTCCTAGAGGGAGGGGAAGAGCAAGTGTTCCCTCACAGTAGGGCGCCCAGAGGTGCTCAGGGGGCATTTTTTATCTCCCTGCCCCAACCTAACAATACCCCATCACTGATCACCTAGGCAGTTTATGGCAATACTTGAGAATAGAGTCTGTAGTTGGAACTTTGATGGCAAAACCTGCTAATAGTGTGAGAATGTGATATATGTTTGGCAGCAAAAAGCTCATAATAAGCATTGAATTGTGGTTTTCATTTCTGGTGATTAGGTTTGCAGGAGATTTTATCATCTGAAACGTTCTGCTATTGTTATGATACCTGCCCGCTGGCTCAATTGCCCAATGTATGGATTTTGCGGTTACTAGTAGGACTAATTTTATAATAATTATCCATCAACTATATTCCTCATCCAGGCTGATTTTTCATATGTAAAACTCAATATATACATATTTTTTAGCAACACACGAGTGTTTGTTTCTTTGCTTCTTTAATGGCAGAATTTCGATTGGATCACCATGTCCTGGTTATTCTGTGTTTTGGAATGCACAGGTTCACCATCTGGGTACTTGCAGGTACACTCCCATGGACCCAAGCAACATTTGTTTATTGTGAGGGTCAGATCTGACCTTGTATTAATATTAGGTATGATAGTTAAGTATCATTCCATCCCTAAATGCCTCCCAGCCAGAACCCTTCGATCCTCTGGCTCCAACTCTCTGATGGTCAAACGTTTCACCAAGCAGAGAGTGGAAGGTAGAGCCTTTTCCTCGGCTGGAACCTCCTTTTGGAACAGCCTTGCTCTCCCCATCAGACTTGAGCTGGATCTTCTTAAGTTCTGGAAACTTCTCAAGACCTTCCTTTTCTCCTCTGCCTTCCATCTCCCCTCCCTTGCTAAGCTCTCCACCTGGCACTGCAACTAAGGACTGGCCCCTTCTGAGTCATGCAGGGACCAGACCGCCCCTCACCAGTCCCCCCAGCATCTTTTCGCCAGCACTTGCCCTTGGGCTCCCTTACCCGGACTATCCCTATTCAGTCTGCCTGCTCACTGCACTCCCCCCCCCTCCTTTCTCCTGGCCCTTGCCTCCTTGGTCTGTACAGCACTTGCCCCCACCCATGTGGTCCCCCCTCTATAGCACTTTTCCTTCTATTCCCTCCCCCTTGCACTTAACACCATAACGCACTTGCACGGTAGGATTGTCACAAGGCCAATATAACTGTCCCTTTTCTTGTTGCTGTTTTACTTATGATATACCATGCTCCACCTACCCCCTTCTTGTCTTGTGGCGCCTGGAAACACATGTGTATAGGCGCCATACACATGTCCAATAAAATACAAAATAAAAATAAAAATAAAAAATACAAATGTAAATGTCCAGAGAAAATAAGGATAAGAACTTCTGGTGACATGGAAGTAATTTAGATATGTGGAAGTGGCTGGACTAGGTGGATTATGAATGTCAACTTTAAGAAACCTTTGCAAGATAGAACAAGACATACCAATAACCTTACCCAATTACCTTCCCTTTTCTGAAAAATGTGTTTCAAAGTGTTGCTGATCTGCGCCTTTTGATCCACCAGAAAACAACAGTTCTTCAAAAAGGTATGCTTTGTGCATTCATCATATGTTCAAGTCTACACTGCATACCAATAGGGGCTGGTGGATTTTTTAAGTGGAGAGGTGTAACTAGTTCTCTCAGATATGCCATGGACACTGATGCCTTTTACCAATATATGTGCCAGTTTAAAACATGTTCACATTAGCTGTGCCCATACATTTCCATGCTGACTGCACCATTCAGCCCTAGTATTCCCACATTAGAACATACTCATGTTTGCTTTGTGCATAATGCCAGTAATGATACTATAAGAAAACATGTTGATACGATGTGCTGCCAATATATGGCAGTATCTCCACCTAAGAACATACCCCAGTTGGCTTTACCATTAAAAATGCATTCCACAGTATGAAAACACTTCCAAACTGGCTGGGAAACCGAACTGTGAAAGGAAGTTTCCAGCCTTGCATAGCCCATTGGAAATGCTGGCTGGGAAACCGAACTGTGAAAGGAAGTTTCCAGCCTTGCATAGCCCATTGGAAATGCTGGCTGGGGAACTGCGTGTCTGTATGTGCAAGGGGGTTGTGTTTCCCTTTGACAGTTCAGGCAGCACAGGGACACTCCCTCAGCTGGAATAAGCAGACGAGGGAGTGCTCAGTGTTTCATTGGGCTGGCTCCTCGGCTCCTGCATAATGGGCGACATGGCCCTTGGGTCGACACCCATTTGTCCTTTATGGACTTGATGTCTCTGCTGCATAACTCTGTTTCTGTTGTATTTCTGCCCACAGGAGTTCATCATTTTGAATACAGACAAAGTACGCATTTTGCACAAATGTCTATGTGCAGACATATAAAACCATGACACTTACCCTTTCACCAGGGGCACCTGCATCTCCTCTGTGACCTTTGAATCCCTGAAATTTAAAAGGATAAGGCTGGTTATAGATCTTGCAAGGGAGTGGTAATAATAGCATGCTTTTTGTATGCATGTATTCATTTACAACATTAGAATGAAATAAAACCAAATGATGGTTTGATACTGACTATGGCGTAGTAAAACAAATGAAGTAACTAAATGGCCACTATTTTCTGATGCTCTACAATATCACGAGTCCGGAGGTGAATGGGAGCAAATACCAAAAGCAAATAGCTGGAGGTATTTCCTCTAGCTTAATGGAAGAATTACCTCAGTAGTAATTCCTCCATCTTCGATAAAAGCAATCACGTTCAGCAAAATTAGATAATTCCACTAAACTCATGATGACGACGTAAGGACTTTTTTTCCAGTCTAGGTAGATGCAATGAAAATATCTTCAAAATATCTTTGCACACAGTCCAATAACCGGCATGAGAAGGTATACTAGTGGTGCAGGAACTGAATGGAATTGAGTTGAATGGATTCTGTCTGTGTTTCACCCCCAAAACATGTGAAATCCCCTTAGGAATCAATCTGACCCTTGCATCTACAAAGAGCACCTGGAGACTGCCCTTGGGTGGTAGCGGTGCATGTTACAAATCAACATAACATGACGTTTCTGCAACGATGTCCATCATTTCACTTCCCCTCTATGCATATTTCCTCACCATAGAGATCAACCCAAACTCATAGCAAGAGTGCAGTGTATGACATTGGACACTGGGGAGTATTCCAGAATCCTGAGTCCTTCACACTATGCATTGCATGACTCTTTGATATACCACAGCAGTGCACATAGATGAAGCAGGATCTCTGGAACATAAATGATCATGCAGTCTATTACAATCGCTCCAGCAAGTTCACCACCCACAGTGGGGACTACATATGAGTTTGGCTTTATATTGAAAGGAACTACTGCCAAAGTACTTTACCGTTACCTTCAGATGTGTCACCAGATTATGAGTGAGGTAATGTCAGAGTAAAGGCCCATTCCTGGAGTCCAGAGGACTCTCAGCAGGATCTGCAGAAATTACCATAGACAGCAATTCTGCATGCAGCAATTCCTTAACTGTTTACCAGCTGTGATGCTGGAAATGCATTGGAGGGACAGGGCCTCCGTATCTTTGTTTGTCCTTTACTACTTTTTATCGTGTGTTCTGTCGTGTTTTCCACGCAGGAGTTCATGTGAGACTCCTGGCGGTGCAGCTCTCTCTCTTTTGGTTTGGTGAACGGACCCGTGGGATACCCTTATGGCACCCATGGGTGGGGGTACAACCCTGTGCCCCTAGTGTATGTTTTTGGGCACCTGTGGGTGGCCCGCAGAGCAGGGTATGGGCTGGTGGCAGCTCCATGCTGAATTTGACAGGTGCGCGGAGTATCCTCCATTTTGGGGATACCCCGGCGCTGCCATTGGGATCAGTTGATTCCTGATGGAAAACAAGATGGCCCCTGTGGCCTCTTGCTTTCTATTACCTATTACCTTGTTTTCCCAAAGTCCTGGGAAGCCCTGACTCTGTCCCTTCCCCCTGATTGGCTGTTGGGTGGAAATGCCATATATGGTGTTGTGTTGTAGGCCCGGCCAGACTAGCTGGAGCCTTCCCAGTGATGTATGTAGTGGGTACCTCCTGATAGTGGGGCCCGGGTGAATAGAGTGTGTGACGAATATGCATTCTGTGTTGTGGATGTCTAGTATCTGGTGGTTGACACAATGACTGAGACAGCCCGGCCGGTATGAATGCAGTTTGGAGTGTTGAATGGCTCGGTACTTGTCCCAATACACATAACTTGTTGTGAGTGTCTGGAGAGAAGTGAATGGCCTGAATACCTTGTGTGCCTGATTGGCTGCCTGCCTGCATGAATGCCCTTAGTCGTGATTGGATGCTTGAGTGTGACCCATCGGAATGAATGGGAGATCAACAGTATATCTGGGGACCTCTCACTGCTAGCAATCGTGTTCAGAAGCTGAAGTCCACTACGACGAGTAACTGGAGTAACTGAAGCTTGACCTTGAAGCCCCGCTGGACGAGAAGAAGTGCTGTTGCTCTCCTTCACAATTTGAAAGCTGCTTTGCCTCCAAGGACTGACCCAGAGAGGACCTGGTAAGGCGCCCTCTTCCTGAGCTATGAGGGACCATCGTGCACAGCTGATCTTTGCCAAAGCTCCCTGGTAGACAGACCTTCGACAGGCTGCCGACCCGAGACTGGGACTGCCGCGAAATCTCAAAGAGAAGCACCCGGACTGTTGTCAGCCACTGTCGACGACCGCCGTCGACGACCGGAGCCACCGTGCTCCCGTTTGCCTAAGAACTTAATTTGATCATCGGACGCTCTCGTCTGCATCGTCGCCCGCTTTATCCCGCTGGAGAAGGCCCGACTGTCGACGCGCCGAGCAGCATCCGCCGGTGGGTTTCCCGCCACCTAAAGACCACAGAGATGCCGACAACTTGATGCCCTTGCTGGGCCACAGTTCTTCATCATCTCTTTGCGGTCCAGAACTATCGTCACCGAGGTGCCCCTCACGCCTCTTCCTTGCAGGATGCCAAAGCTCTGTTGTCGACGAGCACTGCTAGGAACGAAGCTGCCACTTCACGGCCGTAGTTCAACCTGTTCGCCGTCAATTCCCCGACACCGAACGCCGAGTTCCTCGATGCCTCTCGACGATCCGTGGCTCGTGCTTTAAAGGGAGTCACTCAAGAAGGATCGGTCGACCATCTTCAGAGAACTCTACTCCACCAGGTACATGGGGGGTAAAACCTCAATAAGAGGAAATAAGACTATCGTTTCAACCATCTTACGTTCCTGCCTATCTCTATTGCTGGTTTCCTCGTTATTGATCTGTGTGACATTTTAACCGTACAGTTGATTCACTTTAATGAGATTCAATAAAATTGGTGGTACCACTTTAGAATTGTATATATTTATCATTGTTGACTTCCGAGTACAAAGTGCGTTATTGTGATTGTGTACATACCTTTGAATATTAATTATATAAAGACTGTGTTTTCAGTAATACAGTGTGTGGACATTCCTTTGTGGGGGGTCAGGGACTACACTGTACTTAAGAACCAGCCTGCATCACCTCCTGAGAAGCTAGGCCTTGATTGCTCGTCCATTGCTACCAAATAGAAAATCTTGGCCTCTCTTCTACCATATAGAGAGCGGAAGTACAGACACCCCCTACCAGTCTTTACACCAGCGAAGAAGCGATCCCTCCAGGAGACAGCTAGAGGTATCTCCGCCACCTTCCATCTAAACGTCTAATTTGGCAGCAGCAAAAGTGGTAGTAACGTTGCAGTAGCAGAATGTTGACATGCTGTTTTACCACAGCATCAAACTCGTATTTGGGTCTTAAGTATTTGACATGATGGTTCCTTAACAGGTGCATCACTTCACAGATTAGTAAAGCGATAGCTTTGTGATGTTAACATCTGTTTGTAATTCCAATGAACAACAAAGGTGAATTGCTGGATCATCATGCATTCAATTCTTCTAATGATTGCTTTTGCCAACAGCTTCTAAAACAGCAATTGATGGTCAATCTAAGAAAAACCTCTGGGGTGGGAAATTTCAGCATCATTGATAGTATGGTTCGAGGGAGCATCCACACCTCTAATATGACTGCAGATTTAAGTGTTACTCCTCCCATCGACTTCTGCTAACAGCGTTCACGGACTAGCAGGAGAGGGCTTCAGGGCTGCAAGACCATGACGGAATCATGATGGGCAATGTGACAGGAATAATGGTTCTGCTAACATACCTTCATATCATCAAAAGATCATGCTATCATGAAGCTCCCTACTTCCCCCTTCTAACCTCAGTAATCGTTGTGTCCCAATGTAGTGGTGTTTGAATAATCAAAGGATGATTGGATTAATCAGTCTTGATGGGTTTCCCATGGTATATTTAGACTGAAACAAGAGGTCTGAGGCAAATGCTAAACCTACTGAGCTGAATCACCAGCTAATTCCATAGAATGCTAATCCAGCAGCTGGGCATTTACAGAGAATTAATTCCTAACTCTTATTAATAGAAACATGGAGTATTGGTTGCTGGAACAACAATATGTATTTTGTTAGGAACTATGTTGTGCCTTCTACTTAACACAAGTCCATTGCCTTTGCCATGCTAGGGGTAACAATGACTGAAGCCTTTAGCAGAAGCCTCCCAGCTTCTACCTGGCAAGGCTCTTGCACTATGCTTATTCCTGCTAAATGAGGTCTATCTTCAATCTGCTACTGACTATTTTGGTTTCTACACCCAGTACAACGTTGTTCATCGTGTCATTGAATGGTAAAATCAAGTTGGTCTCAGAATGACCAAATATAAAAAATAATATCCATTATAAATTATATTTCAGAAAATATTTCCAATCAATAGTCTATCCCAAAATCAGATTTGGTTTTACTGTTTGGTGGTTTGAAAATCTTTACCAGAGATTGTGGGCTGCTGGCAGGTCCCTTAGAGTGGCAGCTGCTATCCTATGGAACACACTTGTGCAGTAGCACCTGGAGCTGGACCGGATTATCACAATAACTGATTTCAGGCCCAAATAACAGGACAGACTCAAAGAATATGGCAACATACTACTTGATTATCAACTTAATAAATTAGGCAAATCAGGCAAGCGTAACAAGTCGCAGCGTATTCACTCTCAGAGCATTTCTATTACACAAAAGATTAAAAAAATAGTAAAAATCTATTGGGCGGAGGGATTATTTAAGGGAACATATATATCTATAGCTATAGCTCATTTAGCTGTTAATAACATCATTGGCTGTCCCATATCAAGTAGGCATGCCTTGAACTACCCATAACTTCATATAAGACAGATAATAGTAGAATAATAACAGCAGATTGGCTTCTGCAACAATGTATTGTCCATCTTCACATCAGCCATCCTGATTTTTTGGCATCCTCCTCCAACCTTGGACATTTGGCCTCTAGCAGCACATAAGTCAAACAAAACCACTGAGAGACAACTGCCCTCTTGGCTAATTAGCCTACAATATCTCATCAGTTAGGCCAATAGCCAAGGCTCCTTTTTTGTAGTTGACCTTGCTGACTGTTCTCTTCCTCAGAACGTTAAAGGGAGTGAAGGTGCATTGCTATCTTCGTCTGGAGCCCTCATGAATAGGTCTTGTTTTCTGGTCTTGGGCCACGTGTGAGAAAACCATGATTTTGTCCTCCTATCCTTCTATTTAATTTTATTAATGCTACTGGTGGTAGATCTCTTTCTTATGTTGTGGCCTCCCTCTGGAACGGCCTCCCTGTCTCTCTGAAACCTGAGGAGAACCCTCACCGGTCCCGGAAGCACCTCAAGGCCATCCTCTTTGCTTCTGCTTTCTCTCATCCTCTCCCTTGCTGATCTCCTCGCTGAAACTGAAATGGCACTGGTCACTTGGCTACCCTCTGATCTCAGGCCCAGGTCCCCCCTCCACCAGTTGCACACTCGCAGTGCCCCCTTGGCAACCAATGCACTCAGGAACTGTTTCTGTATCCCTACAGCCCCCCTACCAGCACTTGATGTCCGCACTTAGGCTTTTCACCTGCTACCAGCTGGCTCCACTTTTTATTTATTTATGTATTGTCTTTATGTATTTACTGTTATCCTATGTACTCCACTGCCCCCTGCCCCTTTCCCCCTGCAGTTGTTCCCTTCCCCTCTCCCCTCCCCTGCACTTGCGCTATCTCAAAGTCACCTGGCCTAGCCGGATCGCTGTCTCTGTCTTCCCTCTGTCCACCCTCCCTTGTCTCATCGCACCTTGAAACACCTGTGTATAGGCACGTTATCAATGCCATATCATATCATATTATATTCGATTCAATTATATTGGGTGCTATTAATCTCTTCGGCCTCTGGAGTCTTGGTTGCTCCATTTGTATATGCTTCCTGCAAAAACAATAAATACTTACCGGGAGTCCTCTCATGCCTTCTCTACCTGGTAGCCCTGGCTCTCCTGGTGTACCCTGAAATAAAAACAGCATGCTTATTCACAGAAAAGAGAGTATTGTTCAATAATACTGTCACATGCAGTGGACAGAATGATCCAACCAAATGCAGAACCACAACAAATTCTCAGGGATTTACTCCACCACATTACCCAAGCAACTGTCTTCTGTTGTTTTTGTCCACATCTCATGAGTCATGTGATGTGTGCAAGATGATTTTCCCATTGGCAAACAGATTCCTCGTATGTTCACAGACAATATGATGCCACATGCAGTGACACCATGCCTATTTGAAAACTAAAGGATAAAATACCTAAATTAGATCTTCTTGGCATCTGTGATGGAAACATCAGTGTTTATCTTGGAAAGAGGGCTCAACATACCAGGATGTGTTATGTTGTGATGCTCATAGAAACATAGACATTATTCTGGATACTTTGAGTACCCCTTCTAGAGAGAGTGGTCTATGAGCCACTCTATACATTATCCCACTTGCTGTCATTTGCCCCAAATGTAGTACAACAGAGACTGATGACAGAAGTATTACCATGGTTCACTCATCAAACCATGGGGCTCACCAGCAGTCTAAGGATCACAGGAAGAATATAGGGTTGGAAAATATACAGGTATCAAACCATCACATTATGGAATTGTGAGTTTATAATGATGGGGATAGATAAACATTGTGGACTCTCGTTTTAGTCTCCACAAACTGCAGCGCCACATCAAGCACAGACCCACAATGGAGAATCATTCAATCAGGGCCTTCGCCAATCAGGCGGCCCAATCCAAACCCATTCACAGTGATGGTCCCACTTCTCCAGTTAATGACCTGATTTCAGACCAGGCAAGTATACATAAAAGAGATGAATGAGGGGAGAGTTTGCAAATCTAAGGATGAATGGAAAGCCTGAAAGATGAAAAATAGAGGATCTAAGAGCAGGGAGAGTAATGATAAGAGAAAGAGCAAAACATTGATAACAATGATAGGTTGAATGTGGAGGAAGGAGACAAGGGAGGGACTGAGATTGCTGTGGGAGCAGAGAAAAAGAAATGGAGATCAAGGGGTGAACATTTCGGTATGGGGTGACAGGAGTTCTTAAGTGGAGCTAATCAGGAGTGCAGTAAAGAAAGGACAGGGTACATGTACTGAGACTCTATTGAAATCAGGTAAGATCTGATTGACCAGGGGGCAAGAAAAGGTGAGGGCCAGACCCACACACATTTGCCAGATTACCAAAAGGTAAACTAAACAGTACCAAACATGTCAGATTAGCTGAAAGTAGCCAAGCCCACCAATGATACTATGGACATTTGCCAAGCAGTCTGAAACCTGCAGGCCCGAATGGCAACTGGCTGAAAATCAACCCACAACTAATTTGTAGGGATTTGATAGTAACCCTTTGCAGTCTGGAGCTTTCGGGATTTGGGAGGCAACCCATCAACTGTGAATGCCCTTTGGCCTCCTTAAAGAATGCAGTTTTTCCTGCAGAAATACAGCAATACTTGTTTATTGTTACCCTTAAATTGTCTTGTAGTAAACTCCTAGTTAAATACTCATTTTTTTAGTAGTAATGCAGAAGTAAAATCTCCAGCAATATGCTGCAAGTATGCTCCACAGAATGTAAAACCTTATAGTACGGCAATGCAGTAAAGGTAGTGATGATATGTTATTCTCAGTTCCGTACCACCCTGTTGTACTTGTAATGAGGCTTTCTGTATTGTGGATTATACTCTTGCTTCGAACGCTTGTTGATATTTACATACAGGGAAAGTCCGCAAAAGAGGTTGGCATAGAGCCTTTTGAATATTTACTTCAAGTATTTCATTAGGTAGTTGTATCTATTGTGGTTCTCACTGTTATGCCCGTCCTGTTGTAAATGCACAATAAACCTTCTTCATTAGGTTATCTAACTCTCTGTTGATCCTCTTCATGGTCAGGCATGCATCTGTGCACCTACATGTAGCTTACGTGTTCCATGCAAATCTAAAAGCCATAGGATCCTTGATTTCTGAAAGTGCAAAGACTCTACTCAGTTCTTTGCTGACACATGGTAGTTCATCACATGCCATAGGATTGCATGTGCATTGTTTTCCTTTTGCAAATATGATCCAGTGTCTCACACACTATTGCTCTGATCCTAAATGATGTGCACTGCTGCAAACAAGGAGACGCCCATGAGCACCTCAGATGTACCCTTTCTACCTTATACCTGATTCACAAAGCCTACAGGTGGAGCCAACCTGCAGATGCCTGGAGCATTTCTGGAGACTGTCATGTGCAGATGTGAGAGATTTAGTTTTACTGAAACCTAATTTTCATGTATGTGAATGCGCATTGATTCATCAGTCGGACATGCCTTGATTGGAATGTCGTCTGAAGTGCATGGAGAGAGGTCACTCCAATATATCACTCCTATCAATATGTGTGTCAGTCTGTTATTAGTGTGGAGGAATCCCTCAAAGGGATGCTTCGATTTAGCCATTGGGATTCCGTTTCCACTTCTGGTTTTGAGTGTGGAGGGTGATCCTTGTCCATTGGAGGTTATGAAGAGGCACTTAGGGTTAGCCACATTTCCATTGGTATGGATAGTGATTTATTCTTTTTTTTTCATTTTGAAGTATGTCATCAGCAAGTCTCTCAATGTGAAATCCTTGACAGCTTGCAGTGATGGTCAATGTGCCACAATATCTCAGTGGAATCATGTGCTGTTAGAATAATACATGAATCTGACATAAGAATGGGTGTCACTCACACATGTTGACAGCTGGAGCTCTGAAGCTGAAGAATCAGGGCTTTCAGCTTTACCCTGAGCCGGATTCTTGTCTATCATCCAACATCTGTTTGAGCCCAAGGGATGTGCATCAATACACATGACTATAAATTGCATTAAATGCTCCCATGCATTTTTTGCAATATCAAAATATCCACTTGCCAAATAAATCTGACCTCGTTCCCAATGGAAAATATTTGGACAAACAAACAGTGCAGAGTAATAGCTATTAAATCACAAAAATATGATTTCAAATGCTAGGTGCTCACACAATATGTGACTACATCAGTACAAGTGTATCCTTCCCTGTATTTTATAAGCTGAAAAGATTGGCAAGTGTTCTAGAGATCCTAAGCTTACTGCATGCAAAATGGACTTCACCCAAATTGTCTCTGTGGTGTGTCATAGAAAGGCAGAGCAGAATGACTGTGTCTTCCAGTTATGAACGATCCTGGGCATTGCGCCTCAACTCTGCTTCCCAGTTCCCACCTAGAACCAGGGCAGTCATTGAACAAGTACTCTCAAGGCATGACTGTGCCAACAGACAACCAATCCTGGCAATCCTGTGTTACTTACTGAAAAGAATCACAAAATGGCTCATCCAGACTTCTTATGAGACATTGAAGACATAAAACAGTCTCCTGTCCTCTGAGCACTGAACTGGCTCCTGTTCAAATTGAAGGTTATTTTCAAAACCCTATGCACCTTCTGCTGTAGTGTTACAAGTCCAGCAGGGGGAAGCTCCTAACCTTCTGAAAATCCATGGCAAGCTGGCTATTCAACAGACAGCATTAAATTCCAGATCAAAACTATGCACCTTAAAATAACTTTCATCGGCAGATACCTGCTCGGGAGATTGTGCTCACTCAGGTCGGCTTTGCTGCACTCCTTAAATGGAATGATTCGCTCGCACACATGCTACATGCCACAAGTCCGCACACAATTGCACCTTGTACTGCAGGGTCTAGAATCCACCAAAAAGAAGTATCCCTGTCTACCCGTAACCTGCATATGTCATTATGGGTGTTTACATTTATTCAGGTTGGTCTCCCTGCAACTGTTAAATGGAATGGCTGATCTTCACCTATCTGATGCAAGCTGTGGCCTTCCTGCGACCACGCTGGCCACGACCATCTTATTTTGCAGCAACGGACCCTCAGGTAAGCCCAGTAGGGCTTTATCAGAGAATTCCATCGATCCTTGTGCAACAACACATTTTGCATCTGCTTCGGTCAGAATTGCCATGCGGGTGCCTCCTACAATAGAGGCTCAGCTTTTTGTTGCTTTTCACCTATTTCCCACAACTTTCTTCTGAGCAGCCCAGTGGGGCTATTTACTCCTGAGGCCACAAGACTACTCCAGTAGGAGGTCGCCATTTCCCATCATGAATTGCCTCCCCAGCCCACCTTGCCTTCACTCTGATTGGGCAGCCCAACACTTTTCCTGGTTTTCGCGGTCTCTTGGTTCCCTCTCCTTCCAATATAACAACAAACTGATCCCTTCGATCACCTACTATGTGCATCTGCCCTGAACTCACTCACTGCATGTGTTCCACTGCTTGTCAGTGACTCCGCAAAACTTCTCTTTAAGTTTGCCTTACTCTGTGCATCATCTTACATTTTTTGCTGCATCTGTACTTTTTGGTGAAATTTGAAACTAGGCGTGCTTTTATAACTGTGCATCCTCCATTGGCTTCTGCATCTGTACTTGTTGATGACATTTTAAAAAAAGTGTGCTTTTATAACTGTGCATCTTCCATTTTGTGCTGCATCTGTAAATTTTGGTGAAAATCGCAACTAGGTGTGCTTTCACATCTGTGCATCTTCCATTTTCTGCTGCATCTTTACTTTTTGGTGAAATTCGAAACTAGCTGTGCTTTCACATCTGTGCATCTTCTGTTTGGTGCTGCATCTCGGGTTCTTGGCCACTGGGTGACTTTGTGTCGTGCCTTGTGCAGCGTATTCTTCGATCCCTCTTTCCTCCTCCAAGGCACTCACCATCTCCCCGATGTAATCTAATTGCTATTCTATCACCTATCCTTCCTCTAACACCAAGTCTGGAAGAAAAAAGTTAAAAAAAAGTTCTCTTGGCCTCGAATCCTGGCTTCAAACACCAATGTCAGCGCTACTTCCAGACAGACGATCACCAATATCCTTTTTCTGTCCCCTCTCCAGACCTATGGACTCCTAATCTGATCTCTAATCTCTCCCCTTTTTCCTCCTCACCCATTAATGGTGGCACTAGATGGGAAGTAGTCTTGACACACTTCTCATCCTCTAGGTGCATCGCCAATGTCTAACACAACAGCACCAGGTTCATCATTAATGTATATTAGAATGGCACTGTCATGCCTCAGGGTTCTCAACCCAATCTTTTCCTACTTGACCAGTGTCTGCTGAACCTTATCATCTTCCTTCATTCTCCTTCTACTCATCATTCCTCTCTCGCTGCACATCCTTCTCCTCCTACAATGGGTATACCACCCCCCCGTACCCATCCTCGCCAAACCTTCAAAATGGTGACCGGTTGTACTTACCCACTCTGAAAGTTCGATCTGCTGTGAAACATTCTTCTGACATCTGCCTCCTTCTTGAAGACTTTGATCTCGACGTCCACACTCTCACTGAGACGTGGTTCAATGCCGGCTCTGTCACTGCTTTTGACTCCCTCCTCCCTGATGGCTACAAGATCATCTCCAAGCCTCAGCCCAACCAAGCTGGTTATGTAGTAGCCCTGATCTTCCCTGAATGGATCCCTACCTCTCTCATACCCATCTGGCCTTACACCTCCTTAGAAAGCATTGTCTGCAAGCATGGTATCTCTCCTACTCTCTCTCTCACCCTTGCCACTGTCTACAGGCCCCCTGGCCCTGTCTCTCTCTTCCTACCTGAATGGGCTGACTTTTCCTCCTCTTTTCTCACTTCTACCTCTAAACTCCTCCACCTTGGGGACTTCAGCATCCACGTCGACTCCACTGTCTCTGCCTCCACACTCTTCCTTGATCCCTGTACCTCTCTCTCCCTAACTGTTCTCCAGTCCGGCCCTACCCACTCTGCCGGATACCCTCTTGATGCCTTTATCCACGCTGATTGTCCATTTTCCAACCCTCTCTCTACCCCTCTTTCCTTGTCTGACAACTCCCTCCCCTCTCCCCACTTGTGACTTCTCAGCTCCCTGGCTGAGCCTCCACCAGCACTGCCAGCCTCCTTCGTAGTCATCCGACCGATGAAACAAGTGCCAGTTGCTACATTTGCCTCTACCTTCATCTCCTATCCTTCTCTCTATTGACTCTCCCACTGCCTCTGTGTTTGACAACCTTCATCTTGCCATTACTAACACCCTTGTCATCTTGCCCCTGTCATGAAGATCCACCTGAAACCTGCCTCCAAGCGTAACAGTTGGTACAACTCTGATCTAGCTGCTATGAAACACAAGTGTAGAGTTGCTGAACTGAAGTAGCAGACCTGAGCATCCTCTGACAAACTGGCCTGTTGCTTGCTGAAAAAGCAATACCATCTCCCCATCCACTCCAAAGATAGGGGCCACTTCCAGACACGCATCTCTGGAGCCAGTAACAACACTGATGAACTCTTTAAAATCTGCAAGGAACTAGCCAATCCATCTGCAATCTCTACTTTACCTCTTTTTTCTCAGGCCCTATGCACTGGACTGGCCACCCACTTTACTTCTAAAACTCTGGATATTCTGACCTCACTCTCGTATTTCCCCCTCCACTCCACTCCCTGCCATCCTGCCTCCCCTGGCTCCTCTCCCAGCCCAACCCACTCTCTCCTCCTTTTCACCTATCACAACAGATGAGGTCACAAGAGTAGTGTTCTGTTCTATGATGGTCTCATCCAAACAGGTGTCTACATGTTCTTCCAGAACCATTAAGGACCATATCTCCTCCCTCACACCGGCTGTTGCTGACTTCTGCAACCACTCCCTAGCCTCTTGCTCTTTTCCTTCTTTTCTCAAGCACTCCCTTGTGCACCCCCTACTAAAAACTCCCGCTGCTGAACCCTTGTGTCCGGCCAACTACCGTCCTATCTCTACTACACCCTTCCTTGGGAAACTCCTGCAGAAGTTGGTCTTCCCCCAACTGAATCAACACAATGAGCTTGTTGGTTGTTTACATTACCATCAATCTGGATTCTGAGCATTCAGAAGCATGGAATCTGCTCTCCTGAACACCTGTGAAGAATTGCTTGCACATCTTCACTCTAACTCTCCAGCTGTTCTCATTCTCCTTGACCTCTGTTCTGCCTAGCACACGGTCAACAATTCTATCCTCATAAAGTGGCTTTAAGATACCCTTGGTATCTCAGACCAGGAACTGGGCTGTTTGTCCTCCTTCTTCATTGACAGCCCCTCCCAGGGGATCCTGGGCTCTTTCTCCTCCACCACTTCTCTCTCCACATGTGGTGTTCTGCAGGGCTCTATCCTCTTGCCTTGGCTCTTCAATACCTACCCTTCTCCTCTTGCTCACGAGATGTTCAGCTTGGTTCCTCACGTCCAGTGTTGTTCTTCAAGCTTCCTCTTCCTCCTTCTCTTCCTCCTGTATCATCCCAGAATGTCTGTCTGGTATCCGGTTCTGGTGAACCTCCATTATCTCTGTCTTAATGCAAGTAAGATTGAGATTCTTCCTATTGGGACACCTGTTCCCCACTTCCCTCCAGCACTCTGGTCTCCTTCTATGGGCTCTTCACTTTCTCTTTCCACTGAAGCCAAAACCTTGGGGTCATCTTTGACTCCTCTCTCTCCTTCACCCCTCATACCCTGGACCTTGCCAAGAAGGCCCACTTTCAACTTCACCTCCTTAGAGGCATTCTCAATTGAATCACTTTCTCCCAGAAGCTCAATGGCTCTAGAGCACTGGTCCTCCCCAGGCTGGATCACTGCAACAGCCTCTTCCTTAACCTGCCTCTTTATTCCCTCACCCTCTTCAAATAATCCAGACTAGGGCTGCAAGACTTGCCATTGGACTCAAGCCCAGAGACTGGACCTGACATTTCTCCACTGGCTCCAGGTTGCTGCAAAGATCAAATTCAAGAGCCTTTCCATCATCCATAAGGCTGTCTGGGACATGGGACCATGCAATCTGCAGCTCTCTCTTACTTAATACTCTCCTTCTAGGTGCCGTTTATCTTCTTGCTCCAACTCTCTACTTGTTAAACGATTCGGCAAGCAGAGAGCTGGGGGCAGATCTCTCTCCTCGACTGTCTCCCTCCTCTGGAATAGTCTCCTTCTCGCTCTCCATCTTGAACCGAATTGCTTCAGGTTCCACAAGCAACTCAATACTTGTCTCTTCTCCTTCTCCTTCACTCTCTTGCTCCTGTGCTAACCATCCCCACAGTCGCTGTGATTGGTGGCCTGGTCCCTCAAGAGTCCTATAGGGTCCCAGCTATTTGCCCAATCGCCACCAGCATCTGCCCGTCCCTGCACTGGCCTCTCGGCCCACAACTGCCTGTCCCGTGGTTTGTCGCAGGCCTGAACTTACTGGTTGGGTGGCGGACCTCCACTTCACTTCGGATGTCTCCGCCCTTGCGTTTACCTGTTACCTCTGCAACAGGCACTTGCCCCCTGGGGGTCCCTCCAGCACTTACCTCTCACTCTCCCCTTCTCTTTTCTCTGCACTAGCACGTCCCGAATGGCACACGGCCTACTAGGACTGTTGTTTGGTTTATTTTGTTCCCTTGCTCCCTTCCTTTTGCCTTGTGGCACTTTGAAACACTGTCTTGTTGTATAAGTGCCTTATGCATGACCAATAATATAAATCAATAAAAATAGAATGGTACTCTCACAGACGTGTCACTTGTCAACACACATACAATCGCAGAAGAAGAAAGGAGATCTGATTTGTTCAAGCCATACTCCAGAAACTAGACTGAAACCAGACTGGCAGCAACTTAATACTTCAGCATCAGCACAACAGTAATCAAAAACCAAACATTATTTTTTGCTAAAGCATGCTCTGCTCCTTTCTCCACTAACTGGCTCATATCTCCCGCACCTACTACCTTTGACTGCTCACACAATCAACCCTAAGACATCGAGCCGTCTATAAAGATACATGAAATGGAACAATGCTGCTACTTCTCTCTCTCTCTCTCTCTCTCTCTCTCTCTCTCTCTCTCTGGACATTTGTCATTCTGACTTTCCATTTTTTTGCAATTTGGGGTGAGGAATGTGTACGAACCCATTCGGGGTTTATTTTAGAGTTTTAAAAAATTGATTGGTTTCTCATGGACAGGTTTTTACTGTGATCCCATATATAGGCAGCAATAGTGTAAGATCCTGCACACAAGTGGATATATTCAGTGTTCATGGACATTGATGAAGACCAGGTGACTGGGAAATACTGTATTCATGGATTCTATGATAGGATACCTAGATTTATTTATTTATTTATGTATTGGACATTTACAAGGCACCTATACAATATACAATAAGTGGTGTTTCTAGGCACCACAAGAGAAAAAATGGGGGCGGGGGGAGGATAGAAAGATAACAATAACTGTCCTACAATAACTGCGACATTCAGATTGTGCAAGTGCAGTAACAAGAAGTGCAGGGGATAGGGGGGGTGCCAGTCTGCGCGAATGCAAAGTGCTAGGTTGGGAAGGGAAGTGCAGTTTAGAGAGGAGAGAGTGCAAGTTAACAAGGGGTGCTGGAGAGGGCGAGGGCAACAGGGGCTATGCAAGTGCTAAGAGGAGGTTATGAGGGCAAATTCCAGGGAATTGCATGGGGTGCAGGGGGTGAGGGTCCACATGCTAAGTGTGAGGAGGGGAGTGGGCTGGGGATGGGGGCCAGGTGCCCTGCAGAACTCAGAGGGAACGAGGCAGCCAGTCACTGCAGCAGACGGGGGCGTTAGCAGGGGAGGGGGAGAGGGAAGGAAGAATAGAAAATGAGGGTCTTGAGGAGCTTCTGAATTTAAGGAGATCCAGCTCAAGCCTGAGAGGGGAAGAGAGACCATTCTAGAGGCAGGCTTCTGCGAAGGAGAAAGACCTACTCCCCCACCCCACTCTCTGCTTAGAGAAAAGTCTGATAGGCAGAGAGTTGGAGCTACAAAACCAAAGGGCTCTAGTAGGAAGGTATTAAGGGAAAGTGAGCTGGATGTAGCGGGGTCCCAGACCCCAGAACGCCTTGTGGATGACACAGAGGGTCAGTGGAGAGATGTTAGGGCTATAGGGCAGGGGCGGACTGGGAACCAAAAGATGCCCTGGAAATAATGTTCTAAGTGGCCCCATATTGGCCATTTTTAGCAGGCCTAACCCTTTTCCTATGGGAAAATTTGGAAATAAAGTAGTTTACCATACAGGGTGCAGAGACCTACAGGGAAATCTCCAGAGTTCCCTATAGGGAAGTCCACCGCTGCTATAGGGGTGCAGTTCTTGGGTTTGAGGCAAAGGATAAGTCTTGCAGAACTTCTCTGGATTATTTGAAGGAGTGAAGGAAGGATAAAGGAAGACTGAGAAAGGGACTTACAGTAGTCCAGCCTTAAGAGGAACAGAGTTCTGGAGTCATTGGGCCTCATTAGAACTGACGGTAGTCTTGCTGGTAAAACCAGCAGGCTGCCGCCAAACTTCCAAAAATTTCCAGCGCCCATGAACGGGCAATAACCGGGTCATTACGGCCCTGCCGGACCCGGTAATTGCCCATTCGTGGGCACCAGAACAGAATGCTCCCCATTCCCATTTCAGCCTAACAGGGCTCAATGGGAATGGGGAGGTCGGGTGCACCGGCACTGTTATAAATGGTGCAGGTGCACCAGACATGCTGTGCTCGTGGGTGTCGCTATGACCGCCAGGTCACACCTGGTGGGCAGAAAGGCACCCGTGAGCACAACTCGTAGTTTGCCGGTCCAGGAACCAGAGTGCAGCTGATAGGAGGCCTTCTTGGCAAAGTCTGCGATGTGAGGAGAGAAGGGGAGAGTCGAGTCGTAGATGACACCATAGTTTTGTACCTCTCAAGAGAGTGAGGGGAGGGGACCCATAGAGGGTGGCCAGAGGGTAGGAGGCAAGGAAGGAGCAGGGGTCCCAATGAGAAGGATCACATTCTTACTGGCATTAAGGCGGAGATCATTGGTATCACACCACTCCTGAATAGCAGACAGACAGTCAGGGATGAGAGAGTAGGAAGGGGAGGCAGTAGAGGGAAGCTTGAAGGAGAGATGTGTGTTGTCTGCATGACACTGGAAGTGTGGAGAGAAGGAAGAGATCAGGTGGACCATAGGGGCAAGGTAGATGTTGAAAAAGCCATGGCGAGAGAATAGAGCCTTGAGGGATGGCACAGGTGGAGAGTGTGACAGTGAGAGAAACAGGCCCAGTTGAACCTGGGAAGGATGGTCAGAAAGGAATGGTCAGTCAAGAGCCAGGCCCATGGTGCCAAGGGTGTCCTGTAGCTGATTTGTCTGGGTGGCATGATTGACCGTGTCAACGGTAGAGGAAAGATCAAGAAGGATTTGAATGGAAGGGGAGGTGGAATCGGGATATGACAGTAAGTCTTCACAGTGTTCAGTAGAGCAGTTTCCGTGCCTCTGGCTGCTCTGAAGCCAGACTGGTGGTCGTGGAGACAACCAACAGATTGTGTGTTGGATCAGTTGGGAGATGACCAGCTTCTCCAGGAGTTTGCCCAGGAAGGGGGTAATGGTAGATTGTATGTTGCATTACTTTATTCATTCAATTGTGTTATGATCCCTTTTTATCACATACTTTGGTGTGGACAGAATCAATCGCTATGTGGAGATCACTTATAAAAGCAAAAACTAGTTAACAGGGATAACAAGCAGGGTTGTTGCTGTGTCTGGAAAGGATCAAGCGTTATGACAATTTCAGAACTGTCGGGCCACGGGCACGCTTGCATTTTGGCTGTAGCCTCTGAGCTTCTATTCGAGGCTACAAACAAGACACACAGGGCTTTAACCCCCCCCCCCCCACCCCAAACTCTCCTAGTGGTGCCTATGTTAACAAGCCTCAAGAATATGAAAGAAAAAAAGAAAATATGTACGCACTGCTTCACCAGCAGTCCCCGGCTTGCCATCCTTGCCCTCCTTTCCAGGAAGTCCCTATAAGTAAAACAAAAAGGTCAGTATATTTCACATGAAGGCACAACGTAAACTGTAAAGAACTGTAAGTGCATGCAGAAAAATGTGACAACAGCATGGTAATAAAACACTGCAAAACAACTAAATTGCACCACAACAAATCAATCAATAATGTCTTGATGATTGATGTTATTAAAGGCAGACACTAAATTGGGCAAATTCAAGATATTACAACTATTAATCATCAATATCTCCCATGGCCTCAAGAGTTGGGCGGCAAAGCCAATGCTCACTTTTTCACAGTACTCCATTTTGCAGTGGCGGCTCACCAATGAGGGAAACAGAGTGGTTTGTGCTTTGTCTCACTCTGCTGAGGAGCACTGAGGGAAGCCTAGTGAAACCTGACAACTGCCACAGCCCAAACTGTGGGGAACCCTTCTCGGAGTAACTGCAAACTGCGCATTGACAAGGGTTCATGCAAGGTCAGAGGTGCTTGGCTTTCCCTGTCTTTCATGGCCCATTGGATGTGCTTACTGAGGAACTGAAGGCCTACATTGTAAAGTGGGTGCCCTTGTGCCTCTCCACTGGTTCTACTTGCCTGATCACCACATTTGTGGCAACTGCGCATCTGCAGCAAGCAGGATAAGCAAGCAGGATAAGCAAGCAGGATGCAGGGAGAGAAGTGTGTTGACACCACATCCTGCTGACTGTCTTAGGCTTTCATGTCGTATTGATACTGTTCCAATCATGTCCTTATAACTATGGGGTCCTGTGGCATGTGGCTGGCTTCTATGAGCAGACATGTTTGCATGAAACAATGTTTTGTTCTTATGTGTATGCGTGCATGCGTATGAGGTGTTGAAGAGAGGCTGTGTGGGTGTGTGTGTGTCTCTGTATGATTTAGAATGTGTGCCTGTGTGTGTTTATTAATGTGTTTATGTGTACAAAGGTGAATGTGTGTATTTGGGGTGTATGAATGTGTGCTTGCATTAAAGTGTATGTGCATATGTGCGTTGACGAATGTAACTGGGCAACTATGACAGGGGTATTCCGGGAGGTGATATTATTGCACATATGTGTAAGCAAGCGACATACTTAGGGATTCATTCACAGAAGCATTTTATAATGGCAAATCCCCATTGGCAAATGTTCTGTGAATTAGGCCCTTAGGGTGCATGTAGCCATTTTCAGCACAGGTTCATATTCATGTAAGGTTGTGTCCCACAATTTTGCTATATTAAATACATTTGTACGACATACAATTGCTAACCTCTAAACATGTATGCGTGTATCTATGCACGTGACAACTACCATATCCTTGTTTGGCTGTCAATAGATGCCTGCTCACCCCTGGATACTGCTTGTGTCACGCAAGAGGCAAAGAACGCAGGTGTGCATTGACACAGTATGCCCATGTTTTCTCGGTTATATGTGATGTTATCAAAGGTAAAATCACAGTGGTAAATTCCACCGAAGTCAAAATACCGACATATTACCACATTGATTTTTTATTTTTTATTTGGGGGTCCCCCACAAACCCCCCCTGTGTTTCTATCCTTTTAACCCCACCCAAACCCCATTCCCACCCATTTTAACCCTTTACCCCACTACCATATATATATATATTTAATTAACATTTTCTGTATTATTTTGATATGTTGGGTTTCAGTAAAACTTACCACTCTGATTTATTTTCGATAAACTAACTGGGTGCCGTTTTCTCTTCGCAGCCCACACTCTTGGCTGTGCCTCTCCCCTCTACTTCTCTTCCCTCTCCCTATGACCATGCACACTCTCCCACCACAGTTCCTTGTCTGATTTACCTGACTTCCACACAGCCCATATTATCTCTTTCCATGACACTCGCTGCTCACCGGCCACACCCCAGACAGCAGCCCAATGGGGGAGAGGATTTTTTCTTCTTTTTACCTCAAAATCAAACCCTGTAGGATGCTAATAGTATTAAGTGCCACCTTGTGAAGCGGTCTCGCTCGATAACTGCCTTCTTCTTGCACCGAGACCATCGCTTCATTCAGACCTACCGGGCTCGGCTGGTGGGCCATTAATAGCTAAGCCCGCCCACCAAGGGGGCAATTCATGCTAGAGCGAATTCCCCTTTCTGTATTACATGGAATGTTTGGAGTATCTGGTGGGCCATTAATAGCTAAGCCCGCCCACCAAGGGGGCAATTAATGCTAGAGCGAATTCCCCTTTCCGTATTACATAGAATGTTTGGAGGTTCTTCCAGGCTGCCCTTGCATGGATATGCTCGTTTCCATGACATGAGGTGCACTTCCCTCCCAGAATCATGTCATCCCCACCAACATAAGCAAAGACACAACAGCCCCCAGCTGCAATATTAAGTTGGTGAACGAGCCAGGGGTGGACTGGGCACCAAAAGAGGCCTTGGAAAAAATGTTCAAAGTGGCCCCATATTCCACATTTTCAGCATGTCCAACCCTCTTCCCAAATGAACATTTGGAAATACCACACAAAAGAGGCCCAGGTTGCAGAGGCCTCCCGAGAAATCTCCAGAGTTCCCTATAGGCCAGACCATCCCTGGAACGAGCCCGATTGGCAGAACTTCACATTGATTACTGGTTGCTCTAAAGGGGCACACACGTGCATGCCAAGAAATGAAATAATTAAGCATGTGCTAGTAATGGGAACATCAGTGGACACGCTCCCAAAATGCACTGCTGCAAGTACCCGCAAAGTATAAAACAAGTTTTTTTAATGTATTTTTTGTGCATTACTTACTGGGAGTCCTGGCAACCCCGGAGGACCCTGGGGACCCTGCGGACCATCCTTACCCTAAAAAAGAAAGGGCGACATTAGTAGCAGAATGTGGATATGTTTTATGAAATATAATCTTGCAATGATCCTGCTGGGACACCATTATTTTGTCAGATATCTAAAGAGATTGATTGTGCTTGTTCAAGAAAAAGAACAGATGACCTATTGTATGGTAATCCTTAGGAATAAAATGTATCTCTATAAAGGTCATTGGTGGATTAGGCTGGAATGTAATTGGAGTTAGCACATTGTTAGGATAGGTGTTGCCTATCTTCTTAAGATTTACAGTGCTGACTAGAAAAGAAATACCACTTTCCCCCCTCGATGAAAGTTATTAAAGTTCAGGAAATGAATTCAATGTTCATGTGTGAACAGCAGACTAAGTCAATATTAGTGAAGATGCAAAAGTGTCGCGGAATGGTTTCATTCCCCGCATCCTTGGAAGGCATGACTACAGCGATGATTACAAGGCCCAAATCAACCAACTGCATGGCGCTGCGCGACATTACTTTTGTGTAGATTCCTTTCTTTTATAGTAGAGTCATTTTTTATTCAGAGAAATGATGAAATGATTTTAAAAAAAGATCCATTGTTAAATTATTGGTCCAATTGATGGACTGTTTAAAGTGGGACCTGGTTCCCTGTGACGACACATGATATGAGTATCATACACGGGTACACATAAAATAATGCGACAAGAAATGGGGGGCGTACATGTGATGCATGATCTAACAGCAGCAGGAAACAGGCATTAGCTGATCCTTCAGAAACGCTTCCAGAGACATATACAAAGGTCTTTCGACAGATCCTGATCTTCTAAAAGGGGGGGCGACTTGTTCCATCCAACCTAAGGACCATCACAGGGATAATGTTGACGATTGTATGGACACGAGAGCATTTTAGGTGGAGCTAAACAATTCAGGAGTAAAGAAAAACATGGTTGTAAACTAATGAAGGACCTGTTAAGGGGAGAAAAGCCGGTCCACCTGGCAAGTGTTACAATAAAGAAGTGGCCAACCATCTATCAAACTGTGCAATGGAAAAACTCTGCAACCTTCAGGTTACTACCGGCAAGGCAATCAAATTAAGCCATAAGCCAATATGGGCACAGGATTTAGCAGGCAACATTAGCCCCGGCGTTACCTGCCTCCTGTGTCGGTAAAGCCCATGCCCGGGGGGATTTGTTGCTATTAACATGCCAGCATCTTTACCGGGATGGTAAAAGTTGTTTTCTTTTTTTTTCAAGTTGAGAAATGACATGGTTCAGTTTTTCTGGACTTAATGAATAACTACAAACCAAGAGGGCTTCATTGGATTAGGGATAAGGGAACTACAGGGTGGGCATGCGTGGTAGTCGTGGAAATTGGGTTGGGGAAGGGAGTGCAGGGCTGGGGGGAATTCCTGGTGGGGAAGATGGCAGCATCCTGCTTCCAAGGAGGAGTGGATCAGGGTCATTACCATGAGGTAAAGACCCCGCTGTGCGACTCCTGTTTGGCTGGTAGGCCGCAACACCCCCTTTGCCAGGAGTGACGTGCAATCGTCTCGCACCATTTAGAATATTCAGTAATGCAATCATAACAAACTCTGTAGTACTTTAAAACTCCCAACACTGACTTTAGTAAAATGCACTAACATAGAATGTACTGGATAGAAAATTATATTTTACGGGTAGTGCTGTACGACATCATAATCAAAACCTTGAAGTGAGCCAACTAGTAGCAGCAAGTGCTTTCAGTTGGACAGGGGTTTTTAATGAGGGTTCAATGTCTTCCAACCGATGTTGCAAATAACGACACTAGTGCACCTGCACTTGCACCCGAGCCTAACATAGGGGTTCAAATATTTTTATTAAAAAAAAAGCAAAATGCAGACCACAGCAACATATATATAATTAAGCAATATGCCCCAAGAGGCGGGGGCATTACCGACTCAGGTAATGCCCCGGGGCACATAGTTATAGGCCCAAGCAAAGTGAGGTAATGCCTGCGTGAACGGGACACTAAACGCATTATTTTTCCTGAAACGCTGCAGCGTTTTGGGACAGAAAAAAGAAAAAAATACGACCTAGAAAATGGCCACCGGGAAAAGGAAAACGAAGTCCATTTTCTCTTTCCATGGTGGCCATCGGGAGCAGACGCGCAGGGAACAGAAGCGTTCCCAGCGCGTCCGCTCCCAAAAAAAAGAAGAAGGTAAGTGGGGTTGGGAGGGCGGGGCTGGGAATACAAAAAAAAACATACCTGAGTCCCCGGCAGGGGACAAAGGCAGCTTCCCAGCACTGGGCAGGCTTGGAGCGGGGATGGCCCCGCTTCGAGCCTCCTCATTGGCTGAGGAGCTGCCACGCCACCCGACGTGGAAAAGGCAGCTGGAATCCCGGCCTAGAATCAAGGGATTCTCGGCTAGGTAAAGCCCTGGCGAGGGCCAATCAGAATGATTGTTTCATTCTGATTGCGCCCTTGCCGGATACTAATACACGTGATTTGCCCACCAGGAACATGAACATTGGAGCTTGCAGCTGAATCCTTTCTCAATGGTCCTAGCACTGTGCGGGTGATGGTGGCAGTGGGTATGGTGGTTGAAATGCAAGTGGGGATTTGATAATTGTTCTTCATAACATTGTGAAAGGTTTGAAGGGGATGTCTGGTACAGTGGTGTGATAGGAGTGGAAGAACCATCAGCTTGATCACACAGCAGACCGCTGTTGGTGATTCAGTCTGTGATCAGACTGAGTTGATATTCTGTACCACACGAGCACCGTGCTAATGTAAAACAGATCAAAAGCCTAGTGGTAATTACTGGGAAAATCTCAGCGCACAACATATAAAACGTAGTTTCTTCCACTCTATGTGCACCTAGGAGGAAAAAAACCTCTGAAAACACGGCTCAGACAAAGGGCAGATCACTGTTAGAGAAAACAAAGATGGACGCTCCACGTTTTATGGGTCACACCATTGTACTTACATGGGGTCCTGGGGCTCCAGGTGGGCCGGAAGGACCTGCTGCACCATCCGTTCCCTAGATGCAATGGAAAAATAAAAAAACATTACTGGCTCATATACTTTAACAGATGGTTCTCCACAAAGAAACCGCAAGGTCTAGTCCGCTTCCGGCCGGAAACAATTACCTGTTAAACTAAGCAAACGACCTAAGCAGAGCTGCCACTTTATTCTCAATGAAAATATGTTGGCAGGTTTAAAAGTCGAAGCCAGAATATTGAAGGGTAAGGAGACCAAACCTCTATTACAAACGTCTGTAGCTTGTAATATCCCCTTCTACCAAATTATATATAACCACAAATACACAATGCAAGAGTCAATTAAAAGAACACAAACAAGGAAATATTGGATTTTGAAAGCAGCAGAAGAAATCCATGTTTCAATATTCACATAGCACAAGATTGCGTTTTCGCACAACATATTCAATAAACTATGCCATAATATTGCAAAGGGAAATTATAATGCACTAGCCTTGCAATAAGGCATTCGCCACTATCAATACATGGATCCAGGCATGATTGCAGAGGTTAGCAGAAAGGCCAGTGCATGAAAAACACAACCACAGTACGTAGCACTTTGCACCTCTGCTTCAGTCCTCTGTGTCAGGGGACTGCTTGTTTGAAGTGGGACACTTTCTGTGTCAATGTCGAAGGTGGTGGTTTATACAATGGATTGGTGTGTCACCCCTCTTGGGAAACAGTAATGTGGCTCCAGCTATCATTCTTCAAAACTATCCTGCTTATCTTAAAACTAAATACATACATCAACGTTCCACATAAATATTGGTTCTTTGTGTGGTATTCTACAACCGGACAGACAAGCGTGTTGCTGATAAATTAGTCATTACCAGAATGTAACCAATTCAAATATAAACAGTAACAGTGAGGAAAGTGAAGATACTCATGGTCATTTCCTAGTCCATACACCAGTTAGGGACCCCAACAGTCACAGTGAATATAGAAAATGGTGGGGTATCTGAGCTAGAGGAGTAATAACACTGCGAAGCATATCCGCTGCCAAAGAGTAGGTAAAGATATGTGGACCTTCTGACACTGGCCTAGTGTAAAAGGCATGAATCATCAAGCGCTTCATTCTTGATGTTGGCACTCCTCCAACACCTGTTTGGCCCTTAACTTGATTATTCATTTTACAGATATTCAATATTCAATATGCCTCAGTGTTTTGAAAAAATATGTGTATTTGTCAAGGGAGGATAGCTCAGCGGCAACGTGCTCGCCTTGGAAGCAAGACGACACGAAGCAACACAGGTTTGATCCCCGGGTCCGCGCTTAAAAACCTCTGGGTATTAGCCGCATTATAAATAACCTATCATATCATATAGAACATTCCACGGGGTACAATACTTCACTATTTTAGGCCAGTTACTTATATACTGCTAGGGCTCAGCTCTTGGCAGGTGAGTCTGCAGCACACGTCCTGCCTCTAAATGCATAAACTGCTGGTTAATCCATCTGTTCACACTGTTACATGTATTCCTGCATGTTCTAAGGTTTCTTAGCTGATCCTGCTGGCAATGGCATCCCACTCAACTGGTGCCATTATGTAAAAAGGCGTTCTGAAATTGCATCTATGATGTTAATGGTGATATATTTCAAATGGATATGGCTTCCCTTTGTAGAATCTTCATTAGATTTCAACATAACTAGCACCCCGTGTGAATGTGGAGGAGGCAGGGGGCGTTCCAGCCAATCAGTGAGCTCAGATGTCAAGCTTTAACCCATCGTAATTCCAATGTTCAGAGCCCCTTGAGAAGCAGAAGGCACCAATTTTCCCTACACAGCCACAGTAAAATGCATCTGTGAGCCCATTCCATGCCCCCGTCCTCAAATGTTATCTCCTCTTCCCACCTGCCCCCACTTACCTGCATCTGCTTCATCCTCTCAGCCCATTGTTGTGTACATTAACACATTAATACACAACTCCGATCTTGTGTGTTTCAAGATTTATTCGTAGGAGCCCCGGAGAGACCAGCCTCTTCCATCAACATCTTCGTGTATGCTTCCATCAACATTCTGGAACCATACACGAAGATGTTGTCGTAGCAACAGAATGTCACGCACATGCATCAAATGTGACTATTCTTACATCTCCCCTTCTAACAAAATAACAAAATAAAAAAAACTCATTAAACTAGAACACCCTTATTATATCTAACTGCTGTTGTATATATATACATTACTGTGCATAATAACTTGAACTATGTATATTAATAAAGGATACAGTATCTTCGTTATATCAGGGTTGTAATTCGTTATCTGGATCCAATCATTAAATATCAAATCTTCAATAGTACACATAGTCAGATTTACGGTTCCCACATCTTCTCCTGTGTCTTGGTATAGTCCAAGATTTGTCACTCCCTACTTCTTGTGGTCTACCTTGGGTTTTCTCCTCTTGTATATTATTTTTACATCTTACTCTTGTTTCTTCAATATCATCCTTGGATATCTTATTCCGGAATGTTTCCTCACACCAGCCTTGTTCTCCTTCATTTCTCCTCATCTCATTTTCCTTTGCCAAAACTACATCATCGCATGACCATTTTTTCCCATCCTCTAATATCACAGATTTCTTTGAGCACTCCTTCACTCTTTGAGGAGGACGATATCTTGATTCTCCTTTCATCACCCTGTTTGGCTCTTTGACTCTAACCCAATCACCTGATTCAATTTGGCTTTCTTGAACATGTTTTTGTTTGTCATAGTATCTTTTATACTCTTCTTGTTTTCTTTTTACTTTGCTGACAATGTCTTCCAAATTTATCTCCTTATTTCCTTTTCTCTCCATCCAAGCCGGTCTCAGTCTATTAGTAGGTGTCCTTCCTCTCATCAACGTGAATGGCATTTCCTCAGTGACAGAGTGTGGCGTGACTTTGTATGTATTGAGAGCCTCTTTGAGTGTCTCTTTCCAGGGTAACTGATTTATCATGGCTAGCTGAATAATACCTTTTATAAAACGATTCATCCTCTCTACCAACCCATTTCCCATTGGATGGTATAAAGCTGTGGTGCTATGTTTAATAACTCTGTCCTTCAGAAACTTTTGCATTTCTACAGACATAAATTGAGTTCCATTGTCCGACACCAGTTCTTGCGGTTCACCTTCTCGGTTAAAGATTTCTTCCAGAAATTTCACTACTTTGATAGCTGACACTGAGTCCTCAACAATGCCACATTCCACCCACTTAGACGTATAATCTACCAATACTATGAGGAACACTTTATTCGACTCTAATGTCTCATAGGGCCCAGTTATATCAATGGCTAGTTTTGTCCATACTGTACTAGGAATATTCACTGGTTGTAATGGGGTTGTAATTTTCAACTTACTCTTGTCACTCACTGCACATGCAGTACAATCTCTGACCAAAGTTTCCATTTCACTCCACATGTTAGGCCACCAATAAGCAGTTCTTACTCTTCTCTTTGTCAACATCCTTCCCACATGACCTTCATGGGCAATGTCCATAATTTTCCTCCTCAAATTCGTTGGAGGTATGATGCGTTCTCCTCGATAAACACAAACTTTGTCATTAGATAACTCATCCTTAAATTTCTCCCAGTATTTTGTATTGTCATCCATGTTTTGCCATCCACTCTCAATGGCTCTTCTCAACATTTCTTGTTCAGGGTCAGATTCACTAGCTCTTATCCATTCCTCCTTTGAAAAACTGGGATGCACTTGAGCAATAATACAGTCCATATTTTGTTCTTCCATCACTGTTTCACTTTCATCACCAACCTCTGCTACGTTCTCACACGGCAGGCGAGAAAAACAATCCGCTACCACATTGTTTTTTCCTGGAGTATATTTTATCCTCACATTGAACTGCATTATGATCAATAACCATCTTCTTATTCTTGGAGAGGTCATATGAGGATTTTTTGAATTCAACACATGTACAAGTGGTTTGTGATCTGTAATAATGTCCACCGGAATGCCCCAAATGAGACTTTTGAAATGTTCCAATATCCATTTAACCCCCAAAGCTTCTTTTTCAATTGTTGAATAATGTCTCTCAGCACCTCTTAACGTCCGTGAAGCGAAAGCAATTGGAACAACTTCTCCAGTCTGAACCTGTTCCAGAACTCCTCCCAGTCCTATGTTGCTTGCATCCACAGATATTCTTGTTTTTGCGCTTGAATCAAATAATTTTAGTACCGGTGCTTTATTGATCAGAATTTTGATTTGTTCAAATTCCTTTTTTATACCTTCAGTCCACTCAAATTTTACACCTTTGCCCATTAAACTTCTCATTCTCTCTGTTCTGTCTGAATAATGGTCAACAAACTTCGAGTAGTATTCAGTTAATCCCATGAAACTCCTCAGTTGGTCCTTATTCTTGGGATCAGCAATTTTCAAAATGGTATCTACTAATGAGTCTTTTGGCTTTATTCCATCAGCAGTTATGCGATGACCCAAATATGTTACTTCACTTCTCTTGATTTTGCATTTCTCAATTTTTAAGGTCATTCCTTTTTGTTGTAATACTTGTAATACTCCCAATAACTTTGCATCATGTTCTTCTTGAGACATTCCTGACACCAATATGTCATCCTGAAAATAATGTACTCCTTGTAGACCTTCAAATAAATGATGCATCAGTCTCTGGAACACTGCAGCTGCTGAAGCCAACCCAAACGGCATTCTCTTGTACCGGAAGGCTCCTAAGGGTGTCACAAAAGACGTTAGATGTCTACTCTCTTCTTCCAGCAGCACCTGGTGATACGCTGACGATAAATCTAACGTTGTAAAATACTTTGCCGGTTTCATGGTAGTCAACATTTCCCCAATGTTCGGCAACGGATGGCGATCCACCCAAATGTTAGAATTTAAGTCTCTTAGGTCCACGCACATTCTAATGGACCCATCCTGTTTTTTGACGATCACGATGGGGGATAACCACTCCGAGCTTTCAATAGGTTCAATGACATCTTGCTTGCATAACCTTTCTAATTCAGCCTTCAATGCTTCTCTGGTACCAATGGGTATATTTCTCACTCTATGTACCACTGGCTTTGCACCCCTTTTTAGTATGATTCGATGCTCAAATCCTTTGAGTAAACCAATTTCCTCCTTAAAAACTTTCGGAAAGGCTTTTGCCAAATTTTCTGCTGTATCACAACTGCTCTCCGTAATGCATAAGATGGGTACCTTTTCACCAGGATGAATTCTGATTTTCAATGTTGCTTGCTCCCACCAACCTACTATTGAAAATCCATTCTCAGCCACCAATAATCTACAATATGTTTCTCTCCCTTCAAACTTCAGATGTACCCACACAAATCCTATAATGTTGATGGGTGTTTTTCCATATCCAGTTGCCTTGATTTTTGTCGTTTGTAATTCCCCCAAATTTTTTTTTTTAATACCTTGACATACGTCTCTACATCAACCATTGTATAAGGAGAACCAGTATCCACCATTACTTGTAGCGTTATATCATTTATCTCCATGGCTACCCATGGTCCCATCTCTTTTTCACTTGATGCAAGAGTTAGTATTTGAACTTCATCTTCAAGCCGATCCTTGATTGCCAAAAAATTGCTCGGACCACCCATGTCTTCCATCGCTTTTATACTTGTCATCGCTGCACTTCTACCTCTATTGTAGCGTCCAGTATTTCTCCCAAACCGGCTGTTGAATCTTCCTCTTGATCTATTGTTGTGACACATTTTTCCAAAATGTCCCAATTGGCCACATCTGTAACATTCCGCTGACACAGCTGGACAATCTCTTTCTGTATCGGCATGTCTATGCCATCCACAATTCCAGCATCTGTTATTCTGTTTGAACACTCCACTCCTTCCTTGTCTACTTCCACTATTAACATCTGATTTGACCAACCTCTTGACAATAGCAACCAAATCATCTTCTTGACTGGTATATTTCCCAACCTCCATCTCTTGTACTGATTTAACTTCCACATTCTCCATTTTCTTTTGAACTTCCTTCATACATTTTTCCCCCAATTCCATAGATCTGGCTATCTCAATTGTTTTATCCAATGTGGGGTTTTTCGCTTGCCATAACCGTTGTTGAATCCGGGAATCTGCCACATGTAACACCACCTGATCTCTTAAATATTCATCTGCAACTCCTGTGAACGCACAAGTGGCCATCAACCCCCTCAATGCAGCTAAATACGAGTCTATATTTTCTTCCTTACTTTGTTTTCGCGTAAAGAATCTATATCTTTCCAATACTATATTAGTTTTATTTCCAAAATGTTTATTGAGTTTGGCCATTGCTGTGTCATATTTTCTGGCTCCACTCGACGATTCTTCCCAACTCACTTCATCCTGTACCAATTCAGGTAAAGTCCTAAAAATCCTTAGTGCCTCCGCACCTACACAACTTAGAAGAGTGGCCTCCTTCTGATCATCACTGTATCTTGACCCTCCAATTGCTCTCAGATATACTTGAAAATTATCCTGCCATTGTTCCCAAGGACATGTTGGATTCCCAGGCAATGGCAAAAACTTCACTGGAGCAGATATGGTCTGCATGATGTTCCCTATTTCCAACAGATGTTGCTAAAACTTCCTGGGGCACTTCACTTAATGTGCTGCACTCTTTATCAATAGACTTCCTGGGGCACCTTCACTTAATGTGCTGCACTCTATTTCAATAAGTATTGTCCACTTTTGTTTTTTTTTTTTTTTAAATACACCACTTATATAACATCCACATTGTATCTGTACCTCTTTCCGTATGCTTCTCCGTTTTTTTTTTTTTTTTTTTTTTTTTTAAGATGGCGGCACGTTCAGCACGTACTAGGGTCCTTTCCTCTAATGCGATAGGCGGTTGGCCGCTCGCGCACGTCTCTCCTCCGCCGCTGCTCGTAAGTACAATTTAAAGTCTCTTTTTTTTTTTTTTTCCACTCGGTCTCCCGCTCCTCACCTCCTTCTCATGAGCGCATTTCTCTTCTTTAATATGATTACGATCGCCGTACCATACCTCGTCACTGTAACGGCCGCGATCAACAGCTTCCTTTCACTACGAGCGCTGCGCCCGGGGCTCCTTCCATTAGGACATCCTCGTCGCCAATTGTTGTGTACATTAACACATTAATACACAACTCCGATCTTGTGTGTTTCAAGATTTATTCGTAGGAGCCCCGGAGAGACCAGCCTCTTCCATCAACATCTTCGTGTATGCTTCCATCAACATTCTGGAACCATACACGAAGATGTTGTCGTAGCAACAGAATGTCACGCACATGCATCAAATGTGACTATTCTTACACCCATGCACCACTCTGTGTTCCGGTTCTTACCCACTGCAGTGATTGCCAACAAGGAAAGGCATAAAACCCTCGCGTAGTTCCTTTCTTACCATTGCGGCCGGATTGTTTGTATTTTTTTATTTAAGTTGAGAAACGAGAACGGCTCTATTTCTCAACGTTAATAAAAAACACAATTAGCAGCCCAGCAAGCATGTTGGGATGCTAATAGCAATAAACCCCTCTGTGTGATATGATGTGATATGATATGACATTTATAACGCGCCTATACACAAGTGTGGGAGCTTTACCTGGACTGGTAACGCCTGGGGTCTCACATTAAGGCCCTTGCTCCGCTCTGGCCTGTTACTTGGACACAGGGAATTCCCTTACCCAGTAATGCACCTGCAGGTCATGGTTCATTGCTTAAATGATCCAAGAAGCTTGCACAATAATCAAAAGAAGAGAGTTCAAATAGAAGGCAACATGTCTCGGGAGGATAGCTCAGGGACAACGTACTCGCCTTGGAAGTAAGACGACACAGAGCACCACAGGTTCGATCCCCGGGTCCGCGCTTAGAAACCTCCGGGTATTAAGTGCTTTATAAATAACATATCATATCATGTGAAAGTGGAGGGTGCTATGGGGTTGTATAACTTTAATAGGAATGCATTAAAATTCAATATACTTTACTTGCGTATTCCCTGATAAGCAGCTATCTCCACCCAGAAGTTTATCATTAAAATGTTCTTCTTTTCTCTACTCGGATCACTAATCAGTTTGTTTCGCAAATGAAAAAAATCTAGAAAAACATCATCAAGAATGATATGAATGCGGCAAGATGTGGAATTCAACAAGACATGGTTTCCAAGGATGTGCCTGAATTTCAAAGGAGTGCATTTTATAAACCAAATAAGTACTTACAGGTGGACCAGTGTTACCAGGTGAGCCCGCAAATCCAGGAA
Source organism: Ambystoma mexicanum (assembly GCF_040938575.1). Lineage (NCBI taxonomy): Eukaryota > Metazoa > Chordata > Amphibia > Caudata > Ambystomatidae > Ambystoma > Ambystoma mexicanum. The sequence continues at coordinate 1,181,328,090 of NC_090933.1, forward strand.
TACCAGTGTGCCCCTATGAGAACACAGAAACATTAATCACAATTTGTGTAGGTGCATTTGGTAATACAAAAAAAGAAAAATAACTACAAAATATTTTAACCCAAAAAAGCTTCCTTATAAAACACAAAGCTCTTGATAAAATAAATCTGTGTTTGCGCCATTCTTTGATATGATTCAGACACATTGAGGATGAAGTGATGGAATGGTTATGGAAGCACTTGACACCTAGTGAGAAATGTTGACATGATATGTAAGGCAACTGCATGCAGTGGAAACTCCCTACTAGGAAAGCATTTACCCTCTCCCAGTTTAGTCATTGAGGAAGTCATCAGCATACATGCCAACATTCGGATGCACCTGGGAGGGAGATTTCGCCAGGGTAAATTTAGGCAGGAGACCATGAAAAATAGGGAGGTTGGCATGTATGCATTATTCAAAAGTGAAGCCACAAGTGATGCCACTGATTGTGTCATCGGTGATATCCTCAGGGTACTCCTGGGCTGCTCAATTTGGATATTGTTGCATTAAAGCGATGTCTAAATAGTACTTCAACTAAAGTTTTGTCACTGAAAGACAAATGTAGAGATCAATTGATAGATGTGCTGCATCCACTCACTCTCTCTACCTGCTGACCCCAATCCTCTCCTCTGTCCAAACAAACTCACCCCCGCCCTCTCTATCTGCTCTCTTGCATTCTCATCAATACCAGAACTGTCACCAAAAACAAACACATAACTGTTTGGACATTATATCCGCGCAAAATCAAGACATCCTTTTTATCACTGAAACCGGGTTCTCAGATGACTTTGAACCCATCACACGTGAGGATTTCTCCCACAGGCCATTTCCTGATCATGCACACCAGGTCCAGCAGAGCTGGGGGTAATAGCCATCCTCCAAATACAACACCTCACAGTCGTACACTCTGAGAAGCAACCCTGAAACACTGACTGCAAAACGCTACTGCTGAAATTCCAACTCACTTCCTCCATCATCCACAGCTTACGACTGCTTTTTAGACCTCAGGTTGTTTGGTTGGTTGTGCTCTTTTAAAATGTTAATTGATCTGGAAGTATACTTCTTGTGTCTTGGGAATTACTATCTCGTGCCTTTGTTCTGCCGTGCCATCTTCCCGATATCAATCTAACCTTGGCACTAATTGCCAGCTACCGCCTAAGCTCTGCACAAATTGGTATTTCGCTGTATTCAGCATTTTGAGTTTTTGCTCATTCAGAGATGTGCTATGGATTCCATTTTTAGGAATATGGCTGTTTTACTACACTCTTGTTTCTATGTTAGTGAGCTATATCTGTGTATTGTTCATGCTTATACATTGGTTATGTTAGAGTTCTTCATGTCTGCAGATGCTATGTTAATATTCTTCATGTTTAAATGCATATATTACCGATTGTACATGCTTTTCATGTGCAAATCAAAGGTGCTTGTTACTGCTACTATGTTAGTTTGACTGCATTTGCCATTTTACGCTTAAATTGTCTATATGTCCTGTTGCACATGCCTGGGATAAGGGCGGTCTGGTTGCCTCAGTGAGTTACCTTTCTCACATGTGCAGTATTGGGCTGGGGGAGGGGCAGAAGCCACAGATGATGTATTTTTCTGCCTCCCAACATACCTCTTTGGAATAAAGTCATATTAAACCCTGACATGGCTGAATCCCTTTCATTATCCCTCCAAACCTCACTCTCCACGGAGGGCCGTGCCTTCTATCAATCTTTTGGACCAATGGCTCTCTAATGCCATCATAATTCTCACCCCGACCATATCTTCTTCTCATTGGCAAGGGCCTACTCCCAAGTGGTTCACTCCCTCCCTCAAATCCCTCAAAACCATAAAGCACCACCTGGAGCGCATATGGCAGACCAACCCAATGCCTCAGAACAGAGCCGGCAATGCCAGACAGAGCAGGGCCTACAGAACCCAAATTAGGAAAACCAAATATCTTTCTATGGCAACCATCTAGCCAACTCCCAAAACTCTAGCAGGGAACTCCACAGGATAATCACAGAATTCAAAGCCCTACTCGGCTCTACCCCCTTACTCCACTCCCAAGCACTCTGTGATGCCCTGTTAGACCATTTTTACAAACTGGCTATCGAAAGACACCATACCATCAGCACCAAATTAGCAACACTCACACACAACCCCTCATCTCCTCCATCTTGTGACGCCGGTCAAGTGGCACAGTGAGTAGAGCGCTCACTTTGACATTCGTGCAGAGCCTGCTAACGCAGGTTCGAATCCCGGCGGGGCCAAAATCAGCCTTTCATCCTTCCGAGGTCGATAAATGAGCACCACACACCGTGGGTAATAATAAGCAGCGCTCAGATACCTGAGGGTTCGTAGCGCTATATAAATGCCAAATTATTATTATTATTATTATTATTATTACCCGCGCAACCCGAAAACCCCCTTCTCTCTTCCTTCTCTGACTTTTCAAACCCAGAATTCCTAAAACTACTATAGAGTAGCAACCCCGCCATATCCCCTGTAGACCCCTGGCCTCCTCTCTCCTAAAAAACATTCCATCAACCTGCACAAGTAGCATTGCAAGATCGATAATTAACCACTGTCTGATATCAGGAACCTTCCCTATAGCTTTCAAAACCTCTCACGTCAAAGCCACTACTTCAAAAGCTCTCCTTAGATCCCCTTGCTTCCATCCAACTACCATCCAATCTCAAACACCAGCTTCATCACCATACTCTTAGTTCGCACAGCAAACACACAGTTCTGCCTCTTCAAAGAATCCAGTTGCCCATTTGACCCTGCCTAGTCCTGATTCAGACCCCTCTAAGGAACAGAAACGTCCCTCATCTCCTGCTGGGATGACATGAAAAGATTGGCAGACTCAAAAGGCTGTGCTGCACTGACCCTCCTGGACCTTTTCTGCTGCCTTTGACACTGTTGAAACTCCATCCTCAGGGACAGATTCTACTCTCTAAACATCGGGGGACTCCACTCTAGGATGGATCTACTCCTTTCTCCCCAACCACTCACAAGTCACGCTTCTGACACCCTTCTCCTCGGCAGCCCAGACAGTCTCCAAAGGGTTCCCACAGGGAGCCTCCCTGTCACCTCTCCTCTTCAACCTCTACATAAGACCCCAAATTGCACTCATCTGCTCATAACCTTCTAGAACTACGCTAATGACATTCAAAATAATTTTCAATATTCCCAAAAGCCTGGCCTCCTCCGAACCTGACCTGGCCTCCTGACTGAGATTGACTACTGGATGAAGGCTAACCACCTCCTCCTCAATCCTGGTAAAAACCAAAATCCTGATCTGCTGCTAATTCCGCTCAGCCCGCAACCCACCCCCTGACCACCCTCCCTAGGAATCCCACCGCGGCATCGAGTTCAGTAAAGAATGTGGGATGCACCTTTCTACTCAGATCTAAAACTCTCTCACCACATCAATGCTGTATCCAGATCATGAAATGTTCACCACTGCATCCACAGACAAATCTACCCTCACAGAGTCTCAGCAATCCATTTTTTTCCACATAGACTACACCAAATCCCGCCATCTGCGCATCCCTGCCCAGCAGCTCAGAAAGCTCCAATGGATCCAAAACTCTGCAGCTGGGCTCCACCTTGCCCTTTCACCCAGAGAACACATCACTCCTGCCATCAGGGTGCTCCACTGTCTTCCTATCAGCAGATAGGCAGTTTTCAAGGCCATGTGCATTACTCACCAAGCCGTCCACAAGACATGCCCTGAATTCCTCCAACACAAGCTTACATGTTACCAACTGGTGAGCAACCTCAAATCGGGCTCTGCACTCCTCCTTTTGATCCCCACATTAAATTCCACCAGAGTTGGAGGATCCTCGTTTTCCGTCCAAGCTCCCAACTTCTGGAACTCCCTTCCACTCAGCATATGCCGCAAAGAGGATCACTTCTCCTTCAGGAAGGCCCTGAAAACCTGGCTCTACCCTGCAGCACCCTGACTAACCTTCCTCACGTCATGCTTACCTTCATGACACCTAGACCATGGAACTATTTGTTCCTGCCCAGTATATCCTTGAAAGCATGATAACGTGACATATTATGAATACATTGTATAGATGGATATTTAGTGCATTTTAAGAGAAACGCAATATGTCTGTGGATTCATTATGCAGGTGAAGTGGCCACTGGGTCTGGTTGCAGGACAGGCCCAGTCTCTACTTTGCATGGCCTGTCGTGTGGCATGGCCACTAGTCACAATGACCCACTGCCCAGGACATGGTCCTTTGTCACCGGCTTTGACCAGATGCCCATGTTCCCCCTATTGGGGATTAGTGGCTATTTTGAGAGGGTGGCAGTGTTTAAGCATGCTACCTGCAGGCCTCTAGACTATCAGACTCAAAAGATTTTTAGAAATCGAGTTGTTTGTATATAGATAACCTAATTCCAGCATAGCATCCCAAATAGAAGTTTGAAATGGATGTTCACTCTATGTAGATGGTGCCAATCAGGCTGGAAGGGGTCTATAAAGACACTAAGGGTCTGAATCATAAAACATTTAAATGGAGCAAATCAGGAGATGCTTGTGAGCATGTCAGATGTAACCTACAACCTTTTATCAGATTCACAAAACCTACAATTAGAGCAAATCTGGGGTGTCCTAGTGAGAGGCCCTCAAGCAAATATTTGTGAATTGCATTTGCACATGATCATCTCAAAGGCGATCCAAATAGCTCATATCCTGCTTTCCTTTGGCTTTTAGGCTCTGTAAATCAAATATACGAAAGCAAGTGCAAATGATCGGTGCTCACAATCATCTCCTTACTTGCCTGAGTGAAAATATTTCTGGATCAGGCCTTATATTTACATATTGGCAAAATAGCACTAATGTCACATATTGCACAAAAGCAGCAGGTCTGCACCACATCTCTTCTAATATGTTTACTCTAGTTTGCTACTGGCAGCTTGGGAGTTAAAATAAGCCTGGCAGAGTGAGTATGTGGGCTGTGTGTGTGACCTACACACACATGGCAATAGAAAAACACATCTTTTGACACGGCTCCTTAATAATTTGTGAGTCGAAAGGTATCCACAAATACTTGCCTCCATTTTGAGGGCGAATCGGACAAATATTTGTTTGTGCCGGCTTTGTCCTAAGAGAGAGTCTCCGTCTACATATCTGGTTTCACTGCCATAGTTCATAGCTCAAGGATGCCTGATTCTGCGTGCAATTGCCGCATTGTGTGTTTCCTTGTCTATGCATATTCTTGGCAGTACAATGATATAGCACCAACATGTGCCTTAAAAATAAAATATGCATGTGTACCCTTATTATATTTGAAGAACAATCTTATGCTTCCTGACAGGTGCACGAACAAGCACGTTTAAAACAGTAGGTCACGTGACATTGCACGTTTTCAACGTGTTACCTTTTCTCCTTTTTGTCCCGATTCACCTTGACTTCCTCGATCACCTTTCATCCCCTAAAAAGAAAAGTACATCACATGATGCAGCTGTTGTACAGTGCTCGCCATGAAGAACCACATTTAAAAAAAGCCATATGTTATATTATCTTATGTATGGCAGGCGCTGCCACTGGACATTTCACTGAGCCGACTTTTTTAGTTTTCAATAACTTTGCTATACCATACATGTACGTTTGACTGGAACCATAATGACACATATATTTGTAAATGTGTCATTTTGTCCTGAATATATTTTGTGTAAATATCTTATATGCTATTACATCCAATCACACATTATTGCTCATCAGTGACAAAGATGTGTTCCCTTTTTGTCACTTGTAACACGACCATCTGCTTAATGATAGCTTATTCATGGTACATTGCTACCCCTGCAAAACATCTTACCGTCTACACAGCCCTCCCAACCCCCCAATCACAGGCGTGATTGCTCTCTCAACATAACTTCGACTCAAGCCAGGAAACTGAGCCCCGGAGACCAAAGTAAGGTGTGTACAAGTGCAAGCCCTTAAGTGCCAGGTCATTATGCAAGTCTGTGCAAAAAGGACGAGCATACTCACAGCCCCAGATATTAACATATAGGCTATGATTCCCACTGGTCTGCTAACCACAAGTCACCCAACTTCATCGCCACTTGAAGCTATGTCCTCTCTATCCTAGAATGGGAATTCAACATGGACACACAGCTGACACAACATGGGGCCTTACCACAAGCCAGGATTTCAGGTGCTTGCTCGTCCACACTGCCTTGAATACATCACTTGTCCGCCGCCTTCATACCGGCCTCCCTGCTGTGACATAGCATGCTACTTGCGTGACTCCGCACCTACATCCTTATAGGTGGGGCCCTTTCTAAACATGTTTAATCAGTGCAGAATAGCGTGGACCAGTGACTCACCTTCATTCCGTCGAGTCCTGTGGGACCAGGAAGCCCACGGAGTCCACTTTCTCCCTGAAGCAATAGAAAGTCCAAGACAAATAATCATATCTGTATCTTTGCTTCAGATAAAATTGATGTGAAATATTTACTCACACAAGCTTGTGCTTCTTAGCCTGATCAACCATGCATTTCGATATTACAAGAATGGTATGATTTTCATGGAAATATTGATTTCTCACCACCTTCACTTCCAGACTTAAAATCAATATATGTATACCCTCGTTCTACTAGTTTAGTAAACTCTCAACGCTCCCTTTTATGCTACACTGTTGTGTGCATGTAAACTGCACTCATCGTCACATGGAAAATTACCTATTTTTAATGTGCATTTTAATACACAGGTCACTGTTTTCTAAATCTTAGTTTGGCCATGTTTTACAGAGCTGATTCAGTGCAAAGAAACCAAATAATATGACACTTTAAATAATAATGACAGTAGCGTGAACGCATACATCATTAAATCCATCCATGGGCTGGTGCTGAAGGGTCGATAAGGGAGGACAATTCTTAAATCTGAAAGCTTCAATAGCTGTTAATTGATAGGGCAATGGAGGACAGCAAATCTTTTTTTTTTTACTTTTGCATAGCTGTGCATAGCATGAGTTACAGGTGTCTGGCAGGTCATGACACATGGAGGATCAGGATTGCTTGTTAACAGCCCAGTGAACACCAGAACACTGCGATGTTTGACTTTCTCTTGTCTAAGATATAGGACATGACTTATGCCGTGTCTGATTCCCTCGCATCGTAATCGCGCAAGTGATTCAGCAACAGACTCTACACTATCTCCCTTGATGGGATACTGCATTGAAGTTTATTTATTACATTTATAAAGCGCACAAACAACCCAGAGGGACGTCACAAGACCAGTTGGATGCACTAATCAGAAATCACAACGGTTGGCAAGGAAAAGGAAGTCAATGCTAGGCAAATCACCATGTGCTGAGGGATTTGCAGAATACCCAGTAGGACGGTTCAGCTCTCAGGGTAGGAGGCAGGGAGTTCCACTGTTTAGCTGCAACAGACGGGTATAGCTAAGCACTTGCCACTGGCATTTGTGTGCAAACTGCAGTCACATGTGGTTTGAATTAAGGCAATGCTGACTCAGCCCTAAAGCATTTGGGGGTTAACACATTGGATGCCATGACGGTGGGAATAATGATATCAAATATTTCAGTGGCTAGAATTATTATTATTATTATTATTATTATTATTATTATTATTATTATTATTATTATTATTATTATTATTATTATTATTATGTGCTGCCCAATATAGTAGCATCTATGAATTGTATTATGCCCTTACAATTGCCAGATTGAGCTCATATTTCATAACGTAAATATACATGTTTGTGTTCTAATCATCCCCATGTCGAGGGTCTCGAACAGGGCATTTATTGTTTTGTTAATTTTATTTAACAGGAGGGATCTGAAACAGATGGTTATGCTAAACCTTTACAAACACAGCAATAACTGAGTGTAAACATCTATCCCCCCAGGTGCTTCCAAGAAGGAAGGGACTTAGCACTTATGGAAATGAATGACCAAAACAGAGTCATCTTCTTCATTGAAATAACTAATAGTGAATTAGAATTATATTAGGTGCTAAATAAGTTTTTGGTTTCAGTAAAGAGAAAGAGGAACAGTACTCTTAGCCATTCCAATTAAAGTGTGATTGATTGATTAATTAATTGGAAGTTACATCTCTCCCTCTATTTCCAATCCTTCCACATTCATTCTGTTTGAATAACAGTATACATCCTATTCTAAACGACACTCTTTAGTTTTCTTAATATATATTCGGCCCTCAGGTTCCATAGCAATTTTCTGTGAAGATATTGACACTCTCTTATCTTTCCTTCTACCTTCTGACTTCCCTCTGTTTCTTTTAGGCAATTTTAACTGTCATCTTGCCATTATCCACTATTCTATTTCTCGCTACTCTATTTGTGACTCCTTTCCTCTATTCCATTTCCCCACTCTACCTTCCCATATATCTTCACTAGATTTAATTTTCCCTACTGCTGTTGTCTGCTCCGTTGTCTCTGTCTGCCCATGTTACTCTTCCAATGATTTCCTTCTTTCCTTCTTCTTTTTTGTTCCCTTCCACCACTTCTATCAACCCACTTCTTTTAGTTTTCTTTGGACTGATCATTGGCTCTTTCAAACGGCTTGTTTTGTTTTGTATACGGTTACCACTTCTCTTGGTTGTAAAGCTCTTTGTCCTCCATATTTTCTGACCCTAACACCCCCCTCTTAGCTTGGTTTGTTGGATACTCTTGACTTTCTTACCCTCTTCATCTTTCACCCCATCACGTAAACCACCTCAACGATGGATGCCATCCTCCCTTTGCTTGTTGGATTTTGAGTCGCGTGGCACATCACTGGAGGAAACCCCAATCTCCTCTTGATCTTTCTCTCTTAGGATATCTTCATACATCCACACTAAGCTGATCTTGTTGATTCTCTCTGATCTCACGCCTGACTTCTAAATGAGACTCTAAACTACTTTATTTCTTTTCCTGCTACTGATCCTGCAGTATCATCTCTTCTCTCAGCCCCTAATTTGCTTTCCTATTTCACTTCTAGTTGACACTCCTTTGATCCCCCATCTCCTCTTCCTCCTCTTCTAACCTTATTTTCTCTCCTCCTCCTCCTTCCTGTGTCATGTGCAATTGTTCCCCTTTTTCCAATACTGTGACTGCCTCTATTCTTTCTAAAGACCACCTGAGTTCTGTTCCTTCTGACCCCCATGCTCCTCTTGTTTTGCCTAAGTCATTCTTTCAATATCCCATGGTGCACCCCAATCTTTCCTTCTGTTTTCAAACATGCTTCTATCCTTCCTATGTTAAAAAACCTTCACTCAATCCCTCGGGCCCAACGAACTATCAACCAATTTCTATATTTCCATTTCTTTCTAAGCTTCTCATGTGTATTTCTTACTCCCAGATCTCAATTCATCATAAGAACTCCAATCTTCTTTGACTCTACCATTCTGGTTTTTAACCTTTTAATTCCAAGGAAACATCTCATCTTTCTGTCTCCAAGACTCGTCTTACTTGCTGCTACTCTAAACAATCTTCATTGCTTATTTTTATCAATCTATTGACAGCCTTGGACACTGTTGATCACCCTATCCGTTTTCCTTCCATTTCTCATGTTGGTTTTAAGAGCTGAGTACTAGTTTGGTTTCATTCCTATTACTCCAATTACACCTACTCAATATTTTGTTCCTCAGGGTTTAGTGTTGTGTGTTCTTCATTTCTCTTGTTATACTATTCCCCTGCTTTCTTTTATTTCTTCCTTTTGGGCTTTCATATCACTTAATGCAGATGGCACGCATATGCTTCTATCCTTTTCTTTCTTTACTAACTCCATTCATTTTACCCTCACAGAGTGTCTCCTTGCTGTACAATCCGGGATCTTTGATATTTTTTTACATCTGAATCCGTCCAAGACTGACCGTCCACTGTGCTGACTGTCGGTCCACCTCTACAACCCTCATCCATTTATGTTCCTCCTTATTCTCTCCAAATATCTTTTTCAGCCCATAATCTGGCCATCATTTTTGATTTGACACACTCATTTTCTATTCATATATCCTCCACGGCCCGTTCTTGTCATTTCCATCTTTTCAATATCTGCAGGTTCTGTTCATTTCTGTCATTCCACTATACTAACACGTTGGTGTCCTTTCTTATCTTCTCTTGAAACATCTATTGTTAAAGTCTATTTCTTGGTCTTCCAGTTTATGAACTAGCACATCTTCACTCTGTTCCTAATTATTCTATGTGTCTCCTCTTTGATCTTTTGTCCAGCAATTCTATTACCTCTGCTGACTGTCCTTAGAATCTTCTTCACTATTTAATTTCCTATATTTCTTTTTTAACCATTATGGGTCCTCTCTATCACTCTTCTCTGGTTTCATTCTACTACACATGTTGCACTCTTCCATTACAGTCCCAATTCCTCTTAACTGTCCCCCACTCTCTTGTGCTCAATCCTGCTTTCATTATTTCACCTTGTTGGCACCTAAGCATTGGCACACACTTCCTCTTCATCTTTGCTCTGAACTCTTACTCTCAATGTCGCTTTTGTCTTAAGGGCTATCTGTTGTCTGCTTAAACTCCAATGAATTGATAGACTACTATTATTTGTGTCGTTATTACAATTATAACGTGTTTTGCCCTGTAGCACTATAACAATTCAATACAATTAATACAAATTCAAATTCATTAGCAAAAGTTGGATTGCACCAGGACATTGTCTCATTGTTTCCAGGTTATGTGATGCCTCCTTCAAGAATGTGTTTGCCCGAAATATCAGTGTAGAACAGACTGGTGTATTTCTCATATTCTTCTTTAGGAGCATAACTAGTTGGCCAGTGGTGTCAAATCAAAGAAAGCCAGAGGGCTAACGATCTCTGATGATAAACCAACATAGGATGACACTTGACTTCTGACTCTTCTCTTTCTTGTAGCATTGCAGAAAGTGACATCCCTGAAGAAAATCATTTCCACCTTTATTTGTAGCTTGCATTTATTTCAGTTTCCCTGTCACCTATGCCTATCTCAATCTGCTACCACTTCTTACACCAGTCCCACTCTCCTGCCTGTGCCTCTCTCTTTCCCTTCAACCCCACCCCCAAATGCTCTCATCTCCATTTAATAGCTTACTTCAGACAGCCATGTTTTATTGTTTCAGACTTCTCTGTCACATCTTAATTCCCATCCCATGGTCTAGTTTCACTAATATCACCATCTCTAGATCCAAAATACTCCTTCAACGCCAACATTACCAATTTCTATTGGAAAGTTTAACTATCCCCTTCCTTTGTATCATTCTCGCCTATCAGCCATATTGCCCCTTAACTAGCTTTATGGTTATCTGTTCTCTATCAATCCTCTCTCTCTCTCTCTCTCTCTCTCGCTATCTCTCTCTCTATACATATATATCCCTAGTTTTCTTTTTGACTCACTCCCTTTCTTTCAGTCTCCACCCGCTCCTATTCTGTTTGAAATTATCTCATATCTACTTTCCACTTTAATAATCTTGGCCTGCCTCTCCTTCTCTTTTATCAATAGTCCCAACGTGCTCATCTATGCTCCCTTACTTGATGTTATGTCTGCATGCATGCCCTCTTTACCACTTTTCATTTCTTTCCTATCTCTCTTTTTAACCTTTTCTTTATTTGTAATTGTATCCATCTTACTAGACATTCTACTCTGTTGTTCTCTGTCATGCTTTTCTTTCCGACTCTCTTTATTTTTTCATTTTTTCCCACAACTTTCTCTCCCTCTCTCTTCTTACTTTGGTTGTTTCTTTCAATCCCTCTTTGCCCCTTTCTTTCATTGTTCCTCTCTCTGACTCTCTTATTCTTTCCCTCTCGTCTCTTTCTTTTTTATATCTATTTTCTTCTCTTATCATGACCTGTCCTAATGTCATTGTGCTCTTGCCAATTTTCTTCCTTCTATCTGTCTTCTTTCCTCCCACTATCTTTTTTCTCCCTCTCCCTTTCTCCCTTCTTCAGTCCTCATCCTCTATCTTTCTCAGATCGCTTCAAACAAATTCGTCCACTGTCTCCCTCCCCTCTCTCTCTCCCTCTCTCTCTCTTTCTTTTCTGTCCACTATGTCCCTGTCTCTCCGTACATCTCTTTCTACCAGTCTCTCTCTCACTGTATCCTCTCTCCCCCTTATTCCCTCTCCAGCTCTGTGTCTCTGACCTGCTCTCACACAGCATAATCCATCTCTTCCTCTCTTGCTTTTTCTCTCTCTCTCTCTCTCTCTCTCTCTCTCCTGTCCACAATTTCTAGGTGTATGTGTTCATTGATTCACCAGTAATTTCAAGTGTTTTTTGTTCCTACAGATTTATCAATCTTTTCCAGGTCTGCCTTCATTGTCACATCCTCTGTGACCAAGTATTGCATAGTCAATGTCAAGAGTTGCAAATAATTTGCCCTTTTTTAACAGATTCTATCCTTGTTGGCACATAATTACCAGCCCGAATGGATGTGTCATTAAGAGGCCCTCCCTGTTTCATGATCATCTTCATGTAGACATCCTCCTTTATGCATAGCACTAGTGACATGTCTATAGCTGGCCTGTAGCTACTGAATACATAACACATGTTTAGATTACTTCAAAAAGTAATTAAACACCTTACCTTCTTCCCATCTGCTCCATCCTTTCCAGCAGGCCCTTGGTGGCCTTTGTCACCCTTGAAGCCTGGCATTCCAGGAAGGCCAGGTGGACCAGGAGGGCAATCAGTACATATATCCTAAAAACGAGAAAATAATACGTTTGATGTTGTTGAACAGAAGGATATGACAAATGTCTTTATTTGCAAGGTGCCTTTGAAGCCATTTCAGAATGATCTCTCTTTATCTCAAGTTCCTAACTGGAAAGTTGTGTTAGCCTCTGTATGATGTGTGTTGGGGCCTTTAATTCAAAAACGCAGATCCAAAATATCTTAAATTAAATACCCTGTAGCTAATAGAGGATGAGAAGGAGCCATGGTTCATCATATAAAGAACACCTTAACCTATGTGTTCCTTAGCCTTGGGACCATCTGAATTTCCACCTCAGCTATCCCCAGCTACAGCAACAAATAAGTAGCCTTCATGAGACAAGTGATCTTATTAATTCAACAATGTTTTACCTGGGGAAACAGTGTACACATAGTTACTAAGTTATCAAAAAGAAGTCCCTTTAAGCTCTAAATGGCAACTCAAAATAAAGTGGTTTGGTGATTCCTTTCAAGCTTGGTAACACCTATGTTTTCAGTGGGCTGGGGCGTGCAATGTTCCTTTCATTAAATTGATTTATATTAATATATTGTTCAGGCACTTAGTTATCCTGGGTCATTTTACTGGTGGATCAGGCAGTCATCTGCATATTTTTTTAAATGAAAGAGGATTTTTTTATCTGGATAATCAACTGATGCCCATATAATATTTCATAGTGACAGAGACAAAGAGCAGCCTGACAAAACCAGAAGGTAATTTTGAGTTTCAGTGTTCCAAAGTAAATGTGTTGGCTCCAGTTTGAGAAGGATTTTATCTACTTTTGTGTAGAATCAGATACTCCGACCGGTACTTCAGGTGGACATGGTGATCTTCCATACATATGCTGCAGGCAAAACCAGGAAGGCTTGGGCTTTTTGTAATCTCAGGGCAGCATGGTGTAAAGGTCCCTGTAAGAATCTGTCAAGCAAGGACTGAGTCACTGTTGAGTGTCTGAAGCCTGATTCAAAGTCACATAAACTACGTTTGGGTATATGTGTTCCTGAAAGTGAATATGAACTTAGCTTTCTAGCATCTTGCTCACCCAAAGGCCAAATTATTTGTTGAGGTAATTGTGATATTTGGTAGATTTCTTGATGGTACAGAGAAGTAATCATGTTTCAGTGGATTGGACTTTTGTAGCATGGATAAGGGTAGTCAGTGTAATCAAGCTACACAGTACGTAGGCAATCGTTGCACCAAATTGCCAAGCAGTATACTGATGTACGACAGCACATTGAATTAAAGCATGAAAGAAGATGTGAAGTCTGTTTATGAGAAGTGATAGGTTATTTTGTCACATAACTTTGTGTAAATAGCTATGGGGATATTTGCAGTGCTGTTTGGATGTGTTGAGATGTAATGAATACAATTGCCTCAAGCGAGATTCGTCAGAGAGGCACTTAAGTAAATTGAAGTAAAATTTACAGTCTCAATGAGCCAGCATTCTTGGATGTGATCCATCCTTTTATTCGCCACCCAATCGGGTGGCTAGAACTGGGCAGGAACGGCCAGTGTCCCCAAGTTTTCCCCACCCACATGCTCTCATTCTCCATCCTCACACCATAGAACCTGAAGAGGGATTTAATGCCTCTATCTGACATGATGGTGGCCATCTTTTTTGACTGAAGATTGGGCATGCACAATATGTGCAGTGACTATCCCCTGGACAAAAGACATATAGAAATCAACACTGCTGCAGTGATCGCTACAGTAGAATGCACCAGGGACAATATGTCAAGGGGGATGTCAATCAGGCATAGGTAGCAATATTATTTAAGTAACATATATGCCATTGCCAACCACATTATTCATTCTTGGCACATAACTGCTACATTACAATTATTTGGCTTTCACAGTTGAACACAATATGGGAATGTGGCCTTGCATTACATGGAAAGCCCCGACACTAATGGCTTGCACTGCTGTGTAACAATAGTAATCAATGAAGAGCAGCTTTGAAAATAAACCCTGCTTAATATTAATGTCTAGACATACCATGAATATGGCAGCATTACATTCTGAACTGAGAAAACATTGCTCATCCAGACAGCTAGGAGTAAGCACACTTTGCCTGCATTATGCAGTACCCAAGCTCCTACTTTAGTACTGAGCTGTGGGTATCAATTCACCCAGTAAGACAATTGGGGGTTTGCGGGGTCAGGGGGCCTGGGGTAGGCTAAAAGGCATGGTAACATGTTGCTGATATACAAATTAACCACTAATTGTAATGTGGTAATTTACATATATAAAAGACTATCTTTATATTTAAAGAACATTTGAACAGACTGAAATGCTATGCTATTATCTGCCATGCCACTGTATTATGGAAGCTTCCCAATGGAATGGCATGCTTAGGTTGAGGTAACAGTACATTTTGTGCATTGATATATGGTTTTCAAACCCAAATCAACATTTTTTGATTAACCCTGTTTGGTTTGGAGACACAGCCTTTGACATGTCCCAACCCTTAGGAGAAGGATGAGAAAGGGTTTAATTTTGTGATGCCAGAATATAAGGGTTCGAGATACACATCAATTTATAATCATATTGTTGAGAATAATCACTGTTTTGCAACGTTTCTTGTGGTTTCACTCATGTCTAAAAAACGGATTTCAAATCTGAACTATCCCTTCGCTTGAGCGCTGTCTCACAAGATGACTTAAAGCATAACTGCCGATGCACACAATTGCTCTATCATCAAAAGATAACTCAAAACAATCAACTACACATTTCCTACAGTGTGTATTATAGTAATAGACAACTTACGAAAGCCAATTAAGTTAATGTTCATACAACTACTACTTTTTGGACAATATGTCCATGGTTCGAGGAGTCAAAGGATTTAGTCTCTTCAACCCCAGGTGGGAACCCTTTCTTGTGACGCTAGCGAAGTGCGCCTGCTACACAATATTCCCCCAGGGGTGGCGGTACGTGGGATCTCACAGGTAGAGACTCCTGTCCTGGGAATAAGGACTCGCATTCCGTTGAGGAACTCTCTTTCCATCTCACTCATAGATATGTTCCAAACCAACTGGTTGACAGAAACCCTGGAGAAATCACCCTTCTTTGCTATTGTGATGTGTCAAAAAAAGAGAAATATCCATCTAATAATCAGACCAGTAAAACCTATGGTGTAATGCAGAATAAGTGTCTACCAGGTACTGGGACTAAGAAACCCAAAGGAGTCATAATGAATATGCCCCAACACAGAAAAGGAGCTATAACCGGAAGCTTGGGATGCCCCCAAGGACAGTGCCATAAAACATGGAGGAGCAACAGAGCATTAGATAAAGACCAGGGAGTTTCAAAGTAGTGGAGTCAGGGAGACCGAAATCCATTGGAGAATGCTGCTTCACGCACAGGCAAATAGTCATGAAGAAAAGCTGTCAGAGCCGTACTGCCGAAGGAGCAGAATATCTGGCAGGAAGAAGAGGGTTCTAGAAGGGATGTTGGAGGAAGACTGGCCAAAGGAGGCCAAAACAGTGAAATGCGCGAGCTGCACGCCACCAGCACTTGGCCAGCAGGGGTTTGTTTGTTTGTATAGAGTGCCGATAGGTGGCCATTAGAGGAAATCAGTGGCCAGAAGGGGGAGAGAAACCCTTTCCATGCCGATACTGCATTGGTACAGAAACGCCAAAGGTGGTGAAGCAGACGTGAGAGACAGAGCCTTCCTAACAAGATGCAGAGAATGAGAAAAAGAGAACATCGACCCGGTGATGCGATCCTATTACATTACAGGTAATGGGGAAAGCAGGAACCCCAGGGAATGCAGCATTGATAACGATTGGTATAACCATATTTGGTAACCCATAAAAACTGAATATAATGATTGGAGTACTCTTACTCGTCACAGAAAATGGCTAGAATCAACAAACATTAGAAGCTTTCCTAGGGTCAGCCTAATTGTCGCAGTGAAGAACCAAGTCATAGGAATAGTGACACACTCTTAGGGACACAGCCTACTCATCTTAATGAAGAACCAAGTGATGAGAAGAGACATGAGCTCTTCGGAAAGCAGCCTACTCTTCTGAGAGTGGACAGCAGGTGGACAAAATCATATACGAAAAGTCAGACAAATCACTGGGTATTAGACACAGATCCCATTGATGAAACTAATGTTGATAAAGGTATAGCAAGTGCTCAAAGGTGTCCTGTGCAATGGGGGAAGAACTAGCAGAAAGAAAAAAGTCTATCAATTGTACACAGGAACCAGGTACCTAGAGAGATAAAAAAGGGACATGGAAAAGTGCCCTATGAGAACTGAATGAACTGGTACAAGAAATAGCTAAGTGCTATTTGAAGATTCTATTCTCCTGGTCTTTAGTTATTTAGTGTTCGTGGTGTGGTCAGTATAGACTAGTTTTGGACTGAGGACAGATTGATACTTTGGACTATAAAATGGGTGACGGGCTCCCTAGTTCGGTATTGTAATGTATGGAAACACTTAGAATAGGGAAAGTCAGGCATGGTCTTATGTAGTTTAAATAAATACATCTGGAAATGGCAACCCCTAGTCTGTCTCCTACTTTTGACCTAACATAATGGCTTAGAAGTATACTGTTATTCCATCACAACAACCAAACCTATTCTGGGTGCTTGGCAGCCTGACGGACCAAAGTATTTGTACAGAATCGCTTCCAGGTCCTTCTCACGGCAGTCTCTTGCATTCCATTTATTAATTATTGCCAAGGAATCCTCACGTTGTGCACCATGCCAGGTATGTGATTTCATAACTGGTAAGTATCTTCAGTGCCCCGCCGCTCATTTACCCTGTGTGCCATGCAGTTTCAGAAAAGTGGAACAAACTTAGAGCAATGCCATCACCAGGACCATGCCCATAGTGCTTGTGGAAGGCCTTTGGCAGCGTTAAGCACATTCAAAGAGATTCCTTCCCTCTGGGCCCACTAGACTTAGCCGCTGCTTAATTGTATGAGCCAGGATATCCCCAGAATATCTTTAGAAGCGGTATTGGGGTTCTAGTCCCCATGCATTCCCCTTGTAGCTAGGTGTCCCAGAGATCAGTCATGGCGCTATTTGGGCCATGACTGCCTCCAATAACGGTACCGGCACCAGTCTCGTTCAATGGGGACTTACCGGTGTAGTCGGACCCTGGCGGGACCGGTAAGTCCCCATTGAACATTCCATTCCCCATTCCCATTTGAGCCCTCATAGGGCTCAATGGGAATGGGGAAGTAGCTGATAACGGTACCGCAATTTGCGGTACCGTTATTAGCTCCCTAGTCCCTTTGCAGTTCCCGCTAAGGGCGCCTGGTAAAACCAGGCGCCCATAGTGAGACCCGCAAAGGGCCCTCGTAGTAGGGCAGTAAGGGATTACCGGCACGGGTCTCCTTTACGGTGCCTGGTATCCCTTACCGCCCTTCTCGGAATGAGGCGCATATTATATGCTTATATAAGATATATATTTCAAATACAAAATAGCAGGTGTTTTGAAGAACACATTATGTTAGTATGATTTGTGCCATGTTGTCTGTTGACAAACAACAAAACAAAAACACTGTTGAGTGGTGCACTATTACATGGCTTGTGATTGATGAGTGGGGAATTGTGTCTTGTTACTTGCTGCAGACTTTGGACTTTCCCTGAGACCATTTTTGGAGATTCAGCTAAAACAATAGGTTGATATATATTACAGGGTCTGCAGTAGCGACTCTGCAGTTATGGTTAAGTTGCTCTTCCTATGTTTTTGGGCAGCTTATGCCTTTGGTGGCGTTTGAAAAAAAAGGTACAGCAGCAACTCTGAAATATGTTGTCAAGGTTTGTGTGGTTTTGTAAATGGGGCAAAGTAATTAGGGGGCCCCAACACTTTTGAAATCCGGATAGACATGAATGGAAAAAAAGTTTCTTGCGGCGACAACCCAAAAACCGCTGGGCGGGTTTGCACCAAACCTGCACGGAGAGTGGCTGCTTGGTGCCGGAAGACTGCTTTTCTGAATTAGGTGATAATCCGTCCAAGAGATTTGTTTTTAAATGGCAAAAAGTAGGTCAAATAAAATGAGTGATATCTCTGTCTCTGTCCGGTATCTGCGGACGCCGCTGAGCCAATGAAAGAGTCATGTGACGTGCATGGATATCGTATGCGGCCGCTGTTCGGTTAATTGGGGTGCAGGTGTAAATTACTTTTTTCTTCACCCTCTCACCATTCTAACGCGATTCTCCTGATATTTCCTGGATAATGGCAAAAAACTACACATACAGCGGCATTGAAAAAGCCATAGTATTCTCTCGATAATGCTTGAAAATCAATACCTCTTCCCTGTCCTCATGGTTCCTCACCAAGTGCCACCTCCTCTTTCCATGGTCCTCCCACACCCCTCAATAGTTTTTTTTTTACTCTCACTGGCCTTCTCCTGGTTATTAGTCCGTGTCACTGTTTCGTTTGTTTGACACATTTTTGTTTTCCAAGGTGGACTTGATTGAAATGTGAGTGCTGAATTTCAGAGGTGTTGTTGCATTAAATCGGATCACCTTACCTCTCTCATAACAAATTGGTGTTCACTGAATTTCAAGAGTTTGCTATAACATGGTTTCCTCAGGCCCACTAGCCATGGCCTTTGGCAATGGCCACTGCACATGTTCTACCAATAGTTTGTTAAAGGGCCCACTGGCTATGACCTTTTGCTATAGTCTTGGCGTATGTGCGTGTTGCACCTATATCCTTCTTCTCGGCACACTAGCCATGGCCGCTAGCCATGTCAAAGTATTCATGTGTTACCAAACACCCAGTGTCCCCTACCCAGTAGATGTAGGCACTGCAGATGTTAAACCTTTCTTTTTCTAACTCCTTATTCCCACGATAATTTCACAGTAATCATTTCCAATAACAGAAATGCCTGGGGTAGAGTAGCGGTAGAACAGTGGTTCGCTGATTCCCACGATAATGGTACAGGTGATCAGAATTAAAAAGTCTTTATCATCCTTACAGGCACTCAACATGTGTCCAGCAGTTTCTAGTCTTCCCATCGAAACATTTACCATCAAATTAAAACCCAATTAAAAATATAAATTGAAATGCATTTCCATCGAAAAGCATTTTCATTGAATAATTTTCATTGGATTTTAGGGTTAGGGTCAGGGTTAGAGATAGAGATAGAGATAGAGTTAGTGTTAGAGTTAGGGTTTGGGTAAGAGTTAGGGTTAGGGTTAGGGTTGGGTTAGGGCGGGTGCCCATGGGGGTTGGGAGGTTTGGAGGTGGAACCTCCCCTCTAATAAAGAATAAACACTAAAACATTACATGGAGCTGGCCAGTGCCAAAATACTTTAAAGATTTCAGCACTGGACAGCTCCATGTAACATGTTAACGTTAGGTGTATTTCATCGAATTTCCATGCATAAAATGTAAAGTGTTTATGCATCGTAACCCTTTTCGATGAAAGGGTTTTGATGCATAAACACTTTTCATTGTATGTACGGTAATTCGATGGAACATATTTTGTTGAATATGTTTTGATGCATTCCATCTTTGATGGAATGCATTTGATGGAAAGACCATAAACCGTGTCCAGCTTCTTTTTCCCATGCTCCCTCACGCCACACAATTGCTTTTTCCCTCAATTGCTTTTTTCCTCCCTAACCCTCTTCTATTACCCCCTCTCACTTATCGTTTTGTATGCACATTCTTTTCTGAGTGTGTCTTGTGGCATTGCCACTATGATCATGTGAGGTTCCTGCGGTCTTCCCATGATAAACCAAAAATGTTCTACTCTTAATTGGCTCCCCTACCCAACCCTAAACCCCAACTTCACATGGTGACTTCTTTCCCACTCCTAACATCTAGCCTAATGCGATTGCTATTGGTATTTATAAGGCACCTATGGCCAGGCCATCTAAGCACTGTGGTTCAAAACAAACAGAAAGGTATTGAGTCTCTTTCTAAAGTCGAGAATGTTGCTAGACTCTTTAAGGTCATGAGAAAGTTCATTCCAAAGTTTTATGGCATAATTTTTCATCCTCCAAATAGCGTTTTCAGTTTTCTCATTTGCTGCTTCTCCCGGTAAATTCGCAGGAATGAATCGTATCGAGCAAAAAATAAAGCCGTCATTTGCATTTCTGAAAATCCACTAGTCTCTCTGCTGAAAAGCACCAAGGCTGGTATATGTAAAGGTTTTAAGGAACAGGGGCACACCCCTATGTCTCTGTTGAATATGTTAAGAACTATTGGATGGAGTGAACCCAAAACCATCAAGTAAATTATGTCAATGCTTTGTGCCCAAATTTTGTTTCACTTGGTCCAAATCTGCCAAGCAGTTTTTGTCCCACGGCTGTTCAGAAACTGCACTATTTCTCTATGTTAAAATGCACGCGAGTAGGGTTAAAGCAGCTTTTTTTTAAATGTTTTCTTAATAACTTTTTCATTTTTTATGAATTGTTCCCAGAATGTTCAGTTTTCAAATGTCATCCAAATCCATCCAACAAGTCAAAAGTTATTAGCAATAGGATTTTTGAGGAAAATGGCTGCTTTTCATTTCTGAAAGGCCTCTCAGCCGAAAAGCACCATGGGAAAATTATAGCAATAATTTTGGGAGACAAGGACATCCCCTCTACGTCGAATATATTAACACCTACTGGATGGAACAAACCCAGACCCCTCTCAGAAATCGAATGAACACTTTGTGCCCACATTGTTTTGTACCGGGTCCGAATCCGTCCAGCGTTTTTTGCTGTGCAGAGAAATTTGGACCTTTTCCCTATAGGAAATCAGAATTCTTCTTGCTTTTGCTTTCTTGATAACTTTTTCATTTTTTAACAAATCTTTTCCAACATTTTCATTCTGGGGGGGGTTGAGAGGTGAAGGGGGGGAGCGTGACAAACATTGTGTTTGCAAAATAACAGTCAAATCCATCATGCATGTCAAAAGTTATTAGACATTCAATGCTATGTTTTCCTATGGAACTTGATACTCACTGTCACTATAGTGTAACGACCGCTGCAGTCCAATTACATTTTGGCAACATATATTTTTATTTATTCAAATATAATAACTCATGGGCCCAAACAAAAAACATATCTTACACTTAAAAGTGCTGGCGTGATTTATTTTTTTACAGTTAGAGCAGGGGTTTCAAGGGTTTTAAGTGGTGATTGATGCAAGATCAGGGGACGTTGACACAGGTAAGGAACAGGTAGAGTTATCCTGTAATATGTTGGTATAACTTATATTCTCTTAAGTAGATAAGGGGCTGGAGAAACTAGTGGTTTGGTTTCTCAGCTGCACGGTTGTCTATGAATTTTTCGAATTTCGTAGTGCTGACAATATCATTTATTTGCCACTAAAGCAAAGCACAGATATCTCATCCTTTCTGAAACAGAGAATCATCACACAGCATGTCCCTGTTCATGTCTCCCTGTAGTCTGTCCTTCCACACTATGAAATCTCATGCAAATACCCAGCATTGCCTCTGATTTGGGCTTAATAGAACCTAGGAAATTTGGTGGATTGTATAAACAAAATCCTTCAAACGTTTACTGGTCTGCAGATTTAAATCTAATTAGTGGTGGCAGAATTGAACATAACAATAGGAAGTAAGGATGCATTGTTTGATTTGTTTTCTTCTCAAACCTTTCAAATAGCTCCACCTTAGGACATCATGAGCACCTGAGAATTAAAGTCATACAGCTGTGCATATTCAAATATTTCCTTACCTTGACCAGATGGCTTAAGTCCCCTGGGGAAAGTACTGATGCAGGTCCCTAAGAACAAGAACACATACATTAATATCATATTTGTATATAAATCATAGCATAACAAGTAAGGTAATACATTATAATATGAGGACATGATATATAATGTAATATAATATATCAAATGTTATATCATATACAATGAAAAATAAGGCACTACATATAAATACACGTGTACATGTATGTGAAAAAATGTGTGTATAGTATGACAACTCATTTTCATAACTTAGGCACCGGTGTCAAAGTAACAAATGATGCTACATTATTCAAGGCACTATGGGAGGAGAGGAGAGTTTAGGGTGATATGAAAAAGCTCACCTAAGCATTAACGATATCTGAAGGACAGAGTCCACATAGGTCCAAGTGTCACCCATCAAAGGAAATGCATAGATATTTGCAAGGAGCAAAGGAAGGAGTGTGAAGATGGCAACTACTGCTTGCCGTGTTGGGTACGAGCAATTAACTAAGGTAAAATGGTCAAAAGGGGCAATAGAAAATTGGCTGTTGTCTAAGAGATAACTCAATTATTTTAGTATATCTTTCCACTATGAATTTTGCAGTTCCAGGTGCCTGCTTCATATAGATGAGATAGTCACATTATTCAATTGTCTTTTTTGTTTAACCTTGGATTTAATTCAGGGAGCTAACTACTGCTTCTGAAGCTCTACACTTCAAATTAACTAAACAATCCAATTTTAAGTGCCAGCATCATCTATATATTAGAAGCCGTTCAATATCGTACAGGGGTTTCAGGGCTAGACACACCTGCTGTGGTGATGTGGATGCAAAGAAGACTAGACAGAACCAGATTCAACTGCAAAGTCCTTCACACTGTTGTATCCAAACACAAGGAGCGGTCTAATAGTAATGTTATAGTAGGAATGTGAAATGAGAATAGCAAGCCTACTGTGTGGTACAATACAGGAGGTATTACAGAAACTTTACACCAGTAAACCTGCAATAATCAATAGGGGGAAACAGGACTCTAATGCCACACAATTATCCATCAATGTATTTTTGCAACCGCTCATTATTTGATCTAATCATGGTTCCTGCCACTGGTGTAAATATGGCTTGAAATAACTTTTATTTGTTGCACTGCAGCTAATTAAACACACACTGCTGGAAGGTTTCTGTATAGAAAACATACATAGGAATTAGTGCTCTTCAGGGTGAAACAGACAGACACACATTTTTATTTCTACTTTGAATAAATAAGCGCAGATGTTGCTTTCATTATAGATATTAACGGGAGATCAATAAGATACGGTACTCTGCCTATTGGACAAATGTGAAGGTTATCCACTTTTTGGAAGGAAGTGGTTGACATATTAGTGATACAGCTGAAGGCAAACATGGTAAAATAAGATCAATTACCTTTATGGTGATTATGGTTCTCTTTGTGCTCACCCTACTCCATATATGCTTGGAAATTGTCTGCATTAATTGCAGGCAAATAAATGGACCCAAGCCACTGTACGTTATCTAGGATGAGGTCCCTGCATGTCAAATTCCACCACATGCTAATCCAGACATATGCAGAGGATAGCTTACTGCCATTTTATATAAAGGTTTTTTTTTCCGTTATAGCAGTGCAGTTCGTGTTCACCATATTTCAAAGTTATTGTATGGTAAGTGCTGCAGAGGAGGGGGGAGGAGAGTCTTAGAGAAACAGAATCAACATGGTCCTCCTCCACACTTTCATTCAATTGGAGGGGGGGCAGCGCATTCCAATCAGGTTCAAGAAAATAGGTTGCACAGAGCATTCTGCCAAAAGAGACACCTCTTCGAGTAGAGTCATCTCGAGAGTAGTGGTGCTTGCAGAAAACAGTTGGGTGACACACGTGGCTGTACTGAATATTCGGGAGATCGGGGCAGCACCCAATGATGCCTTTGTTCTAGTGGAATAGGCATGAAACCTCTAAAGCAATAGTCACATTTTCAGCAGGCAGGAAGGAAACATTTTCCTCTCATGGCTCTCATGACATTCAGTTTATGAAAACGTTCCCCAGGACATGTGGGGGCTCAGGTGAAACACTGGAAGTATGACATGATTATTGGCAACAACATCTTAGAGGCTTTAGACATGGGAGATAGTGCCATATGAAGGATGTCCTTGCCATGCTATGAACGATGCAAAGAAAATTTGCAGGAGTAACTTGGAGTTCATGATTCCATTTGACTGATTTTCTGACAACAATACTTGCTTCCTTGACCGTAGGCCCATAACACACAAAGGCACAGTATTAAAGAGTGTGTGCATTAGTGAAGATAGAAATATGTTTAGATCAAAATTAGGATGAGGATCAATAATTGAAGAAGTTGAATGGCAGAGATGCAAGAGTCCAAGGAAGTGCAATTTTTAAAAGAGATCAAGTATGTTTGCAGGAATGGCGGTCACGAAAAAGTAACACAAATAGATGAGAATGTGTGGAACGAATCTTAAAATCATTTGGTAAATCAGAAACGTGGACGTTGGCAAAAAATAACATGCCTAACAATGTATGCCTCCTCACGTCTGTGCCAGAATGAAAGAATGGCTCTTGAAGTCATATCTGTCAAGTACTCATGTATGTGCCACATTTGCCTGGATTTTCCTGCCTCAAGAAACTAAAAGTCACCCAGATCTTCAGAAGGGATAGGATTGGCAAACATGCTAGGAATATCCCAATTCTGAAGGTTATGTTGTGATATCGTTATGGTAGAATTTAGTGGGTGTAAAAACAATGCCGTGTTTTAAAGGACAACTTTCTTATACTTTTACCTGTTTGTTAAGTACTGTAGAATGTTGAGGGTAACAATAGCTGTGGTATCTTCTTCATATTAAGCAGACAAGTGTCTCGAAACAACACAATTATCATGTTTGCAGACTATGGGCTTCATTTACAAAAGCCTTTCACAATGGCACAATCCCATTGAAAAATGCTCAGGCCCTTCAGAACTTAAACATTGAAAAATGTTGGCATCAGAACGAGGATACGTTGGAGCAACTCTAGAGCAAATAACTCAACAAGAAGGTCTCCATTGAGGCAGAATGCATACGTGAAGACGCACTTGTAACACAGTGAGCCACAGAACAACCCATGCATTCCTCACGGATTAGGGGAGACACATGGAGACACATTAGTTGATGCAGTTGACATAATGTGATTTGGGGAAGATGCAATGTCAACTATCTAAGACACTGTCAATAGTACATTAAGTCTTTTATGAGTGTGTGTATGTTTAATGCACATTGTGCTCCAGGGGTCTCACGACCAGAATGTCATTCTCAGGATCAGATTGCTGAGCCAATGGGTGAGCTACAATGCCCTACCAGGTCTATTCTGCGTGCAACTTAAGTACAGCTTAATTATGACCGTATGCAGCGAGCAGGTGGGGAAAGCGGGATTGGAACCAGTAAGGGTGATTACAATCTCTCTCTTTGTCTATCTATCGCTAGCCCTCAACAAAAATCGGACTCATCTCTTTATCCTTCCTTCAGTTGGGCAGAGTCCTCTGGAACTTGCTTACCACAGATAATCCCTGGAAGTATTGAGTTTTGTTACTTCTATTGTCACTCGATTCTATATCTCCAATGAACCAGGAGAATACATGGAGGAAGAAGGTCTCTCTGAGAGACAAGATTGTCTGCATTAGTAATGTCTCAAGTCCCATATAATGTCTCAAGTCCCAAATAATGCTTCAGGTGCTTAAGACATGAATCCTCCAGTGGCCACCTGACAAATGCTAGTTCTGAAAGGTGTCTCCATTGAAGGAGTTACTATGCTGCTGATATGCACATCAGCGTGGTGTCTAAGTGCCTAGATCTCAGTCCTGGTTCTGCTTGTGTGCATAATGCATGCTCGACTCTTGAGTCATGTTGCACCTTGTCCTGTCCGAGCAGTTGAAAGCAACTCCTCCCACTGGCACCTGACCCACACAGGATCTACTGTAAGCACTTCTACTGGCCTTTGTGGTAGTGTTCCTGGAGTACATTCTGTAGCAGCTGCTTTCAGCACTCAAAGCTTCAACTCAGTTCTGCACACTGGTGGGAATATCAGGTGCAGAGTTCTAGGACACACCCTCAACATCAATTCTATTTTAGATTTTTACTACGTCGGAAATATGTGCGTGGGAAGGTTTGTATTTGGCTTTGAGGCATAGCAAAGGCAAAGCACCTCTGCATGAATCCAAGATAATTTGTAAGAAAGAAAACAAACTAGAGTCCAGAATGTGATGATGTTGGACAACTCTAGATTGTGGTGTCCCTCATAACTCTTGGAACTGCCACCACCGTCTCAGAGTTATGTGGAGTGCTTCTGAAGAGTTGCACGTTTTAGGGTCCAAGACGTTTCTTGACAAACACACACTGCTTTCCCTCTGAATCGTACACACCAACACCCTCCAGCTCTCACCCTCAAATCCCTCAAGCTGAAAGGAGTGTACCGCCTGGTACCACCTCAAAGCCCTTGTCTAAGCACTGCCTGCCGTATGCTTACATTTCTGCCTCGCGAAGAGAGGTTTTTGTGGTGATGGTGGTGGAGGAGGAATGCAAGGAGGAAAAGGAGGAAAAACAAGCACGTGTTCTACTGAGATGGTGCAAAGCCTGTAAGGGAAACTAAAGATGTGGAGGTACAAAGTCACACAATGGTGAACTATATAATTGACCAGGGAAACAGTGGTGTGCTTTTTGGGTCAGGATAGGAACAACTCTCAGTAGTCACAATGACTTAGTCGAATCATACCCTGAAGCCGGGTTGTTAAAGGGTACATTTTTTCCTATGTAATTAATCTGTTTTCTTTTTTGGCACCCAGAGGAAAAAACATATTCATTGTTTCACCTCTTTCTTGTTTGCTTTCTTTTGTTTTGTGTGGTAGTTAGAAGGATACTAAGCGCGCGAGGCAAACGCATCCTGAGCTTGATACCGGATGTTTGAAATTCATATTATACTTCACTATGCCAGTGGCTTGAGGGATCATTATGCCATGACGTTACCAATACTTTGGAACTGGACACTGGGAGGAGGTCATCTCAACTTCTAAACAAAACCAACTTGCTACAGCAAAACTCTTGATGTTGGAAGAATTTGTACCTGACCAACCCCCAGAAGTTGCTTCCAAAACATGTTGCTAGAGAAGCTCAGGCTCTTCCCTACAGTTCCAAGGATTGCATGGGTTATTCAATCCCCCACAGTTGGTGTAACTCGAGTATCAAACATATCCTACATGTGGCACTTGACGTCATGGTGATCAAGCAAACGTGGCTGAAGGGCCCACAGCTGCAGTAGAATCCTTTCCACCAAAGATTGGATTCCTTCTTGGGCTTAAACTCCTCTCAGATAAGCCTGGCAGCTGCTACGAAGTTGACAGGTGCATGTCACCACAGTTGATTTCCGGGCAATCGATGTTAGAAGCATCCTTAGCGTGATTAGTGCCAACAGACCACAAGCAGAATAGAAGTGCCTGCCACAACCAACACATATCTTTAAGCTGTTCAATAGATACATGGGAGGCACATTGAAAATCATTGTTTTAAATATCTAAATGAAAATGGGACCAAAGTATATTGTATATAACACTGAGGGTGACCATTGAAGCTCACACAATCACGGCTGAGTAAATATTTGAGTGACACAACAGACACACTTCCCGCACATGCGTATTAATGGATAAAGCAGGAGCAATCCGTGAGGCTACGTGGTGTTCTATAGCGGGTCATGCCAGTGCAGGAAGGGATGCTCATGCCAAGGCCCATTCTAAGCATCTGAAAAGGGCAGTCATATTTGTGGAGATGCTATCCTACTCTGCCAGACAATTCCCAAGAAAGAGAGAAGGGCAAAGGGGATGTCATTAACTAGATATGTCCATTTCATCAACATTTCTGGAACACACATTCACCTAGAACAACAGCACAGATACAACTACATCTATTTCATTGGAAATAAGGAGGTAAATGATAAAACAAT
This sequence comes from Ambystoma mexicanum, assembly GCF_040938575.1. NCBI lineage: Eukaryota > Metazoa > Chordata > Amphibia > Caudata > Ambystomatidae > Ambystoma > Ambystoma mexicanum. The sequence goes on from NC_090933.1 coordinate 1,181,356,416, forward strand.
TCAATTATAATGGATTAAGGTAAGACAAACCGGAGCTCCAGGTGGTCCTCTCTCGCCGGAATTGCCAGGGAAACCCTGCAATCAAAAAAGGAGAAATATGAGGAATTGGAAAATGACATAAGTGACATCTCGCTCCGATAGCACAGTTCGCTTCTCTTATAATGAATGGTAACTATGTCGTCATAAGTTTCCAAGTCTAACGAATGTCTTCCTTGGGGATCCATACACCCTAACCAGGCCCTGTTTGACATACTCTGTGAATTGGTGCAATACAGTTTTGCATCTGAACCATCATTGGGCTGCTGCAATCATGTACTGAAGCATCACCTTGTTTGTGGCAAACAGTTCTGTCCCTCTGCTTTCCTATGCAAAATCGCACTCTATCAATCGAAATTGCACATACCCAGGCAACTTACCTTTCCTCCTTCGTTATTTACTTATAATACACACTACATTGTAAATACATTTTAGGATTTGTGTCAAGCTCCCTGCATTGAATAATAATACATCTAGGATGATGTCATTAGTCGTTGGCCAGTGGACGTAGCTGCCTGCATTCTTTTCCATATCCTACGTGGGCCATGGACTTTCTGATAAGCTGTCTCTAGACCCATGGAGTGGTTAGTTATTTAGTGCAGAGCAGAACCCACAAGAAATGAATGTATAGGTATCAGTGGCACTGTTACTGATGGTAGCACCATCATTACGGCTACATTAATTTCCCTAAAAGTACCCCCGAAAATTTGCTGACAGAGGGGCAACATGTGTATTTCCCATATATGTATGCAGGACACAACTGGGTTTGCAAACCAGCCCCCGTGTTTTTCCTCCTAGAAATATCTCTTTCACCCTCTCACTGCTTACAAGGCATACCTCGCCAAGAAAATACCTTTGTTGTATCCCAGTGCCTGTTGCAGGGGGCCAGTCCCCAGTAGCGAGCAGCTCAAGTTATAGGGCCGTCTTTGGGGAAGACAGCAGCAGGTTTCAATTCTAGTTCACCAATATGTCTAAAACGTAAACTTTGGTGGGAATAATGATGAAGGGAAACCATTGGCTTGCTCTACTGAGTATTTGTACGGTATAAGCTGTTGATATAATGCCGACACAACGAACAACAGATCGTAGGTTGATGCTTAACACCTTTTACTGCTACACTGGGATACCATAGATGCAGTAAAGCATGATTAGAACACATCTCAGGCCCCCACACACTCCAGGAACACATAGCTTCTGGCCTTAAATCGTTTATGACATGTCCACAGCACAAAGCCACACGGCTTTTAACCACACGGCAAGTAAAATAACTCATGAGCTGCTCACTAGGTTATGTAATGAAATGGATATGGCATCGTTGTGCCAGATGTCATTGTACAGTAAATAGTGTTCATTGTAATTATTGGAATAAGATACAAAACAAATGTCCTATATAATTCTGTGTTGTAGCTGGACAATGTATGGTGGATGCTACTTAGTGCATTGAGTAGGCTGCGGGTCACGTGAGCAGGCCCTGCCACTTAGTGGCTCCGCCCACCTCCATTGTATGCCTTCCAAGTCTCTACTTCAGGACTGTAGGCCAGCTCCAGGCAGACGGCACTGAGTAGGCTGCTGGTCACATGACCAAACTCTATCACTCAGTTGCTACGCCCACCTCCAGTTTTTGCACTTTCTAAGCCTCTTCTTATGGACTGTATGCAAGCTCCAGACAGACAGCATTGCGTAGTCTTCTGGTCAAGTGATCATCCCTGCCACTCAGTTGCTCTGCCTACCACCTATTTAAACAGTCTTCCGTAGGCGTCCTCATCACCAGTGTCCTCAGCAAACAATGTGCAAAGACAAGGACCTCACCTGTTTGGGTCTGATTGGGCCAAAGGCCTTACCCGCTACCCTGCATTTCACATACAAATGAATCGCTAATACTACTACTCACCAAACGCATCACCACATCACCATGTGTCTCCTCCCTCCGCAGCCCATCCACACTCTCACTAGGATTTATATGGACAATTGGCCTCAGCAGCCCCAACAAGCTACCCTAGCAAATCTTATCAATAGTGCCCTTTTCCCCACCCAACACCCACGGACCACATGCACACGACCTCTCATGTTGATCAGTGCTCACTCAGTAGTCACTCATGCTGCAGAGATCACTGACTGCATCTCGTACAACAATCTTGAAACATGGTTTATCCCCTCCTACCCCAAGGCTACTGCTGTAAAAATGCTAACCAAACCGGAAGTGCAGGAGGTGGAGTGGCAATCATCCACAGGAGCGATTGGCCATGCTCCATCATCCCCTCTCCAAGAACAAGCTCATGTGAATCACTTGCCTGGTGGTTCCCTCCATCGCACACAGAATCTATCACCTTCCACCTCATCTAATCACTGGAGTGACTCTTTCATTGCAGACATCTCCAACATACTCTTTTCTGCCGAATTAGAACATTTAAATAAAATGTTGCTCAGTGATTTTAAAGAACGTAGTTCTCAGTGAGCTTAATGTCCCTCGGTCACAGGCTGACAACCTTGCATGGAATTGTGCTCTCCCCCTCGCACAACACCCTAGACTTAGTCTGCACATCATCCCCCTGCTTCACCTGTGCAGACCATATCCCACTTGATTGGTCGGACCATGCTGCCATCCCTTTATCAGCCACCCTCTCGACTATGGGTTGCAAAGGTCTGCTGAACGCCCCCTCACTCAACGCTACTCATTAAAAACCTTCCCGGGCAAGCAAACTCTGCAGACATCTCCACCACAGGGAATGCTGTGGGCCTCCTGGAATTATTCAGCAACTCTGTTATGAAACTAAAGGACACTCATGCCCCCCTAAAGTCCAGCCAGGCGAAAACCAAACTAGCTGCCCCATGCTACACCCCTAAGCTAGCCTCCAACAAATGCTTAATCAGAGCCCTAGATAAATGGGGGTGCAAACACCATAACTTGGGAGACCTCACCAAACCTCAAATCTCTGTGCTCAAACCATAGGATACTGATTGCAAAGGCCAACGCTCCTTACTATTCCACCACCATTGTGGCAGCCTCTAACAGGAGCAAAGCCATATTTGAAGTAGTAAATCATTGCACCAAACCGTCACCCGACACTGAGGTAACAGCAACTCTGGAAAAATATGACTGAATCAACACATTTGTTACTGATAAAATAGACAAAATCCGAGAGACCATCAAATGAACCTATCACACCATGATGATCCCCTATACCTCAAAACACTCACTTCCCCTCTCCTCTCTTTCCCGTGGATTTCCTAAAAAATGATTGCCTCCCTAAAACCAACTTCTTACTCTGACAATACAATTCTGGCCTCCATCATTAAACAATTGACGGGCCGGCACTCAATGCGCTCCTCAGCATCATCAATGCCTCCTTCACAGAACGATCATTCCCAGACACCCTCCAGACTGGTCTCATATGACCTCTTTTGAAAAAAATAACCCTATATCCAGACGGCTTGGACAACTACAGGCCCATTACAATCCTCCTGTCTATTGGCAACATTTTGGAAAAAGTACTCACCAGAATAAAACAACTCCATGCCCTGAATGACTATCAGTAAGGGTTCCGCCCAAATGATAGCAGTGAGACATCCACCATCTAGTTAGTGGATGATGCTCTCCAAATCATTTATAAGGGTGACTCGTGCTTCATCGTCCTCCTTGACCTCTCAGCTGCATTCAACACCGTTGATCACTGTATCCTTTTCACTCTGCTTACAGGATGAGATTCTCTGGAACTATCCTGCATTGGTTTCCTCCTACATCTCAGACAGACACCAGGATGTCCGGATGAAATTGGTGCATTGTAACCCACTCCAGGTCTCCTGCGGTGTCCCCAAGGCTGCATTTTCTCACCATTCCTTTTTAACGTTTACATGGAGCCTGTCGGCAGTCTCCTCAAAGATCCCAATATATCTATCCATCCACCAATAGGCAGATGATACTCAGTTGTACATGAGAGTAGATAGCGTGCAGGACATCTTTCGTCTATGTGATTACATAGCCATCATCAAGTCCAGGATGTCGACACCCTACCTCAATCTAAACCCACGAAAGAGTGAATTTGTCCTCATCTCAGACTCAGCAAAACCCTTAGGCTTCACCAATGACAGCAATCTGTTCATCCAGAAACACATAGACAAGAAGGCCCAAATGACCCGGCTCAGAAACTCCACCCTTTGAAAAATCAAACCCTTCATCCTGCTGCACGACTTCCAGACTGTAGCACAGGCCATGTGGCCTTGCACATCGATGGGGGAAATGCTCTCCTGACAGGGCTCCTAGCTGCTCACGTGGCTTCCATAAAAATGACCCCCATCCTACGCTAACTACATCAGCTTCCACTCCAAGCCAGGATACTGATTAAGACTGCACGTATCATCTACAAAGCAGTCATGAATAGCACACCATCGTACCTGGCAACTAACCTCTACATATCTGCTGGTACATGCTCCTCATGCAGCAAATTGACCCACTGGCTTTTATCACAACTCACCCACAAAGCGAGGACCTGCAAACAATCGTTCTCTTGTCATGTACCCACCCTCTGGACCTTGATCCTGGTGTCAGCTCGGAATGCCCCCACAATTCTCCAATTACCCAAATCTCTCAAAACATGGCTTTTTCAACAACACCTGACCAAGCACTAATTCTAATGGACGAACATACTGACTCACAGACCTCGCAGTACTGCGCTACTGTTTAAAGATGCCAGCCCAAATGCCAGCTATCTACACTCAGTTCAGTGCTCCGCTGCTCTTGAGCTTGGTCTGTGATTTAAACAATCAAATACAATAAAAAAAATACTATGCCACAATGTGCTTTAGTAATATTCCATGTCTGTTTTACCCTATTTGAGAAATAACGGCCTCCCTACCTCCCTGAAACTTGAAGAGAACCATCTCCGGTTCTGTAAGCACCTCAAAACCTTTCTCTTTGCTTTGGCTTTTTCTCCTCCTCTCCCCTGCTGACTTCCTGGTTGAAACCTAACCTACACTGCTTACCTGGCCACCCTCTTATCTTGGGCCCAGGTTCCCTCCCCAGCCAGTCGCATACCTGCACTGCCTTCCTGGCAACTTGGTGACTGTTTCTATATCCCCTCAGTCCCACTTCCAGCACTTGATACATGTTGTCTGCACTTACCCTTGCCACTTGCTGGCCGCACTTCTACTATTGTTATTTATTTATTCTTTTATCCCATTTACTGCACTGTCCCTCCCCCCTCACTATCCCCCTTCCCTTTCCCATGCACTTGCGCGATCTGATTGACACCTGGTCTAGTATGATCTTTTGTCTGTCTTCCCCCTGTTCCCCCTACCTTGGCTCATCATGCCTTGAAACACTTGTATATAGGTGCGTTATAAATGCCATATCATATCAACCCCTTGAACTCATTCTTGAAAGATATTTCATGCACATGAAATTGATAGGTAGTTGATTGCATGAAAATGCTGCAAATGCACTGTAAAGTTCTCATTCTATCCTCTCATTCTACGCTCCCTCTCGCCCCCTCCAATCTGCTGATCTCTTCCTACTCTCTGTTTCACTACCTCCCTGTGACCCTTCTCGTTTCCGATCATTTCATCTCCTTGCCCCCTACACTGGAATTCCTACCTCTCTCTATCCGCTCCATTTCCTCATACCCCTCCTTCCGTTCCTCCTTGAAATCTCATCTTCTCCATACCCGTCCTGTTAACCTCATTACTTCCCTGTTACTGTCCCTCTGATCTGCTTTTCTTTACAGTCTCAGGCAAATTGTTTTTGATGGTTTGTCTCATGTTTACAATTATGCTTCCATTTTATTCTATTGTGTTCTTGTTGTTGCTATGTGAAGCGTTTTGACTTAAAGTGCTCTATAAATTTAATTAATAAATAAATAAAGTAGGTTTTGGCTTATCCAGGTGAATTCTTGTCTAAATCGTAAAGCTTGGTGATCTGTGGATATGTGTGGGGCACTTTACAGGCTGCAAAAAACCGCTCCCGCCCCATGTACCACTGACTACTCTATATCACCCTCCCATTCACTACCCTCCATGTTCACCACCCCACCGCACCCCCAGAATTGTGTAAACATGATTCTAGCGAAACTGTTTAAAATGGCCCTCTACCTTGTGTCAGCTGAGCAGTGGGAATTTTACAAGGCCCTGCAGAGGATGCCAGTAATTATACACTAATTATGCAGATGATACACAGATCCTCCTCCCGCTTTCTGGGGATCATGCTAAAGACACGGAATTGGTGAACAAGGTATACCTTATCATCCAGGCTTGGATGGCCACTCACGGCCTTTGTCTAAACGATGATAAGACAGAGTTGATTATCCTGGGTACCCAAGCCAATATCAAAAAACTAGGACAGGAATTCTCCTCATTCAACATAGATGGGAATATCATCCAAGTATCCCAGGATATAAAAACCCTGGGATTCTATCTTGATTCTACCCTATCACTTGATAAACAGCTCAAATCCCTTGCCTCCTCCACGGCCTACACGTGCAAACTCATAAGAGCCGGTAAACCATTCCTTTCCAATAAGAGTTGCCTAATCCTAGCCAGAGCCTTAATACTCTCCAGAATTGATTATTGTAATGCTCTATATTCTGGAGCTAATAAAAGAATAACCCAAAGACTACAAACATTACAAAATAATGCCTTGAGAGCAGCACTAGGCATTAATAAAAGATCCCATATCTCTTCCGCCAGACGCCATCACAACTGGTTGACCACGGACAACAAAATAAAACTCAAGATGCTATCCCTAACCCACAAAGCCCTTAATAACTCTGCCCCTAGTTACCTGACTGACAAATTCCACCGGAGAACATCTCTTAGACCAACCAGACTTGTCAATTCAAATTGCTTGACAATACAGACTCACTACTATAGGAGGAAATAGTTTCCCGGTAAAGGCGGCTAAAACCTGGAACTCACTACCACAAGACCTTAGAGCGGACCTGCCCTACCTTTGTTTCAGGAAAAAAGTCATTCAACTCCTTACCTCGACTGACCTCAGTTGACCGGTGTTACCTACCTCCTACTGGTATTATTCACACTAGACCTTCACTCTATACAGCTGTAATTCCTATTGACCTACTCGAACTTGTATATTTTGTAATTATTTGTGTGACCGGATTGTATTTTCTAATGTACATTCTGCTATGATGTAACCTTGTAAGTTCTGCATTTTTCTTGCCAATGCGCCCTGCTACCCCTGGGTCTGTTGCACACAAAAAGTGAATAAAACAAACAAACAAACAGTGGCGTGCCCTCTCTTGATTGGTCCAAATTATTTACTATAGTTCAGGTGCAACGTGCTCACCTTGGAAACAAGACGATAAGGCGCACCCGGGTCCGTGCTTAGAAACCTCTGTGTATTAATCGCATTATAAAAAACCTATCATATCATACTCTTGGGTGGCATCTAACCTTTCCAAAACATCCCCATAAAACAGAAACGTTTGAATAGTTTGCAGGGACGTGGACCCTACACTGTGTTTGTTTGAGTAATCCCCAAATAAGTTTGCTCTCCACTAGTTTTGGAGCTGGAACGTTAACATCTGCATCGTGTGATTTCACAAGTTCTCTGACTTTGACGAGCATATTGCATCAGAGTGATAACGAGAAACTCGTCGTCTTTCGCGACACAGACACATGGTTCAGTGACATGTACATACTTACATCTTGTCCTGGGGGTCCCTGGGGACCAGGAACACCCGGCTGTCCTCTTTGTCCCTTGAAAAGATCCAGAAACATATGTCAACATCAGCATACAATGGAATATTCAAATCAAAGTCATGTTGAACATATATTTTTGGGACTTCTAACTAAAGTCAAGGTTACAGATAACATGTTTTCATGCATAACTGGTGAACATGTATTTTTATTGGTGCTTTGAAAAATACACCAATACAAGAAGGTTATTTCAAAGTGCATTTGGGGAATGGGGAGCACAGTTGGCCAATGGTTGTTGGCTAAACAGAGACACCGCTTCTGAGAGAAGAGACTAGGATCAAAGCAATAGGGATGTAAACACAAAGAAAACATATAAAGATTTTGTAGCATCTAGTCCAGAAGTCGGCTAATTCTTAGACAATGAGTCCCCCCACCCCCAGGGTCCCAGGTGCTATGAGGTATTTGTCAAACACCCCACCGCCCCGGATGTGAAATTTGGGAGTACTTCAAAAACCTCGAAAACAGTTGTACAATGTGTGAGAATTTGTTCTAATGTTACATTTTCAAACACTGGCAATTAGGTTGGGATATGTAAGGTGTACACTCTTCCGAACAACGTGGTGGTCAGAGTTATGCCATCATAAATAGTTTACCCTCAAAGTATAGTTTCAGCTGCACAGTCCAAGTGAGTTTTACATTTAAAACAGAGCAATTGGAATAGCACTAGCAACTAACAAGAAAAGGCAACATGAAGATACTTTCAAGAACATGTGTTTTCAGTTCTATTTTCAGAAGGATAAGGGATACATGTCTTTACTGAGAGTGGCAGCTGTGAGGGAGTGGGTGCAAAGAGCATGAGATCCCACTTACTACACAGCCATATGGGGCATGTGGCAGCAGCGCCCGCCCGGCACGGCTAGAAGGGGTTGTGCTTGTACCGATCACCTTCATGTCCTAGGCATGCTGTTGATCGCCTTCATATCCTAGGCATGCTGTTGATCGCCTTCATGTCCTAGGCATGCTGTTGATCGCCTGCATGTCCTAGGGATGCTGTTGATCGCTTTCATGACCTAGGAATGCTGTTGATCGCCTTCATGTCCTAGGGATGCTGTTGATCGCCTTCATGTCCTAGGGATGCTGTTGATCGCCTTCATGTCCTAGGGATGCTGTTGATCGCCTTCATGTCTTAGGCATGCGGTTGATCGCCTTCATGTCCTAGGGATGCTGTTGATCGCCTTCATGACCTAGGGATGCTGTCCAGCTGCCATATGGATGTGACTGACCATGCATGATCATCTATCTCCGGTGTTAGGGTGTGATTAACCCTTCATTCAGTTCCAGGCATACTGGTCCATCTATGGCCCAGTGAGAGACTAATGGTGGCAGCCTCTGACTGCTTGCTTTTTTAAAGTTAGGAAGCATATATCATTCTGTCACTTTTGTCATGAAAGCGTGGATGAATGTACATTAATTTGTCTTGAATGCCCATTCGGGTTATTCCTGCCAATAGCTGAACTATAGAAGTATTGAAGAGATTTTGCACTGATAAAAGTATTAGTAAAACGTTGGAGAGTATTGCTTTTAATGCTCGTTGGTAGACAATGACAGGTGACCTCAACAGCTTTTTGCAGCTGGCACTGATAGGTAGAGAAGAAGTATTTAAGGACTGCATCCAGAGGGTTGAGGCAGGAGATGAACGATCAGGCAAACATATCTCAATTGCAATTGCATATAGACCTTTACCTAATTGTTTGCACTGGTGCGAAGATGTATTGAAAGCATATATTTTTCCACTTGTGCAATGTTTGCCCTGGTGCTCATCACACTTGAACAAGCATTCTCTAATTCCCTCTTAATATTCAAATACACAAGGCCATTATCTTTGTGCTGAGCACTACATTTGTGAGTTATGCACATATCTTCAACGGTTTTCGAGCAAGTGCTTGCAATTAGTAAATGCAATTGTTTATTTTTAAAGCGCTTGTACACAAGTGAATTATTTCAAAGCGCCTCAAGGCAGGAAGGCAACAAGGGAATGAAGAGTCATTCTTAGGCCTTGAAATTTCAGAATGATCTAGCAAAAAAGACTAGAAAACTAAGCCTGACAGGATTAATACTAGTGCAAGTGCATGACAAGAATGGAGGCGAGAAAGGGGAGAGGAAAGTGAGAGGGTTATACAATCCTTAAACAACCGTGCTAGGCCAACAATATATGGGACAGTGCAAGTGCGTGACAGAGAGTGAGGTGATAAGGGGGTAAAGGAGAAGAACATACAGGTGATAAGGGAGGAAGGAGAAGACATACGGAAACAGAAAACTACTGTACTAGGCCTGGCGAACTAGGCATAATACATTCTAAGGTAATGTGAGTGTGCAGACAGGAAGTGGGAGGAAGGGAGAGGGAACTAGTGCTCCCAGTCCAGCAGAGCCCTGGGTTAAGTGCAGAGAGGTTACCGTTCCCATGGAATGAATTCCAGAAGTGCAGTAGTGGAGAGCACAGTGCAGATGCCTGGGAGCAAGTGCGAGGACTGGTGGGGGACCCTGAGACCTGTGTGGCTCTGGAGGTGCATCATGGGACCAGTCAGCAACTGGAACGGTGTTAGGGAGTGAAGTAGGTGGGAAGTAGGCAAGAATAGACAGGAGGTTAACAGGGGAAAGCGAGAGAAGAGAAAAGGAAGAGGAAGAGAATAGGAAGGTCTTGAGGTGGTCCTGGAACTTAAGGGGATCAGATTCAAGGAGGAGGGGGGAAGAGAGGTTGTTCCAGAAGGAAAAACCTGCAGAGGGATTTCAGACTTGGAGAGATGCAGTCCTTGGGCTTGAGGCCAAGGATACGTCTCAGGGTTCTGTTCTAAATGGGTTGTAGAGGTCAGAGAGTAGAATTAGGAAGATTGAGAAAGAGACTGTTGCAGTAGTGAAGTCTAGAAAGAACCATGGCTCCGGAGACGGTGAGCCTCTGGGGGAAAGTGAGAAAAGGCAGAATACCTCTGAAGAGGTCAAGCTGGCAGTGGGACTTTTTAGAGATTTCTGAGATGTGATAGAAGGAGAGAGTGGAGTCCAAGATGACCCCTAGATTTTTTGCCCCACCAGCGGATGAGGGTGCAGGGCTGAGGGAGGCCGGCCAGAGTTAATGTGGGAAAGCGGGAGCAGGGGTCACAATGAGGACGAGCTCTGTAGAGCTGGGATTGAGGCAGAGATTGTTTGCAGCACACCAAGACTGAAATGCGGACAGACAGTCAGGAATGAGTGAGGAGGAGGAGGCTGAGGGTGGCCTGAAAGATAGCTTTGTGTCATCCACATTACACTGAAAGTTGGAGGTGAAGGCAGAGATCCTGTGGGTCAGACGAGCCATGTAGACATTGAAGAACTTGGGGGATAGGTTACATCCCTGGGGAACACCACAAGTAGAGAGAGTGATAGCGAAGATAAAAGATCCAAGTTCCACCTGGAAAGGACGGTCAAAGAGAAAGGAGGCAATCCATGCCAGGGCCTGATCTGTGATTCCCAGGGTGTCTCAGAGATGGTAGATCAGGATGTTGTGGTTTACTGTGTCGAAAGAAAAAGAGTGGTCAAGAAGAATGAGGACAGAGGGAGAGTTAGAGTCAGAATTTGAGAGCTGTTTATAAGAGCAGTTTCCATGCATCTGGATGCTCTAAGCCAGACTGATGGCCATGGAGACATCCAACAGATCCCATTGGGAGGGTAAGCTGAGAGATAGCCAAGTTCTCCAGGAGATAAGGGCAGGGGGCCACCTATTTGGATGAGGTTTTCATAGACCAGAATTGTCTAGAGACCTCCTTGGGTGTGACAGGGGAGAGGGAGGAGAGAAGAGTGGGAGTGGAGTGGGCGGCCAAGGGGGGCACAAGAGATGTTGGTGCATGAGTGGGGGCAGAGGTGAGAGAGGTCAGGATGTCCTGTGTTTTGGTGGTGAAGCTTGCAGCCAGGGCCGAGCAAAGGGGCTGGGTGGGTGCAGTAGATAAAGAAGCTGCAGTGCCAGTGAAGTTTTAGAACTGAGGATGAACAACCCTAATTCTATACTCAGCAGTTATGTTTGGGAAGAACAAATCAATGAACATACTAAAAACTCAAGAACAGCCTGTTTACATAAACATGCTTTATTGATCAACTGCAAAATGAATATGTGACTATCTAAAAGAGAGTGCCAGCAAGGGTATGTGGCCGTTTGTAGCACGACAGTGGCTTGGTCATGGCACTAACTTGTTGCATGCACAGGTGGTTTATGCCAAATATGCCTTGATGTGAAAATGGTATTTCTCATAACAGTTCCATATGACAGCAGCCTTATAAACATTGACCCTATGGCAGAAGACAATCTAGGATGGCATAGAGAAATGTTGTAATCTTCTGTGATGTATTGTTGGGGAGTGTGAACTACAGGTTGTATTACATTGTTTACTCCAGGGCCATGCTTTCCCTTGTCATAGTCCTTTTGCCCTGATTACTTTTTAATGTTTTATTTTATGTTTGTGTTAGGGTTTTGTTCCCCCTGGTGCACTTTTTTGTTATACACCCCTACATATGTTCCGGGTTATTTTGGAGGTGGACTGGGGGATGATTTGGAGGTGGGAGGTAATCTGATGTTTGCCACTTATTCTCCATTAGAGGGTTATTATATGCGTATTTGTTTTTTTTATATAACACTAGAGTAGCTTTGGATCAATGGAACAGTGACTTGCATTAGAGAGGACATGATGGGTAAATGCAGAAGACAATTTTGGACCAGTGGTAGTGTAGATCGTATATCATCCATATTTTGCCAAATAATTTGAGTAGATAAAGCAAAAAATTACTCTGCTGCGTTAATTTGAAAACAAAAGCTTGTAACTTTAAGGGGGTTTCATGTTGCCTCCATTTACAACAGCTCATCGTCATGGCTACAACCCTATCCAACAATATTAGTGGAAATACTAAAATCCTGGTTACGTACCGGAAGTCCATTTTCTCCATGTGGTCCAGTAGGGCCCTAAAACATAGAACATACAGTATTAATTAAGGATAGCTAGATAAACAATATGATGTATAATTCACATGTTGAACACAAGGACCCCAGTCTTCACCTGCATCCATGTGTTGGCTGACATCCATCCATCAGATGCTTAGAACATGGTCAGTTTTCATCCATGTCCTTTGTAGTGTTACGCCTCATAGTGCTCAACAGTGATAGATGTTTTTTTTTTGTTTTGTTTATGGTTCTCAGTCCTCATTAGCAACCTAGAGTGGGTACTGGTCAATCAGGATCTTGGAATGTGGGCTGTATTGTTCAAAAGAAGCCCATGTTCTGAGCAGTCTGGGTGCTGCTGGCAAGCGCCACCTTTCCTTTCACCTGCTCCTCCTTCCCTTCCCCACTTCCCCCACTCCCATTATTACCTGTGTACATCCTACACGAGTGCTAAGAGTGAGTATAACTTAATTAAAACAAAAAAAAATCTTACCTTAAGGTGTGGCTCCACGCTCCCTTTTCAGAGTCCATTTCCATGTTGATGACATCATGGTCATCAACACCGAAAATGGACTCCAAAAATGAAGTGCAGTGCTGCACCTGAAGGTCACATTTATTTTTGTATTAGTTATACTTACCCTTAGCACCCACATAGGATCTACACAGGTGCTAATGGTGATATAAAGCTTGGGGCAGAGTGACTGCTGCCAGTAACGGCCCTCTGCCTGCATTAAGGGCTTCGCTTGTGCCCTTATCTTGGGTGGTGGACTGTTAACGGCTAGGTTAGTATGCCCCTTTGGGTCATATTGACCCAGTATGACGCCTTGTCCTCAGCTGTAATCCTTATGTTGTTTTGGTATCAGGTAATATTATCCCCACCAATAATATTGCCATATATATGGTTGTGGGGTAAGGCCATAGGCGATATTATTAGTGGGGACAATGTATGGGGTTATCAGGACCGGGGGTGGCAGGGGTGTACCCTGCCCCATTAAAAAAATGATGAGGGTTGTGGGGGTGTCCCCCACAGTTTCCATGGCTTAATATCGCCGCAAAAATATGGTGATATTTTTGTATGGCAATATTTTTGCAGGGATATTAACATATGGAAACGTTGTTTTTTTGCAATGGATCATAGTCTCGCACTGTGTTCCAGCTTCAGTGTTTCTGTCATGACCCCTAGTCCTCATCCCTGTGTTCTGTCTTCCAATGAGATGCTTCATGTACGCTGCTGACATCATGTTGCTGGTTAGATATTTTATTTGTATATTTCTCAATACCGCAACCAGTTGTTGGAAAAATGCCTCAGGGTTCTATGTCCCTATGCTGACAGGAGTTTTTCAAAGTGATTATTTTTGATGGAATTATATTTAGTGGGTTCCCTCACCCCCCATCCCTATATTTGAATCCCTACCCCAAACTCCTCCATACCCATTGTATCCCCTCACCCCTATATAGTTCGATGAGTTTTTTCAAAGTAATGTTTTAATTAAAAATTACTTCAAAAAAACTCATATTGGCAAACCAGCACAATATCAGGGCCCTTGTGGCTGAATTATGTGGTGGTCTGGTGGAATTAAGGTGTTGCCAGCTTAGGATGAGTTATGGTCGAGTGAAGGTGGTTGTGTTGTGTCTATGCAGGAATTATGGTTGCTACATTTGATTTTGTCTCATTAGAGCTGCAGTAATCAGTGGCTCTCCTACTGGCATTTTTTTCAGGTTCAGGGCTGGTTTTCATTTTCCAAGGGGGTGTTCCTTTAATCAATAGTTTGACCACCATATCCATAGATATTCTGTCTAATGTCACCCAGTGAGCAAAATGTATCATGTTTAGCGTTATGGGCACCCTTGACCTGATTGTAGAAAGGCTAGGTGAAGCCAACAATTGCAGCTTCCCCAATCCATAAATGGGTCTTTGCTTTCAGTGCTATGCAGATGATACTCAACACATTTTCAGGCTCCCTTCTGCCACCTCTTCTCGTTCTCTCACCTCTGACTATCTGTCCGCCATCCAGGAGTGGTGTGCCACCAATGATGTCTGCCTTAATGCCAGTGAGACCGAGATTCTCCGCATCGGCACACCTGCTCCCTCCTTTCCTGCCACTCTCTGGCTCCCACCTACAAGGCTAAAATCCTCTGGGTCATCTTCGACTCCACACTTTCCTTCTCTCCTCGGATCGCTGACATCTCTAAGAAGTCACACTACCAGCTGCACCTCCTCAGAGGCATTATTCCTTTCCTCTCCTTCCCCCAGAAGCTCACTGTCTCCAGAGCTCTGGTTCTCTCTAGGCTGGAATACTTCAACAGCCTCTTTCTAAATCTGCCTGAATCCAAAACAGGACTGCGAGACTTGTCCTTGGCCTCAAACACCGGGATCGTAACTCACCTGGACTGAAATCTCTGCACTGGCTCCCAGTGGCGGTGAGGATTAAGTTAAAAACCCTCTGCGTTGTACACAAGGACTTTTGGGGCCTGGGAACTCAATACCTTCAACTCTCTCTCCATAAATATCTTCCTTCTCGAGCTCTTTGCTCATCCGCCTCCAACTCCCTCACCGTTAGTTGCCTCTCCAAGCAGCAAATTGGTGGTAGATCTCTTTCTTCTGCTGGGGCCTCCCTCTGCAACATCCTCCCAGCCTCTCTGAAACTTGAAGAGAACCATCTCCCATTCCGGAAGCGCCTCAATGCCTTCCTCTTTGCTGTTGCTTTCTATCCTCCTCTCCCCTGCTGATCTCCTGGCTGAATCTGAATCAAAAACAAGCCCAGGTCCCCTCCCAGCCAGTTGCACACCTGCACTGCCCCCCTGGCAACCCTTTGACTTTGGGACTCTTTCTGTATCCCTACAGCCACTACTAGCACTTGACACCCAATGTCTGCACTTACCCTTGCACTTGCCACCTGCTGGCCACACTTTTATTTATTATTTGTGGTCTTTATTTATGTTACTGTTATCCTATGTACTGCACTGCCCCCTCACCTTTCCTCTCATACTTTTCCCCTTCCCCCCTAACCCTGCACTTGCATAATCTCAAAGTCACCTGTCCTAGTAGGATCGCTGTCTCTGTCTTCACTCTGTTTCCCCTCCCTTGCCTCGCCGCGCCTTGAAACACTTGTGTATAGGCGCGTTATAAATGACATATCATATCATATCATATTGTGGAATGGTAGGTTTTGTCTATCCTGCACAGTAAGCCATTCCTATTAGTCCAAACACAGGATCTCCAGACAAGAGGTGTTCAATGATGCACACTAGAACAGTATACATGCCAAAGAGCCCTTCAGTCAACACTGTTAGGAAATCCAGTTCTAGATCATAGCTTTGTTTCGAGACGTAGATGTTAAGCAAGGGCTGGGAAAGCTAGAGCAGAACAAGCCTTCATTGCAGTCACACTGCTGATGAATCTGCATTTACACAACAAAACACTACGCAACCCTATGATGGAGTGCAGAGTAATGCTATGGGGGAGAATGATACATGACAGCAACCGATGCAATGAAAGCAATAATAACAAAGCAGAGGAGGTCTCTAGCCTTCCCATTTATCATAGCCTGCCACTGTGTAATTGTTCCCATTTGTCATGGCATAGTCTTTGTACAGTAAGTTTTGGAACTTCCTGCAAATTGTCCAGACGAAGTAGTAACCACGTTTTATGTGTTGTTGGTTGTGTACACATGGCCAGTGAAGGATGTCCCATAATATTGCCCAGGTTTTGTAATCTGATGTGGTCTGTTAGTGGGATATTTGGTTCCCTTTATCTTATTCGGTAACATGGCTTGTGTCTATTCTTTCATTATTAAGTCTTCAAGTCTGCTGTGAAAGTTGTATAGGTCTGTGTCCAGGCTGTGTTGATGATGAGATGACGAGTATTCTTGCAATCTCATAACATCACTGTTTTACCTTCCTGACAATAATAGTGTATACCAAGTACAAAATGTGCAGGATGAAAAAATATATATGTGCGGAAATCGATCAATGTTAAATAGGTTATCATTTCAATACATCATATCTGGGCTTGGTTGCATGCAGATGGGTTACTGTTCTTTAATAACACATGTTTAGCAAGTGAGACCAAGCATTAATAACTGTAGTCATGAATGATTGTTAGACTACACGACATAACACACTCTATTCAAAGTTATGTTGTGTAGCTTTATGTATCTAACATGTCTTCATGTATGTACTCATTAGCTGTGTGTGGGAAAGAGATGCAACTGTACTTACGGGAGGGCCAGCCACTCCGACCCCTTTCGGTCCTTGATCTCCAGTTTGCCCCGGGAGGCCCGGAGAGCCTCTATCACCCTTCAGAGACAGAGAAACAGCAATCAGACCCAAGCATTGCAACATGTCAAAAGCAAGTACATGGCATCTACACAGGAAAAGAACACACAAACAGAAGATCCATTCTTATGAACCAGCTCGGAATGCATGTACAATGAAACACTTGCTGATCAGAATCTCTTATTTAAAACAATCCAAGGGCTAAATACCATGAGTCAGACTATGAGTGGAAATATTTAAGAAAGTGTAGGGATCAGATTTAACATTTTCTAATAAAGTAGAATAAGGCTGAAGCAGTGCTTAATTTGTGCCGGTGTTTCCCGGTGGGCAACACTGGCATCTTTTTTGGGCACCGGAACTAATTGATGCGGGCTGCAGACTAGTACGTGTAATTGCTTTGTAATTGTTTTGTTTGTTGAGAGTTCAATCTATATCTCATGCTCTGCTTGCTGTTGCAGGCCATGGCTAGACCTGGGACTACAGCAATGAAAACAACCAATGAAAACTAACATTCTATTGTTACTATGCAGTATTTCCTCAGTTCTGTATAGTAACACAGAACATACAGTTTTCATTGGCTGTTCTTCTGGGCCAATTAAATGACATATTGTGAGTGTGGGTGTGGGTCACGTGGGTGTTGTTGTTGCAGGCAGCACAGCACCACCTTCAATTCACAAGTTGCTGTGTCAGGGCGTGGTGACAGCTGAGGAGAGAGCCTGCCAGTCTCATCCCTGCTTATTTTTCACTTGTACCTGACCATGAGGAGACTCAGTCCCCGTCTCCCCTCCGACTCCAAAGAAAGCAGGGAGGTAAGTCAGCCTGAGGTGTGAAATGCTGATTGTGATTGGGCCAGGGGTCATCTGGCGCCGCGCGGGTCCCCTGGTGGTGTCCTCCTGTCTGTCTGAAATGAGAGGCTCCCTGGGGTCCGTCTGGCTCTGCGCGGGTCCCCTGGTGGTGTCCTCCCATCTGTCTGAACTGCAGTAGAGGCTCCCTCGGCGAACACCGCCGTGGCTCTGCCAATGCACCGTGAACCTCTGAGCACCGTGAGCCTCTGAGCACGGAGCATAAAGGCAGCCATGGACTGCACTATAAGACAGCTGCATTGGAAGAAAGGTCAGCACGTGTTAATTAAAGAAGGAACCAGGAAGAGTCTCCTTGTTTCTTCTTCTCATAACCCTGGCACAGGGTGGCACAGACAGGCTTCAGTAAGGCAGGATACCAAGGAGGGTATATCTTCGATGGCACCGGCTCCAGGTCTAAGCAATGCGTTGGCACACAGCTCCTCCATTTCTGAGAAAATGTCAACAGAACAAAAATAATGAAAAAAGCAACTCTGGGTGTTTCAGGGGCGATGCCAGGAACACGTATCACATTACAAATCCATGGGTGGTTAATGTTTAGGAGAGTAAACAGGCCAGGCCCATCTTCCCTGGTCTTCCTTTGACCCTGCCTGCCTGTCTCTGCTCATTCTGCAGAGTGCCATCGGACGAGCCAACCTCGCAAGTCCCTGGCTGGCAAGGCATTGGCACCCTGGTAAACCTCGCCCAGCCAGACCCATCCTGAGTACAGAGTATGACTTAGCTTTGTGCATCCGGATATCATCTTTGCTTAATACCGGGGTGCTTGTTTGCGTGTAGGCAATTGTTAGCAGTGTAGCCAATGACGACGAGATAGGACAGCAGGATGTGTCAAAGAGCTCACAATTCGCTATGCAGAGAAGCTGGGAGTGGAAATGACGTATTTGGTTCGATAACCTAACAATTTGCAACCTAGGCTCTTTTGCTTCCCACCTCACTACCTCAACGCCTCAATACATCAAGGCTATGCCTTCCCTGATTCATTGAATTGTTTCTGTGTAAAACAGGGATTTGTGTGCCATTCTGCCCACAAATCCCTGTTTGATGACTGGGGATTTGCGGGCAGAATGGCACGCAAATCTCTGTTTTACATGCAAAAAATACCATGAATCAAGTGTCTTTCCACTCACTCTTTATTTACAAAGTTTGACCAGGTCGTGGTCGGAGGGGGGCAATAAGATCCCTCACCCCCCTCTGAGATATGTTGACTGTGTTAGTATTCTTTCTGGTTTGGTCACTGAATGCCCACTTCAAATAAGGATGTCAAAACGAAAATTGCCTTGGACCCCGTTGCACCGTTCCTGCATCCGTGGAGGAGCCTTGTGCAAACACATTACTCCAGGACTTGCACAATTGGTGAACTTGTACAGCGCACACTGTAATGTGAATTGGCTCTAGGCGCTTGGTACGGATTTAGTCAGTGCTTCATTTGTAAAAAAAATAAGTGCCAGGGCCCAACAAATCTTGGCCCCCTAATGCCGGACCCAGGGTCGGCGGTCTGGGTCAGTTCACTGCTAAACCGTCCCACCACCAGACCATCTATCTGCTGCTGCTCCATGTCACATGTTTGGCGCTGCAGCAACTGCTGGCACAAGCTACCAGCACACCCGCCTCAAAGATGAGCACTGCCCACCGACAGCTCGCGCATGCTGTTTTCCTAGATGCGAACCGAACAAAGGAAGATGGCCAGGAATGCAGCGGTCCCTTCACCCTTTGGAAAGCGCCCCCCTTTCCTCTGTCATGCAGCCCGGCGTGTGCATTCCAGGCGGATTCAGGTAAGAGGGGCAGCCATCCGTTAGGAAGATCTGTCCCGATAGGGAGTGCATGTGGCACGTCTGCCAGGGAGTCATGCACTGAGGAGGCGGGTGCTCCCCTCCCCCGCCTCCCTCTTCATGTTCACATTGTGCAGTGGTGGTCTTTTAACCTTAGCACGCTGCAGCAGCGAAATGTTACAGACACGCGCCGGCCCCATGCTAAGTGAACCTGGGTGCCCAGGTTTTGTACAGTTATGGGTGTTTGGAGGCCTTTTCTGCTATAGCCGTGTGCGCACAAGCCATGGGGCTCTGTGATTTGTTGCATGAGATAAAGACAGTATCAGGTGCCCTGCTACGCAGTGATGCTCTCGGGGTCAGTCTGCACTTGGCACCTTCTGCAAATAACGAGGCCAATAACGGAAAATAGTAAACCCATAGTACTAATGCAAACACATCAAATTGGAGAGTAAGGTCCTTACTTGGCACTTTTAGCTCCAGAAAATGGCCCCAGGGCAGCGGTTTGTAAACATCAGGACAGTCTGAACCGGGTGACCTAGATTCCAATTCTGGTTTTCCCACTTAATCAAATAATATTATGTACCCCATTGTTACCCTATGTCAAAAATGTTGAGTGTTTTGATAACGGCCCAATATTACGCGTCACATGTCAAAAGGAAAAGAACACATCGGCAGAAGAGCAATGCTCTTTGTACTGGCTACCTGGGTGAGTTCAGATTGAGGCAGGAGAGGGCGTGGGACTTTGAAAGAAAGCTGCATGGGAGGGGCTGCGACTGCCAGAGACAATAATGCAGCAGTGGAAAGTATGCGCATTCCTAACCACCGAGCCAGGTGAACATGTGTTCTGCAGGTCGCAGGGTGGGAGGGGTGGGGGGGTCGACCATCTTTTTGAACGTTTTGTGCGGATAAACCCTGCTGCATCAAATCCCTACTCTGTTTTGGTTTCAAATAATAAAGAAAAGGTCATCGGGTTCCTTAATTCTTGTGGTAAAAAAAGAATTTCAAAATAAAAAAATCTGATCTTGTTCAGTTTTATTATGAGGTGATTGGAGCCAGGCTTCAATCAGACGTCGTGTCTCACATCAGCGTGGTCCCTCGACATGCGCACTTATCAGCACACAGAACAGGTATAGCAGCGAACCTCACTGGCAGGACAGTTCCCTCAGCTGGCAAAGCTTCAGGCACCAAAGAGTTCCATCAAGGGAGCAAGCTTCTCCCAACAGAACTGACGCAGCACGCTCAACGCCTTATCACATCACACAAGGGCCTGCATCCAATGTATCGGCTGGTGGGTCACACTGATCCAGATATGCCGCTTGCACAGGTTATCTCTTTACC
This sequence comes from Ambystoma mexicanum, assembly GCF_040938575.1. NCBI lineage: Eukaryota > Metazoa > Chordata > Amphibia > Caudata > Ambystomatidae > Ambystoma > Ambystoma mexicanum. The sequence goes on from NC_090933.1 coordinate 1,181,377,301, forward strand.
CTGCTGTGACTTTGCGCACATGTGGCAAACATCAGGTCAGGATGAACCAGTACGGAAGGGGGTGATCCATCAGGCACGTCAGGATTAGGGCTCATTGGCAGCACTCTGTATGGACCACACAACTAGAACATGGGGGGTAGGGAGGGGAATGGAGGTCCGTTTCGAAGTTTGTTTCAAACCTGTCGGGGATCTCCAGTGCTGTAAGCAGAAGGGGTGTGGTGGTAAAAAATAAACTATGGTCGCTGGATTGGATTGGAGCATGCAAAAAAGCTAAAAGTAAACATTAATCACTGAACTTGTAAGGTGGGATAAACCAGTGAACAATCTCCTCCTTTACTTTCCTAATCCACACTGGAGAAATGTGTTTCTAAGAGCACATATTAACCTATACCCAATTAATGAAATCTTGGGTGCCGGGGCCTATATTGTGAGACACAAAATAACCTGCAGATTCTCTAAAGATATAAACCAGGGAGAGACAGTCATTTAACAACAGAATGCAGTACTTTTCTTTACTGAGAGTTAACGGTTTTGATATATTGGAGCATAATTCAAGTCAGATGAACGTGGAAGCATTATGGCACATAATTATGACTGGAACTGAAATTGCACTGATGTTAATGTTTAAAAGATGTCTGCAGCTATTTTCCTATCTCCTTAATTGTCACAGGATGACATATTTTAATATGAGATGTATCATGACAAAATTGTTTTGTATATATGATTTATTCTAATGGGTTTAATATGCCACCAGATTATAAACATGATAATGTATCAATGTTATATGTATTATTTTAATTTGATATTGTGAAAGGTTCGAATTACAAGCCTTAACACAGTAAGACAAAATAAATTAAAACATACAATTACTAAAAAGGTGCAGGTAATTCCAACTCAGAAAGAGTAAGGTGCTAACCAGAACCCCTTCAATCAAACTCCATACCAACAACATAGTGTGCACCTTTGCACTGCTGCACCAGTAGCCTAATCTTCAGTTCCTGCTCTCCGGTGGTTGTTCCACAACTATGTAATTTTCAAGAACGATCATCCATGTGGCAGTTACATGTTTAAAGATAAGTCAGAGGTGAGTTGGGGGGTTGGTTGCTGGTAATACACATAATAAGTGGCGCCACACCTGATCTCTATCATACATATGTCAACACATTGGGCCGAGGTCAGCAATGGGCAGGATGTGTGTATCTCTGTAGACTGGCTGACCACCAGGAGGACACTAGCCACTGGGACCTGCCTCTCTTTTTATCCTTTGTGAGGTTGGGCAGGAGTTTCCTGGAAACCAGTAATCAAAAGGAATACCGTAAGCTAAAGGACTAGCATCACATCCATGTATTGCAAAGGACTTTTGATAATATTTGTCTGAGTCGGGCAGGGTAAGTGCATCCAGAGGAAGTTCAGCAAAGTTTGGAAAGGACTGCACCCTCTTAACTGTCGCTGCAATTCTCCTTCCTTTCTGTTTCCTACATATCCTTTAGGACAAACAACTGTGGGTGTGATGCTGTACGGCAAGGGCCGCCTGTCACGAGGAGAGGGATTGGACGCATCAAAGCAGGCTTGCTTTTCTCCATTCCTATATTGCCTTTTGCATATAAAAGAGGGGGTCCATCGCCCTTCTTGGATTCACATTTGGACCATCCAGGACTTAAACAAGAATTCCTTTAAACCTATTTTGTAAGAGTTCATTTTTCCAAATGCCTCAGTCACTGAGGAAATAAGGAATGTTCCCAGACAGAGGAAAGCTTGCTCCCTACCCACTCTGACATGCTTAGGACCAAGGCCTGCCCTTCTGTTTGAAAACCTTCCTAGGATGGCAGAGAAGAACCTGAAAGCACTCACCTTTTCCTAGAGGCCTCTGTGTTGGGTCTCACAGCAGCTTCAGATCAGGAACAGCCAGGCAAGCTGTTTTCATTACATCAACTGATCGAATAGCATTCAAATCAAGTTCACCATACTCTAACTAAAGGGACACACCAGTGGTGCTTTTGGGATTCTCTCAGCCTCAGAGCCATTGCTGATTTGCATCCATTGAAATGGCTCAACATGGCATTGAACCAAGCAGAGGGCATCACCTGTTCAGCTTTAACAACCTATGTACCTCTGTGGATGACTTTGAACTGGCACCTCTTCGAACATCATATCGTACCAAAAGGATCAAAACTTTGAACCTGCAGACCTTGTCTCAAATCGCAGGAGATTCGCATCACTCACTGACCCGAACAAGTAGGTTAAAAACCTTTCAAACCAACTCAATGCTTTGTTCCAATCCCCGGTGAACCATCTGCACTGCATCACATGAACACTGAATCCAAACCTCACTGAGGGACTGCTTTGAACTGATGCAATGCGAGCTCGTGACTTGACCCAGTACAACTTGCTGCCCCTGTAATGGGGCAGGTGAATATTCAGTTAATACCTAATGCCCCAACTCATTTGAGCATGCAAGTACACTCTTCCATCTCCTCCCCTTTCCTGTATCATCTAGGTGAGGAACACTATAAACTGAGACAACCCTACTGGCCCAAGAGCCTTGGAGTAGAAGATGAAACAAACTAAGACCATGAAGGTGACATTAAGAATATAGGACAGATAGTGTGATAGGTAGAGAAACAGGTAGTTGTGACTATACACATAGATAGAGATTAACAAAGTGGCTACACACACACAGTACATGTAGTAAACTCGAGTACACATAGACATGAAGAATGCATAGACATGAACAATATTCGCCCATAGACATGAAAAACATACTTGCACAGAGACACAAAGGCCACAGTAGTCCCAGAAGCAACAGGGCTTCCGAAAAGAGCTAAACTTACAAACACATTTTTATTTGAGAAACTGTGAAGTTCCTGAGAACAGCAGTCTCAGCATGCGCCATGGGTAAACACAGAAGGTAGTAGTAGATATGAAGAGTAAGCACAAAGACAAGATAAACAGTTCACAGGAGATGAAGAAGTAGCCTTCCAAGTTAATTGAAATAATAAAAACAACCAACCCTTGATGTCCAGGTGCATGGGATTAAAATGCCAAGGCACTCTATAGAGAATAGGGAAAGGTTGTCCCAAGTGGTCATGAAGAACACAACATGCACATTAGAATTAGCTAACATATTAATAAATAGAAGAGAGACTACTCTCAAACATGGTACCCTTACATGTGATCCAGACATGAAAACACTGGCTATTAATTGCAAACTAAACACTGATAGGACACCTGCAGAACTCCCTCAGAGAAAATGCAGTCACTAGACAGCACACAAGTCTGAGTTCAAAGGCGAGACAAGGCCTCATCCCTTTGTGATGATCAGGAAGTTTACTTGAATTGAAATCATAGCATATGATGGAGTTTGATTGTGACACTTGTGTCTCACACATATCTGGATGCCTTGTCAAAATATCCGAGGTTCTTGAGCCAGATGACAACCAATGAAAACTCCCTTTGCCACACAATCTATGATGGACAGTGCCAACCAATTAACTGTCACATAATAATGTATTAGACATATTATCAGTAGTTGGATGTTCTAGGTGGAATCATCAAGTAGATACTGAGCATTGAAGTGACTAACCCATATACATTCTATATGTAGCTTGGACGACTAACAACAGAACTTTCCCGTTGGTTTTGTGAACTGATACTATAATGTGATGTCATTGTTGATGCAGGTGTCTTACAAAACACACATGTAATCATTCAAAGAGTTGAGAGCTATGAGAACAAAGATGCTTGTATGCGGTGCTGGCTTGGATTCATTGTTTGAATAATGCTGGGTGTTGATGTGCATCTGAGTCCTCCATCTTTGAGTATTATTCTGACTAATTGTGTGATCTTGGGTGCACCTTTACACTTGGTAGCAGAGGATGGTTCCCTAGTGCCTTTCAAACTATCAAGGGTTCCTTTGTTGCATCTTCTTGGACTGCAAGGGTGGTCTGTGGAGAGCGGAGATGACAGGCAACTAAGAGGAAGAGTTGGGCAGGTACCCACATTGACGGAAAGCTCTGCCCCCACAATCCATCCGGCTGGGCGTAGAGAGGAGCAGGCAGATAGAGGAGGCTCATACATCCAGCCATCCATAACACAGGACCTGAGTTCCTTCAGAACAAAATCATCCACCGCCAACCCCCCAGAAACCTTATCAGGCTCAGCTCTCCTCCTCTCTATTATCCCTTACCACTCCACCAGAATTGATGGTTCAGCCTTCTCTTGCCTAGCTCCCACAATGTTGAAAACCCTTCCTTTGCACATCTGCCACACTGAAAACTACCTTTCCTTCAAAAAAGTCCCAAAACCTAGCTATTTGCTGCATTATCCTGAAACCCCTCCCTAAACCTTCCAATTCCCAATCTGAAAATATGAACACTCCACACCATGAAGCATGGCTGTATTCACTGTGGCCCCAACCTCACAGCACGGGGTCGCGTCAGCCACTATTGTGGCAGCCCAGACTATACACACTATCATACACCAATCATGACCCTGGTTCCCCACAAGCACCACCAGCCCAGCTGAAACACACCCTTTCATATCATGTTCTTCTTTTTTTGTTCACATTATGAAATGTCACAGGATTGATTACTCACTGCACCTGGCATGTACGGGAAAGTATGCAAACCACACTCAAAGTGGTTGCGATAGAATCACCACCATCACAATAGGACGGATTGGGAGGCACTGCAGGGATTTGTCATCAGAGGAATTGTGCCATGCCCAAGTCTCGTACAATAATGCCAGGTGGGGGTTTCTCATGCATTACTCTAGGAAGTCAATTAAGAATATGCCCCAGAATCACACTGGATGGACTTGAGGGATGGGCAGGTAATGAGCATGAATGAACTATAGGATGGGCCACCCATGGTAAAGGTAACAATTGAGAAGTTTCAGTAAGTGCACGATTACTGATAGACTCGCCACGCTATCTGCCTGGAAGAACCTGGAAATATAACCCGTGCTCCTATAGTTGAAAATAGTTGGAGCATAGACTGTTGCTGCTGCTAACCATTTTATCACAGCTGCAAGAATTGACAGACGAAGCCAATACCTGATCTGGTGCAAAAATAACAAATCACCACTGAATCTGCTAGGTACGTATAATGCACCACTCTGGTGGACACTGGCCACAGGCATGGCTCTTGCACACATCAGAACACAGAAAGGACTATGACGAAACTAGGTTGTGCCGGACACATAATTCTCCACCTACCTACACCAGGCTACGCCTCAACACCTCGGTCATCAGAATGCAGCAAAGACCTATGACAAATTGCTGATCACATTGCTAGTCCTAGCACTCACACCATCTCCTGACTCCTTTCAGCACCCACCCACATGTCTGACCTCATGCGTTGCCCTCTACCAGAGCCTGGCCAAACCTGGAAAGCCTTATTTGGCCAAGTGCACATATACATTCTAACATTATTCCATGACCTCCAACACTCTGGACATCGGTCCACCAAGGGTGTTCCAACTACCAGTGCATTGAGACTGTAACAATGGTAAAAGGCACTATGCAAATGACAAGTACAGTACAACAAAATGCAATACTAATTAAACAATTCTCCCAGTGCAGGTTCCAGCATTCTCCTTACAGCATTTCGTATGCTAGCTTACATCCAATTAGTCCCCCACCGTCAGCCTCTACTCCTGTGTTCCCACCTCATTAAAAATCAGCAGTGAGCATCTTTGATGTTAATTTCTGCTTGCGATCAATTTCATGTGGAATCACAATGCCTCCTGCACGCACCTTCTTGCCAGCGCATATTTAGCGACATCATTGTCTAAAGTCATTCTGAGCACTGTGTTAATTCCTTATTGCTGCACGCTTAAAATGGAGGTGTTAAGATAACTTTAGATTTTGGGTGGGAATAGTTTGGTGAAATGCTAAAATAAGAGACTTGTTAAAAGCACATATTAATACATTATTCAAAGGAGGCAGTAAATGTATGCATTAAAACAACCAGTGGCATGTGTTACCGAAGTGCTACGCTACATTGACTTTCATAAGGGCCTTCAAAACCCTAGTTAGCTTAACTATTTAATTCAAAGAACTTTGAAAACAAGTTATGGAGAAATCAAGTTATCTATATAACATACAGCATATTTTAGTGCTTAGCACCATGTATTGCACACAGAAAAACCTAAGGGATTGTCCACAAAACGAACCCTCTAAAGAGATGTGCATTTCTTACAGCTAATGACATGCAGGGTTTTCTAACATGTGCTTGTTCATGAGCCTGCAGATGTCAGGCCAGGCCAGGCAGGGCTATGTACAATGGCGTGATGCTCTCATGTCGGATTCAGCAAGCCACATGCAAGTGCAGGGCTCCCACCTTCTCTTAAGTGCTCCTAGTCTACCACTGTAGATCCCATGATCCAGCCATGGGGATGGGACCGTGTATCTTGCTGTCCTCCTCTGTCTGTAGCACTGCTCAGTCTTCAGTTTCCAATTGCCAATACCACTGAATTCCCTCAAGTTCATCTTTGGTCTGGCCTTACATCCCCAGTGCTTCCGCACCTCCTTCCTTGCTGGATCTCACCTTACAACACCTACAAATATCCCTTTTCTATGCCTTCTTTCGCTGTTCCTTTAAGAAACACTTCTCACTTTCCAATTCTTCAGAAACACACCTCTTGAAATCTCTCTTCCTTTGAACTATCGCCCTGTGTGTTCATTTCTATTTTAACTTCTCAACTCCTGCTGCCTATTCCCAACACACTCTTACCCCCACTCTGGTCCACCTAGGCTGCTTTTTGAATTGTCTGACAGCTACTTCTCATAGTAGGAAATCTTCTCTTCTTCTTTTCTTTGGTTTCCCTCTGCCTTTAGCACAGTGGGTCACCGATTTCTATGATCGACCCTTTCCTGGCTTCGCGCTCGCTTCATTTTCCTCCTGACTTTCTGATCCCTCTATTTCTGTCTCCTGGACTGGCGGCTTCTGCCCGCTTCTCCTATGTTTCCGTGTACCAGAAGACTGCTTGTGTTACCCTTTATTATTTTCCTTTCATAACATGCCTATCAACTATAGAATTCTGACCTTAAGATGTCACGTTTACACTGAAGATTGACTCATCTTTTTTTGCTATCATTGCTTAACTGAGCCATTGAACAGCACTATCTCAACAAGTCTCTCTCCAATCAAGCTCTTGATAGGGGCCTACTCCCTACAGCTCCAAGAGGTGACTGTGTGTCCTGCCCCTTAGAATTATGACCGTGGCTCCCCTCCTTTAATTAATTTCCCTCCTACTTCTCACCTCCTTTTCTTCTGTCCATAAACTCTGTGCAATTTCCAATTATTTTCTGTCATTCACTAAGCACAGCTTCTCTCTTTGCCACACTTGTCACTTTCAGCTTTATAATAGCACTTTCCCTCGTCCTGTCCACTATGAAGGCTACCGTTCTTGAACTGATGTGTATCACCTTTAATTATTTCCCTACCTTGCCTTAGTCTCCCCGCTTTCACTATATGCTTCAAGCTATTGTTTTTTTAGTTTTTTTTTATCCCTGTCAATTTCAATATATCTGCTTCTCTTTCTATAGTTCATTGGCTGTCTTTGCTTTCACTGCCTTGGCTTTGAGTTTAGATGTTTCCACGCTGTTGCATGTGTCTATCTCTCTCAGGCACCCCGATATCTTCTCGGATCAATCCTCAGGACTCGCAGAGGAGGGTAGTTCCATGCATCTGCCTCTTACCTTAGAACCCTGAGGGCCAGGTAGTCCACGAGCTCCAGGCACCCCCTAAAAGTGACACCAAAACAGAAAAAGAGAGTCAGTGCCTTTATTTTTCACAGTTCACGTTCACTTGTTGAAACAGACATGTTGAAACAGACTAAGTCAGAATGCTATGCATGGATAAGAGGCCGTCGGCATCTGAAACTCGGAAAATCCTAATGGAGATGTGTTCACATGTTCTAACAAAAATGTGCAGGGCTGTAAATGTTTGTGGGGATATTAAACTCGCTTTAGAATTTAAAGTTAGTAGATTCAGGTGGATTACCAGGATGGGAAATTGTAAAGTCAATGAACCCTTTTAGAGAGCAGCATTTAAGAAGGGGTGAATTCTAAGTCTGTTTTTCAAGTAGATATATCGGGCATCATTTGAAGTTGGGTGGTCGACAAGTGTTAGTGAAAGAAGGGCAGAACAGTGATACACTCTAAGGGGAGGTGCACATGATGAGGAAAGAGATATTTAGAAGCTAGAACGTGAGCCTTGGCATGAGAATGAAATAGCTCTCACTTACAGGCTAACACTATCAATTCATTACCAGTCCTGCTCCTACGGCTCTGGGGGAATGTAGTTTAGTAGCGTGTCAGGGAATCCCCCGAGCAGTTTCCCCTCGTGTTTGAGCCACGTTTAGGTAATTGCTTCCTTCTGAATCAATTTGCTATTTTTTTATTCCATCGCATGCATGGATGTTCTGCTGAAGCCCCACTTTGCCCAATGCATCTTTGCCAAATTTCTTTCCACTTTTCATTTTTATTACAGATGGTAAGTATGGGATGGGATATAGTAAAGAGGGGAGTGAGTACTAGAAAGGGGGTTCCAGAGGTATCCCCCCTCTGTTTGTGAGAAAAGAAAACTGGAACATTCGGCAAAAATGAAATCAGCAAAAAAGCCATTTGGCGCGTGGTGGTGTCATAAAAGGTCACCTAGAGGATTAAAGGCAGAAGGCTCGCGGCCCGATCTAGCCCAGACCACAGCAGCAGATCTATGTGTGCTTTTTTGTCTCCAGACCTCAAGCACTTCTGCATCATGGCCCTCGAGAGAAAGCCCACATCTTTTTGCTCCCCCAGGAGAGGCCTAGGAATGACATCTTCCAAGAGCCATCAGTAGATCTACTCCTCTTGCACTGGGGCCCCCAGCCTTCCAGTGCCTCCAAAAGCAGGGTCATCTCCAAAGCACCCTGAGCTGCTAATCCAGGTAGGATCTGGGACCATTTCCACACCTGGCATAGGCTGACAGGAAGTACCTTGGCTTAACTTTGTCCTCCTTTTATGTAATTATTTAAACAAGCACACAAAGCCCATGGGCATCTAGGCGCTAGTTGCAGAGGAACAGAAACAGTTACATAGGGTAAGGAGGGGACAGGGCAAAGAAAGGGGCAGAAGAGAGTTGAAAAGGTGGGTTTTGAGCTTTTTTTCTGAAGATGTTGTAGCATGGTACACTTCGCAGGGTCTGGGGGAAGTTGTTCCAGAGGATGGCTGCACAGACCAGGAAGCTGGAAGCGTCAGACCTTTTGTGATTAAATCTGGGGGTGATGAGGCAATTATTGCAGCCGTTCTTAAGGGCCTTTCTGGGGTATGCTTTTTGATTTTCTGGGTGAGGTAGGAGGGTGCATCTTTCGACAGGCAGTTGTGGGCGTTGGACAGGATCTTGAACTTGATTATGTCCTTAACCGGGAGCCAGGATCTTCAAGCACCTGCTTTTTCTATTGAGACACACCCCAAAGTGAGAGGCCATGGGGTGGTAGATTCTGCTGATGTGTGTCAGTATGTACATGACACACATTATGTTATGGGCAGATGGAACTCAGTGATATAAAGACTATCTAGCAGCTGGTTTGAGGTAACACTGCAGCAATAAGGAGAGTGAACTGGGGGTGATAGGGCTGTGTGATTCCTTTGTATATGTTCCCTTTTTGTGTGTTCCTGTAATGTATTAATTTGCATTTGAACACTGCAGTATTACCAAGTGCACATAACTTCTGAGGCCACTGTTTCCCTATTATGAGGTAGTAAGAACTGCAACATTCAATCATGTCCAGAGTTATTGCGGAAACCTACAAGGTTCTGAACCACCTACTCAGGCCTTCATGCCTGCACGTATATCCTCAGGCACCTTGTTCCAGTCTCTTTCTCTGCTTCACTATATGGAACACTATGTGCTTCTGTGGTTTGAATTTGAGGAAATGGGAGATGCAGACTGTGAGGATGCCAGGCACCAGTGAGCTGCAACAATGACTGCGGTTCTACCCCCTAACCTATTTGCTGAACCCAATAGTCAAGTTAGACTTGTGGAAAGAGCTTTTTGAAGCATGACTTGATTTCTAAGATGGAGATTTATTTAGGCCTGCAAAACAGTTGTCAACAATGAAGAACAATATTTGGGCTGGGGTAGTTCATGCAATGAGCCATTTGCCAGCACATGGTAATGAGTAGAATGTGGTTGTATGTG